>NW_023494788.1:10000669-10712336 GCF_904425465.1 Colossoma macropomum | reverse complement strand
TGTTTTATTAGGATGACGTAAAATGCAAAGAAGTATAACCGCTTTTAAAAACAACATAACTTTTTAGGTTATAGAAGCTTTAAAAGAATTAAATTGATGCTAAATTAATTAAAAATACATTAACCACAAATATATTTGAATTTATATCTTTGAAGACTAACGGTCAGGATGGTAAAGAGGCAGGGAATGCTTGCTTTGTGCTCCAGACTTATTTTGCTTCACTCTCTCTAACTTCATGTAGGAAATGCCCAACTGTCCAAACAGTTGGTTCCTATTAGGTGTCTGTCCTGATGGTTTTGTTATACTTTGTGAGGTACTTGTTAGGCTATGTCCAAATAAAGTCATTCAGACATTTTTGCCCAGGTAAATATTATTTAATCATGTGTATAAAGAAGTGCTGCAAAGAGGAATGATAGACCTCAGATGAACTGTTCTTCTTAACTGCCTGTGGTAATGCTGCATAAAGGCTACTGTGAGGACTCTGGTCTATGTGCCGTGACCCACATGAAAACAAAATAATCAGTAAAAGTCAGGAAAGTTGTAAATTTCCAGTGGCACAGGTAAGACGTCATACTAGCGCATTGTAAGCTCGTGCAAAAGTGAGGAGGTCCAATTGAAAGGTTAATAGTCTATGAGGCCTCTTGTGGATAACTGTGCAGCATTATACATTACAGTGTACAAGCCTTGAAAATATATAGAGGTTTATGGAGTCTAGCACAAAAAAAAAACGAAATCCATGCATTTACTTGTGTGTAGTACATTGCTCTGTATGTGTGTGTGAATGTGTGTGTTGGGGTGAAAGAGTTCAGAAGGAGTGGGTATAGAGCCCTGGAGAGTCTTGAACAGTTACAGACAAGGATTGCCTTAACATCAGCCAAGACTGTTCATGAATACTATCTATGTTTGAATTTTGTGGTGGGTAAAGTGGTGTGTGTATGTGTGTGTGCGTGTGCATGTGTGTCATCACCCAAATGCGATGGCAATGCTCAGTACATCTATGTTGCTATACTTAACCCTTGGAAAGCAATAATTATTACTGTAACTTTGTAATAGTATTTAAATATAATTAAAACATTTCAAAAATAATTGACCATTTGCAAAATAATGACTGACACGTCTCTCAGCCAGTCACAGCCTACTATAAGCCAGGGGTGCAGCCACAGGTAGGCCACAGATTCATCCTACACTATCAATTGGGGAAAGAATATTTATTAAGCTCATTAAATTCATTTAAATTGATGAAATTTGATTTTCTTTTTTCTGTGAGTTCCATCATTGTACTACGGCCATTCAAAATCATTACAAATTCCTGAATATGTGAGGTATAGTCCATCTCATTTTCTCAATCCTCCAATCACTGTTTAACAACTGTTGCTTTCGGCCATTGCCTCAAGTCTTCAGTTCTTAAACAGCGTACCAATGTTTGAACAGAGTGTGCCATTTTGTACACATTTCCATAACCATAAACAATGCTTAAAAACACATTGTTGTCAGTGGTCTGTGAAATTGGTACTTACAAAGCTCTTTTACAACAAAACCTATCATTTCAAAACAAATATCAATTTTAATGCAAGTCACCAAAGGTAGGATATAAATGATCCATAAACATTTTTCATGTTCACCTTGGCAATATGTTTTAGGATGATAAGTTTTTTTTTTTAATTTAACTCAGTTATGTGGTCTTTACTGGGCAAAGCACTGCTTTATGAGTTTGCATGTTCTATCCCTTTGTGGCTTAGCTGCTGTTGGTCTTAGGTGCTTGCATTTCATAATAATAACACTTACAGTTGACTGGGCCAGATGTAGCAGGGCAGAGATTTCATGAACGTTCATATTGGCAAAGGTTCCATCCTATGACAGTGCCACGTTTGAAGTTACTTAACTCTTCAGTAGTGTGTATAAACACTAGGTTACTGTATATGCCAACATTCATTTTGTGTAGGTGTGCAAGATGACAAGTCCTTCCCAGCATTGCACTGATTAGCTCAATTGCTAGCTATAGTGCTAAAGTTAGCTATAGCTGTACATGATCTGAAGAGGTAGCTTCTGTTACTCAATCCTCCTTCTTTTTATACATGAAAACCTACCGCTTTAATGCCGGACAGCTAAACGATTTATTTAATTCATGTGATATGGCTTCCAGAATTCCCTTTTTATTTTTGTTTAAATTGGCCTTTCATATTTTGTCAATTTTTAGTTATAGATTTTTTTTTATAACAATTTTAATAATAAAAGTTGTTCAAATGTACTTTCAGCATCTAAATATTCCTTTTGCTTATGAGCTTTTTAGTTTGTTAGTACAAGTGATACGGATGATGTAACGTGGCCTGAAATGAAAGTTTGACTGAATTAGCAACAGTAACCAAGAGAGGCAGGACTTGAGAGAATTTTGCATATGTACATGATGAATTACATTATCATTTGATTTGTAATCTGTATAATCTGTACTTCCAACTTTGTTCCATTTGTTCCAAAGTCAAGTAACATGTAACTATATAAGATGTAACAATATAGCTTATTTAGACAATAATGTAGAAAACAAAATCATAAAACATCTCCTACCTATGAACGCAAATGTGCTATAGAATGAAATATTAGAATCTGCACAATTATTCTTGTTGTAAGCAGCAACAGGTGAGAAAAGAAATAAATCCATCACAGCTTGCTTTTTTATCACTGGTGATAGCTATGCCTTCTAAGTGTTAAAGTCTTTATACATATTACAGTAATCGTTTCTTGCTCTATATCTAGCACCATTGAGCCAACACTGAAGCTCATTCAGTCCAAGTGTGGTTTCCACAGTGACACCAGCAGTAGCTTAGTAACTCTCAGGCTGGTAACATGGCAGGTTGAGCCCACTAAGGGGGGGTCATGGTGCTGGGAGGGCTTTCACAAAGTCTGCACTGTGCCACACTGTATTGTGACTCTCTATGCATGGCTTCACTGCACGTACAGTGTAAACGCACATTTACAGTCCTAAGTGGTGTTATGCAGACCTTCACGTCCACTCCAAGAGTCTGTTTGCTCAAGAGTCTGTCCTAAATGAAAATCCTGTCTGTCGTCAATGAAAAATTCATATTCATGAGTGTGAGATTTTTGGAAAAACCCTTTTGCAGCAGCCATAGAGAGTGAGAGGAGGCTGTTAACGGGTGCCAGTTTCTTTCAGGTGACAAATTTCAAGCCTGTGGAAAAGTGCTGATCTTGATGTTTTTCCCAACCTGAAGGACAGTTGCATATGAGATTCAGTATGCAGAGCTGTCTGTGACATTGGCAAAATAAGGCTCAGAGACTGTACATACATAAAGTCTGAAACCATTTTTATTTTAAATTAGCAAGTCACAAAATAGAGATCCATTTGTAATGGAATACATTTTCAGGACAAATCAGATGAAGCAGATAGATTCTGGAAAGTAGCCCTGTTTCTCATATTATTGCAACCATTTGGATCCCAGTCCATTAGATTCCTTTGTGTAATTTATAATGAGCACAATCAAGATTTTATCAGTAAAAACACTGATTCCCAATAGCCCTTCATTCTGACCAATCAAGCAGTTCATGCACTTGATAAGAAACTTAATTACTTGTTATCTGAGCCATTAAGTGGCCAACATCGTAAAAAAATTCAAAGCTATGAGTATTTGAAAAAAGTTCTACAATACTTCATTATTTTGTACAGTGTAATTGCTAAAGTGCTAAACATGTCCCAGTGACTCTTGAGTTTTATTACACTCCCGACTTTAAACAATATCAGTGACTCAAGTCAAAGTCTGTTATTTAACAGTTTAACAGTTTAATTTGCTCTGTCTTGACCACATGCCTGTGGTAAATACTGCTCTATATACAATATATGCATCACAGATTTACTGCGTTTCTTTACGGCTGACAGTAGTTGCAGTGAACTCACTGTCTCCATGATTACAATATAGTAGCAGCACCTATTTATTTCAAATTCATCACCTGCTTCTTTTTCGACTTTTGCAAGAAATCAAAAATGATTCATGTTGGCCACAGGAATAAATAACACAGCTATTTAACTAAATGATCTGACAAATTAAATGGCTGAGTTTGGCCCATTAAAAAATGTAACATTTTACCAGATGCACTTTGAACAGCTTTACAGCTTCTCCCTCAAAAATAAAGCCCATATTCTAAATTTTTCTTCCACTTTTAGGCCCACTTACTCCAATCAGGCATAACATTATGTCCACCTCCTTGTTTCTACGCTCATTGTCCATTTTATCAGCTCCACTTACTATATAGGTGCACTTTGAAGTTCTACAATTACAGACTGTAGTCCATCTGTTTCTCTGTATACTTTGTTAGCCCCCTTTTACCCTGTTCTTCAGTGGTCAGGACCCCCATGGACCCTCACAGAGCAGGTACTATTTGGGTGGTGGATCATTCTCAGCACTGCAGTAACACTGACGTGTTGCTGTACAGTTTGTGTTGGTCATCCTCTAGTCCTTCATCAATGGTCAGAGGGCGCTGCCCACAGGACACTGTTGGCTGGATATTTTTGGTTGGTGGACTATTTTCAGTCCAGTAAACACTGAGGTGTTTAAAAACTCCTGCAGCACTGCTGTGTCTGATCCACTCAGACCAGCACAATACACACTAACACACCACCAACACATTAGTGTTACTGCAGTGCTGAGAATGATCCACCACAAATTTATGCAAATGATATCTGTCTTGATTGGCTGCCCTGTATTGTACCTCATTCAAAAAGCAGCCCAGATTGAAATACTCCTTACAACTTCAGTATGAACAGGGGGAGCTAATCTACTGCAGGCTGATCCATTTTTACACCCCTAGTGGTGATCTGTAAATAAAGACAGTCCTCACTAACCTTTAGCAGGTAGTCAGTTATAGTAGGCAGCTATCTCTCTCTCTCTCTCCCTCCCTCTCTTTCTCTCACCCCCCTCACCCCCCCAAGCCCTGCAGTCATCACTCACCTCCTGTATGGTGTGGAGTTGGAGCTGGAACAGACTCTCTTTGACTTATTTCCCATCTCCTCTGCTCACCGGGGTATTGACACACAGCCTTTCACTGTCCATCAGGGGGAAAAGTGCCCTTTTTATAGGGTTCCATTCAAATGAAAGGGGGTATTATGGAGATGGGGCAGAAGCAGGACCCCATTTCTCTACATGCTTCTGGCCTCAATACCTGGCAGGATACAGAAGTTATTTTTGCATAATGTATGTTCATATAAATTAATCATCATGCCATATATCCTGCCTGCTGCCAAATTTTGGATGACTTTTGGAAATATTTGAATTGGGCCATTACGTAATTGTCTAATAATAACATAAGAAGAGGAACATGTTCTATAACTCCTTTTTTTACGCAAGACATATAAATGCTGTACAATCAGCTCCATATTTACTGGCACAATTGATAAATTAATGAATCTCAATCTTATGTTGAAAATACGGGATCAAACCTTTAACTGAAGCAAATACAGTCTATGTAAACAATACCCTTATCCATTTAAAAAACACGTGTCACATTACATGCTAAATTGCCCCTAGGTGTGGGCGTGTGTGTAAATCTATATGTCTGTATGTCTGCCCTGTGATGGACTGGCGATCTGTCCAGGGTGTTTCCTGCCTTCCACCCAATGACCGCTGGGATAGGCTCCAGCACCCCCTACAACCCATAAGGATAAGCGGCTTAGAAAATGTGTGTGTGTGCCACATTATTGGCACCTCTGCATTTGGTACTTTGTGTGACCTCCCTTTAAAAACATAAAAGCATTGAGGCTTATCCTATAATGTTTGCTGAGATCGGAGAATACAGAACACAGAATCCGAGAGCCCCTCCTCAAAACACAATATTTCCAGATCCTCCACATTGCTAGTTCTTCTCTTTAGACTCTCCTCTTGAGCTCACATCACAGGCTTTCAAAGGGATTTGGGGCAGGGACTGAACTGTCCTTGTCAAAAACCTGACCTGTGGTTACTGAACCATTTTCATGTGTATTTGGACATTTGTTTTGGATCACTGTCCTGCCTGATGATCGAACAACAAACATACTTCAAATGTATTTTAATAAAAGGAGACTGAGCTAACTCACCACAAAGACATTTTTTCATGACCTCTTTGACCTGTCTTTACCTGTCCAACGGTGTCAAAAAGGATGGAGCTGACTGTGTGGGCCTTTGATTACCTCGGTAATCTGCGTCAGGCTCGGCTGTAGAGGAAATGTAAACGGTGCTTCTAACTATCAGCTCACTGCTGCTCTCTTTAGGCCGCCAAGAGCAGAATAAACACTGTAGCACCTTGGTGGAGCCCAGACTGCTTCAGGATATGCAGTGTTACATAATCGAGAGAGAGAGAGAGCGAGAGAGAGAGAGAGAGAGAGAGACTTAATACTGATGTCTTTATGATTTGCATTACAGATCTGCATAACAGGGATAGAGTATTAAATTTCACTGCTTCAATTTTTCATTTCATCAATATTTGATGCTGTATTGAAATCATATACTTAAGCAATAAGGTGGTTAAAAGTAAAAAGTCATTGATCACTGTAAAAAAAACACTCAACAGAATAATTAACATCCAAATATTCAGTGCTAGGGATAATATGTCATTAAATGTAACAGGTATTATTTCTTCTAGCATAAGACTATTTGGTGGCTTACTATGTAATGATAAGATGTCTACTTTACATAAATGCAATTCCGTAGTCTGATTTAAAAAGTTAATAAATAAAATAAATTGTGTGATTCACGTTTTGGAGGTCAATATTCACTCAAAAAACTTTAAACTGTTCTGTTAGGAAAAATCACAGCTTCAGACGATATAAAACAATGTACTGTGGAACATGATGTTACATAAACCTACTCTGGCACAAGCCGAGAAACAATTGCTATAGACAGTATTATTAGCCTAAGACAATCAAAATCATCTTAGTAAATCATATACTGGTCAAATATTTTATGTAAGACCATAAGGAATTGTTTTATCCTACCAATATTTCACAATTTCTGCATAAGTCAATTGTTAAGATCTAAACAAGGTCATTCAGAGAGGTTTGATATGAAATATGCCATTCTAGAGGAACATTCAAGTCACAACTGTTAACAACAGTGGTGATAGGAACCAGACGTCTGAAGAGACTCTAAAAGCGAGAGGATAACGCAAAATATATTGCCTGATATCTGAGACTTTGTTTTGTGATCATTTTTAGAAAATGTTTTTGGCCTAAAACATACTATTTAAAATCCATTCATTGTGGAGGGATACATGTGGTGTGCGGCAAGACCAAATATTCCCAAAGATTTTTTGTGAACATTACATATAAAAACTCAGATGACAAGTGTGGGTTCACTGGTAATTGTGGGTAGTAAGTGAAATGGCACACATCCACAACTTTGTAGATTCTCCCAATTCTAGTAGTTAAATGTGTAACAAAATGTGACCAAACCGTGTTCATGTTTAAACGCAAAGGCTGCAAGGACATTTAAACTAAACACAAATGAGCTCAATTACACAGCCATGAAATTAACTGCAGATTTCACAGACACATTTGAAAGAGTTAGGAATATAACTGGAGGAGTTCAGATTTAGACCCTGATGATGGATAAGAGAAGATTAGAAATCTTTATTTTACAGGAAGTGGTATGAAGCCAGAGGTCATTTATCCTCACAGTAATTGCTCCTCTCTGAGGGAAATGTTTGGGGGGGCTCTGCAGTAAACTACCGCATTCTCTGGTTTAAGAAGTGCCCTTGCATATTAAGGTCACATGTGCTTCCCCTATTGCAAATCTTTCTTTAAATCTTAACAATAGAAAAATTTTTGAAAATTGGTGGAATTCTCCTTTAACCTATGCTGATTTGGATGGCGTCTCTTACCTTCCTCGCCAGTGCTGTAGGTGGCAGTCATTATCTTCAGTCTCTGGACGCAAATGCATACTTCAAACGAAACCAGTAGTCCGTGAACGTTGTGGTGTTTTCTTTTTTTCTGAAGTTGCTGCTTCAGAGAATTGGTAGCAGCAGGCGAGGAAGCTGATGCTGTCAAACAAGCTCTTTTCTTCTGGAAGTGAGTACCTCACAGCCTCGACTGCTTATTTACTGTATTTTATGTTTCTCCTCCACGACATTAAACACTTTAAAAGAGGAATGAACCAAGTTTAGAGTGAGTGAGAGAACCTGAAGGCGGGGCAGAATTCAACTACTTCTTGTCTCACTAATATCCGTAAAAAAGTAGCCTTCAGCGCCGCTCTGTCAGCGCCTTGAAGCGCTGTTAGAAAAAAGTCATTTCTCGGTAGGAAGGTTACCAAATTCAGCGGTTTGTTTATGTCTTATTTGTCATATAAAGCTGTATTAAAAGGAATGAAATAGCAGTGCTGCGTTTAATGTGAATTGAAAGTGCAGTGACTTCCTGTCAGTCAGTGTCACTCCTCAGGCAGAAAAGCGTCCTTGAAGCTCGACTTACGTTTCATCTTCATTAAAAGTGACAGACATCTCTGCGTAAATAAATACTAGCCATGGCGAGAACTAAGGATTGAGTTGCGCTTGGGATGTTGGACATATCAAATAATGCGTCCCATCTGTCTTTCATTTGTTTGGAAGGACGCCCGGAGGAAAAACTCTTCAAACTGTTCCTTCCGCCGGTGACACATTCGCGTTAAAGCGCCGTTTAAAGCAGCGTTAAAATGTGCTCGCAGGGATCAGCAAAAAGATTCATTTTTCTATTTAACCCCAGCTCTTATCACCATAGTTCACCCACATACTTTTATTTATTTATTTATTTGTTTGTTGGTTGGTTTGTTTGTTTGTTGGTTGGTTTGTTTTTGCTTTTTTTAATTTAGAAATCTCTTTTTCTTTCCGTTGAATCTGCTGAATCTCTTCATGTTAATCTTTAAATTCTACTGAAATGAACCAAAACAACAAAATGTTGTGTGGCACAAGTAGAAAAGAGAAACCTCCGTGGCTTTCAGTGTGTTGTGGTTATGGACAAAAGTTTGTAAAGTATAGGCTATATTTTATTAAAGAACAACAAAATGCTTCAACATAATTTCTTAACAGCAATTTAAAATCTCTAAAATCACTCAAAATGTTGAATCTGTTCATGTTAATTTTTAAATTCTACTGAAATTAACCAAAATAACAAAATGTTGTGTGGCACAAGTACAAAAGAGAAGCCTCGGTGACTGTCAGTGTGTTGTGGTGATTGACAAAATTGCAAACTTTCCAGTTTGGGCCCAGTATTTGAATGAGAATATCTCAGGTTTTTCCACTTCACTTCACTCAGGTGCTGCCTGCTGCACTTTTCCCCTACAGTGTCATATAATGAACTGTGCAGTGTTTTTGTGTTTGTAAGTATGTACTCCTTTCATCATTTTCTCTGTTACTGTGTATTTGTCACAGTGAATGCGTTTAGAGCTTTAAACATAATGTAATAATAAACAGAGAACTTTATCAAGCATAAAACATTTTTAAATTATTACTTTGTTTATTCGAGGAGCAAAATTTTTCCCCCCTTATTTTTCCCTCCTTATAATTTACAGCTTGAGACCTTTCGCAGCAATAACTCCAACCAGCATTTCCTGTAATTTGATGTCACCCTTTTACGTTGTTGTGGGGGGGATCTGAGCCCGTTTGTCTTTGCAGAACTGCTTTAATTCATATATATTGGAAGGCTTTTGAATATGAACTGCTATTGGGTTCAAGTGAGGACTTTTATAAGGCTACTCCAAAACATTAATTTTGTTACTTGTTCACATGTGGATTTGCTTTTCTGTTTTGGATCATTGTTTAGCTGCATAACCTGATTATGATTCAACTTCAGCTCAATAACAGATGAACAGATATTCTCCTTAAGAGTTCTCTGATACAGAATTTATGCTTCCTTCAATAATAGCAAGTTGTCCAGGCAGTTACTTTTTCATTTTAGATATCTTTGCTCCTTAAATAAATATTATATTATAATATGTTATATATATTATATTTTTCTATGTTTATGTGTCTAATATTACATTGTTTAAACATTGTTTCAAAGATCTAAAAGCATTCACTGTGACGTAGGCAGTGAAAGAGAAAATTAGTAAGGGGCGAATACTTTTTCACATCACAGCATCAAATCAAGCAGTTGAATTAGAGCAGGAACACTCCAAACTGTACAGTAGAGATGAATTGTAGGGCTGAACGTGGTAGCACTGAACAAAGGATAGGCAGCATGAGTAAATTTTATGGTTATCATGATAAATTACTTTACAGTAAGTTCAGTTTGGATACAGTGAGTACTTAAAGAACACTGACCACTGCAAGTTTCATTATGAAGACAGCATAATAGTCCTGTTTAGTTGAGTTAAGTGCAGTAGGTAAAATGTTAAAATAAAAATAATTGTATTCCTAGTTTTTGATAGTGTTTTTAATGTGCCACTGCATTTATCACTCACACCTGGTCACATCATCACACGTTGGCTTCCCATAAAATACTGTATACACTACAAAATCCTGCTCACATACAAAGCTCATAACAACCTCACTCTTTTTTCATCTGTCTGATCTTCTTCTTCCCTACAAACCCAGTCATACTCTCAGGTCCTCTTTAGCTGGTCTACTCACCATTCCTTCATCAAACCTCTATAGCTTTAGCGATTTAGCATTCTCTCGATTAGCTCCTCGTCTCTGGAACTGTCTCCCTCCGCGAGTCCATCAGTCTGATTTTCTCCCCATGTACAAATCCGATCTTAAAACATACCTGATGTCTTTCACCTGCAACCCTTACCAAGCCTAAACTACTCCTCTGTCTCTGTTTTACTGTATTTTATTGTTTTGTTTTTGATATTCTGTGTATTGATGTAATTGTAAGGGTCTTTGGGTTCTTAAACAGGACTTTAAGTATTATTATTATTATTATTATTATTATTATGATAATTATTATTATTATTATTATTATTTCTAAATGTCTGTAAAGTGAGAGACCTTCAAATTTAAAATTGCCTACATTTAGATTAAGTTCAAAAGGCACACCCCTTAGCTCTCATCATACTGATTTTCACAGACTTGATTTTTAGTTTGAATTACCTGGTTAACTGGGACATCCTGCTTTGTGAAGCACCTACAGGTGTGTAGAGCAGGGAAGACAGTATGCACTGTAGGTCCAGGTGTGGGAGCTACTGAACTCGTCTGTAATCAGCCTAACTTTCCAACAGTACCTGTAATTTGCATTGTTAATGCATCTTCAAATACAGAATGAGTAAATCAGTGTTTTTTTGTGGATGGAATTGAATACTGCATTAATGAAAGTAATGGAAAAAGAATTTGGAAGCTGTCACTGTAGAAATTAAGGTCTTGGCTATTAGCTGGGTGTTTTTCTGTTTCTCTTATGCCAACAGTGACTAAACCACTGGTTAATGATTCTGAACATTCGTATCTGTCGTTCAGCAGGTTAATGCTATACGGTCAGTGAGTTCATATGTCATCATGTTTGCCACGCTGTTGGTCTTGGCTGTGGTTGTGTTGTAGGATACAATAGGGGGAAAGACCCACCCTGAAGGAAAAAATTCTACCAAAAAAGGAGAGTTTGGAAATGAGTAGATGAGTGTACACTCTGTTCTCAGGCCACCACGTTTTGAAAAGAAAATAAGATTATAAATTTAAGAGTGAAACAATACAGTGTATTGTATTATTCCATATAAGCCTCTAAACTGAATACGCTCAAGTATTAAACTGTACATTCAACAGACTGGAGCAAATAAAGTACTCTGTAGTACTGATTATACTGCATGAGGTATAATAACAATTAAATAAGCAAACCCACCATGAGGGCAGACTGTCTATCAAAAGCGAGAGCAGGGAGGAACAGCACACTCTTCATAAACATATATTAGCTCAGGGCTAACATATTAGCTAGTGGATTGTACTTTTATAATGTTGACTTCTCTAATAAACTCTTTTATGGAAACATAAGCATATTAACACAAGGCAGATTTTCAGATATCCCTCATTTTTCTGTGTCAGAAAATGTATCGAATCAAGTTGTGAATTTTGTGCATTTTTACACTCCTAGTATTTATATAATTTTGGTAAAATTTGTCTCCCTGTTAAAGAAGGGGGTAGACTTTCACTTGCACCAGTGGTTCCCTTAAAGGATGTGTGACCTCCAAAGGGGGATTCAAGTGGCAACCTCATTTTCCTGTTACCTAGACCATTTGACGTATTCCTATCTTGAAATCTGCATTTAACGCAAAAGATAACAGAGCTTTATTACAGTGAAATGACACATTTCTCACTGTCCAACCTCTCTGTATATTTTAGAATTAAACAGGCTGTTGTTAAAGGCTACTGTGCCTTTAAGCCTGATATATCTAAAAGCAGTGTAGATATGTCCTCTGTTTTGATTTGACACTCTGTATTGCTTAAAAAAAACAGTGGAAACACTCCTTATAACTTCAGTGTTAATGGGCAAGACTAAGCTGCTGTAGGCTGAAATTCAACATAGACTTTTTTGCAGTTTAGTATCCATATGTGGACCAAAGAGTGAATAGTAATTTTTGAAACGATAACAGTGTTTGCAATTTATATTTTATTTAAAAAAAAAACAAAAAAACAAGGAAAATGGGTCCTTCAGCATGTGTTACATATGGCTCTACTTTACAGCTAAAAACACGTTATTGACTATAGAGGAATGGGGTCCTTTTGACCTGATACAGTGGTGGTTGAGTGAATAAATAACCTTGGAGGGCAGTTTACCCTAGAGGCTATACTCTGTTTCGTTTACACTGTCTAGATATCACATACTATGATGAGAAACCATCTGAAACAGTGGTTATCAAAGTAGCTACAATACTGTAGTATTTAAACTATCATCCGATTGTGTTGTAGTGGTAGCTTTTTATGACTTTATAACATTTAAGGACTGGCAGTCTTCCTATCATAATGGAAAAGCTTTACAGGATATGATCTCAAAGGTCAGAGCGGTTGGCTGAGAGTGACTGGTTCTTTATTCACAAGCACAAGGCTAAAGCAGCACATGTAAGCACTGGCAGATGCCTGGAGAGAAAGAGAAGGAAATAGGATTTTCTGATTTATAGAGATTTTGAGAACAATTCCAGGCAGATTTTTAGAGAAAGGTGGGCCATTTAAGGTCAGTAAATGCGTGAATGTTCAGGCACTGGAGTAACGTGCTTTGAATGTTGCATAAATGACTACGTAGTTACTTTCGGATGTGTTTTTGTCTAGCTGTTTTGGGTGTTGTGCAACATTTGCCACGTTCTGCCAACACAGTAATCTGGCTGCGCTGTCGGAAGGGCAGGATTCTTCAGAGTGTACACTTTGTGCACAAGGGAGCTATATTTTCTTTGGTTGTTTATTTATTTTTGTTATTTCCTAATTATTTGTGCAGGGAACCCAAGCATGGCCAAGGTCTTATTACATAGTGGGGCCTTGTGTATTTAACGTTAAATATAAACAAGAACAGGGAGTGTTACTGATGCGGAGCAGCACTCTTGCGTAGGAGCCTGATGCCTTTTTTAAACCTATGGTCGTCTCCTAGGGGTGTAACAATGCATCGTGACATTGCAATTCTACGACAAACTGTGACAGTGTGCATTGTGGAAAATGAACATTCTATTAATTACGTCTAGCAAACGGCGTTGTTTCAACAAGTTTTCAAACGATCAGCACCAAGCGCTCAGCACTCAGTGTCATTAATTGGATTGAGTCATGGGCTGAATGTATTGTTACATCTCTGTCATTTCCACAAATTAGCTGAAGTATCATTACTCTGAACGAGTGAATGTTTCCCATATGCCATAGTAAACACTGTGTTTGTGTACTTCTTCCCCTTGTGGAGAATCTTAAGCCTGGTAAATGTGAGGGAGTGATACAAATAGTGAGGATTTGGGTGTGGGAGTGGGTGAGGGAGTGATGCAGATAGTGAGGGAGTGGGTGAGGGAGTGATGCAGATAGTGAGAGAGTGGGTGAGGGAGTGATGCAGATAGTGAGGGAGTGGGTGAGGGAGTGATGCAGATAGTGAGAGAGTGGGTGAGGGAGTGATGCAGATAGTGAGAGAGTGGGTGAGGGAGTGCTGCAGATAGTGAGAGAGTGGGTGAGGGAGTGCTGCAGATAGTGAGAGAGTGGGTGAGGGAGTGATGGGAAAAAGTGACTGAAGGAGGGAGCGAGGGAGTGAAGGAGTGGGTGAGTGGATGACAGAGTGGGTGAAGGAACGAAAGAGGTGATGAGTGTGTGTGGGAGTGATGCAGGCAGTGAGAGAGTGAAGAAAAGAGTGAGCGAGGGAGTGAGTGTGTGAGTGGATGACAGTGGGTGAAGGAACGAAAGAGGTAATGAGTGAGTGAGGGAGTGATGCAGACAGTGAGAGAGTGAAGAAAAGAGTGAGTGGCTGAGGTGATGACTGAGTGAAGGAGTGATGCAGACAGTGAGATAGTGAAGAAAATGAGTGAGTGGATGAGGCAGTGAGTGAATAAATGAAGGAGGCACTGGGTGAATGAGTTAGTGGATGAATGATTGGGTGAGGGATTGGTTGAGGGAGTAGAGTAGTTAGAGTCAAGGTCCGTTGGGTGCTTTGCATCTGAAAATACACATTATTCAATACAGTAGGACAATGGCAACATTATTAAGCTGTGCTGTCGCTCAACAACGCATTGAAATTATTCAAAAATAAGTACTGTGTTTATGAAGTTCATTAAAGGGCTGAAGTCCGCTGTGTTAGTATATTTTTATGTATATAAACCAAATAGTTAAATTCTAAAATCTAAATGGCTGAGCTACATTTTAAGCTGTTGTGAAGTGGTCAGTAAGTTCACATATTTCACCACATGCATCAACTGAATTCTGTAGTAATGCGTTGATACATGACTAATGCAAGTTGCTAAAATTCCCTGTTGATTATCATCAAATATATATGTATTATATTTTATTTAGTTGCCATTTTATTGAGGCAATAAACTACTCAAGGCCATGTGCTTTGTGTCATGCCTAGCAAAACCCTATAACGCATGGCCCCTAAAACTTAAACTCTGTAATAAAGTCCTTTAGAATAGTAAGTGTAGTGCTGAATTCTGTGTGTTGTTGGAAATGTTTAGACCTGCGACCTCAACTCCCAGAATCACAGTAATATCCATCCTTGTTGGAGAGCCAGAGTAAAAAAAAAAACAGTCATGTGAGTGATTTGATGGACATGGTTAATTAGGCAGTAGGTAGTGCTAACACTAATGGATATTCAGTAGGCATGTCTGTATCAACTTCCATCCTTTTAAAGATCTTGGAATGTGCTGTGGTTCCTCTGTGAATATTAGTAACCTGTAAGCGCTCCTGCATTTATTTATGACTGTTTATCTGCGTTGGTGTTGCCTGACGCTGGCTAGCTGAGAACAGCTTCCTCTCAACTTAATGTTGCCTGTCAACACTTGCATGGTGATGAGTTATCTTTAGGAAGCATAGGCCACGGTATTTGATCCTTCCCTTTTCTCCCTCTCCCACACTGCTCCAGTGAGGGCGGTAGGGCTATTCCTAGGCTCTGTGTGTATTACTCACTCTCGTACTCATACTCACACAGACTGGTCATGTATAGATATAGCTAAGCACATGGGTGCAGAGAAGTGTGCATGAAGGTGTGACACCTTAATGCATTTTGTTTTTTGCTAAATAATTTCAAAAGGATTTGATGAAGTTTTTTGTATATACAAGCAACCTACTGTGCTACAAAAGAACACCTCCAGCACCTGTTTATGAACAATTCAGCTAGTGCAAATGTTACAACTAACCCCATAGACAGGGTTAATCATAACAATAATGGAGGAGTTGCAGCAGTAACTTGAAAGTCTGGTACATTGATGCAAAACAAATGAATTCAATACAGTTCTATGCTGTTTGAACCAGAAACGCTTTCCAGTCTACACATATAAAAATATGTTCATCAAAATAAATATAATTATGGAAAATATTCGAATGTGACATTTATTGTTGACCATGAAGTAATAGTGCACGTATCAGCATAATAAAATTGAAATATATTTTATTTACATAGCAGTCTGTATCTGTGGTATCTATAGCATATCTATATTTGCCACACCTGCTCCAGCTAATCAAGCTCTTCCCAAGTTCCTGATTGGCTAGCTCAGTTAAGTAAGGAGCGGGGCAGCTTATTGGATGCAGATTGGAACTAAGCTCTGCCAGAAGGTAGCTCTCCAGGACCAGGGTTGGAGACCACTGATCTATAGTATGTTTAGAACTATCTATAGTCATTTTTGTGCGGCTGTGCACAGACATCCAAAAATTAAGTGTTTTGAATTTATATGGGAGCATATGGACTTTGTTTACTTTAGATGGCTTAGTTGTAACACAGTGTTAGTACTAACCCTGCCATATGGAGGCTGTATTTTAGCCTAGTCAGCTCTCACTGTGAGTTGTTTACATGCTTCAAAATGGTGCTATATTACAACTGTGATGTATACATATAACTCTTTAGTAGAGAAACACTTCTAATTTTACTCCATGTTAGTTCGTGCTCGGCTCTACCTTACTTAAAAGCAAAGGTAGAGAACTACCACAGAGTTAAAGCAGAATGAAGTCTGATTAGTCTGAACAGCACACTCTTTAATTGCTTTTGTCAATTGTCTTCTGACCTAACAGCAACTCAGTTCAGTTTGCGTAACAGCGGTCGCTATCTGCGTGGATGCCGAAACATGATATGATATACTGTACGCTGTGAGTGCATATCTCCAACAGACTGCAACGTGATGCCTTTTCCCCTGCCGTCAGCATACTGGTGGGCATGGCACATGACTGCATTACTCCTGAAAGAGCGCTAGACTTGTGTAGCGAGATTTGCTGTTAAGACCAGTTTTTGCAAACATCAACTTTTGTTTTTTTTGTTCATGGTATATATCAGCTTGTGACTTTTTTGACTCTTTTTTTCTTTTCTTTTTTTTTCTTGTTAAATTGCAGCCAGCAAGACTCTGTCCTGAGGTCTGAACAATGCTCCTCATCTTTAAAAGAGAAGACCGGATCAGCAGAGACCCTCACTTTTGAAATCACCTCTGCTGTAGAACCTGCACTTTGTCTCTTGCACTCTTTTGCCTATTTGGATTATTCATTTTTTTCATTTGTCATGGAGTTCGCCTGCACGTGATGATACAATGGAACTTGGAGTGTTTGGCTGACACGTGCATGGAATGTCAAAGTCGTCAGGAGAGGAGGAAGTCCACAGCGAGAGTCCCCGGTTTCTGGTGGGCTTTGAGGACCATGAGTGTAAAGAGGACAGCAGAGACATGAGGAACAATTCAGATGTTTATGATGAAGAGGAGGATGAGGATGATCTGGTAAATAATATACAAGGGCTACTATTAGTGCTGGGCAAGAAATAATCTGTACTGGTACTGGTGTAATACAAGAATATATATTTTTTGCTTTATTGACAGATAATGAGCATTACATCCATCACAATGAAGAAATACACCATGTAAAGTTCCATCATTTAAAAAAAGAACAGAACAAAACAGTCTGATCAAAACAAAATATGTCAAGCTTGTAAGACAGTCATTCAGCATAGAATAGTAGCATTCAGGAAGCACAATTCAGTTTCTTTATTAAAGCAAAGTAAATGCTGTGATATATTGGGAAAATATTGTGATGTTCAGTTTTATCAATACTGGCCGTCACTAGCTCAAAATAAAAGTGCAGAATGGCTTTGAAAGTTTAGGGTGATTAAATCAAATTATGTAAGTTAAGCACAGTATTCTACTTCTAGAGTTTGTACCTCAAATTGCTAGTTATTTCACAGAAAGTGGTAAAACATGTTGGTCTTTTATTGGCCAGTATCAGTATTGCAAGAGCAGAGGACTGATGAATTACAGTTGTGTGCAAAGGTTTTAACCCCCTGGTCAAACTACATGTTTTATTAACACATCGTCTACAAAGAACACTCTTAGAGATGGCACTTTTCTGCAGTTTAGTGCACAGTGTCTATTTATTAGCTGAATTTAAAATTTGGGGAAAAAATAAAACACAAAATATAAAATGTAATATTACATTTTATGACTTTTGCACAGACTGTGTTTTATGTTTTATTTTTTGCTCAATACATTAATTCAACAAATAAACAGTAATTGTGCATTCAACATTTGTGTAGACTTATTTTCACTTTGAAAATCCACAAACCATGTCATTTGACCAGGGGTGCCCAAACTTATGCATGCAACTGTATGTAGTGTGAAGCCAATAATCCTGAGGATTATCCAGTCCAACACTAAGGAGACACCAGTGTTATACAAAAGGAAATTTACACTTGGTAGAGCTTTTGATCTTGATTTACTACTAGTAATTTTAATACTCTGCCATGTTCTGCTGATTGCTGATTTTAGGCGTCGGAGCGTCAGATCATTGTGGGGATCTGCTCCATGATGAAGAAGTCCAACTCCAAGCCGATGACCCAGATCATGGAGCGGCTTTGTAAGTTTGAATACATCAATGTGGTCATCTTCCCAGAGGATGTCATACTTAATGAGCCAGTGGAGAAGTGGCCAATGTGTGACTGCCTCATCTCCTTTCATTCCAAAGGTAACACATATACACACTGCTTTGTGCCAGTTTATTCTCTGAATATATTACCATACATTGTATTGTTTTTCATTGTTGCACTTTGTGATATTGCATTTGAAGGATTCCCCCTGGACAAAGCTGTGAGTTATGCCAAACTAAGGAACCCTCTTCTCATCAATGATCTCAACATGCAGTACTTCATTCAGGACAGGTAGAGTGGAAAAAAGTGTATCAAATTAAAGGAGCTTAATCCGTATAATTTTAGAGGTGTTTATTCGCTTAACATTGTGTCTTATTACACAGTACCATGAATTATTTAGTAATTACTGTGAAACTACCATGTAAGGCATGTAGTTAAGCACAAGGAAGGAAAATTTGAACCGGGTGGGTGTTTAGAGTTAAGAAGTTTAATCTTAAGCATTATTCAAGATGGATTACATTTACCTGGGGAGTTTTGTTATTTAATCTGACTGGCTGATTTGATTACGATAAAGGACATGTGCAATTTCCCAAAGTTACCACAGATATCTTCGATCAAATGTCATAGTCTAGATGTAGACATCAGTGTTACATCAGGTGCCACACTCAATAACGATAACAACACATTGCACAGACTATGTGCAATTTGTAAGTTCTAATTGAACCTTCTGTTATTGAGGGTGAACAGAAGCAGACCATTCTCTCCACAATTATTGCTTATCAGACTTAAAAAAACAAAAAAAAACAGACATTGCAGATTTGTACTGGATTAAAATCATGGATCTCGTCAGTAATCATTTTAATTACAGCAACCTCTTCAAGTAAAACTAATCCAGCTCAAAAAAGGGCTATGTATAACCTAACTCTTCAATGTTGGTTGTTCTAGGAGGGAAGTATATCGCATTCTGCAGGAGGAGGGCATTGACCTGCCACGCTATGCTGTGTTGAACCGAGACCCCGACAGACCTGAAGGTAAGGGTTCTTTATTGATAAAATCTTCTGCTTCACTGTTTCAAGCGAGTGTCTCTGTTTCCTCATCCTATACTCAGAGGTACAGTACTGTACAAAAGTTTAGTCCTAGAAGTTGGTTGCATTTTCTGCTTCTCACAATCTAAAAATTCTCTAACACATACAATGATGTTGAGGTCTGGACTCTGGCGTAGTCACTTCATTGTTATGAGAACACCAGCAGCTTCTTTGATTTGCAAATTTCCTTTGATCAGTAATGGCTTCTTGACAGCTACACATCCTTTCTGACTCATAGTGTTGAGTTGTCTCCTCACAGTAGAAGGATGGACAGAAACACCTGTGGATTGTTTTAGATCTGAAGCAAGAGTGGAGTTTGATTTTCTCCTCTCTCTCAAAGATGAAAGCTTTAAGTACTGTTTATCTGATGGTGACAGTTTTGGTGGTCTGCGTGGTCTTGTATGGTTGTTACAAAATCCCATTTTCGCTGTTTCTTTAAAGACTTTTGAAAAGTCCTGTCAACTTTAGTTGTTAGCTTTAATAAAGTTAAATATGATGTGTGTGTGTGTGTGTGTGTGTGTTTGTGTGTGTGTGTGTGTGTGTGTGTGTGTGTGGTAGAGTGTAACTTGGTAGAGGGAGAGGACCATGTAGAGGTGAATGGAGAGGTGTTTCAGAAACCTTTTGTGGAGAAGCCCGTCTCTGCAGAGGACCACAACGTGTACATCTACTATCCAACCTCAGCTGGCGGAGGCAGCCAGCGACTCTTCAGGAAGGTGAATAAATATTACTGGGTTCTGCTTCTTTCAAGTACTTTTGGAATGTGTCTCTGCCTCCATGAGGATGAGTCAAGTGCATTTTATGGCGTAGATTGGGAGCCGCAGCAGCGTGTATTCCCCTGAGAGCACTGTTCGTAAGACTGGATCTTACATTTATGAGGAATTCATGCCTACTGATGGTACGGATGTAAAGGTACGTATTGCTGCTTCTGTGTGTGTGTTAGGGATGTACATTCTGACTAATGTTATATATGGTCCTCAATTAATTCATATAAGGTTATCAGAGTGGTTTTTTTTTTCTGATAATAACAGGTATACACAGTGGGACCTGACTATGCTCATGCAGAAGCTCGGAAGTCCCCTGCTCTGGACGGTAAGGTGGAGAGAGATAGCGAGGGGAAGGAGATCCGATACCCAGTTATGCTCACTGCCATGGAGAAATTAGTGGCTCGAAAAGTGTGTCTGGCCTTCAAGGTGTGTTGTTTTCACCACAGTTTTTAGCAAATATCCACTGTAAAAGTTTGAAACTGAGTTTGCAATATCAATATCTGCTTTTCACAGCAAACAGTGTGCGGTTTTGACCTCCTACGAGCAAATGGACACTCCTTTGTCTGTGATGTAAATGGTTTTAGCTTTGTAAAGAACTCCATGAAATACTATGACGACTGTGCCAAAGTCCTGGGGTAGGTGAGACATCTCATTTTTGATCATTTAAAATACTGAGTCCACCCTATATGTGTTTTAATTTCCCGTCAAAACAATAATTAAGTTTCTCTGCATCAGGAAATAAGCAGCAAACATATATTTAACAGAAAATTGCACAGAAGCCTCAACATTTAAATATAATATCAAATTTTTTGTATTTAGTGTGTCCACTTTTTACCTTAATTACAGCTTCCATTTTGTTCAAAAGACTTGCTTTGGGCTCCCAAGTGGCGCACCCGTCTAAGCGTTGGCCCTATCATCAGGAGATCGCGAGTTCGATCCCTGGTGATGCTACAGCCATCCATGGCCAGGAGTCCAAGAGAGCACAATTGGCCACGCTCTCTGGGTGGGTAGGATGGCCCCCTCTTCTCCCCCCATCACTCAGCACGATGCTAGATCTGGCAGTTGGCGCTTCTGAGCGTGTTCAGCTGTCCAATGACGTTGTGTGACCAGCGGTTCGAAAAGATGCGGTTGCTGGCTTCACAGGTCTCGGAGGAAGCCTGTGTTAGCCTTCGCCTTCCAATCGTTGGTAGTATCATGTGATTGGGGGAGTCCTAACTAGCAGGTGGAATTGGAGACAACTAAATCAGGCAGAAAATTGGGGAAAAATAAAAAAGATTAAAAAATTTTTTTTTAAAAGAAATTTGCAGAGATATTTTTTCACACCTCCAAATTTCAGTCTTAGAAGTTGGTTGTGTTTTCCGCTTCTCATAATCCAAGAATTATCAAGCACATTTAGTGATGTTGTGGTCTGGACGCTGGGGTGGATAGTTCATTGTTTTGAGAACACCATTAGTTTTTGGTTTGGAAACTTAACTTTTAATAATTTTTGAACTCCTATTTTAGAAACTCTTGTTTTCACTTATTTACCTTTAACTTTTCAGCTGTTTTGACTGGAAATTAAATTGCACAGTACTGTATGCTGAATACTGTTGAATACAATTTTCTTTTTTTTCAGATTTTATTACATTTCTTTAAATATCATCCTAACAAAAGACTTTTATATCCAAATATTCATACATAATGCCTAAAAAGCAGAAGCATGCAGCACCTATCTGTAATTGTGGCTTACTCTTGTAATACTGAAATCCCTCCCACAGGAACATGGTAATGCGAGAGCTGGCTCCTCAGTTCCACATACCCTGGTCCATCCCCATGGAAGCGGAGGACATCCCTATAGTCCCCACTACCTCAGGAACCATGTGTGTACAACTCAGTATAGTTTACCCTGTGGCTTCTTTTCATTAGCAGAAACTCAGAGCCTGGCTTAGAAATTCCACAGACTAATAAGTCTCATATACTGTATTGTGTATCTGCCAGGATGGAACTCCGCTGTGTGATTGCTGTGATTCGCCATGGAGATCGCACCCCCAAACAGAAGATGAAGATGGAAGTGAGGAATGCCCTGTAAGTTTCATCTGCTGCATCTAACATCATGCCAGAGCTGTGTGCTGTGCTTTATGTGCCTGACTCCTGCCCTTTTTTCAGGTTCTTTGATCTTTTTGAAAAGTATGGTGGCTACAAAACTGGCAAGCTCAAGCTCAAGAAACCAAAACAGCTTCAGGTGGGTGTAGCTGTTGAGGAAAGTGAGTTCTGATATTTTTGGATCTGTTGGAATCAGTAACAAATGACAAAGCTCCTCTATTTCATGAAGGCTCTGGCTTGTATGTAGCATTTTATAGTACCTGCTTTGGGTTTAGAAGTCTTTGGAAAGCAAACCATAGTAAACTTTGCTTTGTTACTAATATTAAAGACTCACTTACTGCTAGTCATGTGGCATGTTCCTACACTGAAATAGGAAGTATGCTGCAATCCCACTGACCGCTGCGCAAAAGCACATGGATAGTCATGAACATTTACTTATTGTAGATGTACTGCTACTGTAAAGTAATGCATAGTTTAGAATTTTAATGTCTGCATGTTTAATCACATTTGTCTACATAGATACTGTCTAATATGTTACTATGTTTACAGTTGTCAAATATAATTGCCTGAGCTACACAATTACTTACATTTACTTTTATTTATGTTCTATATCAACAGATTTGAGTCTGTACTAACAACTGTTTCCATTTGTTTTAATGTTGATCAGTGACAAAATGTAAAGGATCTTCTTTTCTACAAATTTGGTATTGATTGTGTGCTTCTGACAGAAATGCCCCACTTCTTTCACTGAGTTATGATGTATCAAATTACACCGTTATCACTGGCATTAAAGGCAACTTGTAAGGGTTAAATAAGCATGTCTTCTCGATTTAGTCTCTCCAGGTCAAGTTAAGTCTCAGGGTCAAGTTCAGAAGCGGGAACTTCACTGGATATTTAAGTCAGGGAATGAGTGAGCTGTATCCCTTGGAATGCCTTTAGTTTTCCTAGCCTCTAGAATGTGACCGCTGGGCGACTGTTCAACATATGATATAAACATGTGCTGTTGAGTTGTTTATGATTGAAGTATCCCATATCAAGGTTATCCTGTGTCATTTGGCTCATTTTCCACAGACATATGTGTTTATGAGGAGGCCCGAGAAAAAGTATATTTGGTACCACCCAAAATTAGGGCTATTTCACACTACATGACATGCAGATTCCTGTGCCTTCAACACCTTTCATGCTACACTACTTGCTCAGATGTTCTAGAATTACATGCATCAAATGCAGCACTTTGCATGTCTAAGCTGATATTCCTTGAGACATTATTCTGTATGATTCTACTCTTCTGCGTTACTGTTCTTTGATAACCCACTATTAAAACCATGCTGTGCTTTATCTGTGTCGGTAGGAAGTTCTGGACATTGCCCGTCAGCTTCTAGCTGAATTGGGTCAGCACAATGACTGTGAGATTGAGGAGAAAAAATCCAAACTGGAGCAGCTGAAGACGGTCCTGGAGATGTGAGTACCCTGTCATGAAGGCTAGTACTTAGATTAACATTAACACTGTGATTAAAAATACCTGCTCCACGCAGCACAGCACTTTATTAGTAACACATCCCAGTGTCTCCATTCCTACTTCAATCATTCCTGATCTCCCAGTCACTCTTTTTTCACTCTTTCTCCATGTGTGAACTATGCTGCACTCTCCCTATTGCTGCTCTGGTTCTCTTAATTTTAAATGAAGGCTCTGTGATATTGCAATTATATTGATAGATACTGCAATTGTGATAGACCTCACAATATATTAAAACACTTGGTGTAACATGGTTAATGATCAGCCTCCATTATTTGCGTTGTTTGGATCATATGAATGCGTTGACTCCAAACATCCAGAAGCAGTCATCTGGAACATCTGAGGTCAATTTGGAACAAACAGAACACAGAAAAGCATTTATGATTTGTTAACAGGGCTCATTTAGTCAATGCAAAAGTTTGAACATCCCATGTCAAATTAAATGTTGTTGATTTTCTAAGTGAAAATAAGTTAACACGTCCTCTACAGAGAACAAACCTAAATATGGCATTTTCTACAAATTTTAGTGCAGAATTTCTATTTATTTGATGATCGTTCCTCTTTATTTATGTTGATTTAGGAAAACACATAAAATATAAAATATGCTATATCTTTTGCTATATGTTTTTTCCCCAACATGTGAAATTCAGCAAATTAACAGTTATAAGTGCATTAAATTGTGCAGAAATGTGTTCTCGGTAGAGGATGTGTTAACTTACTTTCACTCAGAAATCAACAAAACATGTAATTTGAACAGGGGTGTCCAGACTTTTGCATACATCTGCACATACTGCAATATTCTACAGTATCAGTTTTGCAATAATGATTGACAAATTTCCTTTCTGGATGAAAGATTTTGACCTCTGTATACAGTCTTAATTTATGAGTTACCATTCTCAATTGTTTAAATATTTTACATTGTCTTGGTTATGCACGATTCATAAATACGCTGTAAAGTCTTTGAAAGTGTAAGTACATTATGAAATATTTAATGTCAAGCACTGTCAGAAGTGATGTTATTTATCAGACATACAGAGAAACAGCCTGATTATGGCAATTTTTGTGACTTGCCACTGCAGTGTCCCCACAGAGTTCAGTTTCTTACATTCATTCCTTTCTTTTTTTTTTCTCTTCCCCTCTGTCTCCATCTCTCTATCTCTACTGGTCACACTCTCCGCAGGGAGTCCAGCCTGAACGATAATCAGTACGCACCTCATGGCCTATGCCTGTAGTAGTGCATTTTTCCCTATGAAGGCCTACACAGAACAGTTATTGTCCTGTAGCCTCTTACACTTTAATGAAGAGTAAATGAGGGCTCCCTGATTACTGTAATGTCAATGGGAGTCCATATATGATGCATGTTGCCCCAGGCGTGTCCTTAATAACTGACTACTCCATCCCTACTTAATCTCCCCACTTCCCCAGCCGATTTAAAATAAGCCACTTTCATAACAAATTGCGCATTAATTGGGATCTTTGATTAACCGTTAACAAATTAATGAAAAGTGCTTTGAGTCAACACTTGACTTTAACCTTATGTGACTGTATTATAACTGTAACCTTTAGGGGACTGCTTTGTTTAAACTGCAGCAACTGAAAAATGCTCTAGAACTAGTTACGAGTCAGTTAGGATAAAGACTGACTCCTAACCAGATAATAGAGCATTTTAACTGACAGCACAGTCAGATGTCTGATAATCAGAAGTAATCAGGCATCTTTCTATTTGTATTTGGCATGTTGCTCTCGGCTGTGACAGTTTTAAACGCCGTTGTTTAAGTTGCCATGTTTCATCCAGAGCATTGAATTGGTCCTTTAAAGTGAACAGCAATGAAAGTTTCCGCTCCAGAATGCTGTGTCACTCAGTACATTGTGTTTTGCAACAAAATGGCATCAAGTGCAGCAGCTGTGCCCTCTTTTATTCCCTCAAAGCCTCTGAGGGCATAGAGCCAGCTCTGGCATGTCCCACATGGCACACATTAACCTCCGCCACTTTGAAAGGTCAACCTGACACATGTTTCTAGAAACATGGCAACCTCAGAGCACCTGCTAGCAAAAGACTATCTGTGCCGTGCCCTCTGGGTGGTGTTTATGTCCAACAGTATTACAGTAGGGGTTGTGCCTGTGTGTCCCATATGTTGTCTTTCAGGTATGGTCATTTCTCTGGGATTAACCGAAAAGTGCAGCTGACCTATCTGCCCAATGGCCAGCCAAAAGCATCAAGCGAGGAGGAAGGTGAATAGCTGCTTTAGACTGAGCAGAAAAGTTTCTCTGTGTACATTTCATGTGAAGCTGGTTCTTTAGGTTTCGATTATAGCAGTGATAAGAGGTAAATAGAGATACATCACTCTATACAAACACACACACACACACACACACACACACACACACACACACACACAATACAAAAATACACATGCCATCCATAGAAGTCCAGGCTAAGGCCCTGCTGCTTGCACGCTGTATGTTGCCTTCGTTCAGAAAACCTTTAAATGTTTAGCATCTTCTCCACTGGACAGTGGTTGACCTGTGGATAAATTAACAAGCAGCAAACTAACAAATCGCTGTTGTCGGAAGAAAATCTCGTATCTCCATTTTTGACATTTTTTCTGTTTTTGACATAATTTGAAAAAACCTGTTGTCCTTTCCATTGTATGTAAATTTCATGATGAATGGACCAAAAGAAATGACCCAAAATGACTTGGAAGAAATTTTGGTTCCATTGACACATTAAAAGTAAAGTAGGTTCTCCTGTAAAGTTACTATTTTGGAGATACAGGAAAGCTCCAGGTATGGCAACCTCTATTGTAACCATTGTAATCTGTAAGCTGTATGGACAAGAGTGAGAGAGAGAGGCTGCAGTCACTGAGAAGTGTGTGTGTGTGTGTGTGTGTGTGTGTGTGTATGTATATATGTATATATATATATATATATATATATATATATATATATATATAAACTAATACTATACAACTACACAAAATACATACACACACATAGTGTGTTTTTTGCATATTTGTCACAATAAAAAGTGTAATACAAGAAAAAGAAAACATGAGGAAACACAAACCACAGTTTTTGCAATTATCATCAAAGTGTAATAACTGGTTGTGCCACCTTTAGCAGCAATAGATGCAACTAAATACTTACCAGTCTTTTACATCACTGTGAAAGAATTTTGGCCCACTCTTCTTAATTCAGCCACGTTGGAGGTCTTTCGAGCATGAACTGTATGACTTTTGTGTTTATGCAGGTTATCTTTGTGTTATATTAAATTTTGTTTGAAAATATGAAACATACGTTCTCACACCATTATGTGTGTCTTTGTATACATATGAGAGGTTCATTCTAAAACACATTATAGACCACTTTCAAGAATTGTCTTTTTTCATGATATGCATTTTTTATGTCTTATACTTTTACTCAAAACAACTAAACTTTGTTGTGCAAAAGTGCAAAGACAATGCACATATTCATATATGTATCATATATATATATACTCATATATTTTTTTCATATATCATATTTTCATATATTCTGTGTTCTGGACGTATGTGTTTGTCAGACTCTCTGAAGGAAGGTCCATCACTACTACTGGTGCTGAAGTGGGGAGGGGAACTGACGCCAGCAGGCCGCGTGCAGGCAGAGGAGCTGGGCCGGGCATTCCGCTGCATGTATCCTGGAGGGCAAGGTACACACAGACAAACATACATAATTAGGCTCAAAGAGAATAATCTGATGCACGTTTTTAAAAACAAATATAATTGTTCACTAGTTCATAAGTTTATTACAGTGTTTAATGATGCTTGTTATCTGAGACATGGTAACAAAGTACGCACAAGAAACACGTGAGCTTGCAGTCCAGATGAGGAATGAGTGCAGTGGCAAACAATGTACACAATCTGGCATTTATATACATTTTTGAAAAAAGATTTGAAATAGTAGCCATTGTTTGAGATCATGAAGCTGCATTAGTGAAACATTAACGTACTGTAGACTTTGAGAGGATCAGATCATCACTATTTAAACGTATAATAGTGAAATGTAAGCATTTTCATTTGATAATCTTTAACAAAGGAAAAAAGGTCATTTTTTCTTCTGCTTCAAATCAGAATACAGACAGTCATGATTTATGAATGTTTGAATATTTGTTTTATTATGAGTATTTTATATTTTTGTGGCGCAGTGTTTTATAAATGAATAACAATCCTTTCTGAAGAACTTTGTGATTCTTCTTTTAATGATATTGCATTCTCAACATACAAACATACCTTTTCCTTCAGAGCTGCATGCATGTCTAGCATCTCCTGCCATGCCCAGTATTGTAAGTGGAAATGGGGTCTTTATTTGCTTTTTTTTTATTTTGCACAGTTTTTGTTAACGCCCTGCGCTTTAGAGTAAACAGGAACTAACCAAGGCCAAATCATTCCCATGTCCTTGCTGAGTCATTTTCTGCTATTTAGAAGAGTGCCACTCTGTACTGCCAGCTGATTTACTCTTCTCTTGCCTTGAATTGTAAACTAGGCAACTGCAGATCCCTTGGCTGTGAGTCCCCTATTGACTGTGGTAAGAAGGGCTTTGGAGAGTGGGAGTGATTTTGATATTGAGCTTCTTTAATACCTCAGCAGTCATCCGACCCAACTAATCGTGTTTGTCACATGTGAATGGTTTTAGGAGATTCGGTGTCTGTGTAGTGTGCAGTGGATTCAGTGATTGGTCTTTATTGGTCTTCATAACTCAGCTGTCATAAAACAGGAATGCCCAGTCCTGGTCCTGTAGATCTCCCACTCTGCAGAATTTTGCCCCAACTCTAATCTAACACAACTGATCCAGGAAATTAAGGCCTTCAGAGTGATTTAAAAATTAGAGCCAGGTGTGTTGGATCTAAACCAGAAGCGTGCTGTTGCACCCCTGGATTTCAAGATTGCAGCTGCTAAAAATAACAATAATATTAAAATGTTCTGAAATTTATAATAATTTGAGTGCAGTACAGCCCTGTGTGCGCTTGTTTTAGAGTGGAGTTTGTATTTTTATATTGTATTCATATATTTTTATATTCTGCAGTAGCCATGCTCCATTTAAGTTGACGCTGTACTTTTATTACAGTGAGCTGTCAAATGTTGACCACTTTGAGTGCATGTCGCTAAAACACATTCAGAATGAGGTGCAAAGAGAGAAAGTCTAAGCAGACTTATAGGCCAGTTCTGAGCCCCAAAGAAGTTTTTTTTAATTAAAGAAAACCATTAACATAATAGTGAATCTTTTTATTTGTCCTGCTCGCTGCGTGTTCCAGTGTTGAATTTCAGCCTGTGAATATGGGCGTGACATAATCGGTTACTGCGCCACATATCAACAATCGGATTGATCACCACTTGGCTCATAAAGTTTGTCCAGAACAAGAGAGCAGGGTGATGATATGCGTCAGCGGTTTGATGTGTCAGTTATATGTATGTATTATGTATATATTTTATCTCTCTTCTCATTGTATGACACATTCTGATGTAAATTAGCAAAAAAAAGTCACATGAGAAAAAGGCAAATCATTTTATATGACACGTCACACATATATGCTACTTAAAATTTCAGCTTCCCCAACTTAAAACCATCCCACATCCCTGATCTCTCCAGGACCAAGATTGAGCACCCCTATCATAAAGCATCGTAAAGCATTGTAAAGCATCATGTAGTTTGTCAAGCGGTGTGATGTACAGGAGATCATTGTTTGTGTTTTGGCTGTTTTACAGTATTAGTTACGCTCATAATCGCCTTTCTTGACAACCAGCAACAAAATCGATCTCATTACTGGAAGTGGGCTCCTGTGTTCAAATAATTGTGTTCATTCTGGAAACTGAGAGTGGCTTGTCAATGTGATTTTTTTTTTTTCATTGTATTCCATGGCTGTGATGTCATGTAACACCCATAACCATCATATCACAAAAATATCTTTCATGCCTTAGGTTTACATGGATTAAACTGGGTGAGTAGTTTGTTCGTAGTTTGTGAGATTTTTTGTTTTGCAGCAAGGCTCTAACTTGTACTAGCAAAAGGATATATAACATCGTACATTAGTTCATTAGCAATGTGTGGGTAAGCACACATCAGAAAAGCTTAAGAGCATATGCAGAACAGCTGGAGTATAATGTTCAGCATTGTGTTTAGTTAGGGCTGGTTTCCTGGTGCTGAGAAGCCATTAACTCTAACTCCCTTTTTGGCTCTTACAGGTGATTATGCTGGTTTCCCTGGTTGTGGATTATTACGTTTACACAGCACCTACCGCCACGACCTCAAGATCTACGCCTCAGACGAAGGCCGTGTCCAGATGACCGCTGCTGCTTTTGCAAAGGTACTTGTTTGTGTGTGTGCATATGAGCTTTTCTGAGTGTTTTTTCAGCATATACTTTACATATCTGGTGTGTGTGTGTGTATAGGGTCTGCTGGCACTGGAAGGCGAGTTGACCCCCATCTTGGTGCAGATGGTGAAGAGTGCCAACATGAACGGCCTGCTGGACAGTGACAGCGACTCGCTCACAGACTGCCAGCAGCGGGTCAAAGCCCGGCTCCATGAGATCATGCAGAAGAACCAGGACTTCACTGAGGAGGCTTACCAAAAGGTACAGCAACTGCAGGCACCAGTGGCTTTCTCTATTTGGACACATCTAGCTAAAGTCTCAGATACAAAACACAACAGTGTTTCCCAATTCTCATCCTGGATGCCCCCTTCCATTTGAGTGTGTTCCCTGCTTTAACAGACCCACTTTTACGCATTAAGACACAGGCCAATTGTGATGGGAGCTGTAATGCATAGGTCTTGTGTCATTCAACCCCAGTGAAACTGAACAGTGTTGTCAGTGGTTGCCCTGTATAACTGCAGATGTTTGAGATGTGCTTGTCTGTCTTAATGTTGTCTGTTCCAGCTGGCCCCAACTGGCAGCCCCTCTTTGGTCAACTCCATGAAAATTATAGGAAATCCTGTCAAGACATGTGACCAGGTTTACGCCCTCATCCAGAGCCTCACTTGTCAGATCCGCAAACGGCTGGAGGACCCCAAATCTGCAAGTGAGTCTTTTAGTTTGTTTCTTTTTTCAGTTTAAGACCCACTGTAAGTACATATGTATATCTACTATAAATTGAGCCTTTACTTTCAGATTTGCAGCTGTATCACAGTGAGACCTTGGAGCTCATGCTGCAGCGATGGTCCAAACTGGAGAGGGACTTCCGCATGAAGAGTGGCCGCTATGACATCAGCAAAATCCCAGATATCTATGATTGTGTGAAGTATGACACACAGCACAACAGCTCTCTCGGCCTGGACAACATGCTGGAACTCTTCCGACTCTCACGGGCGCTTGCTGACATCATTATACCTCAGGTAGAAGAGCTAAGAGATGTTTGTAGTTTTTTTTTTAATCTGTTCTGTGTCTCCTTGATTCATGTCTCTTTCTACCTGTCTGTCCATTTTTATTGTTTGTTACTTTTTTCTTGTGTTTACATTTACACATTTGTTTATTGAGTGACATACAAAATGTGCAAACAGTGGTCATCAAACCAATACTCTAAATCTGTCTTCCTTTCTTTTTTCTTTTGCATCAGGAATATGGCATCAATAAACTGGAGAAACTGGACATTGCCAGTGCCTACTGCCTGCCCCTGATTAAGAAGATCCAGCTGGACCTTCAGAGGACACACGAGGATGAGGCCGTCAACAAGCTGCATCCACTGTGAGCCTCTTTAACAGTCTACAGTATAATATACAGTACACCTTTATTAAGCCCCTTTAGACAATGAGGTTTAGGGGCTGCTCTGTAATACAGAGCAGTGCAACGGAGACCTCTTAAGCAAGCTTGACAAGATTATTAAGCCCTCAAGTCGAGACTGGCTTACTCCTATTCCTGTTCTTTTTCATCATTTTTGGGCTTTTTGTGGTGGTATTTTTTTCAGTTTAGAGGTTTGTTTGTTTTGATGTGTATGTTGTTGATAAAGAACTGGAAGAAGTTGTAAACTCCATATGAACATCTGTGAGTGATCATATTGTGGTTTTATTTCTCCTGGTGGTTCAGGTATTCGCGAGGCGTGATGTCTCCGGGTCGCCATGTGCGGACCCGGCTTTATTTCACCAGCGAGAGTCACGTCCACTCCCTGCTCAGCATCTTCCGCTATGGAGGACTCCTCAATGTTAGTATCAGTCCATTAGATGCTGTGTGCATGTTTGTAACCTTATTTATTCCTGAATGCACATTTTTTTATGTACTTAAGTTCCAGCCATTGATGGTTGCTATTGATAATTAAGGATATAACCGCCATAAGCTGAGGTCCTTATGTTTGGCAGGATTTGGCTTGTTTATACACTTTTTTGCAGGGCTTTGTAAAGCAAAGGCTAAACGGCTTACAAAGTACTGCTATGAAGAGACAGTGCTTTCTTTACCTATGAGATGGAGTAGCACTTATGGAGTAATAAAGATTTTAAGTGTGTTCATGCATTTGCTCTTTAGGAGGAGAAGGACGAGCAGTGGAAGCAGGCCATGGACTACCTCAGTGCTGTAACTGAACTCAACTATATGACTCAGATAGTCATTATGCTGTATGAAGATAACAATAAAGTAAGCTTTTTGTCTACTTACATCTCTGCTAAGTGCTTCTGAATGACATTGCCCTCATTGCCCTCATTATTCTCATTGTGTGTTTGTACGTGGGCAGGATCCGTCTTCAGAGGAGCGTTTCCACGTAGAGCTGCACTTCAGTCCCGGGGTAAAGGGCTGCCAAGATGAGGAGAACGCACCAATGGGCTTTGGATTTCGCCCTGCCTCTGTTGAGGTGTGTGTGTGTGCATGAACTCCAAGAAAATGAGTGTTTACTCAGTACAAATGTTAACTGTGGCTTCTTTCAGGTTCAGTGGCAAGTTTATCATTTTATACTGATGTATTATTCATCCAAATCCACATCATCCTTACTGTGCTCCTTTAAAAATGGTTATGCAAGAATTCTTTCATACAGGTAATGGTTGTATATTGAACCATAAACCCCCAAAACTATTTGGAAGCATAAATTGTTCTTTGCTTGGTTAAATGATTCTTCTTTGTTATGTAAAACCTCTTGTAAATGTTTTAAAAGGTTCTACAAGCACCAAAGCGGGTTCCTCTACTGTAACAAGTCGTAAAATATTTTTGAGTACTATATAGAATAAGTTTTGTTAAGAGTGTAAGAAAAACTTGACCCATTGACTGACAACTTAAATATGTGTTTCTGTTAACATCTTTATCTGACATGACTGTAGAACCAGGAGAAGCAGGAAGACCTCGGTAGTCTGGAGGATTTGTCTGAGGATGAGCCTGATCGAGCTATTCTTACTGAGCCCCTAAGCATCCACAGGAAGTCCCCACTTATTCGCAGTCGCAAAGCTGGCTCCATGGAGGTACTGTTATTCAGCGCAGCCTCTAGACTTGTTTTCATACACACCATGATCTCTCTTGCGGCTAGAGCACCAACCCAGTAAACACCCAGATATTGGGTTTTTCTACCTCTGAGTAAGTGTTGGGAGACCTCCGAATGTTCTCCCCCATTCAAACTGTCCTACATTGTCCTCACCCCATTCAGACTGTTCTAGAATGTTCTCCCCCATTCAAACTGTCCAACATTGTCCTTGTCCCATTCACATTGTTACAGAATGTTCTCTTCCCTTTTACAATGTTCTAGAATGCTCTTCTCTATTCAAATAATGCCCCATTCTCATTGTTCTAAAATGTTCTTCCATTCATAGTAGAATGTTCGCACCCTGTTCATATTGTTCTTGAATATTCTTCCAATACTATTCTAGAATTTTATCTTACATTCACACTGTTCTAGAATGTTCTGCTCCCATTCAAACTGTTCTAGAAAGTTCTCTGTTGACACTATTTTAGTATGATCCCCCATTCATACTGTTCTAGAGTGCTCTCCCTTCATTCACACTGTTCTAGACCATTCTCCTTCCTTCAAACTCTTAGAATAATGCACCATTCTAATTGTTCTAGAATGTTAACCATTCTGATTGTTCAAGAATGTTCTTTCTTCCAGTCACACTGTTCTAGAATGCCCCCCACCATTCATATTGTCCTAGAATGTTCTCCTGCAACCATACTGTTCTAGAGCCCCCATAAAATAATGCCCTATTTCTGATTGTTTTAGAATGTTCTCCCGTTCACTCTGTTTTAGAATGTTCTCACCTTGTTCATGTTGTTCTAGAATGTTCTCCCCATACTATTCTTGAATTTTCTCCTGATTCATACTGTTCTAGAATTTTCTGCCCACATTCAAACTGTTCTACAAAAAAGTTCTCCTATGCTCACACTGTTTTAGCATGATCCCCCAATCACACTGAGTGTTCTCCCTTCGTTCACAATGTTCAGAATGGTCTCCCCCTATTGAAACTGTTTTGGAATTCTTCCCCAATTCAAACTATTCTAGAATGTTCTCCACATGTTTACCTATGTTCATGTGGTTTATCGGCTCCAGTTCTGCAACAGTAAAAATTGGACTGCCAACATTAGAATGTTGGTGTGTGTTTGGGAATGTTGGCTCAGGCCTTTACTGTTTTAGTGAGTTATGTACCGTTACATAATTTGTACATTGTTTTTCGTTGCAGTAGTTATATTTATTAGTATGGTATTGTGACTTTGAAGTAGAAATGGCACAATGCCACATTTATTTTTTCACAATTCGATACCGATAATGATTAAGCATCAGCTCATACTGATCCTGTATTTCTTCTTTTAAGCTTTAAAATTTTTAATGAAGCACTTCACTGAAGATGAGCATTTAAAAGCAAGCTTTGATGCTCAGACTACTCAAACAATGTGCTGGCTCACCGGAAGAATACACAGCTAACAACATCATATGACACAGTATGAGTGAGTGCTGTTTGAGGATAGATTTATTATGATACTGAATCGGATCAATTTAATTTCTTTCAGAGAATGATACCTGGTATCAAATCAGTGCCATCTCTACTTAGAAGTGAAATTTTCCTGCCTGATATAAACAGTGTAGGTTTCTTCAGTCTTTGACATTCGAGATATGGTCAAAAGAGGCAACTTTTTGCGTAATTTAGCTTTTTTTTTTAGTAAATGTAAAAATATGTGTGCACACATTTCCTGTTTCCACAGGTCCTCTCTGAGAGCAGCACATCATCTCGCAATACATCCTATCGCCTGTTTCCCTCGTGTTCCCGCCAGTCTTCTGACATTAAGTCCAGCGGCCTTGGTACGTATCATGTCTCCTCCTCCCCTTGGTTTTCCTTCTCCTTCATATCAGCCACATGCTTCCACACTTGCTCAGGAGTGGCTGTGGTCAAATGACCTCTCTTTGTCCCCTGGATGACCACGCTCCTCAGAATACATTGCCCCTATTTCTTTACGGCACCCATGAGGCCTTACCCAGGCTCCTCTGAAGGCTGTTTAGGTTAGGGTCAGCTCACACTGTGCCCAGTGTGTCTGAAATGCAGTCGTGCTGCCAGTCATGATCTAAATTAGGCTGCTGGCAGCACAGTGCATTCTATTCCTGTCTGTCCTGTTCCCTTCGGAAAAGAACTTTTAAGAGGTGAAACAATGCAAACGGTGCCTTGGATGGTGAACTATTTAATACCTGCAGGGTCTCACTTGCGTGTTCATTGTATAAACCCTCTTCAACTTAAATGTTCCAGGCTGTGTTTAGGCAGAGAGCTTAACAACTGAGAGAAATCAAATGTGTTTTCCCCCTCCATTTTTTAGCTTAATCAGCTTGTGTGCTTAGACAGGCCACTGGCTTGTGGTAATTTGCCTGGTGGTATAAAAGCATAAGATACAACACAATTTAATGTAACTGTCTCACTGAGTTAATTAAACGTGCTGTCTAAACATAGCCGTAGCATTTAAAGTTTAAATCAGGGCTGTTAACTGTGCATGGCCTGTTTGTTTGGGATTCTTTAGTGATGCATCTGGCCTGTCTCTCACACCAGAGTAAAAATAACCGCAACAGCCTGCCTTTGAATCTAGCTGTTAGCGCTTTGGCCTAACAGTGCATGGGGAATGCTGGGAATGTCCTGAGGGGAGGAATGCTTTAAGCACCCTTTGTTACTTTTGAAGCCTCTTGTTTTTAAACCTCTCAGTGTTTGATCTCTTGGCACTGTTATAGTGTCAGTTAGAGAATCACAGTGTACTGTACAATCACACATTGCATTCGATCACTAATTTGTCATTCTGTACATACAGACACCCACATGACCTCCCTGACGAGGGGGTTTCTAGTGGGTGTCCATAGCTTGGTCCAGGGCAGACAAAGGTTGCAAATGGAAGGTGTTTTGCTATTTCTATTAATACCTTCTAGTCCACTCTTCCTCTTTAATAATGTAATTTCTAAGTGCTGTTGTCACCTTTATTTTAATATACAAAATAATCTACAGATCTACTTTACAACTTTTATTTTGCTGTTCTCTTTACCATTTTGAGCAAGCAAACATAGTACTAATGTACAGTTCTGTGCAGAGGCAGAGATCATCATTTATTCATTGAATTACCAAACAAAATGGCCATAAATTACAAGTTATTGATTTTTTGGGAGATATTTCTGAGGAAATTAGATGTACGATAATGAATTTGTGTAAAAAAGGGCAAAGTCAGAGTTTCCCAAACTGGAGTTCAAAAGCTTATTAAAATATATAGAGAAAATATGACCCCTAACAACCTTGCAAGAGCTGGTAGACCACCAAAACTGTCCCCACCTGAGAAACAGTACTTAAAACTTTCATCTTTGAGAGAAAAAAAAATCAAGCTCCACTCTTACTTCAGACCTGAAAATCACTGGTGTTTCTGTCTATACTTCCACTGTGACAAGACAACTCAACATGGGTTTGAAAGTATGTGTAAATATCAAGAAGACGTTAATAAAAAAAAAGGAAATAGACAAAAAATGGCAAATTAAACAAAGCTTCTGTGTAATTTTCTGATAAACAATATGTTTCTGCCGTTTTCTTGATGTGACTGCAAGTAAAGTCTATTTTGACTGGAAAAAAAATAAATAAATGGTGGTCTCTGACTAATGTACAGTACTGTACTTTACACTTCAGTTGCCTTTTATTGTTTCTCCGATGAGACAAATCAATAATAAGCCCTTAGAGATCTGAATTCACTTCTGAATGCATCCAACAATAAAGGCATCATGGTGCTACTTTTTATATAGGGATAGGAAACATGGTAGCACACAAAGCTACGGAGCATGGAACAAAGCTAAAGTATCTAAATGAAGGGCCAGAGAGATCTTATGTAAGATAGGGTTTCCAGTGACCTTGTCACTAGGCATGACGTCCATTGAAGAGACGCTGCATGTTCAATGGTGAAAACTAACCAACCATCGACATTTTCCCTTCTCCCACCCTCCATCTCCACCCTATGGTCTCTGTCAACCCCTCACAGGCTCTCTATGCACGGGCCTCTTCAGCGCCTCTTTCCGGGGGGTGTCCTCCAGTGCCCCTAACCTGCGGGAATTAGCCAGAGCCCAGCGTAAAAAGACCACCTCCCCCAGGAGGTGGTCTAAAAGAGACGGTACGTCCCCTCCCACCCAACATCTTTTGCCGTATGGGCTCTGTGCTGATCAAAAGAGCATAAACAGTTCCACGCCTGTATTCCTGATTAGCTTCTGTTGCTACTGCCAAGTCTGATTTCCCAATCAGTCACCCCTGTCCTGCCTTATTGTTCCCAATTGTTGACCCCCTGCTCTATCCCTATGTCCCTAAATGGACTGTGAGCTTTTGCATAGACCCCAACCCCTGACTGCACTGCTATTCGCACCTCCTTTTCTGGCCTGTTTCTAAAGCTGAGAACAGAACAGGGCCTGAACAGACCAGACAGCTTCAGTTGACCTTGAGCTCCCTGTATCTGTGATTGCTGAAAGTGCACCCCCTACATAACCCTCGATTGCATCTTACAGTTCAGTTCAAAATCACTTTCATTTAGTTCATGATTAATTAATGTCTCATTTATTAATCATTAAAACTTTGTGTTTGATACATTGCATGACAGATTGTTACTGGCAAATCACTTTGTGCCTGCAAGTGAGCAACTGAGTGAATGAGAGTTCATGTCTGTGAGTGTTTTAGCATAACAGTAAGGAAAGAATTTGTTAGTAAAATGATTATTGTTTCATCTCATTGCATTACCTGCTTTTTTTTAAGCCGCACATTAAGCTCCATAAGATGTTTGTTATGCTCCTATGAGTATGTTGGTGATTATACCTAAGCACATCATTTTACCTGTAACAAAAAACCTTTTCATTTTTACTAGTTTCAGAGAATTGTGCAAGTGAATGAAGAGACTAGCTAAACCCAGGAAGACACATCTTTTGAATCTAAGTAGTAATAGCAGTTAGTAGTAGTAATAGCAGTTAGTAGTAGTAATGCAGTTCTTCTCCCCTGTTCCACTTAGATTCATTGCTCCATTTCTGTTTATTCCAGTATATAATGTTTCCATCTTCATTATTATATGCATGGTTAGTATCCTGGTTCTGGCTTCATTTGCAAGCAGGTTGCTACACTCTTGTGCATATTAACAGATTTGTCCACAGGGTGTCACTGTGTACCTAAGACTGGTGACTGCAGCATCTTAGCCCTCTAAAATTAGTGCCATGTCATACTGTTCCTTTGAAAAGGGAGGAATGAGGGGCCTGTTTATGTTATACAACTTCTGGTTTTCTCTTTGTTTATCGTCTTGTCATATGGGCTACATGCGCCATGTACATGTGTCTTTTTTTTTTTTTAGGTGGTTCTATAGAAAATAGGCCATAAATCTGCACCCTTAGTAGTTTATGAGTGTAACCAAAGGTCAATGCTGCAGAATAACATGGCTCACTTCTTTTATTCCCTCAGAGTTGCTCTCAATGCCGGCAGTAAAGCGGTTTTCAGTGTCGTATGCCAGGCATCCGAGTAATGGTATGTCTGTTATTTGAAGCCTGTGTGTTTTGACACTCTACTTGCATGCCCTCTGGGGGTCGTTACGTGATAGTAATTTCTTAGCATCATGATCTTGTGACCATAATTTTGAAATCTTTTGAAACCTGTTTTCTCAACATCTTCCCTCACATCTTTCCTCACCTGTTAAATTTGGATTTGCCACCGTCACCCAGATGGGTCTAATTCTCTCTTTCCTCTGACTCATTCATTCTTCTTCTTCTTCAGCTGGATAGATGCATGTCCTTGAATATTGAATATATCTCTCGTGATATATTTCTTTGTGTGTTCACACATAGTTGTGTACTCAGTGTCATCTGATGGTTAACCCTTCCATCATTGTGCTTCAGGATCATATCCAATGATCAATGCATAAGAAATATGGCCTTTGTATGATTACAGGCAATCTCTTGTAGATGTATCTGATTTTGAAAAGCAATGATTCATTACAAATTATGAGCAAAGCTGAATTTCACGCTCACTGATAATGAAGGCAAGGGTTACCATGCTATCTCACACATCGTAGTTAAATGATGCTGATGAATGTAATCCTCAGAGGCACTGAGGATGGTGGAGTTTAACCACAGCTGATGAGAGAAAGCATGTTGAGTGAGAGAGTGTTTGTGTGCTGAGGGTATTCATGCATTACGGAACAAGCTTGTCACGATTTTTCCATCTGTTGCTGTTTGACTGTATGATTAGCCTTGAAAGCAGTATCTGCAGCAGAGACTCTCCTTGCATAAAGGGACGGTGTGGTGAAGTTACCTTTCTGAGGCTGTCTTGCTCATCTACCTGTTCTTTCATCGTCTGTTCCCAGTTAGTTTGTGTTAAGTCACTTTATATCTACTGTCCAAGGATAGAACTAAATGGGAGTAGTAGGAGAGGCTTTTTGTAAATAATCTATCGGTCACTGCATTCCAAGTTATGGCTCTCTGGGCACCTCTGGATATCCAGCCCAAAAAGGCTTTGCTTATTTTCTTGCTTCAGACTTCCTTTGCTGTATGATCAAGCAGTGTGGCCTATTGTTTTAAAGGAATAGTTTGGTGAGAAACATAGTTTATGCAACGTTCCCCTTTTCTCAGTGTAGTCAAACAGCCAAGATGTGACTTGTATCTGAAATTTGCTTCTTTAGTTTTGCATTGGAGCTATTAGGCTAATGTGCTTAACAAGTAATAGAAGGTTATACCCCACAAATTAGCATCCTGCAAACTGAATGCCTGAATCATCACACACTTGCCTCAAGTTATATGCATTCAAATTTGATCACGACTTGTGACACTTGATGAATTTAGTCAATTCACATCAGTCATTTTAAAATATTCTCGGTATTGGTTCATCATTCTGGACACTAGCATCCTTGCGTCCTACTAATTATGTAAAATTTGTGGAAGTTGTACAGGATTAGCAAATAATCATTTATATACATTTTTCGGTCACCACATTGGATTTATGTTATTAAAAACATTGATTATAAACTTTTATAATCTCAAATAGAATTGCTCATGTAGTCTGACACTGTATGACATATATGTTGTATATATAAATGAGCAAGTAAATTGTGTAAATTAGATTTTTTTTTCCAAACTGCCACTTGAAAGTGGATGAAACTAATTCAGTTTCTTGTCAGGACTGATTTCAGTACTGAGAGCCAGCACTCTACGCTAGACATTTTGGGTGCAGCCCAAAAGTGTGTGGAAAGAGCCAAAGGCAAGTTGTCAACCCATTTTATGTGGTAGTTTGTCAGAAAAGTAGTGAGTACGCCTAAGGGAAATGGAAGTTCAATGTCCATCAGTGTCTTCTGGAGTACCTCCACACTGCACAGTTTTAATTTTTTCACCAATTCAACACACCTGATTCAGCACACAGGGGGCTTGCTAGTTTATGACTTGAGTTGAGTGTTTAGGAGACAGAAAATTGAAAACACTGAACTGTACAGAACTGTGCAGACTTTACAGAGCTGGATTTAAAGAAAACTGGTCTAACATTGCCCTTTGAGTAAAGCATTTAAAGTATTATTGCCTTTATTCCATTAACTATGTATAATCTTTCTTGGAAAGATTTGAAAGGGTAATTCCTCTTGGATAATACGATGCATTTGCTATTGGTTGAAGTTCCATTGTGGTACACAGTAAGGCTGAAAGATTAATCATTTTTTATCAATATTACAATTTGAATTTTTTTCCAAATTGAAATAGCTGCAATATTAATTATAGCCTACATTTATAACAATGTTGTCCCACCAAGTATTAAAGGGGGCATTCAAACAAATAACATGGAGCTGTTAAATTGACCATAGATTAATTAGACCAGTTAGAACAAGAAACCAAGCAGACATGTAGGGTTGGGCAATACTTTATGATGCTTCAAGATTTTTATGATACGCAATACGTATCATAATGTTTAATTTTCTGAGGTTTGATCCAGTTTGGTCCAGAACCAGTTGTAGAGTTGGAGCTGGTCTGTTTTCTTTTAGTACTGAAGTGCTGAAGTGCTTTTCAGAAAAGCATATTGTGTCATAATGTGACATTTTTTATCACAGTAACGATACAGTAACACTTTACTTGAACCCTGCTGTGTCATATTGACTTATCCTTGCCATAAACATGTCATGGCAGATGTCATATGCTGTCATGACGGATTTTGTTCAGTAATTTAACAGTGTAATGCCACCATTACCATTAATTGTCATGACCGGTGCTATAATTTTGATGTAATGACAGTTAGCTAGAGTACACAGCAAAAATGTGACATAAGCTGTCATTACATCAAACATTAAGGCATCTGTTATGACAATACCAGTAATGATAACATGACACTGATATATTACTGAACAAAATCCCAAGACGGCATATGACATTGTCCATGACATGTTTATGGCATGATTATGTCAGTGTTACGTAGCAGAGTTCAAGCAAAGTATTACCAATGGTAAATATCATATTGCCCTCCATTACACCTGTGACAACACAGTAACAGCTAACTGCTTCAGCATTCAAGCTTCGAGCCAGAAAAAGTGGATATTCTGGTGGTCTTGGCCAAAAAAACAGGCCTGGATCTTGATTTATAAAAAATAATCGCAATAAAAAATTGTGGTCACAATATTGGTCAGAAAATTGCAATTAGATATTAGTCCTAATTTGTTCAGCACTAGTATGTGGTCTTTTACAGGCCGAGCTACAATAAATTGTTTTTCTTGTTCTTTGCTTTTCTAGTGAGTGATTTTTTTGAGTGTGCAACATAACCATTGCTGTTTTTAGCATGGCTTTTTCTTCAGCGTATCCTATGAAGCCAGTTCCAAAACACCGTCAAAAGGAACGCGGTGGGAATTTAGTGAAGGGTGCTCTGTCTGTGGGGAGACTGAGTGCAGCCTTCAGTCACATCATTTTATGGGTCACGTCAGGTATCGACTTAAAGTGAGTGAGTGCAAGTTCTAATGCAGGTGCACAGACAACCACAAGCCCATCAAACTTTTGCGTAAAGCTTTTAAGAATCTTATGTAAATTGGGTGCCAAGTTGAACAGTGAGGAAATGAACAGTGTTCTCATCACTGCTAATGCCCCATTCAAAGCTCATTAGGAGGCGGATAGTCTTAATGATATTATATGATGTTAAATAATTTTTTTTTTGCGTTTTACTTTAGAGCTGTGAATTAGGTGTCAGTGCTGAGATGTTTCTGTTTTTAGTTCGGAACAGCTCAGCTGTAGTTGTTAATTTGTCTACTTTGCTGAGTCACTCGACAAATGTCGTCCAAGGCTGCTAAACTGGGCTAGAGGAATATTACTGCTGTGTGCTGCACGGTGGTCACAGGCTCCTCCTCATCTTCCTCATCCATCTCTGCCACAACTCTTTTCCATCTCCCTCTCCTTTGTTTTTCTTCCCTTCTTTCTGAGCCAGTTTCTTTCTTTTCTGAAACTGCAGCCTACCTAAACTCTTTTCTCCTCCTTGTTCCTCTCCTTCCTCTGTCTTTCTTTCCCATTCACTCTTTCCTGCTTATTTCTGCTTTTTCTATCTTTCTCCATTGTTAACCCATCTCTGCACCCTTTTTACCTTTCTAACCCTCTTTCCTCTTATAACCCTTTGCTCTCATTCCCTTATCTGTTTTTTTCTTTTTTTCTGCTTTCTTGTCTTGCTCCCTTTTTAATCCTCTTGTTTCCCCCTTTTCCTTATTCAAATTCATCCTCCTCTCCTGATCTCTTTTTCTCTCCTGAAATAACCTGTCCTTCCTCTTGCTTTTCCTCTTCCCCTCACCTCGTTCTCTCTTTCTCTCCCCTCCCTTCCTCTTTCTCTTTCCCCTCCGTTCCTCCCCTCCTCTTCTCCCTCAGAGGCTGCAGAGGAGGAGCAGCAGGTAGCTGAATTACTGGGTGGTCTCTCAGCTGATCCTGCGTTGACTCATCACCTCCATCGCTGCTCCTACCACCTCCGCCTCTTCACTGCTTGGCTACGTTCCCACCCAGAGCCGCCCGACTGTTTTTCCGGTCAGAAACCTATGGAGAAGATTCCCCATCCAAGAGTATGCAGGAATCATGCCACATTGACAGCCCTCTGCTGAACTCAAGTCACAAATCTGATCTTGGATCAGCATTTATGGGCAACTACACATTTATTGTTTACTAGACCATAAATGTTTTGGCTTTGCAATGGCACCGTAGCAGACAGACAGGATAAAAAGCTTCTCAAGCCGATTAGATAGCTGTACTCGTCTCTGCTTAAGAAGCGTTCAAAAAAAGCCAAAAAATTCCATGTTATAAAAGTACAATATGGAAAAAATTCCATGTTATAAAAGTACAACATTTGAAACAAAAGCTGTGATTTATGTTGTCTAACACTCTAGCCCAGGGGTGTCCAGTCTTGGCCACAAAGGGCCAAATGGGGTGCAGGTTTTCATTTCAAAAAAGCAGAAGAACACATGATCAGCTGTTGAAGACTGAGACCAGTTGATTAAACAAGTGGAATCAGGAGTGCTTCTGTCTAATTGGAATGAAAACCTTTGTGAATAACATTGGACACCCCTGCTGTAGCCACAAGCTAATATGTTATCCCCAACATAACACACTAACCACAAGCTAACCTGCTAGTCACAATACAAAAAAATGCAGCAATACAATTGAATACAGTATGATACATTGCACTGTTACTTCCCTACCAGCTAGCTAAAATTAATCCTTCAAAAAACAGCATCACAACAAAGACACAACTACATCTAGGCATGTAGCTGGCTTGCCTTGGTTTAAGCAATAAAATGCATGCCACAAATCTGATCTGGGATCAGTGTTCAGGCAACCTTGTCCAAAGAACATCCTTCCAAAAACAATCACACTCTCAAGTTCAGCAGAGGCCTTGAGTGGACAGTGATTCCTGCACTCTCTTGAAGGAAATGCAATGAAGACTGTGGAGTCATATAAAGAAATGCAAAGATGTATTTAGCATTTAGTTTTGTGCCATTGAAAGCACCACACAGTGAAAGCAATGTAGTGTGAATTACAATCACTTTAATAATCACAAATTATTATTATAATAGATTATTATTATTATACAAGATATTTAATACTTAAAAAGCAAACTGTATTTTCAGTCAAGAGAAAAAGTGACATCACAACAAATAATGAAGGTTTTGCTTTACACTTTGGCATGTTTTTTACATATCACTAATGTAAAGTAATGTCATTTTGCTGTTACCACTTCCATAGGATCTTGCATGGAATTTTCTTCATAGCTCCCCATCACAATTTCTACTTGCTGTTATGTTTCCATCCCTGCTCTCTGGCCTTTGTGCCTTAGGAAAAAAATAAGGACATTTCTAGCATGTCTTCGGGGCTGCTACTGGCATCGCTGCATTATGCACTCACTGTCTGTTTTTGTTCTCTTTCTCTTTTTAAACATATTGTATTAGTATGTTCATTTTTGTGCTACTTGGATTTTCTCGCTGCTTGCCAGAGAGTATGTATGTGTGAAGTTGGCATACGGTGATGCATCCCATAAAGGAAAACAAATCTTAGTGGAACCTTCATGCTCTGGTTGAGTTTGCCTAATAAAAGCAATCTTAGCACAGAAAACAGAGCCAGTCCACTTAACATGGAAAAAGCTGTACGGGTGATCCTTGCAAAGGATGGCAAAGCCATGAGTCCATATCAAAGCAGTGAATTTCATCACACAGTTTATACCTTGGAGCTAAAACAGGTTGTGCCCAATACACAAGAGTTTTAGTATAGATTGCGGTATAGTGTACAGCAGCTTATCTGGGCATGGCAAATATGGTACTACATGTTTTGTGTCTGAATTTATCAAGTCATTTGTTTCATATGTACGACAATGCTTGAATATGGCAAATATAAGAAGTTATTCACGCTACCAGTACCAGAACTTTGACTTGTTACAAGCACCAGTCCTCAAAACTGCATTGTCATCCGATGCAGGTGATGAAGGTTGCAGCACTGCAGGCTTTATGAGAGGAAACAGAAGTGCAGAAAGTGGTCTTACGTCCATGGCAGAATGAGCGTGCGCATCTTTGTGGCCACTTTTTACCCGTCTTCTAATGGCCACTTCTAGCATGATGATGCACATTTATCATTAAGCACAATAATGAGTTCAGTGTGCTTCAGTGCCCTCCCCACTCACCCTATCTGAATCCAATAGAGCAACTTTAGGATATGATACAGCTGGAGATTAATTGCCTGGGTGTGCAGCTGACAAATCAGCAGCAGTTACGTGATGTGATCATGTCAACATGAACCAGAATCTCTAAGATACTTTTTCAGCATCTTTTTGAATCCATGCCTTGAAGAATTCCTGGGGTCCTGCCCAGTATTAGAATGGTGTTCCTAATAAAGTGGCCAACGTGCAGGAATTTAGGAGGGAACTGTACAGTTCTTAATGTCCATAGACCCAGCTGATGTAAAAAAGCTGCCCAAGCATTGTAGCATCGTAAATACGCTCAGTTTAGACTGTTTACTTTCCTGCATCGTCTCCGACTCCCCTCCTCTCCCTTTCTCTCTCATTCATTTTCAGCCTGTCATGCTCCCTCCATCTGTTTTCCTCTCACTTCTCCTCCCTCTGCTTCACTCTCTCCTCCATGTAAATGAACAGGGAATGCTGCAGTCTAATAGAGTGGAGTTTTCTCAGCTGCAATCGGGATGTGAGCTGAATCAGAAAACCTTAGAATTTGAAAGAAGATACTATTAAAGAGCTTGTGAGAACTGAAAATTGGAAGATTTTCCTTAAAATACCCAAAGTGCCTATCCTTCGCTGTGCTTATTGAAGTCTACACACATCTACTAGTATTCTCTGCTTTGGATTTTGAATGAAAGAGGCTGTGACTTCCCTGCCCTTCAGGATATCTCAGTTTTCTTCCCTTTCAAACAACACCTCTCTTCCCTCCTTGTCAACACGTCATCATTTAGAGCAGCAGGTACTGTCCGCCTCCACTAATTCCTGCTGGCTTGCACCGAAAACAGAGTGAAATCATCTTAACACACCACATTATGTACAGTGACATAACACTTTGGGGAGCTTTCAGAGTAATAACCCTTTTAAATGCCCTAAATTGGTGCATTAGTCACTCAAGCTGTTTGTCAGTGCACAAAGCCCTGCAGTTATTCCGATGCTGTAAGGCTTACGATGCTTTTTGGTCTCAGACGTCTGCACGGCAGAGATTTTGCCAGTGTGCATTAAATGAGGAAATTTGAGTGTAGAACATGCAACGATTGACCTTGGTAATAGGAGGTGTGAGTGCGTATAAGCTAAGGAGACTGAGATGCATCTCTTTTGTATTCTGTTGAGGTTCTGCTGAATTCTGTTGAGCTGTTTTGTTGTGACAGCACACCGAATGTTTGTTGTTTTTGGGCTGCACTGAGGTAGACTGCTTTACTTTCTTGGAACTCGTGTGGGTGGTAAATGTCCACATAAAGCACTGCCCTATGCCTGGGAATGGCATTTGAGACTGATTGCAATATAAAAGGTTGTTGAATGGCATGTTCTCCATGCAGTGCCTTCAGGTTGTTTGAGGTGCTTTCTACACATGTGTCAAACAACAAGAACAACAGCTGCAGTGGAGCATGAAATTACCACAAAGGTGTGTTTTGGACTGCATGTTTGTTTTTCTGTGTCGTTTCTGTGCTGCAGGGTTTGAAGGCTGCTCCATGGTGCCCTCTATCTACCCGCTGGAGACACTGCACAACTCACTGTCACTGAAGCAGGTGGACGAGTTCCTCAACAAAGTGTGTGAAAGCAGGAGTGAGACTCTCACTAAGACTTTGAAATGTAGGTAAATAAACACCCCACACACACATGCATGACATACTTCTTGTTTTGGAAAATTGTTTGTGAAGTTGTTTTCATTCCATCTCCTCTTCGAGCGATCTGTTTGAGTTTAAACCCTGTTAAAGGAATTGCTTGGCTAAACATCAGATTGACTGTGTTTTTCCCCTTCTCTCAAATGCTCTTCCAGCATGATCTTGCAAGACTTCTGATGTTTTCTTCTTTTGCTTTGGAGCTAATGTAGCTAACAAATATAGACTGGCTTCTGTTGTTACTAATACTGTATGACAAACTGTTAAAATCTCAAAGCCTGAATTCTGAATAAGCTTTTCTCCATTTCTATGGACAACAGTACATCATACAATATCAGAAACCACATAGGCAAGTCTATTGGAGATTACCTAATGTGATTTCAGTAATTCATTGGTTAAGTTGTATTCAGAGTGGCTTGATCTGAAATGGTTCATTGTAGAGAAACTTACCGTCTCAGATTTTGTTTACAATGGTGGTGGTAGGAACCAGAGGTCACAACGGGTGTAATACAAATATAACTGTTTATTTACTGTCCAAAACCACCAGTAGGCTCACAAGACTAAGTGTGTCTTCTGAGTTTTGTTGTGTTGATAATGGTGCAGTAGTGGTATATCTGAAGAAATAAATGCACTTTGGGTACTGTTTTGCCTTACACAACCCTGTATGCATCTTGTGTTTTAAAATGTTTTAGACTAAAAGCTTTCCTCAAAACTATTGTAAAACTCATATGTGTCTCATATACCAGACTGAGTATTCATAACCATTTCATATAATAATGTCCTGTGAAGTAGCTTTTAGAAGCATTAGAGACTTCAGAAGACTGCTTTCTGTCACCGCTGCTGTGAAAAATTTTGACTCTCTAAGTTTCTCTAGTCCCCCATCCAACCACCCTATCTCAGGACTCTCCATCAAGTTATACTGTCTCTGGGCTGGAGGAGCCAGCCTTCAGCCTGGAGACAGCTGTGCTCCAAAATATCCAGCATTCTTGACTGTCTGCCACAGACACACACACAGAGGCCATTTTGTGCAGGCCTTAAACTGTCAGACACTTAACACATGGTCTCATCATGTTTCAAAAGGGGCAGTATGCCATTAATTAATCCCAAAGTAGGACCCACCTAATTAGCAATCCCCTAGCATTGCACTCCGACAGTTGGCTAGCTGCTTTTAGGTTTTTAGCGTCTCCTGCAAGTCATGTTATGGTTCATTTTTGCTGTGTGATGTCTGTAAAGATGTTTTAGCATCTGCCCTCTCAGACATGTGGCAAATCTAGGTTGCCTCACGCATGTACCATTGCTTTCTCTAACTCCTCTTAACCCATTTACCGTGATCCCTTTGTTTCAGAGTAAAACCAGGAACACGCTTGAGGATACGAGTGTCCCACAGATTAGAATAGTGGAATTGTTTTAACTGCCATAACTTTAGCTGTTGTATTTCCCCGTCGGGGTTCTCTTTTTAGGCTAATAAGACTGTTTTGTAAGATATACTATAAACATGTGAGATGTACTGTTAACCGAGTTAAAAAGGCCAATGGTGGCATGTGCATCCTGGAGCAATTTAAGAATGATTAAAGGGGAACTTCACTATTTCTTCCAAAATTACAGCAAAATTTAATGGTTAAGATGTAAACAAAGTTGGTCAGGACAGTTTCAGTGTAGAGAAACTTGCAGAGTCACAGCTGTTCACAGTGGTGGAGTGGTAGTGATTGGCACCAGACTTCTGAAGTATTTAATACTTCTAAAGGCTGCATCACATATTATTACATGAAATAGTTATGAATATGCTGACTGAGACATTGTTTTACGATAGTTATGATACGATTTTGACCTATATTGTATTTTGTTATATTCACTCATGCTAGAGAGGCAAAATAATCACCCAAAAAAGTAATTTTTCTGATTTATCACTATTTCACTTTTCTCATCTTTACATATGAGAATTCAGGGGATACATGTGGGTTACTGGCTGTTTCAAGTAGTAAATAAATGGCTATATTTGCGACCCATTTCCTTTTGCTACCACTGTGAAGAAATCATAATCAGTTTCTCTACAATTATCTGTTTCACATCAAAGCACTCTGAATTACTTTCTTTACAGCTCAATGATTGAACTACGCTGGAAAAAAAACAGTGGAATTCCCCTTTAATTAACCTGTTTATACAGTGGAAATTGTGTATTGTAGGGTGTTTGAGTGACTAATTGTGCATGTGTTTGTGTCTGTCTCTGTCTGTAGACACCGGTGGTCACCCTGGCACTGTGTCCAGTTTGGAACATTCATCTCCAGCAGCAGCAGAGTCAATCAAACTTTGGTTTCAACAGTGAATAAATCTTACACGCTGCAGCTGCATTAATCTCACATCACCTCTTTATGCTCATCTGAGCTTTACATTGTCTTTCATAGGTGAAGCTAATTCCAAGGGAACAGTGTCTTCATGAAGCCCACATTGAGGCTGCTGATTGCACTTGCTGTATTTCTTCCAGTAATGTAGAGCCTCTTTGGCTTCAGAACAAGAGCATTACTTGGGCTGTCAGCCATCAAAGAAAGAGCACTGAATCCAGTAATTAGTTAGCACTGCTATACCTCTGTGCCCAAAGGACTGAGATCTTAATTATAGTCCATTCTGAGCAGTATGAAGATAAGAGGACTGGAATACACACTAGTAATTGTCCCTTCTCTCAGCTGATTACACTTATCGCATCCCCACTTGCAGCAGAGTAGTTTCATTGGAGAACATAACGTCACTCTGAGCCAAGCAACACTCAAAAGATGCGGGTAAACCAATCACAGCACAGTGTTGTTGAGCTTAGAGAGGCTGTGTGGAGGTGTTGATGTCTCCTACTTTAGCACTCACATACTGAGTCATGATGCCAGTCAGTACATGAAAGCAGAAAGTCTGCTACAGCCAGTTGATCAAGCACAATTTTTTTAATCACTGCCTCTGTATTTTATGGGGTTTAACTTTTAATGTTTTTAGTTTAGAATTACAAAACTTGTTTTAACAAGAGAGGAAGACTTGAAATTGACAAATTAAATTATTCATAAGTATGATAACAATATTTGAAAATGTACTTTGGATGACAACAGTGCCTTAGCCCTAATGTTTGCTTTTTTGCCCATTTTTTTGGCTTGTTTTTCTCTTTACAGGCAGTTCATACATAAACCTCTTCAGAGCATATTGAAGCGCTCTGCCAGAGTCCTTGAGGGCTAGTCAAGAATGTTTAAATATTTGTGATCTGCTGTCCCTGCCAAAGGATTACTGTGTTCTAATTGAATGTATTTAATTTTAGAGATTTCCAAGATTATATATTTTATTAATAAAATTGCGTGTAAAGATTATAATTGGCTTTATTTGTTTGAGTTAAAAAGTACAATAATCTTGAAAGTTCTTGTGAATGAACAACAATCTGAATAAATTATGCTGGCAACCAATAATAATATTCTGTTAGGCATCATATTAAGTCTGACATTGTCATTCTTCCAGACTTAATACTGCGGTTCTGAATCTGCGTCTAGGTTTCATTCAGGACGACGAAAAACACTAATGATGACTCATGCTTTGCCCTTAGCTGTGCTGCGTTGCTATGGTGATGGATTCTGATCGCCCATTGACTTCTGCTGTGAAAGCCTGGCTGAACTAGCGACTGCATAATGTAGCAGAGAGAGACAGAGAGAATTTATTCTGAGTAAGTCACTTTCAGACTTCGACAGGAAGCCAAACAGTGATGTCATTATGGCCGCTTTGCCCATTTTCTGTCAGTGAGGGGTAAAAATTTGCCAAAAGGTCACTGAATTGTTTCCCACAGACATTTGATATGTCTGTATTGTGTCCCAATTGAAAAGCAAGTCAATAGAATTCAAATGTAATTCATTTGTTGTGCCACATTTGAATTATCTATTATGCAGGAATAGCATTTGCTAATATCAGATGTTTATGCACCCAGCAGAATTGGAGGCAGATCACCAGTGACAGAAATCAGATTGTCAGAAAACACTGCTATTAGAAGCTTGGCCTTGTCACTCCTCTCAGAACCCTCTCCAACACAGTGCAATATGTACTGTCATTGCAAATGCTTGTAGTAAAGTAGTATGCAGTTGAGGTTATGTGAGTTGGCAAAGTGGTCTGTGTGTCCTCACTGCCCAAACAGTGGACTAACTGCCTGGCTGTGACTTCTGCCAGTCGCTCTCAGCTGTATCTGGCAACCCTGTCACTTCTGTTTGGCTGCTCAGTTGACATAAGCTGGAATGACAGTCAGTTTTCTAGTGATTGCAGTCATATCATTGCTGTTGCATCTTCAGAGTTATGTTTAAACTTGATTTTGAAAAAGCAGAAAAGCAGAATTAGTATCTAGAATCTAAAAGGTCTAATAATCACTGAGATCAACAAAGTAGAATTTCAGCATATGAGTTTTTTATTGATGATCACCAGGATTGTTCCCTTTTACAGTAAATCAGCAGAAATCTACGTTTGCATTTAGAGTTGAAAGAGATCATATGGAATATTGCACTAAAGAAGAACAGAACTAAGATTCATACAGCGGCAAAAAACAAGAACTATCACAGCGTCTTCTCAACAACATCTTAGGGCAAACAGAAGCAAAGCCCAATAATATGCATATTTCAGTACTATTAAGACAATTAGCTTGTTCAAATATACCTTTTTAAAATAGTATTTTTGTTTAATTCAGTTATTAAACAAGTACATTCAGGATTATAACTAATAAGATCACATGCAGAAATTGATGCATTGGCATGACGTATGGGCAAATGAATCCATTCTTTTCTGAGCATGGGACTCAGGAGGATGAAACTGAAATAAAAGGGGAGGTACCTTTTGGTGACATTTTTGCTTGTTGAGAAGGAGAATTACACAGATGCTAGGTTGTTCCGAAATGAAAACGGTTCACAAGAATAAGTTTGTATCACCTAGTTTGATTGGTATGTACAAGTCTATGTAAGTACAGGAGTTGTACCGTTCTTTTGTCTTCTTTCACATTTCAAGTCATATTCAGGAGAAGAAAACCTCGCAACTGTAGTTTGTACAGTTTTCAGTTGTGGGGCAGCCCTCTGCAAATCATTTTTTTCAGTTTTCTATCAGTAAGACAGCAACATCAGCATTGAAATCAGCAATATTCGAATGAGACTACAGTAATTCTTTGACAAATCGCTCACGTATAAATATCTCAGTCTTTCTCTGCAACCGTTTCTATCACTATGCCAAGTGCATATTAGCTAGTTCTTTGTTTTGTTCAAGCAGCATCCAGCAAAGCAACTTATACATTCAATAATATTAAGTTAGTGCATTCGTTACTTACACAGAGTTCTGTGTACAGCAATCACAGCTAATCAACAAGACCAGACAGTTCTTGTTAATAAGGCCAAACATTAAAATATATCCATACCTTTGGACATACAGTACGAGATCCCATTTTAGCATAGTCTTCTATCAAAAATACATTTTGTCCTTAGTGTTTGTTTATGTTGTGAAGAGTAGAGAGCATTTTCAGTCAATTTGTTTATTGGCTCACTTCATTTTTTGAAGGCCTAGAGGTAATTCCATTGCTTTGGCCACTCTGAACTTTCCACAGCTAACCTTGTGCGTTCACAGCTAAGAGGAATACAATGAGACCCTGCTGCTGAAAACATATCGAAAATATCCTTTCAAAAAGCAAATTCAAATGACAACTGAAATGCCTAACAGTGAATCAGACACCTCTGAATAACCAATTAAGACATAAACTGAGCAGGCTCACTTGGCTGCTTGGGCTAAAGACCTTGTACCTGTGTAAACAGCTATGTTTCAGCAAAGGAAATGGCACAGCCTATTTACCACAAAAAGAATTCATTCATTCGTGAGCAGCAGCGGGTTTACAAGATTACTATGACTAAAGTGTGGCTAGCTGTATGTCACAGAGTGCAGGACAATGCAATAGCACTAAGAACTTCTTTCATATACAGTCACAGTCTTGCTCTCAGTCCAATCTGCATACGGCAAAGATAGTAAGAAATATCATAGTTTAAAATAAGACAAATTCTCGCTGGCTTTTTAAAATGTTATTAACAGACTGAATAAAAAGAAACAGGCATTGTGTATTATGATTTAGAAAGTTAAATATGTAAATTATGAAGACAAAATCAACAAACCAATGTCAAAATGTGTTAATACTGTAAAATAAATCTCACAAAATGTATTAAGGTATGCTATAGAACACATAATTCAAAGTATTTTATATTTTGTGGTTCGAAACGTGTTCTAGTGATCAAGATTATTCATAGTCAGTTCTTCACTGAAATCACTCAATTGAATGTAACCATTGGATGTTAGTTCCTCTGTTTGACAGACATACAAGATAATACATTTGAGACATTGTACTAGATTCAATCAACCACATTCCATTAAAGCTTCAGTACATAACAGGAATACCTCCAGATAATTAATACGTTTGCAATTCTTTGAAATAAATTAATTATTTGTTATTTACCTAAATATTTACATGCAGTGTAACCATCTATACACCTTGCTTGTATGGCTCCTTTTCAGTCTTCAAAACTGCTACCACACTTAATGCAAAATTATCCCAGACCTCAGTTTGGGACAACACTTTAGAATAGGGGACAATTCATTCTGTATTACTGTACATATATAAGGCTACTAAGGACTCATCATTAACATCTGGATACTGTTCAAAAGCACATCAGCTCTATTAATCATCTTCCACACTATTTAAAGTGCTTCTGCATTTTTTTCTGTAAACTATTTAGTCATATTTAGACAGTTAATGCAGAAGGCACATGAGGGGACCCTTGCTCTCTGCTTATGCAGTGTATAGGCTAAATAATGCACACTTATTCTTGAAGCTGTCATTTACATTTACATCTACAAACATGTCTGTACTGCTACATGCACCACTGAAAATGAATGCCATTCAATTTAATTTGTAATGCTTTGTTGTTTTTATTGTTTGTTTGTTTTAAATAACCTTTAAATGTCACCTCAGAAAATCTAAAAAAAAAAAGAAAACTGTGCTGACAATTTAACTATCACGACACCCTTGAACTCAAAACTTCGGTCTATGAATTCTCTACTGTAAAACATATCTCTTATTTCAGCATGTACAAGCCCTCTGACTAGTACCCTTGATGCCGTTATGAAAATTACTGCAGCCAGACTACTGACCTTGTCCAAGTCCTAGAAAATCATATTACTGCCAATGAACTATCATAAACTCTATCTGACTTAATATGTAGATGGTCAAGTAAATGACAGACGATACACGGTAAGGTAGCTGCCCTAGCTATTAGTCTGTATGAATTCACAAAGACTGTTCTGATCATTAAAGCAGAGCCCTCGATCGCTGTACCTCTTAGGAGAAGCCTGAGCTGCACAAGCATCATGCTTTAGTTGAACTAAATATAATACCAATCACTGAGGAGATCCCCTTTTAACATTGCTATCTAATTTAGGTTCTTTACAGAATGCTACACACAAGCTGCACTGACTGGTTCTTGACCCTTTTGCATCAGCCACTATGAGTACACAAGAGCCCAGTCAGCAAAAACAACACTGAGCTGCTGGTATATGTCATCTACAGTGCCATATTCTTAAAGGCACATACAGACATATACAGCCACCAGTAATGCCACACTGCTAAGATAATTGAGCAGATGAAAATGTTTCCTTAAGGACACAGATTTTGGATTTTTATAGGATCTGTATAGATTCTGTTAATTGACAATACACGATTTAGATTTGGCACTTACATATCCTTTGTAGTAGCATCTGTTAGCTTGTTTGTTGGTTTGTCTGCTTGCTTACTTTCGCTGGTATGTGTACAGTATGTGCCTTTTCAGAATAGTGTGATTTAAGTCTCCTGTGGTAGAACTTTATATTCACAGCCATTATACCTGACCATCAGCCACAACACGGTTAAAGACATTTTCTAGACTATCACCGTAATGATTTTTCAAAGAGCATGTTATTAGTCCTCTCGAAAAGAAAATACACTCCTATATTCATAGTTTGTTTTCCTAGATTGAGGTTAGAGTAAATGTTTACCGAGGCATGCTAACATTCATAATGAAGAAAGAAGGGAAAGGATGAGGTATGCTATTAAAAAAATTGCAGAGGATATTTTTTGTGCTTCAAATTGAAATTTAGGTCAAGGCATTTGAACATGAATACTTGTCTCTTAAAGATATCACCATTGAGAATACAAGTAAACTAAATGTGCAACAAACCTCAGCTTATGCTAGCTCATACAGCGTCTAGTAATTCAAATTCTTCGCCTAAGCCTTGCAGACACAATCAAATAACACGTAGGTGTGAATCAGGAGTCTAAACCAAAGCTTATAAGGCCTTGTTTGACAGCACTAGGATCTGTTGCCGTTGCAGGCTAAGATACAAACTATAAATGGCAGTCGATGGAATGCAAGGCTGTGGGTGGTAAAGAATACACCATCTAAATCTTAAGGAATGATGAGAAATGAATGTGTCTCTAAATAAAAACCTGCCTAAAATTCAATTTTGCAGGCAGGGAAAGACTCATCCTGCATGACCACTGTGCTGCTGCTGGCCAGGACCATTATGTTCAGATCCTGCTGCTTCTCATGAGTCTGCTGATACCAGTCACGAGTCACCTCTGTGTCATGGGTAGGGATCAGGGTTACCTATAGAAGGAAAATGTAATCACTGATGGATCTCTGTTGAAAAGTAGATGTTCATCAATGATAGATGCCCACTGATAAATCGGTTAAATGGTTTGACTTCAAAAAACACTGCACAAAATGATATCTTGGCAAGTGAAAACATCTTAAAACTTGGTAATATACTGCTGCTGTCGGAACAAAACCTTGTATCTCCAAAATGATAACTTTACAGGAGAAGGGAAAAAAACTGCTTTTAATATACGTCACTGGAACCAGACTTTTTCCAAGTCAGTTTAGTCCCTTTCTTTTGGTCATTTCATCATGTACTGCTCAATGTAAAGGGCAATGGGCATTTCCAAATTTTGTCAAAAACTGAAAAACGACAAAAATGGAGATACAAGGTTTTGTTCCGACAGGTGAGATGTCTAATACATTTATATTATTCAAACTTTTTTTTCATTGTTCCTTGTTTGAAGCAAATTTGTCCAGTGAAATTGTCTTAATCTATTGGCAAATAAGTTTGCCTGTTTCAAGACATAACACAGATCGTGAAATGAAACTAGCAAAATGATCATACAGAATAACGATTTCACAAGACTAAATGACTTGAAACAAGTGGTTTTTACTTTTTTCAATACACTTATAATATTATTATTACTCTTAAAATGAGTTATATTAAAATTTAAAAACTAGATGCCACTTGCCAAGATATACTTTTTTGCAGTGTGTGGAGTATAAGAGGCCTATGTGAATTTAACAGTGATTCTTGATAGAGAAATGTATGTGCACAGAGTACCTGTAGATTGGTTCCCCACTGTGCTTTGCCTTCAAGCAGTGCGTCCAGAACTGCACGGCTAGGTTCTCCACTGCCTGGGTCATTCCCGCTCACTACATAGTATGCAGCGCGCACCCGCTTGAAAAATTCTTGGTCAACATTTTTAGCACTGCAGTGATTTGGAATGTAGGCAAGGTCAACATAGAAAGGTGGTCCAGGCGGAACACCAGAATTGGACTTCTGATTGGAACCTGAAGGGCCAAAAGGTTAGGTTACGTTTTTATATCAATCACTAACACTAATTTTCTGGGCTGCAACAATGAGAAAGCATACCTGTATTGCTCTTTACACCATTGACAAGCCCTTTTCCTGAATAGCTCTCTCCTTTAGAGCCTGTTGTCTCAGACATTCGAGACAGCCGGAGTGTCCTCTCAGAATCTAGTCTTTTAAGAGAAGGAGCGCGAGGCGAGGAGTCTTTGGATGCCTGTTTTACAGGTGTTGTGGACCTTCTGCTCCTAGCATCGCCTTTACGTGCTGGAGATGCAGACTTTGGCTTCCCCAAGGTCTTCCTTAACCCCTTTGTTGGTTTTAAGGTCTTTCTTGATGGGTCGCTCTGTGTGGGTTTGCCCATTGAGAAGAGCTTCTGGATCCACCATGCACACATCTGGGTGGGGAGGTTGAGGGACAGGGTCTTTCATTGGGGCCGGTGGAGGATCATGGCTCCTCGGAGAGGATGAGCGATGACCACTGGTTGCTGTGGTAGAAGTTTTGTCAACTGGTAGGTGCTCTGCATCTTCATCTGAGTCAAGGTTTCCTTCAGCTGTGATGGATGGACACTCCTCGGTCTCAGGTGGCACGTCTGAGTCAGACTGAGAAGGAAGTGACTCACTTAGAGAGGTGGGAGGAGTTTCTTCTCCTCCTGCAAGTGATACTCCATGTCCAGTTGCCATGGCACTAGAAGGGGCATGCGTTCCCTCTTTACTGTCTCCATGGGAGCTGTGGGCATGGTGACGCTGCTGTTTGTGAGATCTCCTCTTAACAGAGTGCTGTTCACGTTCATCGTCAAAATCATCCTCCCTTGAGCAGTCACTTCTGCCATCCTCCTCTCCCTCCTCACTGGATAAATGATGCGGGCTTGGGTTAATAAACGATGGGGAAAGTTCTCCTTTGCAGTGTTTGTATAATGGAGGTGAGCAAGAGGAGCTGGCCTCCATGCAGAGATCAGAAGGTCGAGTAAAATCCTCCTCTGACATTTTGGATGGCTGAGAGGACGAGGTCTGTTCACTTGATGAAACTGATGCAACTACAGTTTGATCTTTTTGCTCTTTTGAGACATACTTCAAGAGCTCTCCCTCAACTCCCTTCACTTCCATTTGTTCACAAACATCCTCTTCATCACCAGATGTTGCTCTCAAGCATGTAACAGTCTCCTGCCTTGTTTCAGAAGCAGATGTGCTTTTTTGAAACGACTGCTGTGCATCTGTTTTCTTGGTATCTTTTTCTGGCAACTCTGCTTTCAGTGGTTCCTTCCTCTCCTCTGTCTTTTCTTTAGACATTACATCAACCATTTCTTTGCGCTCTTCCTCGCCCTTTTCTCTCAGAGCTTCAACTTGTAGCTCTTGCCCCTTCACTTCAGTATCAATCTTTTCATGTTCCACTTTTTCATCCTTCGGTCTCTGTTCTTCCCCTGTTTTCTTTTTGACCTCCTCCATCTTTTCCATCCCTGGCACAATTTTGTGTTCTTCCTGCTGGTCTGATTGAACCTTTCTCTCTTTTTCAACATCAGCTGCCACATGCTCCTTCTTAACTTCATCTTTCTTCTCTTCCTTCTCTTTTTCCATCTCTTCCTGTTTCATATCTGGCAGGTCTAAGGCACCAGCCGCAACTGCTTCGCTTACTTTACTTGAAACATCTTGAGAACTTGTGCAAACTTCTGTTGGTCCATTTGATGACCTTTCCGCAGAGTGCTGCTCTGATTTAGTTGAGGCTTTGAAATCATCATGTGGTTCAGGCAATGTTTCCATGCTTCCTTTTTGAAGGACAGATCTGTCACATTCAATTCTACAAGGTAAAGTGCCTTCTTCAATATTGCTTGCATGGTCTTCAGGTTCAGTGTCAGAGGATTCTTGCTGGGGGTCTCTGTCTGCTGAGTCGGCTTTCTTTAATGGCGCAATATCAAACATAACTGATGTAGCTGAAGGAGCTTCAGACTGCAGAGATGCAATTTTGGCAGAATCTGGATCTTTTGAGCACTTTGGGTCAGCCACAGATATATCTTTTTGGTCAAAGGGCTGATCTTTGTCTGATTTTATACTTGTTACCTCTTCTTCTGACTTCTCCTCTGCTGACGACGCTTGATCTTGAAGGAAAGATTTTGTCTCCTCCAATGGGCTTAACGGAGAAAACCTTGCAAGACTAGATATTGACTCAGCTGTTGTTGTTGCTGGTGTGAGTTTTTCAGACACTTCCATGTATTCATCTCTTGACTGTACTCCAGAGCTTAAGCAGGGTAAATCCATAGGAAGAGATTCTTCTTCTTTGAGAGAGGAGTACTCATATGATATACTATCTGCATCTGACCTCAGATGAGCACTTGGTATGGTAATAGGGGTCCCTATCCCCTCTGCAAAGTGCTGACCTGTTGAATATGAGGCAGAGGTTGATGAGGAATAACTGTAGGATGAGGATGAAGACTGTGTTGCATCAGTCTGGGCAGCTGTCAAGGATTCTGTTCCCTCAGTTTTTTTATCTAATGTCTTCTGAATGTCACATTCATGTTTGTCCTCAGTGGACTTGCTTAGGTCTTTTTCCTTTGACTGCTCAGAGGCCTTGCTGTCCATATCATGATGATAACCATGTACAGATGCAGGCCCTGATGTAACTGTCTCACTTTTTTCTGAGGGACCTTGACAAAGAGTGGAAGAGGTGCTAACTGTATCTTCAGCTTTCTCACTTTCCAAAGGCTCTTCTGAAGCCCCTGATATAATATCTTCCTCTTGTTTTTTAGAAGTGTATTCTGATTCATGTGTCTGCTTCTCCTTATCTTCTTTTGTCTCACTTAACTTGGTATCACTGTAATCATCGGATGCTACTTTGGTCTCCTTCTCGGACAACTCTCTGGCACCTTTTTCCATATCCAAGTCACTAGCATCATCTTCTTCACCTTCCTCTTCCTCATCCTCATAGTCATCCTCTTCCTCTGCAAATATCTTTTGACTTTTGACTGGGTATATTTCTGTCTCTCCACTTGCCAGTAATGATTTGCTAGTTGCAGGACTTTCCTTACTTGCACTCTCAGATGCAAGGACATTGTCATCTACACAATGTACCTCTGTAGCAGAAACCTGATCAGCTCCATCCTCAGGGGATAATCGACCAGGCAGGATATCTTTTTCTGGTGGTGAGTGTCTTCCAGAGGAAAATGGGTCTTCTTTGCTGCAAGATGAATCTGATTCTTCTTTCACTTGCTTTGCCAAATCCACATCTGTCTTATCGCTCTTCGTGACCTGACTCTCTGGTATGTTCTCAGCATGAGATGAGGTTGATGGTACTGTTGTGGTCTGAAGGCTTAACTGATCTTGCAATGGAGAAAACAGCCCTTGTTGTGGTGCCCCAACAGTCACACGAGTCTCAGCTTTTAGAGATGATGTTGTATCTTCACAAACCTCTGTATGAAGTGCAGACTTTGTATCTTGCCCTTTTGCCTCTTTCTCTTTCTCAGGCTCTGACATATCAGGATATAATGTAATGGAGGCAGAAGTGCAAGCCTCTTTTACTGGTACTTCAGAACAAGTATCCTTTTCTTCCTTGCTATGAAGAGAAGAACATGTGTCCTCCTTGACAGTTTCCTTCTCTTTCTCTTTCTCCTCCCTTACCAACTTCTCTGATTTGTCTTGGAAGTCACTGGAGGAAAAGCTTGAACTAGAGTCAGGAATGGTTCTATTGTCATAGGTCTCTACGTATGTAAAACTCTTGTCCACGTAAGGTGTATCTAGTCTTTCTCTATCTAACTCTTCTTCTTGGTAACTCTCCTTATTGTCTTGCTCAGAAGACGTACTGGGCCCACTCAGGATACTTGTCTTTGTCTCAGAGAAAGATGCATGGTAATCAACCTTGCTGAATGACACTGGTTCTTCGTCACTTTGTTCATCTATGTGGCCTGCAGCTCCCTGTAGAGAGGACTGGCTGGCCCTTCTATTGTCATGTACATCTATGTCAAGGTTAGAGCTAGGATATTGCTCAATGTCCCTGTCAAGTTCACTTGAGATAGGTTTTTCATAGGGCTCATATTTGGATGTTTCATAGCTCCCTTTCTCAGGTTGACACGTGATGCTGTCATCCATTTTCTCTTTCTCCGTTTTGGTCTTTTCCTCAGCAGTCTTTTCAGAGTACTTTTCATCAGTGCTGTCTGTTTTTTGAAAATGTGAGGAAGATGTTTCCAACCCTGGAGAGGCCATCTCTCGCTCTCCTTCCATTTCTCTCTCCACTTCTTTTTCAGGTTTGACAGTGTCTGTTGAGGGAGTCTGTGTTTCAGGCATTTTGGACTTTTCAGAACTTGCCTGAATGGTGGTAGGGGTTGATGGCTCTGTCACTGTTGCAATACTATCATCCGCAGGAGCTGTGGGGACTGAAGTTTTCATGGACTCCTCACTCTCCTTCTCTAACTCTGGTGAAAGCCTAGTTGAGTCTCTGCACACACCTTTATCATCTAAATGAGTTATCATTTCCTCTTTTTCACCTGTTGTGTGTGGCATTTGTTCAGCACAACTGTCCTTTGTTTCCTCTGAGGCCCATGGTTCAACTGACAATGGTCTTGAACCTGCACCACCCATGCAGATGGCATCGCCTTCATCTTCCTCTGTACTTTCTTCATTGTCTGAGTACTTTTCGGGAAATTCAGAGCCCAACACTGTTTTCACTCCGCTCTCCATTTTCTCAGTTACTGACAATGAAGTGCCATGTTTAACCTCAACACATTTCTCTTTATAGTCTAAATTCAACTTAGCACCAATGTCCATTTTCTCTGGTATTGCTGGTAAGGTTTCTATTTCATATGTTGACACAGTATGTTGCTCATCATCTCCTAGCTGCTGTGTTTTAGATGTAAGGTCTGTCTGATATTCCAGATCTTCTGCCTCAGAGCTTGACACCGATACTTCTTTTGGAGATTCTTCTTGAGATGACTTTTCAACCTCTTGATCTAATTTTTCTGGGATCACTGATTTAAAGGTATCAGCCTCCTCCTTAGACTCTAAATCAAGTTTAGAATCCACTTCTGTTTTTGATTCAGATGAAGGAATTTTTTCAGGCAATGATTTGCTAGGACTGCTGGGAGCTGCTTTAGATTCAAATTCAAGCTTTGAATCAAACGTTTCATCAGTTGCTTCTTTTTGCCGTTCTGCAGTTTGGTCCAACTTTGAAATGTCATCTGCTTTTTCAGACAGTGACTCCAGTGGTTTTGGTTTGCTTTCTTCCACATGCTTTTCTTTAGTTTCTTGATCTTTGTCAGAAGCTACACTTGTGGACACAGGTTTTTCAATAAAGACCTCTTCTGCCTTTTTCACTTTAGAATCCTGGTCTTCTTTGTCTGCTGATTCAGTTTTCTCAGATATGGACTTCAAGACTTGGGATTGGTCTTCTTCCACATCTTTATCCTTAGGTTCATGATCTCCTTTTGGAGAAATATCTGTTTTTTCTTGAGCTGATTCTAGTGTTTGAGATGTGATGTCTTCCATGATCTCATCTTTTGCTTTTTGACCCTCTGTTGTTGCTATTTTCTCAGATGTGAAAGTGGTTTGAGGATGGCTCTGCTGTCCATGACTGTCCTCAGAACTTGTGTCTATTTTCTCTGCAGCTGACTGCAGCAATTGAGATTTGATGTCTTCCATGTCTTTATGTCCTTGATCTGGTATGCAGATTGAATCTTTTTCTTCTGAAACTACAAATGTTTCAGGTGTGCTCATTTCTTTAGATTCATATCCTGTCTTGGAAGTAACATCTGATTTTTCTGCCATAGATACAGTTTCTTCATGTTTCACTACATCTGACTTCAGCTCCAGAGGCCCAGTTTCCTCTTTCTGTTTCTCCTTAGAAACCTGATCCTCTTTCACCACCAAATCTGTTTCCTTTGGTGGGGCCTGACAGACTTCAGGCCGGCTTTCTTGTATTGGTTTGTCTTTTGATTCAAGGTCAGATGTTAATACTGCGTCAGTTTTTTCTGATGTTGATGGCTGTGTTTTGGATTCAGTATCTTCTAAAACTGATTTTTTCAATTCTTGTTCTGGTTTGTAAACTAATTCCAAGTCTTCTGAAACTACAGACTTTGAGATTTGAGACTGACTAGTTTCTGTGAGTTTTTCTTCAGGTTGAAAGTCTAATTGTGTGGGTATATCTGGTTCTTCTAAAGTATGTGTTGTTAACTGGGTATCGTCCATAGGCTTTGTAGATTCTTTCTCACCTTCAGAGGTTAAATGTGTCTCATCTGACTTTAAAGCCAGAGTCTCCATTTTCTCCATTTGTTCATCCTTATGTTCTTGAACCACACTGCTTGATAAATCTGTGACCTCTGTAATTGACTGACTCACCACTGTATACTTATCTTTTGACTCATATTCTGGTGTTGAGGTGACATATTCCATTGAAGCTGGGTGCTGTGTTTCAGAGTCAGTGTCTTTCGTAGGCTTTTTTGTAGATTCTTCCTCACTTTCTAAAGTATGTATTGTTATTTGAGTATCGTCCACAGGCTTCTTTGTAGATTCTTCCTCCCCTTTCGAAGTTAGATGCGTCTCATCTGACTTTAAGGCTGGAGTTTCCATTTTCTCCACTTGTTCCTCCTTATGTTCTTCAACCATTTTGGTTGCTAAATCTTTAACCTCTGTAACTGACTGACTCTCCACTACATGTTTATCTTTTGATTCATAATCTGTTTTTGAGGAGACACATTCTGCTAAGGCTGGCTGCTGTATTTGAGATTTGATGTCTTCTGTGGTCTCATCTTTACTTTCTTTGTCCATTTTGGCTGTAGCTTCTGTTTTGTCTGGTAGCACTGAGGTCTGGGAAGGTCTCTCTTCAATAATTTCTTTAGAATCTAATAGTTGTGCTTGAGATGGGGTTACTTTTGTCTCCTTTTCTTCTGTCTCTTGATCAGCTCTGTGGGACGCATCTCTGTCTTCTAAAGTCGACTGCAGAGATACAATTTCAGTAACTTCTAATTTCTTTTCAGTCATCTGATCCAAGTGATCTACTTCTGGTGCAGCTGATTCAACACCAGATTCCTCTGTATGTTTTGTTAAAGACACATCAAATGTTTCAACTTTTAAATCTGATGACTTTAGGTCCACAGGTTGTTTAATGGCCATATCTGTCTCTCTGGATTCATCAACCAGTGTTGAGGGTAAATCTGCCTTTTCTGGTGTTGACTCCAAAATCTGAGGCTGTTTTTCTTCGACCTGTTTCTCTTTAGATTCTACATCCTGCTTGGGGGCTGTTTCTGTCTTTTCAGGTATTTTTTCAGCAATCTCAGCTTGGAAATCCTCTTTAGGAGGCATATCTATTTTCTCTGATACTGAAATTAGACCTTGCTCATGTGCAATTTCTGTCTGCTTTTCTTTAGATTCTAAAAATGACAGAACCGCTTCTTTATCTGTCTCTGGCAGAGAGGTTTGCTGATAATCTTCTTCTTGTTTCTCATCTGCATCCTCTTTCTCATCTTCATAAAGCTCCTTTTCTTTCTCCTTTTTCTCTTCTTTTTCTACAGAGGATTTAACCTCAGAGGATTTACCACCATGATCATAATCATCAAGGAACTGACTTGCCCTTTCCTCTGCAATTGGGACTTTATTACAAATGTTGATATCATCTTCATATTTTTCCTCATACTCCTCCCTACTTTTTTGCAGCAGTGCAGTATTCTCTGTTGATAAATCTTCCTTTTTCAGTGAGGGCTCGTCCTTTTCAGTCACTGCAGCTGTTACAGTGGTGGGCTCTTTTGTGTCTTGGATTTGTGGAATGTCCTGTTCTTTTACTAGCAACTCATCTTTCTTCTCCTCCTTCTGTATTTCTTTTTCATCTGCTTTCATAACCGTATCTAGTTCAACCTTTTCAATTTGTGTTCTTTGTTTTTCACTCTCCTTTTCAACTTTAAATTCAGAGGGACAGATGGCCCCCTCCTGTTCTTGTTCCAACTGTTCAGGGAACACTCTGGACTTATCTTCAACAGGTGACATACGAAGAGGGGAGTGAGTAGCACTGGGTGGTCCAGATTGTGTAGGTGAGGCCATTTTAACAGTGCTGTCATCAGGGCTGAAGCATCTGTCATCAGCCTCTGGAAAACTACCTGACTCTGAAACCAATGGCTTAGAAGGGACAGGTGATGTAGAGGCTGGTGTTGCAGTAACTTCAGATGGTGCATCTTTAATTGGAGACACTGTTCTTTCCTCCAGAACAAGAGGAGACACAGGTTCCTTATCTAGTGTGGACTCCAAGGGAGAAGGCTCAGGACTCTTGGGCTTGTCACCTTCTTTGTCTTTCTCCTGGAGTTTAGGAGAGACAGCATATCCTTCCTGTAGCTTTCCAAGACAAATGTCAACATTTGGTGTTTGATCTTCATACTCATCCTCCTCCTCCTCCTCGTAGTGGGTAGTGGTCTCGATGCCCTCTATCTTCCCCTCCAAGGGAAGAGGTGGACATTCCTCTGAAGGAGGTGATTTGAAGCACTTGTCCTCTTCTAGGGAGGATGTCGGAGAGATGGTTCCAGCAGAGTGCAGATAGTCTTTTCCTTGGGTAGCCTCTGTTTGGGTTATGGGATGTACACTGTTTACTGTGTCCAGAAGTAATGAGCTCTTTCCAGTGTCTTCAGTCTGAGGTGCTGTGACAGACGCCACTGACTGATCCTCAGTAACAGAGGTTGGAAAAGACGACAGTTTGTCATATTCGGTGATTGATGTAGCTGAAGAGACATGTTCCTCCTCAGCCAACGGAGCAGCTATTATGCTGGTGTATACCGAAATAGCAGGCTCTTGGATGCCAGTAAATGCTTTTGCAGCTCCTTCACCCATCGCTTGCATCTCTTTCATGCCGTGGATTGCATCAAAGGAGCCTGTTTGATCTGGTACTGAGACGTCATACTTGCCAACTTCATATTGAAGGTAAGGTATCCTGTCCTCAGATTCCTCGTGAATCTCCTCATCTGAGATAGTTTGTTCAGTCTCTGAGTAACCTGGTATTGTCTCATCCTGAATGTATGATAAACTCTCTGCTGCAGCAGCTCCTTGGACTGTGGATGTAACACCAGCCGTGAGACCTCCCACATTAGATAAGTATGCATCTTCATCATCTTTGGCCAACAGAGTCTCCTCACTCATCTTGTGGTCCCCCTCCTTCGTTAACTTCTCATCAGCCACGTCTTTGATTTCTTCATCCGCAATAGCATCCAAGTCTTCAGCCTCTTCTAACTCTGCTTTTTCAACATACTCATCTTCCATCTGTCCTTCTTCAACTTCAGACTTTGTTATGTCTGTCACTGCTTCCCTTTCGCTGTGCTTCTCCATTTCTTCAACCTCATGTTTTCGGTCAACTCCTTCCAAATCTTTGCTCTCTTTTGCGATCCCTTCATCTTCTTCATCTCCTATGCCCATGTCCTCTTCCTCCTCTATTGTTTTCTTTTCAACGGTAACCACTTCCTCTTCCTCTTCTTCTTCATCCTCTATGGCCGTGCCTTCATCCTCATATTTATCACTCTCCAGTCCTTGGCGCTCCTCTGCAGTTTGTTCAGGTTCAGTTTTGATTTCTTCTGTAGTTGGCACTTCTTTTTCTGGAGGTCCTGGTTCCTGTATACCTGTTTCAGTTTGTGAAACAACAGTGTCTTCTTTCTCACCAGCAGTATCCACACAGGGGCCTACTTCTTCATCAGCTGGTTGTTCTGAAGGTGTTAGGGAATCTTCTTCTGGCTTAGGCTGATCTACCAGTTCAACTGGTGTCTTTTCTCTCAGCTCTTCAAACTCCTTGGTCAAATCTTCTGGAGTTGAAGGAACAGATTTGACTTCTCCTGTGCCATTCTCCTGAGTCTCAGACTGAGCCTTCTCAGCTTTTGATTCTGCAACAGGCTCTGCACTTTCCACCTTAGTAGTCTTGCTCTTTACTGTTTTGGGTTTCCCTTGGGTTTTGGCCTTGTGAAGAGTTTTCCTGACCTCCGGTGTGAAGGGTTTTAGATCAGGTTTGGTAATTTTCCTCAGTTCAGGTTTTGAAACATCCTTGGTCTTTATTTTTTTCTCATCTTTTTTCACAGAGTCGTCTTTTTTGATTTCACGTTTTTCTTTCTTGATCTCTTTCTTTTCCTTATCTTTTTTCTCATCCATTTTGGACACCCTTTCTTTTTTGAATGTTTTCAGTGATTTCTCCTTCATTAACTTTTTCTTTTCTGTTACCTCAGTTTTTGGTTTCAATGGCTTAGTGTGTTTTTTCTCCTCTTTTTTGTCAGACTTGTTCTCCTTGACAGATTCACTTTTTGTCTCAAGGACGGATGTGTCCTCCTGTCCATCCAGTTCTTTCTTGAAGGTCTTTGTAGGTGTGTGCATCTTGGGAGAAGACTTAAGACTTTCTTTGCTGTCAGTCCTTTGCTTTAACTTTGTCTGTTTTACAGCAGAAGGTGAGACACCAGAAGCTATGTCCTTTTGCGTAGCCACTGGATACCTCAAAAAGTCAAGGTGTTTTAGCTTTTCAAGACCTTCAAGGATTTTGTTCTGTGGTGCATTGCCAGGGAACAGAACTCTGACAATCTTCTCTGTTGGGTTGGCAGGAAGCCACACCACAAGAGCTGTAACAGATGTTAAGTATGGCACAGATATTTCACCCTCCTTTCCGTTGGGGAGCACAATCCCAGTTTTGGCCTTGCTGTTACCAGCCCACTTCTGCATAAGAAACTGCATTTCCTTACTGTCCTTCACTGGATTAAGGACAAACATTTCTAACCTGCCCACACCCATCTTGTGAAAAAGTGTGATGGGTTCAATGGTGTTACTAACTACACGGAAAAGAGGTTCAGGCTTAATTCCAAGCTTGTCAAGGTACTGCAATGTCAAAGAAGCTTCTTCAATACTGCGTTTGACTTTTAAGTTTGATTCAGAGGTGCGGAGCTTCTCTGGTACATTGAAGAACACAACTCCAAGCTCTGGTGAAATGAGGTTCTTCATCCAGTCGCTGTAGGTAGTTGAGCCTTGTGACTGCTCTTCCTCTTGCTCTGCTATCTTCCTCTGAAGGAGCCCATTGATACCAGGGAGATTGTCAGCACCAATGTGAGTGAGCAGAATGGAATCAATACGGTCTAAGTGTCGGACAAGTTTCCAGAAGCATGATTTTCTCTCAGAGCCGCCATCAATCAAAATATTGAAACCATTGACTGCAAACAGGGCAGAGTCTCCTCTTCCTCCAGGGAAGATGTAGCAGCAAGGCTTTGACAGTTTGAGAAATCCTCCAGAAGTGGGTGGCTCAAGTAGGTCAAATGGGGATGGCACATCTACTGTCTCGGAAATGTACTCTGTGAACTCTGTGACGCCCTCCATTTTGGGAAGTATGGGCTCAGGATTCAATTTATAGTCCAGAAACTCCCTCAGACACTGCCCCAGGGAGGTCCAACCTGCCTCAGTTCGGCAGGACACAGTGAGCGTTGCCCGCTGCCCTGGGTCTGCTTTACCCAGCAGATAAGTGACCTACATATGGAGAAAGATAGAGTCAGGCAAAATGCTGACTAGTAGTCCAACAGTACTCCAAAATATTTGGTCAAGTAACTGTTCTTGTGCTTCATTAGACTTCATATGGCAGTCTAATTACATTTCATTTGATTACTGAATTTGATGCAAAGTGAAGATTCCATGTTGAAAGGCCTCTGACCTACCCCAGGATCAGCAAAGACACGCGATAAGGCTTGATAAGTAAACACTCCAGTTTGAAGAAGCAGGTCACCTTGGTCCGAGTTCTGCCCACTCAGGACCAGTAGCTTGTGCACAGCTGGGTCAGACACAAGAGAATGGATCTAGGACAAAGGGAGAGACACAGAGGGTACTTTAAAAAGACATCACAAAAGTTCTTTGTATTTTAGGAGGTCAAATAGATATTTATCTGCTTGGTCTAACCTAACAAGTTTCAGCAAATATAGTAAAATATATGATTTGTCTTTGACCAGAATTGCATGAATAGCTGCAGTCAGACTCCATACAACTTTTCAACAGTCATTTTCTGAGAAGCCTACCTCTGAAAGAACTGTATCTTCCGATGGATTGACTAAGACAACTGTCTCGAGTACATCACTTCGGTGGTGCAGTGTCCTTTGTCCTGTAAAAATATGCAAAGGCTTTACTGCTAAAGTTTAAAAGAACTGGTATGGGCCTTGTCCATATGTTGCAAACCTCACTCTGTCAGATGGACAATATTTATGAAAGGTTCCTGTAAAGCTACAGACTTTATACCTTTAAATAAAAAGGAACTTCTGGATTAGTACAGAAACTATTTCAACAAGCAAACAATATCATTCAGCTGCTAAAGATTCCCTGACATGACTGCATTGTAAATGTAGTCATTATTTTTTTTGGCTAACAATAACAGACCACAATATTAATAACAGGAGTTAATTCTTGTGGGATGTCCATCATCAAGGAAACAGCTTAATGGGCTATGCCATTTCTGGCCTTACAATGCACTAACAGGATTCACTGCACTGCATGAAACAGTTTAATCCATTGGTAATATCGCAATAATTATGGTATGAATTACTGTACTTAGAGAAGGAAATAAAAAATAAAAGTGTCCAAAATTACAAAGAATATGTGACTTACACAAAAGACTGACTTGATTTTTAAGTTTCTACATATATTTCAGTCCCTAATTGTACTTGCACATTAGGTGCGTGCCACATTTTAGCTGAATCATTGCCTTACAGGCCAGCCACTGAAAGGTAAGTCTGTAAAGTGCTTAATGCAGCAGTGTTGCCATATTAATCCTAAACTGCATGCCCCTTAAGAACAATGCATTGATTGACCAATCATATTAAATGGCAGCTGTAGCATCATTGGATGAAGTCCATTAGGAGATATGCAGATTGAATATTATTAGGTGGTAAGCTATATCTGATTTTAATTTCAATAAAGAAATGCATTAAATAGACCCACTGTAATACTTTCATGTTTATTTGTTGTAGTTCAATATTGCAACATTGAGAAAATTTGCAGTGCTCAGAAAATTCTTAAGGAGTATTGTTAACAAGATATTACAGTGGTTTAGATTACAAACAGACAGCTGGTGAGGACTAAAGGGTCAGGGTTTAATAAGTATAAATGACTGTAAGAGGATATCTAGACAAAGCTGACAGTGGGTGGCAGGGAAACCACATGCCACAACTACAAAAAGGGATCCTTTATTCTCCTTCATCTCAATGGACAAACCCAAACAAACATGATATTTTCAACTGTAGAAAATCTGTTAGGAGATCAGGCCGTATGGGGGAATTGGAGAATACAGCATGACAGGAGCTGGTTTCCAAGCTGGCTTGAGCCCAGAGCTTCCATCAGATGGAAGCTTATATTGGGCATATAAGTAAATTGTTTGCAAAAACTGTTGAGACATACTATGAGGCATGGTTATAATCATACTGCAGACAATGTTTGATACCACAGTAATACAGATATTATGCAAATTATTGTTTTTATTCTCTATCACGTCATAGATTTATTTTCACTTCACCTTTATTAAACCATTCCCTTTGTACAATCTTTCTAATGTATGGTTAGTTTGAAAATGTATACAATAGAAAGACTGCAGTTAACTATAGACTATACAAATAGAACATCACCAACTAATGAGGTCTTCTTCCCAGTATAGAGTGAAATGGACAGGCTTGTCCAGAAAAAGCATGCCAATGCACCAGTTTGGCAATGTATTGGTTTCCAACCAAGTGACTGTTGAGAACCACTGGATGTTAACAGTCTAACATGTTGTCTGTGCAGAATAAATGATTATATATAAGTATTATCAGAAGCTTGCCAAGTTGGTAATTAAAGTTGGTACAATTGCCATCAGGGACAATGCACACTACAGTGTAAAGCTCTATAATGCTCACATATGGTCTGAATTGGGATCACGACAATATTGTTTATCACAATATTCTGCATTTGTTGAAATTTACATTAAGGTCTAAGCTTATATAATATTTGCCTTTGTTGTAGCCCTTCAGTGACACAGCAGTTTGGAACAACGGGATACAGAGAAACTGTCTAAATCAAAGCCTTGTCGCTTGCCTCAGGCACACAGCCCAGAGCAACATCAGCTGACTGAATAGGAAACAGATACTGTAAAGTGTTTTTTGTTTCTCAACAAAGTTATCATCCCAAGAGTTCTCATATTTAGCTGAAACGGGTGGTGGCATAGATTCCTTCCTGAACCTTCTTTGGAGAGTCTGTAGCAGTCAGTACTGCTGTTACATGTTAAGGTGTGAACAAATACCAGTATGTTAGTTTTCATCACAGTTTAAATTCCAGTATTATTTCAGTATTGTCTTCATCACCATGTGCAGTAAACCCTTAAATTATCTCAACACTGTCTCAATATTGAAATAGTGCTTTCAAACTTAACATAACCCTGATCTGCAGTTTTGAGCAGGATGTTCAGCCAACTTCGTTTTCCGCTATTCCCTCTGGCACTATTTCACAGAGGGAGGAAGCATAACATCATAACTCTTCATAACTCCTTGTTTCCACTTAATGAAAATGTGCCCTATTATTTTTCTTCAAACAGTGATCTTTACCTTATATAATAGCCGTTATATACACTTGAAGCATGCACTCATCCTCGCTTCATTCATGTAAGTGTTTATCAGTGCTGCTTTGTTAAATGACTGTTCCTCAGTCCTTTCACAAAATAAGATAGCCGGTCGTTTCTCAAGCACGTCTCAGTTGCGATTCAGTCCTACCTCGATTGACCTGTTTGATATAAATATCCGCTTATGAACACCCAAAATGAGAACGCTATGTTAAAATAAGCTCAAACAGAGCACTGACAGAACGCAGACCAAGCCACTGCACTGCTCCAGATAGTTTGCTCCAGATATAATCACCCCAGAGAGTGAGAGGCCTATGGAAGTCGGGAACAAAATTGCCTCATCTGAGGTGAGGCATCGGAAAGTGGCTTTTCAGAGAGTTACTTAATGCCATCACATCATATGTGCTTTTTCACCTACGCAACCTTGAGACCTTGCTGTGGTGCACATGCTCAGCAACACTGCATCTGTTTCTGCTGCTGACAAAGCCACGTTTTCTGTTATCAGCTTGATGACGGTGTCAGATTGAGGGTGAGGACTCGGTATCGAGACATTTCCTCTTAAGTGCATAAAAAGAACAGGCCAAGGCCTCTTGTGCATTAACCCTACAAGACTGTCAGTACATAATGAGATAACGATGTTGTGTGTAAAAGGTTTACTGTAATCTCATTTTCACAAATGTGTTATTCATCCTGGATTTATTCCAGGGCAATATTAGATGAGACAGAGTACAGTTTAATTAACCACAACTTATCATGAGTCATATCATTAGCTAGCCTTTGGCATGGCAAGAAGTCATATGTCTCTGTTCTCCCTAAAACATCAATGTCTCTGAGACTTCCTGGTTTTATCAAGCCATCCGACACTTACTTAGAATCTAAACCTGACCTTCCTTTCTGCTGTACCTTCACAAGCAGCGAATGTCCCAGTTTCTTCATGTAATCCTAGTCCTGTGATTTGGCAGTGCTGAATGATTCTGCTGGTAAGCCAGTTATAGCCTCTGTGTTAATCGCAGCTGTGTCCACCACTTGGGCGAAGGTGTGGCCATACCATCATGCCACTGAAATTAGGACCACACTTTCTACGTGCATCTGTCATATAATAATAAAAAACACACCAGGCCTTTCTGACCGAAATAACTCTATACAGTGATTCACCGAACCCACTGCCATGAAGGGATGAACACAAGGCCAGTAGCAACCGAGGAAGCATGACAGACAAATGACTATTATTATGCTTATTATAAGGACCCTCATTTTTTCTATTTTTTTGCCTGAGGCATGCTTACAATGTGCAGTTTACTGTACCAAAAAAAGTCAGAATTTATTTACGATAATAATTTTTTAACTTATCTTTATCCCTTTGAATTAAATAGGCTGTGTTGGTTACTTTACCTTTAAGACTGATAAATCTATGTAAATGATCTCTGTTCTGATTGGCTGCCCTGTATTGCATCAGCTGGACCACTACTTATAACTTCAAAGTGAATGGGCGGAGCTCAGCTGTTGGAAGATGAATAGGTGGATGTGTGTACATGTGCCATTGCAAAAATAATTAATTCAAAATGGACTGTTTGTTTTTGCAGTTTATTTTCCATATGTGAACTGTATGCACTGGGGTGCCATAAGCATCAAACATTTTTTTCCAAAAAAGTGAGAAAAAAACATTTTTAGTTATATATGCCCTTTAAAGACACAAATGGGGAAGACAAGTAATGAATTTAATAAATTTAGCTAAGAATAGTGTATTGCAGAAATATGTTAAACTTTTCTGAGATAAATAAACAAGAAAAGAGAAATGAGAAGACAAATAAGGACAGATATGACCAAACTGGTGACGAGGCAGGGAAAGGGCAGGAGCACATACTTGGTGCACTACTCCTGTTTCCTAGAGACAAAAACTCTAGGCTCAGTCTTGGGCCAACTATGAGCTCAGAACCCTCACCCTGCCTATTCCCTTAGTTTGGTGCCCATATGTTTGTGGCTTTCCTCTTAATTACAACTGCACTTTTCCTCAACACATATTATGAGTGTTAATTAAATATTTTTTCCCAGCATATCAAATACAAACCCTCACAGGTCACTTTATTAGGTACACCTACCTTGTATCTACACTGTCCATTTGCCAGTGAACTGCTGTGCAAAGAATGGTCATCACCCAAATAATACCTGCTCGGTGGTGGTCACACTGGGGTCCTGACCATTGATGAATACGCTATGATTGTAGATATAAGGTTCCCCTAATAAAGTGGTCAGTAAATCTATATAAAAATTTAATATTTATGCAAAAATGTTTAAATCTGAACCTGTTGAAATTTTCCAAATACTGATATGTTTCTATTTCTAAACCAAGACAGAAAGAAACAGGGAAAACATCTTCACAGGTTAAGTTGGACAGGGTCTATTGTATAACACAGTACTGCCAGGGAATTGAGACTGAAGCAGTCAGAGGATTTACAAAAAGCTTATAGGTGGATTTGCAGACTGGCAGCAGGCAGGTTGAGAAACAGCCTGGTTTACTTGCCAACAGTAACTTAATAACACAATAACTCTTACAGTTTCCTGAAGTCTCAGTCAGGAATTACTGCATCTGGCAAGTTGCTTTACTGTACTGTGTCAACAAAAGCTTTCATACCCAGCAACACATGGCATTGTGTACAGTCCATCCCTTATATTGGACTTTATATTAACAATACAACATATTACATAAGCTGAAATACAATAGAAGCCTTAGATTGGTTGTTCACATCTTCTTATTGGGTTCTTCAAGCTGCAGTAAGCATGACATTGATAGATTGTTCATTTCAGATTTCTCAGGCTTGTTTTATTAATGTGCATAAGTTGACAATGATCAAATTCCATACAGGTTATCTCTAATATTAATCAACGAGCATTTTGGGGACTGCACAACTGTACAACACTACATGACTGCACCCACTACAACACACTCCAGCATTCACTGATTAGCTTTAGAGACAACTATGTCTTACAGTTTGCAAAGGTAAAGCATTCATTTACAACTGTTGTCAATTTTATGCCCCATCATATTAATGAAGTTAAATTTAGATTATAAATATAGATAAAAGATGTATTTAATAATAAATGAAGAAGTTAAATTTCCTTTTATAAGACTGTCAGAGCTCTTTATAAAAATATCAAGCACTAGACAATGATGAATGCATTATCTTACACTGGCAATTATTAGGTCCAACTGAAAATAAATATAGTAAGGATATGAAGATACCATATAGGAGTCTGTACATCTTAAAAGGAAGGAATTCAAAGGAATTAACCTAACCAAAGGATTTTTTTCATAATTTCTTACCATTTATATAATTAACAGCTAAGTGCATTTCAAGAGAGAACTTACTGGCATGAAACTGAAAAAGCCAGTAGGACTTAGACATTCAGGCTAATTAATGCATTAAAAACGATGTATTCTCTATCATTAAAACCATGCAGCAGACAGGAAAATGTCCTAATTCCCTTTTGGATTTAACCACTGCTGTATAAAAAGGTCTTCTAAGCACTAATGGTGAATGGTGATATAATACACCTTGATACTGACCCTAAATCATTCTCTTTCTTTTTGATTTTCCAAATGACTGAACAGCTAATTCCCACTAAAGCTGATTTTTGTATTACAATGATGTCAACTGTAGCGTTTAAATCCTCATGCAGAAAAAGGCTAAACAGAGCATAAACCCATGTTTATGCACTCTTGGACACATGATTGTAGGAAAAAAACTTTAATTAATTAATGTAGAACATTTACATTAAAAGAGGTTCTTCATACTTGCACATAGGGCTGAATGAGTAATCTATTTTTACCAAAATTGCTAACTGAAAGAGTGCAATTTTGAAATAGCAAGAGCTGAAATTTAAATTATGTACTATATTATGCAACTCTGTCTTAACAAGTTTTAAATGGGGAAATTTAACCTAATAACACAGAGCTCCTGAACTGGCAGTCTGGCACACAGCATTCAGCATTCAAGCCAAAAAAGTTTAAAAAAATAAATTAATAAAAAAATATGTCTTCTCACTACAATCATTTTAAAAAAATACTTTAATTAAAATTAAAAATTAATTAATTAAAAATACTTTATTAAATCCTAATCTCAATATTGGTCAATTCCCAAATCATTCAGCCCTACTCACACATGGTTTAAAGGAACCATCTAGGGAAGCACCCATATGTGAAATGTAGGCCAGTGCCGATATCTGATATTTTTCATGTTCTTATCTGCCAATACTGATACTGATGCTGCTATATACACATTTACAAAATGTAGAAACCGGGACGAAATCTACTTTAGCGTTACAGAGAAATCTAACATTTATTTCTAAAGGCTTCAAAAACCAGTAAAATAAAGCAAATGTAGCCCAGCATTGTCTAAACTTTTAGCACTTCTGGAGTACAACAAATACATCATCAAACATTGTTTTGAAATATCAATCAAATCCAAACCCCTATCTGGTAATTTTTTAAGCAATTACTTGATGATATGATTGTGCATTCAATGAACGGTTCTTTAGGGAACCGAAAATGGTTCTTCTTTTTGGCACCGTTTTATAAGTGTAAAAAGAGTAACTTTCATAAAAAAGTTGAGTCCTAGAATGTTACAGTAATATTAAGTCAGCCACTGGGAGTGGTCTTCACCAGTGGAGCGCTGCTCAGTGCTGCAGCGCTGCCCGCACAAAACGCACCAATACTGGATTTCTTTAGCAGTGGCAGTTTGTGCGGTCTCCCACACATCCACCGACACAGTCACCCAGCAGCAGGAATTAAAGACAAAATTACTTAACATTTGGAACAGAGAAGGAAGAGGAGGACAGTGCCTGGAAAAACGAGAATGATAATGTGTGATGAGAGAGAGAGAGAAAGAAAGAGAGAGAGACAGAGAGAGAGATGTTTTCACCTCACAGCGACCGAGGGGAGTTCACAGCAGGGGCTTGTGACATCATGTCTCAACATCTCTCGCAGCAAATTTTACTCTGCCACAACACATTGGATCACTCCAGCACCTCACACCCTGCAGAGTGCGCTCTCCACCATGACCCTTTTTTTCTCAAGCAGACTAGACTACTGCAACAGAGATAAATGCACCCAGCTCCCCAGTCCAGTAATAAGCCCAATGTTCTGTATCTTTAATGCATTACAAACAGCTGCCAACTGACAAGAATGAATCAAACAGTCCCACAAGCTGTTACAAAATGGCCTAAATATTTCTGTCTGCAACCCATTGACTGCAGCCTCTCAAAGGAGGGGGGGATGCAGAGCATAAACAGTCAGTTTCCCCAAACCCATCCTAATATAGCTGGCACATGAGTGCTGGAAAAGTTCGGAGTATGTCTGATAGTACTTTTGGGTTTTGGGAAAACTTACATTTTCTTAATAAAAACAGACAAAACCCTTGGGCCTCTTGTCCAAATTGCACTGTCTGGCATGGAGCTAGTTACATATCTGCTCTACTGTCCACACAAGTACCTGGCCTGTCAGGTCAAGCACCTTTCAACTCATTAATCCCCCACAGAGTGGCTCTTTGTTTCAACGGGCCGTTCCTAAAGCCGGAAGGATTAACCAATAAGCGCAGTGTCGCTGCTGCTAATATAATCGGTAGGATCATTTAGTAGGGACTCCAAGTGTATTCGTAAGCAGAGAGGTCGAGTTGTGTCCTTTATTTCCGTCGGCTGCAACTGGAACAAGCCGCGTGAATGACTCAGTAGAGCCTGGCCTCTGACTGTCCCTGTCTGCCCGTTCCCGCCATGGTTGCTTTTAACATTGAGCCTGACAGACATGTCCTTCAGGGTCTTTTCACTCTGCCCTGTTTACTTTATAACAAAATCTAATGGAACGTGAAACTCGTCCACTCGAGCCAAATGAACAGACAAACATGATGCAGTCAAGGCAGGACAGCAGTGACCAGGCCAGACTGAAACGCAGGTCATCTGCGGCAATGGTGGGAGTCCTAAAACACCAAAAAGACCTGCTGGTGTGGCGGCTAGGCCCAGAGTTCAGGACTGTTGCACTGTCCATCTCCATCAGTGCACTTACATGCCTCCAACATCCCAGACAGCCTCCAAGCCCCAGACAGAAGCTTCCAGGAGCCTCTGGCATCTCTGTACTGAGACCACTTTAAACATGGCCGGATCCAAACCCAAGTCATCTGTGGCAAACTCACTTCTTGGAATTTACAGCATGGTAGCCAGGGGGTCCATTTGAACAGCAGGATTGTTAAAGTATTGATTTCTTAGAACAACATGGATGTTTTGAAGGTTTAGCCAATAAGTATTTGATCTTGATATTTAGGCCTGATACATTCATTCTACCCTGCTTTGGGCTGAATTTGTTACCTGGAATCTGAATAGAAATAGCTTTTCTGCTTGTCCAAGATCAGTTTTCCTTCTTCCAATATGTTAACCTTATTACAGGTCAGATTGGAGGTAAGTATGCATCTCTACACAGCACTTAAGTGAACAGCGTAGGTGTTGCCACTGGGGATTTTGCTGTATATCGGCCCTGTGGCCCAGCACTGGAACAATGACTAAGGCACAAGTACTGCACTGATGTGAGCTGGTATTCCCCTACGAATTATGCTTCCCACTGAGTGGGCTACAGTATCCAAACCGAAGTGCATTCTCTTGCTACTGATAGCACTTCAGAGGACATGTTCAATAGGAACAGATCTACTGCTTTCAGTAAGGCTGTCTTAGTCAGAACCTCAGAAAAGTGAACCAATTTGTCAAGAAAACATCAAACAGCTTGGTCAATGATGTAATCACAAGAACCATGATACACAAATAAAGCACAATATCTATTAGACTAGAATGTGATGAGAACTTAAGTCTTACTTTAGTCTTTTTTTTACAGAAAGAAATCAAAAAAGCACTAAAAAACATGTCCATTGTGTTTTGTTTTTACTTTAATAATGAGAACATCTCAAGGTAAGCGCTATCGGAGAAAGAGAGAGAGAGAGAGATGGAGAGAGGAAGAGAGAGAGACGGACGCTGAGTCACTGACCAGCAAAATCAATGCATGGCTCTATTGTGTTTTTCCCCACAACTACAGATCCCCTTTATGCGACAGTACAACGCAGACGGTGGACCGTCTCATGTTGTGAAGCTGTGTTTTTCTCCTGCGTACCAGCCACATCAGCGACTGATGATAAGCCACATAGCAAAAAAGCAGCAGCCTATTCGGACCGGACTTCTGAACTCCTACGTCTGTATTCCTTTAGGCCATTTATATCGATGGCGGGTCATATTTATTACGCCGTAAATAAGACATAATGAATGCTTTTACGCCTAGCAGCAGCAAATGCCTCACATCAGTCTTCAGAGTCTTTCTGCACGATGCTGCAAAAGTGCGTCATTCGGGACGTTTGAGTCAGGGCTGCTGAAGCCTCCGCTCCACAACACAGAATGACTTCATCTGAAACTACTTCAAGTCCCTGTCAAACACCCAACATCCCCTCCTTTACTCATCACACAGAGTCTTTAGATAGCGTTTCTGAAACCTTAAAAATGTATGGTCAGCTGTCCCGCCATCTACCGCCTTAAATTAATCCAGTTAGTTTGGATAAAGAAATCTGCTCGCCGTACGCGCTGTTCTCAGGCACGTCTAGGTCGATTTAACTGACAGTCTGATTATTTAATGACTTTATATGCCCTCAGTCGAACTGAATTCTGGTCCAGCTGTCTGGCACCGTCCATACATCATACGCGTCGTGTATTCTCACCGACATTTCATCACACGCACACAAAAAGTGACCGAAAGTGGCCGGAGACAAAAACAGAAACTGACAAAGTCGCCAAAAAATCGCGGTCAAATAAGGATAAGCAGCCGGCGCGTGCACTCCACGACGTCATCCTTTTCGGTTGCTAAGTGCAACGGGCTACTGTGGATACGCGGAGAGAAGGCGAAGAGGGACATACGCAGCCAACAAGTCACAGCAAAGTCCTTATTTTGAGACAAAACTCGCACATCTTTTCGTCAGAAACTACATACATATGTATGTACGTACCGTTGCTGATGAGGGCCACTTGAACAAGCAGTCAGTCGTGTGTAGCAGCTGGCGAAATGCTGAGCAGTACCGCTACGCTAGTAGTCGGTGTGTGGCTCTGTCGAGCCAGGCAAAGGAGGGGCAGAGTGCAGGCGGGAAGTTTTTTCCCTCACCTGTATTCCGACAAGCCCCGCCTTCTCCGCGCTAAGATTGGCTAGTTGTATACAGAGTCTGGTCTCGGATTGGTTAACATGATCCAGCGTCTTGCGCTAGGATTGGCTACTACTTCCAGGAGCAAGAACTTGTCGGAATACGGGTGGGATAAAAAACGCTTCGGATACAGACGCAGCTCTATAGCTGAACTAGATGGCTGCAGCATCTTCGGCTACACTGCTGGTAAGAAGAAGAGGGGCGGAGGGGGAGTTTCAGAGACTCAGTTCTGCACTTAGTGACTCTCTTCACCACAAAACCACATTTTGCTAGTGTGGCCTATAAAGCTGAGAAGCGTTCCCACCAATTTAAAAACTTACAACAGATGGCCGCAGATGAATTATTGAACCACAGACTATAAGAAATAGTATCATTGCTATTGGTTCTGTTTTTAAAGCTCACAAAAGCTCATTTGATATATCCGTATATCTGTACACACAAGGCAGGCTGAGGAGACAAAGTGACTTTACATTTTCTCTCTGTTTACCAGATAAGATCAGAATCCTATTCCATGTTCATTCCATGTTCACTCTAATGCACATGCCAAAGTACCTGTAAATATGTTGTAATTGCAGCATTAAGCTTTAAACGAAAAACTAGCCTTTAAAGAACAATGCAGCTCCTTTACGCCGCCTTTCTAAATGGGTAGCAGAGCTGTGTGTGAAGGATTGCTGTGTGCCTGGGATAAGGTGTGATGATGAGAGACCTAAATTCCAGCCAGTTGTTTTGGTGCAGAGGGTTTAGTGCTGTGCCAGTTCTTCCAGACGAGCCATATTTCCTCTCATCTCCCTGTGGAACAATCACATATTTTTTGACTCACTTTTCAACAAATATGGTCCAGCTCTAATGCATTGATGGAGGCTGAGCTCACAGATGATAAATCTCACTTTCTTAGCAGTTTTTATACACAGTAGCTTTTAATACTGCAATTATTTAGTAATGCACCATTTGTGTCTAAGATTCCTCTCCCTCTATCTCTCTCTCTCTGTCTCTCTCTCTGTCCATGTATAGCATTTAACTAGAGAGCAGAAACCATACTATGAATATATAGTATAGTAGTAGTATAGTGTACAGTATAGTACAGAAGTAGTAGAGTATACAGTATAGTATACTGTCTTATGCAAAAGTTTGGGCTGTTATTTGCTAAATTTAACACGCTAGAAAAAATAAAACATAAAACATGGCCACTTCAAAAGTTATGGCTCATAATATATATATTGTTTCTACTCTCATTGTCCATTTTATCAGCTCCACTTACTATATAGGTGCACTTTGTAGTTCTACAATTACAGACTGTAGTCCATCTGTTTCTCTGTATACTTTGTTAGCCCCCTTTTACCCTGTTCTTCAGTGGTCAGGACCCTCATGGACTCCAGCAGCACTGCTGTGTCTGATCCACTCATACCAGCACAACACACACTAACACACCACTACCACATCAGTGTTACTGCAGTGATGAAAATGATCCACCACCCAAATAGAACGTTTAATTTTTTCCCAATATGTTAACTCAAACTCAAATAAACAGAAATTGTTCACTAAAAATTTGCATAAAAATGTCTTTGTAATTGGTCAGAAAAATATTGTCTCTCTCTTTCTCTCTGTTTTCCATTAAAGGGGAATTCCACCAATTTTCAAAATTTCTCATTGTATGGTTAAGATGTAAACAAAGTCATTCCGAGTGATTCGATGTGAAATGTTCTATTCTAGAGAAGTAAATTCACAGTGCTGGTGATAGGAACCAGACATGTGTTTAATGTCTATAAAAGCTCCCTCACAGAAAGTTATTACATTAAATGATTGTAAATATGTTTGTTTTTTGATATTTGTAGTTTGCAGGGCGTTCTAAGGCAAAATAGTTCCAAAAACAAACATTACTACTATACCATTATCAACATTAAATTAAAAACTCAGAAGACTTGTGTAGGTTCACTGGAGGTTTTGGATAGTAAATAAAATGGCTATATTTGCATTGTAGACATTGTGACCCCTCGTTCCCATCACACCCACTGTAAGGAAATCAAAGTCAGTATGTTTCTTTACAATGAACCGTTTCACAGTCTCAATGGATGAATTATGCAGACATTTTGTAAAACTGGTGAAATTCCACTTCAACTTGTTACTTTCCACACATCTTTTTAACAAACTATTCAGCAGTAATTTGTATTTCCATGCCTGGCTTGGCACTAACGTTACTCATCTTAACTCTGTCCGTCATCCAGATGAACCAATTATGGTCCCACAATACTGTCCTTCCACAGCCCACATAATCATTTTGCCACACCAATCTACATCAGTTAAGTTAAAAGTAAAATATATTGATCATTTTTATGTTAACTGGGAGTTTTCTTCTCAACAATGAACTAGTCAGGAAATAAGATCAGTGCTTTTCCTGATGGACTTGTTCCTGGGCGCCATTAACACAGTCTCCAATACCACCAACCTGGCTGCTCTTACAACAAATGTAAGATTGTATTTTGTGGTAAGGAATATTCACAGTCAGAAGAACGATGCAAAAATCGCCTGGAAAATCAATGCTGGAGAACCTTGATAGAGCGGTGCAAAGCCTGCACTCAGAACCAATCTGCTGTGATATCAATATCCAAACCCTAAATTATTCAGCACACTCCATTATGTATGGATCACCTCTACTGCTGAGGAAATCTGCAAAGCCCCCTGAATGAACATCCCAGAAAACCCCTCAGTTATTATTTCTTTGGAGCAATAAATGTCAGGAATGTTTGATTTATAACCGTCAGTTCTAAAAGTACATTTGCGTTGAGCCAAAAAACTGTATGGAAATACAGACATGCAATATATATATAAACACTCTCATGCAAATAATGGATTAGTGTTTGTCCTTAATGTCATTGGTCACAAAAAAGACTTTAACCCCCAAAACTAGTTAAGAATCAAAGTAAATTCATGAAACTCTTGGGAATTTTTGTCTATTTTATATGAGTTCCATGTATGATATTTGTGTGGTTTTATGTACCAAAAGAGTCATAATTCATTTTTTTTACCAATTTTGCATAAATGTTTAATCCTTTAGGGGCCCTACCTTACATTTTTTTGCATTTTATTATTGTAGAGGTCCTATTATCCAACCTCTTTTTATCTCTCAGAATTAATCAAGCTGTTTTTGTTACTGGGCCTTTAAGCAAGATGTATGTACATTACCTCTATTTTGATTGGTTGTCCTGCATTGTGCCTCATTAAAAAATCAGTCCAGGCTGAAACATTCCTTATAGCGTCAACATGAATGGGTGGGGCTACACTGCTGTAGGTTGAATAGGTCTAGTTATATGAAAAAGTTTTTGTTTTTGTCACAAAATCATTGAACTCAAAATAAGCTGTTTTTGCAGCTTAGTTTCTGTATATGGACTGTATGGATTGGTGTGTAAATGCATTTTAAAATTGTAACTGTTTACATACTAAATGAAATCTTTGATTTATAAAAAGTGAGGAAAAATCATTTTTCCATTATATGGGCCCTTTAAACAAACTTTTTTTTGTTACTGTGCCTTTAAGACTGATAAATGTAAATGACATGTTCTGACTGGCTGCCTTATAAGGTACTGGAGCTAATGAGGTTTGTGGTAAGTGATATTGCACCTCATTCAAAAATCAGTCTGGGCTGAAAACATCAACATGAATGTGCAGGGCTAAACTGCTGTAGACTAAATAGGGCAAATATATGTAAATGTGTTGGTTTTGATGACATCACAAAAACAATTAATTAAAAACTGTTTTAGAAACTCAATTTCCAAATATGGAAAGTATGGACTGGGTAGTAAACTAGATTCGGTTTTCCATAATATGGGCCCTTTAAAATCAACAAACACTTAAAGAACACAGGAAGAGTCAGTTTCTCTAAACACATGAACTGTAACAGAGAACACAGACTATAGATGAGTATCAGAATTGCCCTTTCCAATATGTAAAAAACTGACAACAAAAACATCTGAACTAATGGGAATTGACTCCAGTGTGTTTGGCATCTACAAACTAGTATGTCTATATAAACTATTATGTCTATATATCTTGAAGGTATCGAGAAAGTTATCAGGGAGTGTAGATTACAAATGCAGAGAGGGCCTCTGAATCTTGACTGCACTGAGTGCCTGAGTGTGTTTACCTTTTCTGATCTTTACAGACTTCTTCATCCTTAATGCATGACTTCCCTCCCTATGGGCAATCTTACATCAATGTTTACCTAAGGAAAACTGTACCTTCTGAAATGTCAAAGCAAAAGCATTATGTAGCCCTAGAGAAACATAAAATTGATTCAGCATCACTCAGGCAAAACACAGTTGAACATACTTATTAAAATCAATATCAATCACTACAGCCTATGTGTTTATTCTGTTAAATATCTGTATATGTGTGTGTTTGGAGGCCACATGCATCAGTGATCTTTCACAACAGAACCCCTATGCAGAAAGCCTTCACAGATGGCCCTATTATATTTGCCTCAAGAGTTTACGAATACACAATATTGTTCAATCCAGCACATTATTCATCAATGAATATTTTAATAGTAGAGGCATCTGCCCCCAAACTTTTCATTTTCATCACCATATTAGGATTCCATGAATTTGAAATGTGGATCTTTTTTTTTTCCTTTTTCTTTTTTTATCACTGAGAAGTTGCTGAGAGTTTTCTGAGCCTCTTGGTACAGTTTTAAAACCACCACTTATAAGGCAGAACCTAGACAGAAAGACGTCTAAGAGACGCTCTCGAAGCTTATTGCAAAAGCTTCCCGTGGCTGATCCATAGTCTTCATCTTCTGCCTATGACACCAGTAATAGAGGGATTTAAAAACAGGCAGGCAGAATGACACAGCACTTCGGAGCTCTCAGCAGTCTATGGGCCTTTAGCACTCTGCTCACTGCATAATCAGCGCAGGGCTCTGGCCAGTGGCTTGACCTGTGAATAAAGTATTAAACCTGCACATGTATTTTAAATACGCTACTGAAGCTCAGATTCTGCTGAACGAGGTTTCTTTTTTAGCCATCTGTTGTGTAAACCTGTGGTTTGAGCTTAAGGCCTACAGTATGTTTCCTGCTCACAGCTTCAATTCAGGCCCTGACTTCTAATATTAATACATGAATCAGAGGAAGGTGGGAGGATAGAGAGAGGGAGAGAGAGAGAGGCAGAGAAATAGAATTTGAAAGACACAGAGACAGAGCAGTAATCATACCCTTAGTATATACCCTGTGAAATAAGTGGCTCTTCAAGGGTTCTTTAGTGAGGCAATGGTCACATATAGAACCATATGAATGCTAAAATGGTTCTTTGCATGGGTAAATGATTTCTGTCTATGACTGAGAACATTGTACATACAGTTCTTTAAAGAACCTTTTAAAAAATGACGCTATATTAAACCAAAAATGGTTCCACTTTTGTTATGTGATATTGCCACTGTCTACTGAACCTTTTTTGGTACTATGTAGAACCTTTTTAGCTAATTCTAATGGTCCAAAATGGCGCAAAATGACAAAATTTAGTTACATAATAATTTTTAAGAGATATTTCTGATGAGATTAGATATAAAATAATCCACTTGCATAAGGAATGAGAAAGTTAAAGGAAAATATGTGAAAAAACAGGAGTTTCCAAAACTAGAGGTAAAAACAAAAGATTAAAAGCTACAGAGAAAATGGCACTCCTAACAGCTAACAAGACCTGGTAGACAACCAAAACCATGTCCCCATCAGAAAAACAGCCCATAAAGCTTTCATGTTTGAGAGAGAGGAGAAAATCAAGCTCCACTCTTTCTTCTGTTTGGGATTACTTGGATCGCGAGAAGAAGAAAATTCAACCAACTTCTAAGACTGAACTTTAGAGGTGTGGAAAAATATCCCTGCAGATTTCTTTGAAAAACTGAAAGTGAATCTCCTAAAAGGAATGGAAGCTGTAATAAGATGAAGGGTCAACACACTAAATACTAAAAATATTGATTTTATATTTAGTTATTGAAGTGTCTGTGCAATTTTATGCTATTATTATATGTTTTCTGGGTTTTTTCTGATGCTGAAAAAAATAACATACTTAATGGCTTTTTTGGCTATAAATTAAATAAATGGAGAGAGGTTTTTGACTTTTGCATACTGTAAATATAGAGTTAAGAGGTTTTAATATAACACCAATTAATTGTCATGCTTGCCGCAAACACTGCAACACATTGTATGTCTTTTTGTTAGCATGTCCACTAACAGTCAAATACCTGTGTAGCTCGCTCAGATAAAGGGTCCATCCAGGATACAAGAAATAATCCTCAGGTTGGATTATATAACACATGTCGATGACAATAACAGCAGCTGTAATGACCAGCACTACTGCAGGACTGAAATGGTCAGACTTGGTAAAGAAGGTGAGCGGGTCGCGGGTTAGAGCCAGGCCGGAGCTGCCAGGACTAATGAGATGGGATTGTGCAGAGCAGGTCTGCTCACTGAGGTGACAGTCGATTCAGTCAGGTCACTAGCATGCAGAACTGACTCACTGCAGCAGCAGCAACAGCCCTGCTGTAATGCTGGCATTTATACCTAAAGGGAAAGTAAAGGGAAAGTTTTATGATAAATTTTCCCCTTAACCATAATGTAGTTGGTCAGTCAAGACATATTTGGTGTTCAAAGTCACTTGTCAGCTACATTAGCCTCGTAGCTCTACTGTAAAATTAAAGAAGCAAACCAGACACAGGATATGCCATAGCTGGTCTACTGCTTAACAAACAGTGCACACATACTCATTAGTACCCCGTATATGTACTGTATAAGGGAAAAAGGCTGTGAATATGGAAAAGACTGAGCATTACGGAGGATTCTGTGCAGGAGAGTCTTGCTCAAAATGGCTCAGAGGATCTTCCCTCACTGGCATTAGTTTTATGCCTATGAGTAATCAGTCTTCTAAAGTGCAGACTCATGGACTGTAACAGTAGCGAAATGCCTCATTTTCTCTGTCTAACTGGATCTTCTGGGAAAAAAAGGGCTGTCGAAGGCTGATATGGCAGAGAGGACAATCTAACACAAACCAGTCAAGACTGGATAGATACTAATGAAGAATTTGAAAACTAGAGAAATAACCCAATAGTTCGATTTTTACTTAAATAGCAATTATTCCCACCAACTGAAATAGAATATACAAATAGAATATACAATTTCCTTATATGGACAAATGGATAGCTAGATCTCTGCTTGCATGCCTAGACTTAATTTAATAGACTTCAGATCAATCAATTTATTATCCCTTCCATTACTGAATGTCTTGCACACAGATTAATGTGTTCACTTCAACTAAACATCTCATGCCTCCTACACTTCTGAGATAGATTTTCTGGGAATCTGGATAAATCAATGTGCATACATGGCAAGGTCAAAAACCACAAGTGAATGCCTGTGACTTTCAGTTGTTGCGTCCACAACTGCAATTCAATACTGTGATACGTATTGTGGAAGCCATATGTCAACGATATGTATAGAAACAACACTGACTTATAATGAATGAAATAATAGATGTTGTGTTCTCCAGGCCAAATAAGAAAAGATTGTTACCAGCTTTTTTACCAGCACACTGTTACCAGCAAGTTCAAAAGTCAGGGTTTGTCACTGTATGGAGTATATTCATGTCCATGGCATGGGCAATTTGCACATCTGTGAGGGAACCATTAACACTGAAAGATGTGTATACACATCTTCTGCATGTGCTGCCTTCCAGAGGACATGTTTTTTAAGGATGTCCATGCTTACTACAACATGACAATGTTAAGCCACATTATGCACTGCACCACTATCTGGATAAATATCAGTTGAGCCTTTGGAAACTAGATAAATAACCCAGGAGTTTGATTAATAACTGGGAATAATAGAATACTGAAATACAACAGCCCACTCATCTCCTTACACAAACTGACACCTAGACTTCATTTAATATACTTTATAACAGTCAATAGGATATATTACATATTACATACATATTTTCATATCCCACACAAGTGCAGGCACTGTCCCTCATGTCCAACACCACTAATAAGAATGTTTCGGCTGATGAACTTTGTCATGTTTGTGCATGGATGATTTTGCACAGACCACAATGCCAAAACATTATGACAGTATGTGAAATGAAAATAAAAACAGACGCAGTATCTTGTGAATCGACTTTGACCTGTATTTAAGTGAAAACAAAGACAAGACATTTAATGTTTAACCTTATCAACTCCACTGTTTTCATTCTGAAATTGATTCCTGCAACATGTTCCAAAAATTTGGGATGGGCAATTTAGAACTAAGAATGTTGTTAAATGTCCTAAACAAGTGATGCCATCATGATTGGGTACAAAAGGAACATCCAGGACAGGCCTAGTCCTTTATGAGCAAGGATAGGTCGAGGCTCACCACTTTGCCAAAAAAGTGCCAGGAAATAATTGTACAGTTTAAGAACAATGTTCCACAATGAGCAATTACAAGGATTTTAGTAATTTCACCCTGTACTGTGCATAATATAATCAAAAGATTCAGAGAATCTGGAGAAATCTGTATGTGTAAAGGGCAACTACAATCACAAATGAATGCCCTTCGATGACCTTTGATCCCTCAGACAGTACTACATTAAAAACCTGCAGGCTTCTGTGATGGATATCACCACATGGGCTCAGGAATATTTTGACAAACCATTGTCATTGTAGTCTAATGAGTCAACCTTTCAGATTGCTTATGGAAATAATGAACGTTGTGTTCTCCAGGCCAAAGAAGAAAAGGACTATCCAAATTGTGACCAGTGTAAAGTTTAAAAAGCCAGGGTCTGTCTTGGTACAGGGGTGTATTAGTGACCATGGCATTAGTAACTTAGTAATCTTAGTAATCTGTGAAGGAAGCATTAACACTGAGAGTTATGTAAGCATATTACAGCAACATAAGCTATGTTTTTCTTCCTTTCCCACTAACAAACAATGTAATGCTTCTGTCCATCCAGAGTACATTCATAGTGTCACTCATTCACTCATGCACAGACAAAGGCTGCCTTCCATTAGAAACATAAAGAAGAAGGAGAGCAGGAGAGGCTGAGGAACAACTCAGCAGAATTGAGCTCATCGATCAGTGTGTACCTCTTTCTCTCTGTCTCTCTCTATCTCTTTGTCTCCCCTCTCTCTCTCTCTCTCTCTCTCTCTCTCTGCAGCCTGCAGGAGAACAGGAGGTCCCTGAGGCACTGCTGCTCAGTCCAGGCACACATACACAAGCACAGCGGGAGAGTTTGTCACTGATCTGGGTCACTCCCACTCAGTCAGGGAGGGGCCGTATTTATAGCTACTTAAAGCTGCATTAGATTTGTGTCTGTGTGGGTCCACATAGCCTTGCATCCAATCAGGGGGCTCTGATCACCTCTTGCTTATGAGGTCATTAAGTGTTACAGTTTTTCTGAAGTAAGAGTGGAGCTTGATTATCTCCTCTCTCTCAAAAAGATGAAAGCTTAAAGTACTGCTTATATATATATATGTATGTATATATATATATATATATATATATATATATATATATGTACATTAAACTCCATGTATACTGCCCTTTCACACTGAAATTATAAGGTGTTTTTCAGCCAGTTTTTTAAAGCACAATACAGGGCGGCCAATCAGAACATAGGTCATTTACACGTATCAGTCTTAAAGGTACAGTAAAAACAGCCTCTAAGAGATAAAGACAGGTTGGAAAATGATAATGTAATGGATACCTAAACCCACACAAATGTCATTAGTGGACCTCAGAGAGAAAAAATTTAAAATATGCACCCTTTAATACAGTCAGCATACAGTTGCATTTGGAGGAACAACTTGCATTGCACATGCACACTGTCTGTTTTAAAGGCTCCCGTACCCTCTGAGGACCCTCAGAGTGTTCCCATTCTTCTTTAAAGTACCATCTACATCTGCAGAATGGCTATAAGCTGTAATCTGTTTTAATTTAGACTGCGTTAGCGCCTACTAATTTAGGGCAGTCAGTTATTACACAGGACGATAATGTGGAGTTCCATCATTTAGAGCAGACGTGTGCATCTCTTCTCCGGATCTACTGCCCTGCAGAGTTCAGTTCCACCCCTAATCTAGCACACCTGGCTCTAATATTCAGAAGCTCCTTAAGGCCTTGATTAGCTGGATCATGTGTGTTAGATTAAGGATGGAACTGGACAGTGCCGGGCAGCAGCAGGGCTCGGCAGACTCAAAGTTGAGTCCCTACCTGCACTAGCTGTCATATCCACAAGAGGGCATCATATCATGAATTTCAGGAGAATGCTTTTATCTCTGAAAAGCTGTTTAAGCATTCTTGTGCTTGTTCATTGCAGTGGCATTTCCAACACTGATACGAAATGTATGTGTGCTTATTATAGATGTGACAGCTAATTCACTTGTAGCACAGCATATTTCTTTTATTTGAGGGTAAATCATGGCAGGTTCATGACTTGAATTACAGTAACTATGGATTTCTATTAAGAAAGTTTTTTAACATGAATGAGTATGAAGGAGCTGTGGAGGAAGAAACAAATTTGGTTTTAGTGATAAGTTGTTTTTCATTTGCAGTTACAATACAAAGTCTCACTAGATAGGAAGTCTCCCTAGACAAGAGGGACAAAGGGCCCCCTTTAATATATAGACCTCAAAATAACATTATAAAGACACAATGTTGTTCACTGCAGTTTCACTGGCTAGTTAGAAGCGGCATCATGTTACAAGCAGCATCATTAGCATTGCTAAGAAATTTCAATGAAATTAATAAAGATTTCTGAATCATCTTGCTGGAGTTTGTGTGTTAATTTTGCAGCTGGACATCAATCCAGACATAAATTCACATATAATGCACTATTTTAACTTGCTTTTATCAGTAAAATATTAATGGTTATTTCTTTGTTTAATTTGTTAGCATTATCACTGTTGCTGCAATTATTATTATTATTATTATTATTATTATTATTACATTGTAAAAAATCATTCATCTTTTGAACCTAAAAATACTTAATGTAGGAACAAGCAATTATACTAGTTTTATTTAACTCAAAATGTTGTTGTTGTTGTTGTTACTTATTAAGAATGATTTAATTAATTAGCAAAAAAGCTTAAACATTTTCTATTTTACTAAGTAGATGTTTGTATTTTACTGTGGTCTGTATTTTATTATTAAGACATAAATTCATTTTAGGCCTAAATAAATTAAAGGCCTTAATTTTCATTTGAAACATGATATTTTCTGTTGTACCTTGGTGTGACTGGGGGACATCTTGCCCCGATAGTGATGCCAAATGTCAAGCTTTGTTAAATTTTATAAGTGAAAATAAGTCAACACATCCTCAACAGAGAACACACTTAAATATGGTATGTTTCTGCTAATTGAAGATTAATTTAGTTCACAATTTCTATATATTTGCCGAGTTTAACATATTGTAAATAAAATATGTATATAAAATGTGCCATAACTTTTGCACAGGCCACTTTTTTCTGGTTTTTCAGACAACGTAAATATGGTCGATTCAGCAAATTAACAGTACCTGTGTATTAAATGTGCAAAACGTGTTCACTATAGAAGACATGTTAACTTACTTTCACTTCAATTAAATATAAATTAAATTATATATATATATATATATATATATATAGATATATATATATATATATATATGCTCTCCCTTAGGTAAGATAAAGATTTAAAAAGTAATTTGTTACCACTTACGATCTTAATGTACCCAGTATTCAATCCCATCGTTAAGTTTAATTTGAGTGGGAGAAATGTAGTCTGGCTGTGGTCGTTATTTTCCCTTTGGGCATATATAACGCTGATCTAAGCTGAGCTGCAGGGTGAATATGATAAGGGAAGAAGATGGTGTGGTCATAGTTGCAGCATCAGCTCAGCTGTCTTTTGTCTGCAGTACTATAGGGTGTGGTGAAGCACAAACAGAGGCTAGCTGTCCTAGCGAGCCACCAGGCCACAGACCAGTCATCGCAATCTGATCTAACCACACAGCATGTCCTTCAGCTGTAGGCATCGCTTCCTCTCTCCCTATTCAACATTCCACTAATAGCGCCTCACAAACACGCAGGCATGGAAAGAGCACAAAACACTATTCTGAGGTAGAAGCGCTGCTGCTGCTCCTTCAGGGACATTCCAGTTAGGCAGAAATAGAAGCCTAAAGTAAAATGAAAGGGGCATTCAGTTCATTATGAACCACTGAGTGTTTACAGTTGCTTCTTATGGACAGATCTAGGATTTCTTATGGACCTGAACTATGTGAGGATCTGGTGATCATGTCTGTATTTGATATGCATTGTGGGCATCTGGGACAATCAGCTGGAACTAGAGCAATAGGTAAACTTAAAAAATGCTTATCCTGAAGAAATGCTCCAGTTTTTCAAATCCATTTTTTCAGAAAAGAACAACAAAAAACTGTTGACTCAAATCACATAATAGAAGCCAGTGGGCAGTTGCTGAATTCCAACATTAAACGTTCATGGGAAACATCTAATTTTGTACTTTCAAGAACATTTTCATGAATTCTTTAGCCAGAGATGTTTGTAAATTAAGCTGTAAATTTATATAATTTTTTCAGAGGGAAGAATTTTATGCACATGGATGCTCGAAAACCAGAAAGTAACTGGAATTACTTTTTCCAGTGTTTGAAATTTGGATAAACTTCACAAGAACAGCTAAGGTCAGATATTCAGTCAAGTCCCTCTCATCTTAAAGGGCCCACATCCTCATTTTCTTGTACCTTATTTTTCCCCCTGAGGTCCACTTATGATACTTGTGTGGTTGTATGTACCAAACACAGGCATTATTCATTTTTACATGACCAGTTTCCAACCTCTCTTAGAATCAAATATTTCTGTTACTATGACTTTAAGATCTTTAAGATCGATATGTAAATTATCTCTGTTCTGATTGGCTGTCCTGTATTGTGCCTTATTCAAACAGCAGCCCAGGCTGAAACACTCTTTATAACTTCAGTATGAATGGACGGAGCTGAGTGGTGCACTTTGAAATGTAGACATCGTTTCCAAAATAGCAAGGAAATTTTGTGCCTTTAAAGGCTTGTACTGTTCAGTCATAGTAGTCTTGGATTTATGCTATTTGATCACACATTTCAAATGTTTATTCTCATAATTCAGCAACTGTCAACTCTATTGTCTATTGGCAATACTGTCCAAAAAAACCAAAAACAAAACAAACAACAAAAAAAAAAAACAATTATTTCCATTTTTTGCAGTTTTTAGTTTTCGGCATAATTTGAGCTCAACAGCTGCCCTTTACACTGTGTGATAAGTTCATGATGATTAGACCAACAGAAATGCTCCAAGATTACTTCTAATGAAATGTCTTTACATTAACTTACATCAAAGTAAAGAACTTTTTGGCCCTCTCTTGTAAAGTTACTATTTCAGAGACATGTTTTCTTTAGATGGCAAATATATATAGATTTAGAGCCAAGTACAGGGAGATTATGTCTGTGGTAATCAATGGCATGATAAAGAAGTGACAGACAGAGATTAGGTTAATAAATGCTGATATATTCCTCTAAGTTTTACAAAAGATACCTAACAGTGCAGCAGAAATGGGCTGCTTCCACCAGCATACTCAGAAACACAACTCAGTGTGTAACACAACAACCCAGATGCTTTTATTTCAGAATGGATCACAGTGCCATCTGCAAAGCAACTAGTGTAGGTGTTGATCCTGCGTGGCCCACATCGCTAAATCCAGCCAAGACAGCCAAAGCAAAACAAACTCCACTGTATTCAAATGAACAACGAAGCCTTTTCCGAGCGCTGCACTAATCCCAGTGGTGCTCTAATCTGCTGTATTTTTAGCTTTATTTTACCGGGAGTTCTGACTGATGTCTGCAGTCAGCTTTGTCAATAAAAACCAGGCCAAGAAATCTACTCCTAAAGGAACATGAATAACCTACTCTACAAACAACAACAAACACAACTGACCGCCATTTAATAAGAAGACATGAAAGAAACAAACACATTAACCACAAAATCAAATTTACTGAGTTCAGTAAAGGAATCTGAATGTCAATGCAGAACAATGAACTTCACAGTTTATTTTTCCTTGATTATGTTGTTATCGTGACATTGGCCTTTGTAATAGTGATATCTTAGAAGTGTGAAATGTTGCAGTATTGTAAAATTGCTGTAAATTTACAGCAGAAACACTGCAGTAATATACCGTATTCCTTAAATACAGCAGATGTGCTGTAAAAAAGGTGGTTCACTCTGGGAGACACAGGTCAAGCTTGTCAAGGATGATTTTTTACAGTATTTTACAGTATTTCGCTGTTATTTGCAAAGCATGCTGGGAAAGTGACTGTTAATTTGTGCAATCTTGAGCAGCCTGTCTCTGAATGTCATAGCACTGGGGGCGGAGCTTCAACATCTCTTGCTGGTTATTGTTAGTTCTGTCCTATTCCTTAACACGTTATTTCAATTTATTTGTAAATTCACTGTAAATTCACTGTAAATTTTTATCTGTACTGTAAATTCTAAAATAAGTTAAAACATCCACAGTATAGTACTGTGTGTTATATAATGACAGTATTACTCAGTAAATAGAAATTACTGTAGTGTCCCTGAACTCCAGCTGCCAGTTCCATACAGGAACTTTGTTACAGTGAAGATTTGGCTACCACATGGATCTCATATGAATCTCACAGCTTTATAGTATGGTGTTATAACATCAGCAAAATCCTGTAGAGGCAGGAAATAGAATAGCACCGCTTATAAAGCTGCAATCCCGACAGGACTGAGGCACACCTGAGCCTTTAGATCCTGCCTGAGAAAGCCTTATTCAGCTCACATAGACACACTGCAGCAGTGCAGACTGGCTCTGCAGCTCCTCCTCCTGACACAGCGCTCTGATGATTATGGCAGGCAGTGCAGTGTGTGGTGCTGCAAACACACATGCACAGATCTCCCTTGAGTAGGTGGGAGAGCATCTACAGTTTCCTCATGTTACACTGCATACAGTATGTGCGTGCTGCATCGTCTCACGCCTTGGGGTTACACATGACCTTGGAGATGTGATATCAGTGACTGATTCCTTAAAGGAGAACCTCAACATTTTTAATCTTATATCTAGCTGCAGTATCTGTAGCATTCAGTCGATTAGCACAGATTTAATAAAGTACTAATAAAAGAACAAAAGAGACTGTGAACTTAAATCTCAATTATAATAGAAGCCAGTGGGCAGTTGAATTCAGCACCTGTCTTGCCCATTTGCTATTATATGTATGTTTTAAGTCAATGTTTTCTTCTGTTATTTTCTATGTCTGTACTAATCGACAGTAAGATATAGATGTGGTAAATAAGGTATTCCATGTGTTTCTGATATTCGGAGCATGGTGGTGCCATAAAAACATAATTTGATTTAAATTGCAGGTTATTATACAATAAATAATGTTTATGTAGTTATGTTTGTTTATGGGGTTATGGTTTCTCCAAATGACAAAGTCAGAAATGAAGATTGTTGTCTTGGAAAAAGAGGGAAAAGACCTTCACCTAAACCTTACATAACTGCTTTATTTCTGCCATCAAGTCCCGGTTGAGTCATCAGGTTTGTTCTGTCATTAGACCTATCACTGACCTCTGATCTCTGCAGAGAAGTGGGCGGAGTGCCTAGTGATGAAGAGCTGCAGTTGCCGGTCCAGATCACATGCTGTGAGGCTGATGTCCCAGGAGCGGATCCCTGCACACACAAAAACCAAGGCGTTTTACTGCACACGTTGGGCTGATATACAGAAAAGTACTATTTTACTGTGTCTACTCTGCTTTAATATTGTTCATATTGTTCAGCTTTTCTTATCTTTATACAGGGCTGTGCAATATATTGTTTGTTAATTAGTATCGCTGTGATATTGCAGAGGTTATAATATTTAACTGAGCCCTTCAGGCTTTTTTTTATTGTGTACAGACCAGATCTTGGGGATGGTCCATGACAATATGATCTCTAATCCAACAAACATAAATAATTCTGGTCAGAATAATACAGGCCAATATAACCATATCACTTTAAAGGGGATTTCCACCAATTTTTCAAAATGTCTGCATAAGTAAAGGTTTAAGATGTACACAGAGTCATTCAGAGTGGTTGGATATAAAATGCTCCGCTCTAGAGAAACTTACCAAGTCAAAATTGTTTACAGTGGTTGTGATAAGAACCAGACATTCAAAGAGATTAATGTCTGTAGAAGCTCCCTCACAGGTTCTAGAAGAACTACAAGAATTTGTTATGAATTTGCTGTTTGATGCCTGCTGAGACATTATTTTGCAATAGTTTTGAGATGAGAGATGAGCTTTCGGCCAAAAAGGTAAATTCATTCATGGCTGAAAGGTACATGCAGGGTGTTGTAAGGCAAAATAGTAACCAAAGAAAACTTTTTTTTTCACATTTACCACTATTGTATCTATAAGCGTATATTTGGATATCATGACCCCTGGTTCCTATCACCATCACTACAAAGAATTCTTAGTAAGTTTCTCTACAATGATGAATTTTACATCAAACCACTCTTTATGACTTTGTTTACTTCTCAATTATCCAGATATGTTTAAATAATTGGAGAAAAGTGGAAATCTTTGTTGATACATTACATTACATCATTGCATTATTACATTACATTGCAAGGAATATCACAAGACCGATACTGTATGCAGCAACATAACAGCAATATATTTTAACTGTACTGTGCCGCCATAGCTTCATAGTGCTTTTCTTCTTTCTTTCTGTGATTACTGATATATCTACAACCTTTGTAACGTTATGTGAGAGATTCACTCCAATTAAAAGTCAAAGGGAAACACGTGAAGTTACATTCAGCAGATTGGGCCAACTTGGAGATCACATTTGCAGAAAGCCACGATGAACTAGTGTGTGCTATCACAGCCACTACAACTTCTGTGGGACTTTTTTCCTCTGTGTTCGCTGAATATTCACGGAATCTCATTTAACGTTACATAACAGTGTCCAAAAACGCAGACGGCTCATGCAATCGCTCTGCGGCGAACTCGCTGAGCACAGCACTTAAAGGATTAGGGGATGAAATCAAATCCTCAAGCCTCTCGCCTTCTTTTCCTCATTATTTCTGTCTTTCCCCGCCACTGTACTTCCGAACGATTAAAATGCTTTTTTTCCTCCAATGAAGGCCGAAGTGCAAATCTTACACTCTGTACACTGCAGTCTTTGGGCTCTGAAATGCTGTGTCACTGAGCTGCTGTATAAGAAACAGAACCCCATCACCACCACTATCAGCACCTCCCAAACACAAAAGCTCCCCTCTCCTTGTCTTCTCAAAGATTTTTGACCCCAGTCCAAAAAACAAACACCCAGCCGAGACTCCTGGAGAATATCGATTCACTTTCACGTGTTAATTGCTATGGCGAAATCAATAAAGGCCAAGCAAAAGCACCCTTAGGTCGTTTCTGGAAGGCCAAAAAGAGCTTTTGTCATTCACTGAGAGTAAAACAAGTATTCAGACACTTGTGTATTTGTTATTTTATACACTTGCAATGCATATACACTATAGATCTACATATATGCTCTCTTGCACAAAGTTCATAATGTCTTCTGACTTTGTACTTAGACACACAAACAAAAACGTATGTATACATAGGCATAAACAAAGCTAGGTTTAAAAACAATTGATAAAGAAAAAAGTTCTCAAACACTGTATTAATACATACATAAGGTTAAAAAAGTGAATTAAGCTCTACATATTAATGTTGTAAAAATAAAAACGTTCTCATTATTGTCACAAAATTATCACAAAAATGTTCGCATTATTAAGCAACACTCAAATGGAAAAAGCAATAGCAAAGATCCTAAACATTCCTGTCAATACAGATTGTTTGATAATCTGCTATTAGAACTGAAGCTGGAACAACAGTTATGCAGAGAACAATAAGTGATGAACTGCACTGCAATCATCTCCATTCTTACACCCAACACAAAACTCCTCCGCTAAAAAGGAAGCACAGAGATGCGCATCCAAAATCCGCACATGAGCATTTAGACAAATCAGGACTCTTTTGTGACTATGTACTCTAGTCAGACCCAACAATAATAGATCTCTTAGGCAATAATTTAGCTCATTATGTTTGGAGAAAAAAGGATGGGCTGTGTGATCCCAAGAACACCCACAGTGAAATACGAAGGTGGGAGATTGTGTAAAGATTGTGAAGGTGCTTGCATGACCTAGACAATCTCCTGACTTGAATCCAATTGACGATTTATGGAGGATTTCCAAATTGCTAGTCCCACAGATGGACCCTTATAAGCTTGGCAACATGATGACATAATGGGCCAAAATTTTACCTCAATGCTGCAAAAAGTTAATTATTTCTCTCTAAGCACTAACAGCCAAAACCAGCTTTGTTTATGCTTATGAATACTTGTTTTTCCCACACAGTAGCTACCTATAACCACACAAGGGCTGAGCTGACAGATTCAGGGTGCTTACTGGCATTGCAAGTGAACCAACGATGATCGGAATAGCAAGTTGACAATCTGTTTTTTTTTCTCTCTAAATGAGGCCTAAAGTTCAGTGTTTGTTCAGTCTCAGATCAGCGGCTGTAGCTGCTGAGAGAGGCCAAGCAAGCGGATCACTTCTGTTACCCTGTACAGAGCAGTCTTCCACACCGGCGCTTCGCTTTTACACGGCCTTTGCATTTTCTGTTCTGTGGCGTGTTAAAATCAATCCATGATTTGATGTCCTAGACCAGGGGTGTCCAATCTTATCCACAGAGGGCCGGTGTGGCCTCAGGTTTTCACTCCAAACAAGCTGGAGCACACCTGATTCTGGTTTAATCAGTTTGTCTTAGTCTTCAAACATTTCATTAAGTGACCTCCTGCTTTGTTGGAGTGAAAACCTGCAGCCACACCGGCCCTCTGCGAATAAGATTGGACACCCCTGTCCTAGACACAAATTAAAGTGGCATTGCTGCCTACAGTTAGCATTTAGGCTATTTGTTATGCTATGCAGTACTCCGTAGCTCTTGTATCCTTCAGCCTCATCAGTTTGACACAATTCATGATTTTACATAATTTTCTTGTTTTTATTCATCATTCTCATAGTACCCAGTATACATTTTACAAATATGTCATACAACCACTGGGAATCCCTGTCTGACTGATCTATAGGCTAATAAATACAACCAAGCTAGCATTAGCGTAACTCTTACCGCAATAGTTAATTTTGGCATTATTCAGCACAAAATGGACATCAGAGACAAGTTTTAGAGAAAAGGCACCAAACTGAGGTGAAGTATCTACATAGCCAGGTGGCTACCTTGCTAACGTTAGCTCTTAGCCTGTGTTCCTCCTCATGTGATGAGTCATTTCTGTTATTTCAGTAATCCATTCTCTTTATTGTAATAATGATCTGAAGAGAGTTCCTACAGTTACACAATTGCAATTAAATACTTGGCTTCCTAGCAGTAACATAAGCTGTTTTAAAACAAATGAACAAGGCCTATCCCCAAAAATTACCCCCATGCAGTTCCTCCCACTTTCAAATTACATCTCCTGGCATTTAAACTGGAAGATGTCATTCTAGAGGCGATTGCAGCACCGCTTAGGATGTGACCATGTTGACAACAAATGTAGCTAATGGTTACATTTGTCATGACAAGGGTCATGGCCGGAGTGATGCTTTAAGCTGTGACAAACACTTGCCTTATTTTTTTTTTAGAATCTACTTTGAAGACTAAATTAAGATTGTATGATAACCTTATTTAACATAGTTAAAACATTTGAAATTAAATAGATTTTAGTTTTTCACACCACTTAAAAACTACTGAGCCACTAAAGTGCTACTATGAAAAAATGACATTGCATTCCCTTACAATATTTTTGCATTCCCTCACAAACTTTTTGCGCTCCCTTGCAATAGTTTTGCGTTCCTTTGCAAATGCAATGGATTTTGCAAGCGAACACAAAATTATTGCAAGGGAATGCAAAACTATTGTGAGAGAATGCAAAATTATTGTGAGGGAATGCAAAACTATTGTGAGGGAATGCAAAACTATTGTGAAGGAATGCAATGTGATTGCCTTAGTATTATTTTTTTAATCCATGGCTTTATGAAAAAACTGCAAAAACTGCTCCTTACATTGTGTGAACATTAATGACAAAAGGATCAACAGAAATTTTGGAAAGCAAATATTAGCAAATATAAGCAAATATAACATTTCTGTTGATAAAGTTACAATTTTGGAGAGTTTCTCTTATGACAGTGACAAGATGCTTGAATTGCCAAAGCTCTAAAACAGTGTTCTCTGATGATATTTGTTTTGCATGAGAAGCCAGCTAAGAGCATAAACTGGGCTAGCAATACATTAGCATTAGCATTAGCTTAGCATTACGTTCTGGATGTGAAAAAGCACAAAGTAATGTAAAATGAAATAGCAATGTCCTATTCACTGTTTCTTGGACGTATGTTTAGCAAGCATTCATTAGCAGCTCCCACCAGTCTGTACTAGTGTGGTTCTGGTGAAGAAAATCTTGCCCAACAGATTTTCTTGAGCTTTAAAGTTGATGTGTTCCATGAAGAAGGAATTATCATTCTAATCACAGCTTCATATCAAATCAGACCAGGTGTCTGACGATGTGACATTATGAGCCTGATATATGGAGCCTACATTATCCAATAAATCAATCATCCACTCCACAGGACTGGATAAATGAATCATTCTCTTCATCTAAAGACGCAGTTAAGCTGTCACTTAGCTAAAGTACTTCGGCAGTGCAGATATTAGCTCTGCAGATATTAGAGACCGACTGTAGAGTAAAGCCTCTGCAGCTATATTCGTTATCTCACACAGAAGTTAGAACACTGTCACTGGGGCAAAGTTCTGTAAGGTAGAGCCATCACACCCTCAGGCATTTTCAGCACAAGTAGGCCTATACATTCGTACCTTGGGGACAGACGATGAACCCTCAGGAGGGCATTTATGTTCACTGGGCCTTAGGGAACAAAACAGACCCTTGATATACCTTCCTATCGGACAGCGTAAACGGATAAGACACCAACCGTATGTTTATAGGATAAGACGCCAAGTGAATGATCATGATGGGATTCCAACAGGATAATCAAGCTAAATAAGAACTTTGGGATACTTTCATAGACTAAACTATAATTTTAAGGCTCCACACTGAAAAAAGTGATTCACTGAAATAACTTTTTTTGTCATTTCCACATGAATAAAATATATTGCACCAACATAGTTATTGCATAGGGATTTTTGTGCTACTGCAGTGAGTGTGGATTAGTTTCGCTTGTATATATTTCGTTGCTGAGCCAGCTCGGTCCTCATTGCCTACATGCAGGCAAGAAATATTCTGCTGAAATAGGACATGTCAAATATGCAATGGATGAATGAACACATACCATCTTTCTTAAAGGGAAATTGCATTGCATAATTCAGGCACTGAGATAAAAAAGTCAGTCAGAGATGTGAAATGCTTAATTGTAGAGAAACTTATCAACTCTGATTTCTTTACAGTGGTGGTGATAGGAACCAGGGGTCACAATGTCTGCAACACAAATATAGCCATTTTATTTACTATCCAAAACCAAGAGCGAACTAACTCATGTCGTCTGAGCTTTTACATACAATGCTGATAATGGTAAAACAGTGGAAATCTGAAAAAAAAAAAAAAAACCTCATAACGGCCTGCATGTACCTCTCTGCCTTGAATAGTGTTTCAAAAATAAGTTTTATAGGCCAAAAACATGAAGCAAAGCTCTTGTAAAACAATATCTTAGACACTAGGCAGTGTTTTCATAATCATTTTATGTAATATGTTTCTGGGCAGGAGCTTTTAGAGGCATTAAACTCTTCAGATGTCTGGTTCCTATCACCACCACTGTGATCAATTCTTACTCACTACGTTTCACCAGAACGGAGCATTTCACATCAAATTACTCTGAATTACTCTGTTTACATCTTAGCCATTTAATTATGTAGAAATTTTGGAAAATCAGAACAAGAGCTATTTAAAGCCTTATCCACAGAAAAATTTTGCTTTGAATTCACACAATTCCAACATGTCAGGTGGTTGAACACATCTAGAATAGAATAGAATAGAATAGAATAGAATAGAATAGAATAGAATAGAACAGAATAGAACAGAACAGAATTATAGGTTATAAGCATTCTTGGCAAGCAGTATACAAACATAAAATATCAATTCTTACATGCTAAACATTAAGAGTGATTTGGGAGGCTCAATCTGGTGGGAATTAGGGATGCACTGATATGGGAATTGTCGGCCAACACAATATCCAATACTTTTCATGTGCATATCTGTCAATGTCTATACCAATGACAACACAAACATTTATAAAATGTAGAAATTGGAACTAAATATACCTGCATTAGCATTACAGGGAAATATAACATTTAGTAGAGGGTTACAAATGCAGTAAAATGACTAAAATGCAGATATTTTAGCACAGTAGCCAGGCATCACCTAAACATTCTGTTCTTCTAGAATACATCATTAAATATCAGTCTGAAATATTAGTCTATATCTGCGGATACTGAAATCATTCCTCTATCATTGTGCAAAGACTAATTCATCCTGCTCTAAGTCATTGTAAAGAGGATGGCTCAGGTCACACACTGTAACAAGAACCTTCACATGCAGTGCAATTCTATCCAGCTCATCCAGCTGCTCCTGCTGCCTACCAATGAGTTTGTCAGACATTCTAATGATCCTGGCAAGCTTGGCTTTATCTCTGATAGTCAAGTTCCCAATATCCCAACACAGGTCTTGCCAAAGAAGACAAACTGAAAGACTGTGTGTCTATATGTGCTACCACTTGACATGTCTGAATAATGTTATTTTAAAGCAGTGTGGAGGAGGCAGTGCTGTAACGCCCCCCTCACGGCGCAGTGCCCACTCAAAGCACAAACAGCAAGCGTAGTTCTTTCTAGGTGAAATAAAACAGCTCATGCAGTCTACTTGCACTGCTGGACTGGACACCTACACGTTTATACAGCAATGTCCTTCACTCTGCAGTTAAACTGGCGTGAATACCGGTACTGCCCCCCTCAGTCTAGGCATGCGCACAGCTTGGAGTAAGTGCTGTGTCAGCAAAGTAGAAACTGAAACATGCACCAATTTTCTGCATCATGTCTTTCTGCAAAGGAGACAGAGCTCTGCTATCAGAATAGAGATGAAACCTACAGACATTATACACATCTAAGTTATACAAATGTAGTTAAATAAATAGAGCCAATGACATAACAGAGTATATATTAGTCTAATACATATATGAAAACATAAAAAAATGTGAAATATTTACTACAAGTAAAAAGGTAATAAAACAGCCTTTAATTTAAAATGCATAGGCCTACTGCATCTGCGGTGCCTACAGTGATATTTGCATGGTGAAACAGATGCTCTAGATGATCAATACAAGCAGGTGAAGCAGACTGAAGCCTCTCTGCTCCAGGCCGCTGCGCCGGAGCTCTGCAGTCTGCTCTCCGGGCTGATGGCAGTGACGGCGCTGGTGTCAGTGTCACTCACCGCGCTCGATGTGCTGCCTGACGGCCTGCAGCTGCTGCTCTGTGCCGATCTCCCCGATCACGATCAGCATGTAGAAGTCCGCGCGCTTCTCTCCTCGCTGCTGCAGCCGCGCCGCGCGCTCCTCGCCGCGGGGCCCCGTCTCCATGGCAACGGCGCCCGCAGCCGACGCCAGGCCTGAATCCATCTCCATGACAACAGCGACTACTGCAGCTGCTGCTGCTGCTGGCGCGAGAGAGAGGAGCAAAGTTAAGGAGGGAGGAGGGAGCCGCGCGCTGATTGGTGGAGAGAAGCTAGCTTCTGAGTGATGTCACGCCTGACGATCCAAAAAAAAAAAAGTTGACAGGGTAGAAAATTACAATATGAATAAAAAAATATAAAAATATAAAAATATATATAAAAAAATACGAATAACGACATCATCGATGTTGTTTTTATGATTATGATTATTATGATGATGATGATGATTATTATTATTATTATTATTATTATTATTATCAGAAGTCGTACACACCTGTACATGTTGTAACATGAGTTTTCTGGGTTTATTACAGTCCTAAAATAAAGGTGCCAGTAAGTGTTCTTCACGCATTGCCATAGAGGAACCACTTTTACTTCCCTAAAGAACTTTTCAATGGTTGGTTCTTTGTAAATAAGATATGTGAATATGGAGAACCATTTACAGAGCCTTCCTAGAACGTAAACGGTTTAGGAAGAACTCTTAAATTGTTACCTTTACATTATGTGAAGGTTCTTTAAAACTTTAAAATTTTCAAACATGGTTCTTTCGGGGACCAAGAGTGGTTCTGATGGCATCACTCAAAGAACGTTTTATGACACCTTTATGTTTAAAAGTGTAGAGAGTGATGGCATAAAATCACTTAAGATGGTTATCCAAGGGTTCTTTAATAAAGGAAATGGCTCTATTTAGATCCATGCGTTCTTTAAAGAACCATATACAATACATTCTCTATCAATCTGAAGAGCCATTTCACCATGCAAAGAACCATTTAAGCATGAAATGGATCTATAACTCATTAATAGGATCTATAAGTCTCTGAATAGGACCATTCCCTTTACTAAAGAACCTTTGAAGAAAGTGTGTAGAAGTAGCAGCAGAAGTAGCAATATTACCAACAATAACAAAAATAATAATAATATTTATCAAGAAATAAAAAATAGTGTTTTGGACTGGACAGGCAAAGGAGAAAAAAGCTCTGTGAAAATGTCAGAGACCACCCTTTATTTATTTAATTTCCAGTCAAAACAGTCAAATGTTATTTGTTTTTTTGTGTTAGGAAAAAAGCAGAAAACATACATTTAACAGAAAATGATACAGAAGCCTCAACAACTAAATATAATATGTAATCTATCAGTATGCTGTGTGTCTGCTCTTTACATTTATTACAGCTTCCATTCTTTTCAGGACTTGCTTTCAGAAATTTAAAGAAATCTTCAGGAGCTTTTTCTTACATCTTCCAAGTTCAGTCTTAGAATTTTTTGCTTCTTACAATCCAAGTAATCCAACCCATTCAATGAGGTTGAGGTCAGGACTCTGGTGTGGTCAGTCCATTGTTCTGAGAACAACAGCAGCTTCTTTGATTTGCAAATTTTCTTCTTTTTGTCTGTTTCCCTTTCTTAGTAAGAGCTTCTTGACATCTACACATCTTTTCAGACACAGAGTGTTGAGTTGTCTTCTCACAGTGGAAGGACAGACAGAAACACCTGGGGATTTTTTCAGATCTGAAGTGAGGGCGGAGATTGATTTTCTCCTCTCTCTCAAAGATGAAAGCTTCAAGTGCTGCTTATCTGGAGGGGACAGTTTTGGCGCTCTACCAGGTCATGCACAGTTGTTAGGAATCCCATTTTCTCTGTATCTTTTAATTGTTTTTTGAACTACACTTTTTTGAACTCCTGCTTTCACACATTTTCCTTTAATTGTCCCCTTCCTAAGGCAAGTGGACTGTCTTATACCTAATATCCTCTGAAATATCTCCCTGAAAAATGAAAAAATTGAAATGAAGGGTGGTCACAGTACTGTCAGATCAGAGAAAGACAACAGTTCATTAATTTCTCTGTTATAAATAAGTTCTATTAGCCTTAACCACTGATTGGTCTAAACTCCAGAATGTTCTTCAGCTTAAAACACAACCATACAGAGATCCTGACAGGCAGACAATGAAGAGGAGAGAAAGACAGACAGAATGATCCGCTTGTGTCAGCGACTCGTGCTCGGATGGTGTAAGTTGAGATGGGATCTGGAGCTTCAGTGGGGATTGAAGTGCTGACCATCTGACTGGAAATGGCCCGTCTGAGGTTTCTGCCTGTCTGAAGCTAGGAGTTAAAAGTGAGTTTTCCACCCAATTTTAGATTAGCTATCGGCCAGGGACTTGAATGTGTGCAGACTGCAGAGTCTTCTCTCTCTCTGTATATGCAGCCCTTATCAAAGCAGCTTTGATCTGTTAGTTTAAGGCCAAGACTGCTGAGATGTGCCTTCCAGATGTTTATATAGCTAAATGATGCTATGGAGAAAAACATAAAGGGGGGGATTTTTTTATTTGAATGAATTTCAACATCAAAACACTACACAGTTCAGCACATCCTAGTGTCCCTTTCATCCAGGAAGAACCGACTGATTCACAGCAGGAAAAGGCCTACAGCGAACTAGCAGAGAGAGAGAGAGAGAGAGAGAGAGAGAAAGCGAGAGAGAGAGAGAGAGAGAGAGAGAAATGGTGCAACCGTATCTGCAGGAAAGAAAACCTTCTACAATATATGACCTGAGACCTTTCAGTTATTTTTAATACTCAAAAATGATCCAAATCAGTAAAATATGTAATTCTGCAAAATGTCAATATTAAGTGCAGCTGCATATTACGTAGAGATGACAACACCTATACATACTGACTCTGTTCTATTAGACCAAATGGAAATCTGTGGCATAGTTGAAGTTCGTACGATGACTATGAAGGGCAGCCACGAAATCCAACCTCTATTCTCACTGTGATCTACATCATTCACATTTTGTCCCTGATTATTCACATATACAGTACTGTGCAAAAGTCAGAGACCACCCTGCATTTATTTAATTTCCAGTCAAAATGGCCATTAAGTACAAGTTATTCATATTCAGGAGATGTTTCTGAGGAGATCAGAAATAAGCAAATGCTCAATATATCTTTAAGTAACATTCAACTAAACATCCATCATATGCAACTAAATTTTAAGATTAGTGTGAAAGAGTTTATAGGGCGGCACAGTGGCACAGTGGGTAGCGCTGTTGCCTCACAGCGAGAATGGCCTGGGTTCGATTCCCTGCCGGGTGACCAGGGTCATTTCTGTGTGGACTTTGCATGTTCTCCCCATGTCTGCGTGGGTTTCCTCTGGGTACTCTGGTTTCCTCCCACAGTCCAAAGACATGCATGTGTGAATGTATATGTCTGTCTGCCCTGCGATGGACTGGCGACCTGTCCAGGGTGTATCCTGCCTTCTGCCCAATGACAGCTGGGATAGGCTCCAGCACCCCACCATGACCCAGAAGGATAAGCGGTTTAGATGATGGATGTATGTGAAAGAGTTTATTGAATCTATCCCTAACACTAAACCCAAGACCTGGTAGACCACCATCAAGCCCCCATCAGATAAACAGCACCTAAAGCTTTCATCTTTGAGAGAGAGAGGAAAAAAATTATGATCCACTCTTGCTTCAGATCAGAAAAATTCACAGGTGTTTCTGTCCATCCTTCCACTGTGAGAAGACAACTCAACACTATGAGTCTGAAAGGATGTGTAGCTGCAAAGAAGCCCTTACTGAGGAAAGAAAATAGACAAAAAGAAGAAAATATGCAAACCAACTTCTTAGCCTGAACTTTGGAGATGTGGAAAAATATCCCTGCAGATTTCTTTGAAAAACAAAATAAAATGTCCAAAAAGAAAGATGTAATAAAGACCATGTAATAATGACCATTTTCAGTGGAAATTAAACACATGAAGGATCAGAAGTCTCAGACTTCTCAGCTACATTTCATTTAGACACTAATATTTTGAGTGCTGTAGTTACAGATTTGAATAAAGGCCCTCTACCAGTACCATAATGCTTTTAATGGAAAAAGGATAAACAAAGTTACAGGAAACAGAGCTATTTTGAAGCTGAATGGAAATTAGAGGGGAATGTATCCCTCCAGCTGTGGGTGCTGAATGCTGCAGTAACCTTGCTTCACTACAGTCAGACATGGAGTGAGTCAGCAATCCAATCGCCTAGAAAAGGCCTGGGCTCCTACTGCCACCTGCTGGCTACAAGTAGGAAATACTTTTGCTTATTTGCCCAAGACGACACTATCTCTTCATATTCCAATTCACTTAATGTTAAATTTGATTCATAGTGTTGCTGCAGACTCTATGCAGGTGCTGAAACTGGCAGTATGGTAGAGATATGGAGCCTCAGGTGGTCCAGGTGGGCAGATGTTACAGCATTTCTGTCTAGCTCATTATCGATGCTGGTATTTTTAGGTGCAGTGTGCTACACTTTATTGACCACCAGCCACAGAGAGCAGCATCTGTCCACTCCATTGTGAAGTCATCCAAAGGTTGTAGTCAAGGGTGACGAGAGCCTTTCTGGAAGTAGTGTCTGGAATATTCTAGAGTTAGAGCAAGGTGGAATGACATAGTCATTACCACAGCCTGTGCAGCCTGTTTCCATCTCCTCAGTATGTATTATGTCTTACTAAGCATCTTCCAAGCTTCCAGTAGATGTTAATGATAGAAAGTTGGCACATGTTTAAAGAGCTGATTTGTAAATAGACCACATAACTGCGCTTCAGCCTGATTATTTTGCTTAACATAATATTAGTAAAGTTACGCAGTGATTTTTAAAGGGTCTGTATCATACAGTTTTCTTGAATTTCACTTATTTTTTCTCCAGAAGTCACAGACATAATTCATTTTCATCCCTCCAACTGTGACCATTTTTCAACATCTGTTTATTTCTTGAATTAAACACACTGTTTTTGTTACTGTACCTTTAACTTCTTAAAATCCCAGGCTTATTCCATACTAAGACTTATTATTAAGTAACTACAGGGACTTTAGTGCAAACTGGCTGGGCTATTTTTAGGTTACAGAAGTGGGTAATAAAGCTTTGTGCCCACCAGTGTGCCCTGGCCATGTAAGGGGTTGACTGATTTATGCGAATGAACTCCATTCTGATGGTTGTCCTGTATCACGTCTCAGTCAAAAAGCAGGTTAAAACAGGCCTTTTAATTTCAGCATAAACTGACAAGCCTAAACCGCTGAAGGCTAACTAGGCAGATATATGTAATGGTATTGGATTTGTGACACCACAAAAAAAAATTTCAATGGTTTTTACAGCTTAGTTTCCATGTATGGACAATAAGGACTGGGATGAATGGTACATTTTTAAACTTAAGTGTTTGCATACCATATCAAACATTTGGTTATTTTTTTTATTTACTAAAAAGCAAGGAAAACTCATTGATTTGGGCCCTGTAAAGTTCTTTTGTGCACACCAGGCTTACTCTATATAAAGATTCCTGGAGGCCTACAAGAAATGCACATTCATTATTGTGAGTCAACAGACAAGGGGCTGTGATTGCATTATATACAGATGATAACATAAATGAGGAAAATAGTGCTCCAAAATGTTTCATCTACATCTATATGTAATGGGTTTTGTAGGTTTCTTCTTCTAATTGTTAACCCCTTAATGGACAGGGCCCACCAGCGGGCCCAAAGTTTTACTACACACTTCTATAACCCAAAAATAACTCGGCTAGTTTGCATTGCAGCGGGCCCAAAGTTTTACTACACGCTTCTATAACCCAAAAATAACTCGGCTAGTTTGCATTGTAGTCCGTGTAGTTACTGAAAAATAAGCTTTAGTATATCATGAACCTGGGATTGTAAGGGGTTAATGAATTTGTGGTGAGCAATGTTATTGTCTAGCATCTTCTTTAGCTCTGTATGACCCCGATACCACAGAGTGTAAGTGACTTATCTTAATATAAACTCTCATCTTATGTAAACTGATTACATAATCAAATATAGTCAACCAGTGAATGCAGATACGACTAGTTTCTTTCACTTCATGAACATTTACTCACTCACTGGGATCACAGTGCAGTTAACTGTGTAAGTGAACACTAGCTGGACCTGAAGCTTCCTATGACTCAATAGGCCAAACTCAATCAAAAGCGCTTTGGAAGCAACTTTGACATCAGTACATTTTCAAAGTAAGAACTTCGGCCTTTGGATGTCTCACAGCTTTTCCTCGCTTCCGCATGGCATCTCTAGGGGGCAACAGCACATCTCCCTTTTCACTTTATGTCAGACCATGAACATTCCAGTATTATGCATTTCTGAAAAATAACTTTGCAAAGTTTTTTTTTGAGCAACACTCATGTAGCATCAGAATAAACAACCCTCATGTCAAATCAGGCCAAGGGTCAGTTTCCGAACCAATTTATCTCACACATTGATGATCTTTGCTTACCACCACCGTAGGCACGGAGATGTTGACCAAGAAGCATTTGAGAAACATCCCGATGACTCTCACGAGTGATTTGACAATGTTCTTTGCACAGCAACGCTTTTGGAAAAAGCTCAGCCATCATTATGTGAGAGGCTGAAGGCCAACAACACTGAGAAATCATCAAGTCACTGGGGGAGAAAGACCATGACACAGCAAGGCTAAAAGAACAGACTTAAAAGCTCATCAACCCTAAATCTGGATTTATTGGTGTTGAAACTTTTTACTGGTCGTTTTTTTACTGCTTGAACGTTAGTGAAGAACATTAAATTGAACAAAGCTGGTGAGAATTGGGTACTGAAACCTAATAGGACAGAAGCTGTTCTATGGTGTTTGAGTTTGAAGCCATTTTATTCTAAATATTCGTTTGTTGAGACGATTAAAACAAAGGCTTTCAGAACACAAAGCTTTAGCTTATAGCCGCAGGACATCTTTTGTCTTGGCCTACTTTATAGATTCCCTTTCATAGCTCTCATTGCAGCAGCCTGGCTCCGTTTCTTCTGACCAAACAGACGTCATTCAACTGCATTCAACTACAAAAACTACACAGTGACGGCAATGAACTGAAGACGTCATTCTATGCAGTAAATGCAGTCAGTTTGTATGTTTTGATTTTATTCTAATTGGACAAATGAAAGCAACAGAATCTCTACAGCGCAAAAACCAATTGCAGTGAACTCCAACATGACCAGCTCTCACTCTTGTATGAACTAAAAACATGATACATGTACCAGAGTGACCTTCCAAATGAAATTCAGCAGGCAGACTGGATCCAGCATGGCAACAAACGACACACTGAGAGTTTCCCAAGCATTGCAGCACGATACAGTTTCTCTGTTAAGTTTGCTGCTATTCACAGAGCTACAATCCATCAAGAGAATAAGCCTTGATAAAAGATATTGAGCAGTTCTTTTTTTGTAACTCTGGGCAATCGATATGTTCCAGCACATGTTTTTATATATAAAAAAAAATCCAGCCTACCTATTTGGTAAGGATGAATGGGGCTGGCCAACCAATAGGTTTATGACTGTGCATACACAAACACACAGCCTGCATCCCCTGGAAACAAGTGATTTTCACCAGCTGGAATGGGCAAATCTAGAGAGACTGCTGCTGGAAGAATTCTTCAAAACTGTACATTTTCCAAATGTACTGAGCGTAGAGTACAGTAGAATGACACTGAACTGTATGCATGTATATGAAAAAACTACATTCATAGTGAAAATAAATCTGCTTCTAATTGCCCCAAAGTAATATATATATATATATATATATATATACACACACACATTTTTTATGAACTCAATTAGAGACACATGAACTCAATTCTAGCTATATCTTAATATTTTCTCAAAATATAAGCTGTTGAGAGACAACTGGGCATCAATCATAACACTTCTGGTTCGACCGTCACACTCATTTGAAATAACTTATACACAGACTGGTTTACAAAAAGACATAATGGGTCACTTTAATTCACAAACATTTATGTTACATTTTACTGACATTATTACAGACGTGCAGCGCTTTAACACATGAACAGAACTTTACAGAAACGTTTCTTTAGTGAATTCTTGCACTTAAAAAAATATCTATACAAATGACTTTGATACTTTTGGACGGTGTGTGTGTGATCTCCCCCTCCCCCCCGAAGACCCTGGAAATGCTTTGCCCCCTCACAAGCACTTGAGCAGGAAGAAGTTGCAGAAGGCTCCCCGGGGACAGTCGCACATCTTCCCAATGCGCGAGCCTTTCCTCACCGCACACTGCTCTCCAACATCACACTGCAGAGAAGCAGACAGCATTTATTACAGATTAACATTCATCAGATGAAGCATTCTCACATCAAATGACAGGAAACCACAGTCTTCACATGCATATTAATGAGCACTGAACTACAGTGTCTACAGGAGAGAGAAAATGAATGGAACTTTGAATGGAAGTTAATGGATCAAAATTTTTCCAAAGTAATTTTGGAGCATTTCTGTTGCTCCATTCATCATAATATTTTAACATATTCTATAGTAGCTGACATTTTTATTTTCTGTATTAAAAAGTGGAGATATAAGGTTTTGTTATATACCTTTTGATATAAGGTATTGTTTTATTTTGGCAATTATTGAATTATTGATGCTGTTGTTTTTTAGAATATACAAATTTGTATAGTCAGTGTTATTGTTAGTGACTTGATACATGACTTAATATTATGATAATATTAACATTACTCAACGTTACATAATATATCCAATTACATAAGTCCAATTCATGTCTATTTACCATGGGAACCTGTCCAAATTTCTTCTCCCAAGGTGGAATTCTTTTGGTCTGCAGCTTCTCAAGGACTTCATGAAGAGCACCAAGCTGTTAAAACATGAAGGTTCAAAGTATCAGTGGAAAAACAAACAAACAAACAAACAAACAAAAACACCATCAATAGCACTGCATTAGTGGTTAAAGGAAATAAAACTACTGCTACATGCAACTAACCATCAACTATTTGCTATATATGTGTGTATATAACTATATTATATTATACACATATATATATATATATATATATATATATATATATATATATATATGTATGTATTCTTCATCATCTGTGCAAGAGACATCATAAATACAGTATACATAGATGTTAACGTGCGTAAAGCTGTATGAACCTTACTGTGACAAGAAATGTAAAACGTTTTAATCACTTTAAACAGTGTCGCGCGCTAAGAGCGCATGAACTCACCAGTTGTTTTTCGCTGGTCAGGTTGGGGTCTTTAGGGTAAAAGTCTCGGATGGCTCTGGTGTCCAGCTCCAGTTCGTTGTCCGTGGTGTCCGTGTCCTGTGCGCTCGCGCTGAGCAGCAGCAGCAGCAGTAGTGCGCCCCGCACGCTCGAGCTCTCCATGGTGCTGATCCGGGCAGCGCGCGCCGCTCTGCCTGTACTGGTCCAAGCTTTGGGCTGTAGAAACTCAAACTCCTCAGCTGTGTGTGCCCCCTCTTCTCTCCGTGCCCCCTTTTATGTGCCCCGCCGCGCGCGCTGCCCCGCCTCTGCTCGCGGAGCGCTGCGTAAGCGGAGCCTCGTTGCGCAAATGCGCAGAGAGTTGACATCAAACAGCGTTAATCACAACCTTCAGACTGTTTTTTTCCCCTTTTTTCATTTTTTTCCCACTTTTCTCAGGACGTGTGTGTCAGCGCGCTGAGGAGGAGAGAGGATTTGAGCATTTTCAACAGCTCTGCATCCGCGCACCTTGGTGAAGCTTCTCAACTGCGCACTAAATGTCCCATCAACAGTGTTAAATTAAGACCTGTAATGTCGAGCTTACATCTACTTCTATCCTCTGGTTCTTTAGTATAGGGATTGTTCTGTTTGGAACTATTATGAGTTCTATATAGAACCATTTCATGATAAAACGATTCTTTGCATGGTGAAATGGTTCTTCAGATTGATGGAGAATGTGCTGTGTGTGGTTCTAAACAGAACCTTCTTGAAAAAGGTTCTATATCACACCAACAAAGGTCTTGTTTCAGAGTATTGTTACAAGCTTGACATCGTAACAATAGCAGAACTCTTTTTGGTGCTATATAGAATCATTTTAAAAACCACATACAAAACATTCTCCATCAGTCTGAAGAACTATTTCACAATGCAAAGACATAGCATGAAATCATTCTATATAGAGCTCATGGTTCTAAATAGAACCATTCCCTTTGATAAATAACTCTCGAAGAACCATCTATTTTAAGAGGGCACAGTGTTCAATTCAGTGTTGATTTAACATCTACAATGATGAATTAATTAATACTATGATCACTGCATTGGGGCCAGTTTCCCAGACTCAGATTAAGTCTAAAGCTAGACCAAAAAGAATTTTCAATAGTGACAGAGGCAATTTAGCCCAAGACTAGGCTTAATCCACATTTAAGCAACCAGACCTAATGGTGTTAAATTTACGAATGGACATCTCCAATGTTGAATTAATGCACTTACAGTGATAAATTGAAACCTATAGTGTTGAATTAACATCTACAGTGATTAATCAACACATTTATAATATTAAAACTTGCACTATTGTATGAATATACAATCACATACAATCCTACAGATAGCACTGTCACCTCACAGCAAGAGGGGCCTGGGTTTGATTCCCATGCCGGGCAACCAGGGTCCTTTCTGTGTGGAGTTTGTAAGTTCTCTCTGTGTCTGTGTAGGTTTCCTTCCACAGTCCAAAGACAAATTGGAGATGCTAAATTGGCCCTAGGTGTGAATGTGTGCATGAATGTATATGTCTGTGTGTCTGTCTGCACTGCAATGGACTGGTGTCCTGTCCAGGGTGCTTTTGCCCAATGAGTGCTGGGATAGGCTCCAGCACACCCTGCAACCCAAGAGGATAAGCAGCATAGGTAATGTGATGTGTCTGTGAAAACAGCCATTAAGTAAGTTGTTAATTTTCTGAGATATTTCTGAGGAGATGAGATATAAAATAATCTAGTTGCACAAACAAGGGGAAAGTCAAAAGTCAAATTACATACTCAGATTGTTTTATTTCCAAGTGGTGAGGAAAATTCAGTTTTCCATGATGTGGACCCTTTAAAAGCTACAGAGAAAATGGGACTCCTAACAACCGTGCAAGAGCTGGTAGACACCAAAACTGTCACCATCAGATAAACAATACTAAAAGCATTCATCTTTAAGAGAGAGGAGAAAATCAAGCTCCACTCTGACTTCAGATCCCCTCAATATCACAATGTGTTTAGGATTAATTGGATTATGAGACGCAGAAAATGCAACCAACTTCTAAAACTGAACTTTGGAAACTTTGAGGTGTTGTAGCGTGACAAAAAGGGTCAGACGCTCATAGTAAAATCCAAAAGATTCCAAAAGGCTTTAGTAACAAAAGGGTTGGCAAAATCGTATTCAGAATACATGCGTGGGTCAAATCCAAAACAGCAAAAAGGTAAAACAGGGGCAAACATAACCAGAGGGGCAAAGACAAAAGGCAAAAATAAGGAATCCAGAAAACAGTCCAGCACACAATAAAGGCAAGTGAAATACACACAGGAAAAACCCTCAGTAGCTCTACAAGAGAAGCAATGCCTCGCAAAGATGCTCAAACCCAGGTTTAAATACTAAACTAAATAAGTCATATGACAAGTCACACAGGTGAATCAGATCAATACTCAGGAGAGTTAGAAGATGACTGGTTGTGCGCTGAGGTTGAGGAGTCATGTGATCTCCCAAGGGATTATGGGAGATGGAGTCCCCTTGTGAGTCGGGACCGGAAGAATGCGTGACAGGTGTGGAAAAAAACTGAAAGAATTTCTCCTGAAAAGAAATGAAAACTACAATAAAGGCAAAATATTCATATATTAAATACTGAAAAATGTATATTACATCAGTTGTTGAGGTTTCTGTGTAATTTTTGTTCAGATTTTTTCCCAGTCCTGAAAAATGAATAACTCACACATTATGGTCATTTTGACTGGAAATGACATAAATATTAATTTAAAACCTAAAATAATTAATACTGAATGAACAGATTCATAGTGTTAAAACATAGTGTTAAATGAATACCCTTAAAGCGTTCACTTAGGACCCTTAGTGCTGACCATCTTTGTTTACCTTCAACTGAGCACAGATGATTCTGCAAGAGTGAATTCAGCACTGGAGTTCTAATTCTGATTCTGAAATGATGCATGAATATTTGTAGTCATGATAAGATGATATGATTGAGGGTTGATATCGAAGCATCTTAATCACCCTCAGACTTGTTTTTTCACAATTTCCTCTGAACACATTTGTCAGTATGTCAGTGAGAAGGAATGATTTGGTATTTACAATGCTGTGTAAAAGTATTTGCCCCCACCCAGTTTCACCTATTTTTGCTAATTTGTCACATATAAATGTTTCAGATCATCCAACTAATTTTAATATAAAGACAACACAAACACAAAATGCAGCTTTTAAATGATAATTTTATTTACTGAAGATAAAGATTTATTTAAAATGTATATCACCCATGTGAAAAAGCAATTGCACCCTAAACCTAATAACTGGTTGTGCTACCCTTGGCAGTAACAACTGCAATCAAACTGGAGGAATTTTGGAACATTTTTCTTTACAGATTTTTTTTATTTGGCTACATTGGAGGGTTTTGGAGCACAAACTACCTGTTTAAGGTCCTGCCACAGCATCTCAATGGGAATCAAGGCATGATTTTGACTTTCGAGCCATTCAGAGTGGACTTGCTTGTGTGCTTCGGATTCCGGGGCACGGTTCTGTTGCATAACCCAACAGCTCTTGAGTTGTAGGTCACGAACTGACGGGCAGACATTCTCCTTCGGGATTTTCTGGTAGGGAGCAGAATTTATGGTTCCATCAATTGTGACAAGTCATCCAGATCCTGCAGAAGCAAAGCAGCCCCAAACCATCACACTACCACCACGTATGACTGTTGGTATGATATTCATATGGTGCAATGCATTTTTAGCCTCATGCCAGATGTAACAGGGCCCATGTTTTCCAGAAAGGTCCACCGACTCATCAGTCCACAGAATATTATCCTATGAGTCTTGGGGAACATTTATTTATTTATTTTAAATGTGAGATGAGCCTTTGTGTTTTTTTTTTTGGTCAGCAGTGGTTTGTGCCCTACAACTCTCCCACGGATGCCATTTTTGCCCAGTGTGTTTCTTATTATGGAATCCTGTACGTTGACCTAAACTGAGGCAAGTGAGGCCTGCAGTTCTTTAGATGTTCATCTGGGTTCTTTTGTGACCTCCTAAATGAGTCGTCGATACGCTCTTGGTGAAATCTTGGTAGCCCAGCCACTCCTGGGAAGGTTCACCACTGTTCCAAGTTTTCTCCATTTGTGTATAATGGCTCTCAAGGTGGTTTACTGGAGTCTCAGAGCCTTAGCAATGGCTTTGTAACCCTTTCCAGACTGGTAGATTTCAATGACTTTGTTTCACATCTGTATTTGAATCTCTTTAGAACATGGCATCATGTGCTGCTTTTTGAGACCTTCTAGTCTGCTTCACATTGCCAGATAGGTTCTTTTTAACTGATGATTTTAGATTCAACAGGTCACTAGCAATCATCAGCAATCATACCTGGGTGTGATTAGTGAAAATGAACCCAATAGTCAACTGAGTTTGATTAACTGATTGATTTAGTAGCTAAGGGGGCAAATACTTTTTTCACAAAGTGCTAGGTAGGGCTGAAGAGCATTTTTCCTTTAATAAATGAAATCATCATTTAGAAACAGCCTTTTGTGTTTACTTGGGTTATCTCTGTCTAATATTAAAAAAGTCTGATGATCTGAAACATTCAAGTGTGACAAATATGCAAAAATAGAAGAAATTGGAAAGGGAGCAAATACTTTTTCACAGCACTGTATAAGCAAATCTTAAAGTATTCTTGGTGTGCATTCTTTTTTTAGCCAGTTTTCTTAGGTTCACCTGGTTATTATGCCTTTGATGAAGTCATGCATGAATATTTCTGATCAAGCCAAAAGTTATGTAGATGGAAGGGAATTAGCTCTGAGAGCTTTATGCAGGTTGTCATGCTGAGTGCACAACCTGCATGTCCTAAAGGACACTTACAGATCCGATTTGATCTCCCACTCTAGGGGGAAAGAGCCCTTCAGTTCTTTGAAGCTCTTCAGAGCCTGAAGCACATGTAATACTATTTTCATTGGCAAAGCGGTTGGAAAGTGCATCTGTATTCAAATGGATTCAGTGAGTTTAAAAAATGATGCAAATAGGCTGTTAAATGACTGAACTTACTAAATGGATTATTCTCCTGAATAGAACTAGCCCAGAGGTCGGCAAACCAAATGTTAAGAAGAGCCATTTTGTCCTTTCAACAAAAATCTAACCACCTTAAGAGCCACAACATTTTATGTCCATTTTAACATCTTGGCTGTAAATATGTCAGTATGTGCTAATGTACCGCTGTAGGCTAAAAAATACGATATAAATCAAAACGCAGACTTACTTTGCCCTGCTTTAAGCTTTAGCTCAGCTTTATCTCTGGCAGAAAACTTTTCCTCAAAAGTTGCATAGTTTTTTGTAAAATGTCTCTCAACGTTTGATTTTTCACAAGGCTGAAGTCAGCTCCTCATTCGCCAGCTTCTTGTTCTAATTTTCCTGTTCAACCTTAAATAGTGAAAGAAGCACCAGAATGTAACTGCTGCACCGTTTAAGGTGGAACAGGAAAATTCGAACAAGAAGCTGACTTTAGCTTAGAACGATCAGCAGAGCTTTATTTTACTGCAGAGGTTGATTATTTTATTTTTATCTAAAAATCTAATTCTGCTGTGGAGCCGCAACAGGGCAGTAAAAGAGCCACATGCGGCTCCGGAGCCACATGTTGCCGACCCCTGAACTAGCTTAAAGCCAATGGTTCAGAGTTCAAAACCTATTTCAGACTTTTAACTAACTTGGACTTCAGACTAAAATCTTTTTGCTTTTGTTTCAGTAGTGACAATTCTTCATGTTCCACACTGATTTTCAAACTTTGGGACACACTTACTTCAAAACAATGGGATCTGACTGTTCACCATGTGGCCACGAGGGACAGGAATGCAGTCTCACTTCCTGCTCTAAAATGCAGGGGGGTGGCTAAAATAAGCCTCCGTCTACAGACTGAAACTTTGTGTTTTGGTATTGTCATGAAAAATTGGGAAAGTATTTTTTGAATAAAAGTTTTTTTATTTAAAAATTAAACTCATGAAAAATCTAAATATTTCAAATTCACTTTAAAAGAAACCAAAAAGATTGTCACGCATTCAGCAAACTTTGACAAGGAGACGGACTCCATTTCCCAGAATCCTCAGGGAAGTCACGTGACCGAGCAACTTCCCTCCGACTCGGATTCAGACATGGACTCCATTGCCCACAATTCAAGGGGAGATCACATGACTCCTGACTCTCGCCCGTGCTCCAATCAGCGCTCAAACTCCCCAGAGTACTAACTGAGAACACCTGTGAACTTGATCATATGACTAGTTAGTCTCCTTTATAAGCCCGGGCTTGAGTTAGGTTCATTGCGAAGTATTGTATCGTTACGACCTACTGAGCGCTTGTTTTTCTGACTGCCTGTATTCTGTTTTGCTGACCTACATTTTGTTCTTCTTGACTTTGTCTTTTGCCTGATCCTTTTGTACTGTTGCCTGATTTGGACTGAACCGTGTTTTGAACCTTACTGCCTGTTTTTGACCCTGACTTCAGCTCTGCCCTTTTTGCTTTGTTTGCTCGATTATATTAAAACTTGTCGTTTTTACATCCGCGAGCGTCTGTATTCTGTTGCCACATCACAAAGATCTTTAAAAACATTGAAAAAAAGGTATTATTTTCACATGTTGAAATTCAGGGGACAGGGTTTGGGAAAGCCACCTAAAACAATGATTTTATACATATTTTTCTGAGAAAAAGTCTACATCAGATTCATGATGTTGAATTGTTTGTACCTATGTGCTGTTGAGTGTGCATAGATTCTGTTCTTACCTAAGAGCAAATTCCAAACAAGAAGACATTGGTAATTGTCAATCTCCCCATAAAAACTGTGCAATGGATTTCTAAGAAGAAGTTTCTTCTTAAGAATGGCTGATGAATGAGGCCCATTATCCTTATATCTAAGGTCTGAATACTTACTTACTGTGGGATGGCAGTTGGATCTAATTCACTAAAATGGTCAATGTACATAGTGTACAGTATATGTATTTAGTATATATTTAATAACCTTATGCCTTAATAAAAAGCTGGAGTGAAAAACATCATCATCCTTTCACAGTAAGTCTAAAAAATTTAATAAATAAAATAATGGGAAACGCCCTTGATCTATTTTAGTGGGCCAATAATCATGTACAGTTTGACACAGCGTGATATCATTTCTCATCCCAAAATACAAATATATGGGTTTGCTATGCTCATGTTTCTGAGTCAGACACACTGCAGGGCTGTTTTAGGGTTGTGGTCCTGTTGTTGTGTTAATTAAGCTGGTAACCTCATACTGTGCCCTTTGACGACTAATATCTGGACACACAGCTCAAAAGACAGGAACTGCATAACGCCACAGCAACACATTCATAAAGTATGACTCTTGAAAAGATTCCAAAACAGTTCTTGGCTTGGACTCACAACAAAACAAATGGGCACAAAACAACCCATTGTGTCCTTAACCCCTTTCACAGTAGTCATAAAATGTGGTTTTTGTACTATGGATTTTTTCTCTTCAATAACGTTGATGAAATACATTTCATTGTAAACGCATATCATTTGTAAAACTGGAAGCAAACTACATTTCTCGGCATGGCCGTCTTTGTGGAGAGATGCAAATTGTTTTCACAACATTTTTGGATTTAGTGTGGTGCAATGTCTGAAACTTTGAATAACAAGTATTGTATTCATAGTTTTTATAGTAATTTTTTAACACAACATTACTGGTTCTTTTTTGTCTGTTCCAACTTTAAACTCCAAAAAAAATAATATTTTGGTACATATCATGTATTGTAAAAATGTTTTTGAGTATTGTGATATTATGTTTTTGCCATATGGCCCATCCTAGTTATTAAGCATAACGTGTTTTGTGTTAAACTTAATACAAATCTGTTAAAACAGATAAAATGAAAACCAGACCGTTCTTTAAAATCATTTTTGAAAGCGTAACCTTTAATAGAACATTTACGCTATGTGGAACGTCTTCAACACTCTTGAAAATAACTATGCCGGAAAGAGTGCCGAAGAAAGAACCCTTTCAAGTTCCCTCATGAACCTTTCAATAGATTGTTCTTTAGAGAGTTAGTTTGTAAATGCGGTGTGTGAATGTGAAGAACCTTTATAAAGCTTAAAGAACCTCCATATAACGTAAAGTTAATGTTTACATTATGTGAAGATTTTTAAGCCATTAAAGCATACATTTTCAAACATGGTTCTTTAGGGAACCTAAAGGACCCTCTATGTTGCCTTTATTTTAAGACCAAAGTTTTAAAAATGTTCTTTTCACTGGCAGAACTCATTTACACAAATTGTTCCACTGAAAGGTTCTTCCGGAAACCAAAAGAAATTCTACAGTGGAAAAGGATTCTTTGAGCAAAGCCACAGAAGAACCACTTTGGTCCCCTAAAGAACCATATTTATAGATAGCGTGCGAGTGTGAAGAACCTTTAAACGTTTTAAAGAACCTTCACATTATGGAAAGGTAACAATTTACATGGCAGTTCTTTAAACCTTAAAAAGGTTCTTCACACTCATACAGCTCATTTACAAAAAATGTTCTCTAAAGAACCATTCCTTGAAAGGGTTTTAGGGAACCAAAAGCAGTTCTTTTATGCAATCACTCCCTACACTTATAAACATAAAGATGCCACAAAGTATTTGTTGAGCGAAGCCATAGAAGAACCACTCTTGGTCCCCCAAAAAATGTTGAAAGTTTAAAAGAACCTTCATATAATATAAAGGAAATGATTTAAGTGTTCTTCCTAAACACTTTACATTTTATGAAGGTTCTGTTAAACTTATTCTTATTCACATATCTGATTTACAAAATGGTTCTCTAAAGAATCATCCATTGTAAAGTTCTTTAGGGAAACAAAAGTGGTTCTTCTATGGCATCACATAAAGAACACTTACAGGCACCTTTCTTTTTAGGAGCGTAATAAACCCCAAACAATACTGCTATTACAACATGTACAAGACTGTCCAAAGGCACCACCATCATCAAAGCAGTCCCAAATTTAATAAACGCTTCTTTTAATTTGGTGTGAGAGCATGAAGAATAATAAAGTCATTGTGGGAAGATTAATTTTCCCTCGAGAGCGACTATGCAGCGTCCATATGAATACAAATGCACTCATCACTTCATATTTTGAAGAGGAGCTGCACAGCCTCCTCAGAGAGGAACTGAAGAGAAAGAGCAGGAAGCGCCTGCGCCCTCTGCAACCGTTCACACCCCACCATTTAAGCATGTCTAGACTGGGCTAAGCCTTGCTCCAATCTGAATGGGGATTTATTGGAGGAAAAATTACTTTCCAGATAGGGGGCTTTTTTTTCATGGCCGAGTGTAATAGGCTAATATCTTCACCCAGCAGTGACGTCACATACGGAGGAAATTATTTTGAAGCAGGATTTGATAGGCCACTTGTGTGTCGGAAGATCAAAAGATTTCTGCCCAACAACGTTTCGCATTTGCGGCAAATTAGGGTAATACACCCCGCAGCCTAGGCATGCTCACAGTGGCAAATTCATTTCTCCCAATAATTCATTTTCCTGCAAAAGTGGGTGACGGTGAAAATGCACTTGACTAAGAGTTTTAGCAACAAAAAATGTTTTTAATTTCCCAAGAGGGCCCTGAAAATTCTGGGGAAAATGATGAGAGATGCTTTATGTTGTCCTGATTCAATTCCACATAGCATGAATTGATAGCTGAATTTGTCCATTGCCAACCATTGCCATTCTACTACTCAAACAAAGCACATCCCTTGAGCCCAAATACTTGGGACATTTCAATTACAAACCAGCAGTAGAACATGCTGTCTTTAGAAATCCTTCATTATTGTTGTCCGCTATAATACTTCATTGTCTGGCGCACTAAAACTGTCACCGCATCTCCGGCTGCTCGCAGTGAATCAAGCCACCTAATCCAGCTGAGAAATCTCGGCCCACAGCTGCAATAGACCCCCTCATTACTCACAGAACATGTAAGGAAAACTTCTCCCAGCTAATTACAAAGGTATATTGGGGTTGTGAGAGAATAACTGCAAATTGTCACTTCAAGCCTGCATTAAAAATACATCAGATGTGGAAAATATGAGCATAGTGTGGTGGACTGGAGCCTGCACTGCTCTTATCAGCTGTCTAAAAAGTACATTTTCTTTAGTAATGCTGATATTGACATCTACACTGGCGAACTCTAATGAGTGCTAAATAATGAAATTCCAGCTTTCCACTCACTGTAGCCAGTGTCCCCACAGCACCATTACAGCATTCTCTTTGGTCTTTCGAGCTCGGTCATTAGAAGCCCTTGCAGTGTTGTACAGCCTCATTGACAGACATTCACCATCTAGTAAGGGCAGAATAACTTCAATACAGCATTAAAAAATTTTTAAATGAAAACCAGTAAATTTAAAAGCATATCGCTGATGTGTGCTTTGTCTTTCTCTCATTTTGAATATGAATGAAGATGCAATATGAATTACTTGAAAAAACTTGAAACTTGGTTATAGTCGATGCTTAGTGTCAGATTCAGAGTACATTTTGCATATATTGTAATTGTTCATTTGCAACATGTTAATGTTAATATTTCGGGGGGGTTGCAAACAGAGACACATTGTACACCTTGAACAGCCCCAGCTGAATTACATGTTTTGTTGATTTTCTGTGTAAAAGTAAGTTCTACAGGAAACTAACTTAAATATGGCATCTTGCAACTTTTACTGAACAATTTCTTTTAATACGCTAAACTTTATTTACTGAGTTTGCAGAGTTAAAAAAAAGAAAATATAAAGTTTGCCATAACTTTTGCACATGCAATTTGTTTTTCTGCCTCAATGTGTTAAATTCAGCAAATAAACAGTAATTATGCATTAAAATAAGTGTGCTCTCTGTAGAGGATGATTAACTTGTTTTCACTTAGAAAACTGTCAAAACATAATTTGACTAGGGATGCCCAAACTTTTGAATACGACTGTATAAGGTTTTGTATGAAGTAGACCAGGTTTCCGTATTGTTGACAGCTTAGTCACACTACAAAGTCAATATTTAGATCAAAGACATGCTACTTTAAATTTTTTGTTTGGAAATAAACCTCTCATCTTTCTGAGCCAAACCAATCTGCACAGAATAATACAGCTTTGTAGAATTAAGCCATTTCTCACTTATAAAATATTGACAATCAAATCGAATCTTGTCCTCAGAATCAAAAAAATCGCATAAAACCTGAGAAAATGTGTATTGTTAGACTCCTACCATCCAGAACCTTTGTTTGTTGTTTGTATATAAGCTGTATAAGTCTGAAAAAGGTTTTAAAAGCCTTCCACAGAATGTAGTTCTGTTCTCTCTGGTTTTGTGACAAGAAAATGTTTTTTCTTAGAACAGTACCATACTGTGCATCAGTCAGAGATCACCTCTCACTTATTTAAGTTATTCATTTTTCAGGAGACAGTTCTAAGAAGACTGGATTTACAATAGTCCACTTGCATAAGGAAAGAGAAAGGGAGCAGTATAAGTGAAAAAACAGAGTTTCCAAAACTGGACACTGTTCTGACACCATGCAACCATGGACTAAAAACTGTGCAAGACCTAGAAGACCACCAAACTTGACCCCATCTTTAAGAGAGAGGAGAAAAATCAACCTCCACTCTTGCTTCAAATCCGAAAAAATCCACAGGTGTTTCTGTCCATCCTTCCACTTTGAAAAGACAACTCAGCACTATGAGTCTGAAAGGATGTGTAGCTGCCAAGAAGCTGTTACTGAGAAAAGGAGGAGATTTTGATCGTGAGAAGCAGAAAATACAACCAACTTCTAAGACTGAACACTAGAGGTGTGGAAAAATATCCCTGCAGATTTCTTTGAAAAGCTGAGAGTAAGTTTCCTGAAAACAATGAAAGAAAGCGCAGACAAACTAAATATTGTAGAGAAATTACATTATGTTTAGTTGTTGGTGCTTCTATGTAATTAAATATATATTTTATGTTTTAAAAATAAATAACACTTGACTGGAAATTAAATAAATGAAGGGTGGCCTCTGACTTTTACACAGTACTGACCAAGCAAGCTCTGAAACGAAATGTTCACAGCAAAACAAATCTGAAAAAGTAGGCCTACAGAGAATAATAGACCATTTCTCACACTTAATTGACAAAGTATCACTGATGTGAGTAACAAATGTAATGACATGTTCTGACAGACAAGGCAGAAAAAGCATATCCAGAGTTAAAGTAGCACCACTGACAAATACGCCTTAGGCCTAGGAAACAGAGCATTATCAAAGCCATTGCAGTGCTCAAACCACTTGCTATATATAGCTCAGCAAAGACCGTTGAGTTAAGGGGTTTAAAATCTTAAATCTTACCCTTGTTCCCCTGCCACGTTCAGTCTTGCTATGGGGCATGATTCGGTTCCTATTTGTTTCCTCAGGATCCGCTTATGTCTGCCCACGTTTTGAAGCCTTCCAAAAAATCAGTGAGCATGCAGCCTTGTGCCTCCTCACCCTCCCCAAATTCAGCCCCACTCCCCATGAACTTCCCCGTTATCCCTTTTTCCCAAGTGTTCTCTAATCTAACTGAAGTTACTCTCCGACCCCTAATATGTTCCACACTAAAAACCATCACATTTGCTGTCAACTTGTCCACATTCACATCCCATTCCTGGGCTTACTGGAATCATTCACTTGATTCCTTCATTCAGCAGGTTAAGCTGGTGTAATGAAGGGTTACATTATCAGTCTTGCATTAGCCTAGTCACCATGGAAAGGCTCACTCAAGCAGGTGTAATGCTTTACAGGCTATTAATTCATCATTGCATCACATCCAGTGTTGCAGAAAAATGACATCATGTTGTTATCTCCTCATGAAGCCTCTACATGATGTTTTTGACCAGGAAAAAATGTAATAATGATACCTGCATGACATTTCATCCACTTGTTCGGTACTTCAATTAGAGCAAACATCTTCATTTGACTTCTTATGCATGCAGTTCAATACCACTGGCTTCCTTCAGTTTTTCTGCTGTCACCACAAAGCTAGGAGTTGCAATTAAGTCTTGTGGAGAAGAAAAAGATCAATCTTTTCAATTTCACTATTGATCAGAGGGCAATATCACAAGGCTGCCTGGACTAATGAAGAGCAGCACAGGGTACCTATTAGGGCTCATGCAAATTCATTGTGTTTAATGTCTAATTACATTCTGGTGACCTCATCAATAGAGTCGAAGGTGATAAAGCTCCCACTGGAGTCTGCATCAAAACTCTGGATTAAGAGGCATCTGTTTTTCAGACAGTGAAAACAATCAAAGTCTATTTAGGGTAACTCATATCAATGTTAAAATTAATTACCATTTGGGAAACAGAGGTACCATGTGTGAAATTGAACAGAATTACTTGCTCTGGGGTTTCTTCCATGTGATGACACTGGCCTGAACAAGCAGATGGTTTTAATTATTGGCTCACTGAAACATTATTCTCTGTTCTCAACTAAGCTATTAACTCTTCTGTCCTTCTAAAGAAATGTTTATTTATTACACACCATGTTAACACATAATTGACCTATCCATGCGCCGCCCACAAATGTATTCTTTTCTAGGAACTACTGGTGAACATTGGAAAAATCTGATTTAACCCAATGAGAAACAAACTAGCCAGCTTTTTATCATTTGATTGATTATACAACAAAAAACTGCAACCGATCTATCTTAGCAAAAAGGGTTCTATATTCTACTAAAAAGATCCTTTGACTCTAACAATAGTGGAACCCTTTTTGGTGCCATAAAGAACAATTTATAACAGTTTCTTTAAAGAACCAAATACAAGATATTCTACCATTTAATCAGAAAAAAAACATTTAAGTATTCAAATAATTGTCATGGTTCTACATATAACCATTGCCTTTACAAAAGAACTCTTTTTTAAAGATGTAACAGTCTGACCTTTCACAAACAAACAAAATGAATACTATTTGGAATTAATTATGCTCTTCTTAAGTTGTACATTGTACAATTCTCTTTAGGTTAAAATGGGATCTTGCTAGCATTCAAGCTTGACCAACCTCGCAATAGAAAAACACATTTGTGGGCAGGGCATTGATATGTTAGTTGATGGTTGACATATATATATATATATATATATTATATATATATATATATTATATATATATATATATTGTACATACTTAAAGAAAGTAACGTTTTAGATAACAGGTCACTTAAAAATGAAAATGCCAGGTCTTTTTAGGCGTATAGCCCAGTGCTTAATTAAAAAATATAACAAACAGATGCTAACGATCAATGATATTTTGTGCAGATTGAACTAAACTGATTAACTGAAACAGAAAAAGCTATGTAGCAGGAATAAAACTGAGAGGAGGACAACCACCCTACAAAGGTTAGACTGTGGTAGATTACTACTGTGGCAGTTTAACCTTCAAATTATACACTACTATGGTAAAAGTGAGCATAGCAACAAGACACAAGGTGGTCATCATGCATCAGCAAGGTCTCTCCCAAACACAAATTTTGTGGCAGACAGGTGTTCCCAGATGTGCTGTCCAGCTCTTCTTTTGCAGAAGCATAAAAAACAGGCAGAGCTGTCCAGCACTGTTCTTAGCTCTGGCAAAAACCACTGAGACCCTGGTGCACCAATCTACAGTCCGGAGAAGTCAGAAGTAGTCTTTACGGAAGAACTGCAACAAAAAAGCCACGTCTCTGAGAGAGAAACAAATCCAAGGAACTCAACCATGCACAAAAACACAAGGATGGAGGTGCAGAAGAATGGAAGCAGGTGGTCTGGACTTATGAGTTGAAATTGGAAATTTTTGGATCTCACAGAGGGCAGTTTGTTTGCCAAAGGGCTGGAGAGCACCGCATGGATCAGCGTCTGCATTCAACAGTGAAGCATGGCAGAGCTTCCATGCTGTTTTTTTTCCATGCCGGGTTACACTTCTGCAAACAGAGTTGGTGATGTGGTCAAAATTAATGTCGCCCTCACTTCTGAGAAGAACAGGCAGATTCTTCAGGTGCCATCAGGGAGGTGTCAGATCAGTTCCGTGTTCATTCTCCAGCATGACAATGACCCCAAACACACTGCCAAAGTCATAAAGAATTATTTCCAGTGAATAGAAGAACAAGGAGTCCTACAGCAGATGATATGACCCCACAGAACCTTGATCTCAACATCACTGAGTCAGGCTGCAATTACATGCAGAGACAGAAGCAAGTGAGACTGCCATTCTGTATCTCAGAAAATTAATGCTGTTTTAAAAGCAAAGCAAAATATTGATTTTTTTTTCTTGGAAGTGTATTGTTGAATAAAAACCATGTGTGACATTATTTTTCAAAGTGTCTTTACAGTAAACTTGGCAAATATATTTGCGTGTTCAGCAAATGTGGTACATTGTTTTTACATGAGGTTAATTGTTTTTCAGCAGTTATTCATTAAGTTAGTCTGGTAAGGATTAAGGACTTGTGATGGCGAGGCTAGTCTTCTTTGTTAAAACAGGATGAACTATGGTCAGTTGGAACCGATAGACATGAGCTAAGTGTACAGCAGCTTTTAGCTAAAAGCCTTGCTTATCGTACAGCATGGCTGTGGCTGATTACAGCCCTTTAATAATAAAGCACAATGTGCATCAGCTGTGACTTCTTCTTCTTTCATAGTGGTAAACATTACTCTCTCTCTCATATATATATATATATGAGAGAGAGAGAGAGTAATGTTTACCACTATAGATATAGGTAAAGGTATGCAACAGGTTTTCCATAGAGAAAAGTCATTTAACCATGCAGTGATGCAATGGTTCTTTGAGCTCTCATGGTTCTATATATAACAACCACTGCCTTTACTAAAGAACCCTCAAAAAACACTTTTTGTTAAAGGGAATACACTACATGTGCAAAAGTTTGTAGACACCTGCTGGTTCAATGTTTCTTCTAATAGGCGGTTTGTCACCTTTTTTGCCACAGTAACAGGCTCTGCTCTTCTGGAAAGGCTTTACCCTAGATGATGGAACACTGCCGTGAGGATCTGATTGCTTTCAGACACAAGAGCACTAGTGAGGTCAGGTACTGATGTTGGATGATTAGTTCCGGAACACAAACGCCACTCCAACTCATCCTACAGCTGCTGGATGGAGTCCATCACTCCAGAGAACACAGTTCCACTGCTCCACAGCCCAGTGCTCAGTCATACTATGGGTTAAAGGTCAAGCATTACAAAGGAGCAGCCATAAGGGCTGTGAATCTCTTGCCCTGCAGGACTGTCAGAAGCAGCAGGCTAGACTGGTGTCTTTCTGGGTGAAAGCTATGTGTGTGGCCACAGGAGAGGCTTGTAGCAGGCCTGTAGAAAACCCAGGGTAAATCAGCTCAGTGAAATTTAAAGGCCATGTCACTGACAGCTCTTTCTAACATCAGCCCTATTCCTCATTCTGACAGGCAGCTCACCCTCAATGACAAGGGGCTTCCAGCAAATTAGATCACATCGCCACTTCAGGAGTTAAGCTGCCATCCTTTCTGTGTTTGTTTTCACGCCAGCGTAATGTTTGCGGGCCTCGTTCAAGAAGGCCTTGCTGAATCCCTCTCTCCTGCCCCCCCAACTTAAGCTGCTTTGCTAGATTCAAATTGATGTCTTTCACTGGCTCAGGAAAGTGCCCGTGTTCGGAGGATTGCCATGATTAAAGAGGTGAAGGACGAGCGATAACATTTATAAGATCACAGAGGAATTCTTCAAAGCCCTCGTTTTAATGATCTCTGAGCTTTCTAGGCTGGTCACTGAAGCCGTGTGACATCAGGCTCTGCAGAAAAGCAGCGTAGTCTGCACTGAGACAGAGCTGTCAGTCCACAGTGCTTCAGAGCTGCTGCTTAAAGCGAAAAATCTAATTTTACCCCAAATGTAGTCAGTCAGGCAAGACATGTTTGGTGTTTGCTTCTTTAGTTTCAAACTGGAACTACAAGGCTAATATAGCTAATGAGTAATGAGGAAACTTATACCCCACCAATTAGCATCATGCAAAACACATGCATAAATCATCACACACTTGCCTCGAACTGCGTAGAGTTGTTAAGTAATCTCAAATAGATTTGCTTATGTGGTTTCTGACATTGTATGACATACTGTTATCTATAAAAATGGACAGTGCACAGACAAAATTCAGGCTTCTGAATGATTGCTACTATAGTTCAGCTACAGCGCTGTGTAAAAGTCAAGAGACTGCCCTTTATGTGTTTAACTTCCAGTCAAAATGGCCTTTAAGTACAAGTTATTCATCGTTCAGCATCAGGGAAAAGCAGAAACATATATTTAGTAGAAAATTACACAAAAGCATCAACAACTAAATATACTATTGTTTTATTCAGTATTTAGGGTGTCCACTCTTTCTTCCATTCTTTTTAGGAGAAGTGCTTTCAGTTTTTCAAAGAAGGGATATTTTTCCACACCTCCAAAGTTCAGTCTTAAAGGTTGGTTGCATTTTTTGCTTCTTACGATCCAAGTAATCCCAAAAATATTCAGTGATGTTGAGATCTGGACTTTTCTCAGTCAGGGCTTCTTGACTGCTACACATTCTTTCAGACTCATAGTGTTAAACTGTCTTTGCACAGTGGAAGGAAGGACAGGAACACCTGTGGCTTTTAACACCTGTCTACCAGGTGCTGTGGTTGTTAGGAGTCCCATTTTTTTATTTTTAGAAATTTCTGTTTTTCATTTTTTTCATTTTAATTCCACTTTCACCATTGTGCATGTTAATTATTTTAGATCTCCTGAGAAATCTCTCCTGAAAAATGAATAACTTGTATTTAACAGCCTGGAAATTGAATAAATAAAGGGTGGTTTCTGATGTTTGCACAGTACTTTCCGTGATATACTTTGCCCATTTTGTACTTTGGACCAACGCCAAACTTTGACAAACTATTGCTTTAATACTTGCTGTATGTATATGGCCAAAAGTATGTAGACACCTGGCCATCATATCTGTATGAGCTTCTTGAACCTCGCCTTCCAAAACCATGGACATTAATATGGAGTCGGCCCCCCTTTGCAGCTATAACAACCACTCTTCTGGGATTCTTTCCACATGATTTTGGAGTGTGTCTCTCTTCCACTAAACTTTACTGTTGGCACTATGTATTATGGTAGGTAGTGTTCTCCTGGCATCCACCAAATCCAGATTTGTCCATCAAACTGCCAGATAGTGAAGCGTGAATCATCACTTCAGAGAACACGTTTCCAATGCTCCAGAGTCCAGTGGTGGTGTGCTTTACACCGATCCAGCTGACGCTTGGCACTGCACATGATGATCTTAGGCTTGTGAGCAGCTGCTTGTCCACAGAAACCCATTTCATGAAGCTCCTGACAAAGCAGACTTGTGCTAACATCGCTCCCAGAGGCAATTTGAAACTCTTTAACGGGTCTATCAGGGTAGAAATTTCACAAACTGACTTATGGCAAAGTTGGCGTTCTATGAAAGTGCCACATATAAAATCACTAAGCTCTTCAGTATGACCCATTCTACTGCCAGTGTGTGTCTATGGAGATTTAATGGCTGTGTGCTTGATTTCATACACCTTTTTGCAATGAGTGTGGCTGAAGTACGTAATAGTTAGAGGGGTGTCCACATACTGTTGGCTATACATCTATATATATATATATATATATATATATATATATATATATATATATATATATATATATATATATATATATATATACACACCGATCAGGCATAACATTATGACCACCTCCTTGTTTCTACACTCATTGTCCATTTTTTCAGCTCCACTTACTATATAGGTGCACTTTGTAGTTCTACAATTACAGCCTGTAGTCCATCTGTTACTCTGCATACTTTGTTAGCCCCCTTTTACCCTATTCTTCAGTGGTCAGGACCCCCATGGACCCTCACAGAGCAGGTACTATTTGGGTGGTGGATGATTCTCAGCACTGCAGTAACACTGATGTGGTGGTGGTGTGTTAGTGTGTGTTGCGCTGGTATGAGTGGATCAGACACAGCAGTGCTGCTGGAGCTTTTAAACACTGTGTCCACTCACTGTCCACTCTATTAGACACTCCTACCTTGTCAGTCCACCTTGTAGATGTAAAGTCAGGGACGATAGCTCATCTGCTGCTGCAGTTTGTGTTGGTCATCCTCTAGTCCTTCATCAGGGGTCACAGGACGCTGCCCACAGGACGCTGTTGGCGGGATATTTTTGGTTGGTGGACTATTCTCAGTCCAGCAGTGACACTGAGGTGTTTAAAAACTCCAGCAGCACTGCTGTGTCTGATCCACTCAGACCAGCGTAACACACACTAACACACCTCCACCACATCAGTGTTACTGCAGTGCTGAGAATGATCCACCACCCGAATAAATCCTGCTCTGTGAGGGTCCATGGGGGTCCTGACCACTGAAGAACAGGGTAAAAGGGGGCTAACAAAGTATGCAGAGAAACAGATGGACTACAGTCTGTAACTGTAGAACTACAAAGTGCACCTATATAGTAAGTGGAGCTGATAAAATGGACAATGAACATAGAAACAATGTTATGCCTGATTGGTGTATATCAGTGTAGCACTACGTAAGGATTATATTGTTGGGATATATCTTTGCATATGTGTGTGTGTATGTTACCAAGTGCTGGCCCTTTGAAGCTGAATCTCAGTAGAAGGATACTTGTGTGTGGGAGAGCGCAGTCTTCATTATTTCTTACCCGGTTCCCTCCCCACTGTCATACCGTCAGTGAGCTCTTAAAGATTGCTGCGGGTGGCATATTGAGATTCCGCCCCGTCATGTGTCCGCCTCGCACAATCGCCTGCCTGCCTGCACGTGCTCCCACGGGTTCATCCAGCTGCTCGCTCCGCGTGGGCGTCCGTCTCCACTCCTGTCTGCTGAAATGCATACACACAAGTAAGGATGGAACCAGAGGTCTACACTCAGAACAAAAGAGCTTCAGCAGGGAAAACAGATGGTGAAGGAAGTGAAGATTATATGGGTATTCAGGCTCTTTTGTTTTGGTAAAGACCAAGGACTCTAGCAAAAACCGTGGTAGTGAATAAGGGTCTGAGTCATAACTTGTTCTTTTAATCAACTTCTTGTTGAACGTTTATGATTTTGTATCTTTTGGTATCTAAAATAAATGCAGTAAATTTGAATAACAGGGTGCATCTTTCACGTCTCAAATCAAGAGATGCCTTCACACTAATATGGTGCATCAGTCACCTTACAGTCAATTCATCATCTAAACATTATCATTAATATAACAGCTATGAGAGTTGGGAAAATAACTCTACCAATAGTCATCTTAACCCCAGGGTGACTAAACTTCTAGAGAGCAGGTGTCCAGCACAGTTTGGGCATTTCCCTGCTCAAACACATCAACTAAACCTGGTAATTAATTGAGCTGAGCCAGGTGTGTAGGAAAATCACCAAATTGTGTTGGAGCTGGGTGTCTGGCACTCGGCCATCACCACCTAACAACCTAATCTCTCAAAGTGCATCATCACGTACAGACACTCATACAGAGCTAAAGGCATTTACTCTTATTTTTATCAGTGTAAACTAACCATAAACACAAACCTTGTCCCAAAACTTGACCCTAAACGTCTAACCCTAAATCCAAACCTTCTCCCAAAACATGACCTTAAACTACTATCCCTAAACCCATGTTTGCCCAAAACTTTATCCAATGTGAGTTCTTTATTTACAGTTTGTAAGTGGCAAACACCAAACTGGAAAAGGGATAATATTTCCAGTCACCAATTACTTATTTATCTAATGATTTCTCAAGTTGGTCATGTACAACTTGTGCACCACCAGCAATGACCACAGCTTCCAAAGAACACCTTAAAGTACAATATCTGCAGACTTATCATAGCAAGTGTGAGGCTAGCATACTGATGCACATATACTATTCAGTTAGATTTTCATCATAAAAATACAAAGTTATTCAGTGGAGTCACAGGACCAGCTAACATTAGTGTTACCTGTGGCTAAATTGTTAGCTAGAGTTAGGCAACTTGTTTAGTCATCTTGAATAATAATAATAATAATAATAATAATAACAGTCACAATAATTATTTACATTTACTGACATTACCAGTGTTTCCATTTCAGTCATATATCTTTTGTCATACCTTCTTAAAATGAATCATTAAAATTCATCATTAAGACAGACTTTCAATCAATTCTTAGTTTCATTTTAAAAGCTAATATTTATATGAACATTGGGCCTCATTCACCAACCATTCTTTAGAAGAGATTTCTTCTTAAAACCCACTTACACAGTTTTTATGAAGATTCTGACATTCACCAGTTTTTTCTTAATTAGAATTTAAGAAAACACTTAGGAAGATATTGGTCACTGAGGCCTACTGTTCTTAAGGGGGAGGGGGTAAGGTACTCCCCCCAAATATTCCCAAAGACACCAGTTCAAATAACTATTTGCGTTTAGTGACAGAAAAGCCATTTCTAGCAGCTTGGAGGGAAAGAGAGGCTCTCTGACAAACAATTTAAAGCTGCCACTTTGACTTTGACAGACAGCCATCCTATTGACACCATAGCGTTTAAATCATTGCATACCGTGTGGCTGGACGCTGACAGCTGAGCATCTGTGTGAAAAAAATCACCTTTCAAACAGAACAATGTTCTCACCTCCCACACATCTTCATTTCATGCTGAAAAAACTCATCTCTCTTCAATTACAAAGAGGGGATCACCAGTCCTGCCGCATACATCACTCTCCACCTTGGACTAGCACCTCCTATGTCTTAATGACAGCACAAATCACTATCTACAGGCTAACAGCTGTGCCGGGAAAAGACTACCTACTAATATGTGAGACATTTAGGAGAAATTTTGCTCAACATGAAGCATGCCCCATATGCTTAACGAAAAAAGAAATAACCACTGAAGATCATATTTATTACATTGACATTGATACACCTTAAAGTTTCTTATTGGTCATGGCTTCAAAACGTAAAACAAAGACTAATTGCTTCGATAGACTGTTTAAATAACTTTTCTTATTAATTTTGCTTTGCTTCTTTATTTATATCACACTTTTTTCAATGAAATATGTTTGCTGATGTTCTCGAAACCAGCACTTTTCCAGTTGCCTAATGCAGCCCTGAGAGTGCTACATTAACTGACTGATGACTGCAGAACATACTGTATCCAACCATCCTCATCACAAACCTAACAGTTATATTATCCTGCAATTCCACAGGAGCACAAAAATGGAAGAAAGTAATATTTTCCACAATCTCAAACTGGTAATCTTTAACAAGACAACATCTAATTATCTATAAATGCAAACCATGGGTTAATTATCTGGTCAATGTTCTCTTCCATCCTCACTGTAACAATGGAAAGGAGGTTTTCAAACACAGAACTGACAGACATTTAATGGATTTCAGTTTGGTGAAAGCTTATTTTGATTGACAGGTTATTAACAGTGAAGGCTGCACACTCAATTGAGTGTGATTAAATGCAAACACACTCCAGTCTGAATGGCTTTCCATTGGCCTACCTTTTAAAGACATTTGATGAACTGATGATTCAAACACCACTTTAAGATGAATCACGCACTTAGATACAGAACGCAGATGCTTCATTATTCTTCCTCTTTCTGACAGAGACAGAGATTTGTAAGAAGCCTGCCAGTAGTCAGAGGTGCAAAGAGCATGAGCTCAGTTTCATACGTGGTATCACTACACAAAAAAATTATAAACTGGGTGCAATCAGTAAATAAGAGTACAGTCATATGCAAATGGTTTTTACATGTTTTGTTGATTTTCTAAGCGAAAATAAGTTAACACATCCTCTACAGGAAACAAACTTCAACATGGCCCTTTTCTGCTCATTTTTGCGTGCAATCTATATTTATTTGCTGAGTTTCATATAATAGAAGAATATACAATATAAAATGTGCCATAACTTTTGCATAGGCCACGGTTTGTATTTTATTTTTCCCCAATATGTTACATTCGGCAAATAAACAGTAAATGTGCATTAAATGTGCAGAAGCGTGTTCTCTGTAAAGTTTGTTTTATTTTCAGATAGAAAATCAACAAAACTAGTATTTGATCATATTACTGTACATATTATTTTGCATATTACCGTAAATTTTCATCTTCATGGAAAACCCTGTCAAAATCTAATAAATGACACGAATACAAAAAGGAAAAATAAATTCTCAGTGCAAGTCTTAAATGTTCAGGTTTAGAAGAAAAACTATCATTTACTCCTAGATTGTCTTTACATGAAGCTTTTACGCAACTAGCTGCATGTTGTGAGTTGCAACATAATTTCTGTTACAAAAAGCATTTCAAAAACAATAAAAGTTGCAGGCAACGCATTCAATTACTCCACTGGTGGCCAAATTAGCAGCTCAAAATATTCTCTTCGCTATAAATTTATCTGCAAGGAGTAATTTACATATTGGCAACATTTTTATCATCTTTGTATTTCTTCCTCATATCTTTATCTCCAGAGTTGGAGAAAAATACTTATAAAAAGTAGTAGTACTGCCTTTATAAAATGTCTATATTCTGAATATGTATTCCCAATACTTGCATTCTGTTACATCCCAATCATGAATATTTATGTTTTCTATTTATCTATATGGTTTTTCTGCTCTGTATTCTAGTCTGTTTTTTATGTTAAACCTTTGAAAATCAAAGTTAAATAACTGTTCCTGTTATTCATGTTCATCCTGTTCACTGAGGGCCGCGTCTTACTGTCTCTTTCGGGAAGCTTTGGATCCCAAATGTATCTGAGCTAGTGTTAAATTAGGGCCATCAAGACAGGAGAACATTAATCCAGCTACGTGCCTCACAATAACAGCAGGCAAGAATAAACAGTGCCACGAGTGGCCGTTAGCTGTTAGCATTAGCTGGCTAGTTTCCACAGTGTTTTTACAGAAACGTTAGCTGTGTGAAATTCCCGTTTGTTGGCACGGCTCAGGAAACGTTCACTAAAAAAAAATTAAAATCTACCAACGTTGAGTCAGTTTTGGAGAGGGGCTCATTTTCAAGTGCTCAATAAACGAACTTCTGTTTTATTTTCTTCTCCATCGACCCCAGTTAAATCAATGGTTTGAAAGCACGTCGCCCCGGCGTTGGACGTGATAATGTGATGCGTTATCTGCGTTTTAATTGGCTGTTTCATTAAACTTGTTCCATGAAGTTGAGACGTTAGCAACTGTTTCAAACGAGTTGCAGGACGCTTTACATTCCCCAACTCAAGGTTTATTTACTTTCATGTAGGTTTCAAGCAACTAGAGTTGCTTTAAAGTTTCACCGTGTAATGCCAACCTTAGAAGCTGCAACCATCATCTGCAATATCAAAAGCATAGTAAAATTAGATATTACGTCTCATTAAATATTAACATTTCTAATATCTTATTACTCTAATATCTTATTCAATATTATTGTTTACTGTAACAAGGTGTCAAATGCACAGATTATAAACAGTCAATCATTACCACATTTGTGTTTATAAGAAGAAATATTTTAGTATGATTTGAATTTGATGAAAATGTACTGTTGATTGGACACTCATTTTGTGAAAAGAAAAAACATTTACATTTTTGTCTTGACACTGAAACAGATAGAAAAATGTCAGAAGCGTAAATGCACTTAATTGTATCACTATGTAATTAAATACATAATAATTCTCAACTTCTAAAGATTAAACTGAGGCCAATTTAACATAAGCACACCAAATTACCGCATAATAATACAAGACATGACCAACATAAAATCCTAATACAGGTTTGAAATAGTCACTGTATTTTTTGTCATTTTACCACATAACACTCCCACTATTTACAGTCAAAATTCCTTTTTATTTTTTTTTTCCTTTTTTATTTTTGTGCGTGTTGTGCAATGAACAGTCCAAAAGTTATTTAAATTAGGCTATCTTGTGGTGGGTGCATTTCTTAATGGAAATCATCTAATAGCTCTGCTCATTAGGCCTCTCCTTAATTAACACATTACTCACTGACAGAAGCTCTGATATATTGTCACAGTCATTACAGCAAAAGCTCTTAGCGCCTGAAAAGTCTTAGAATTTAGATCTCTTGCAACACAATAAGTGTGGAATAAAGCAGGAGATATTTCTCAGAAGCTATTAAGTATATTAAAAGATGTCAATACACTGCTAACATCACATTACAGTGGCAGACTCACCACTTCCACAGAAAGCAATACATGTTTGTTGGCACAAAACAGGACTGGCACTGATGATATTTTAGGGCAGGGATGTTCCAGCCCTAATCTAACAAACCTGATCCTCCTAATCAAAGAGGTCAGGAACATGCAAACATTAGAAGCAGGTGTTTTAAAGGGGAATACCACCAATTTTTAAACAGTTCTGCATAATTCAATCATTAAGTTGTAATTCGGAGTGGTCCGATGTGAAATGGTGCATTATGTAGAAACTGACTAATTTCTTTAGAGTGGTGGTGGTAGGAATCTGGGTTGCGATGCCTACAGAAATATAGACATTTTATTTACTATCCAAACTTACCTGAAAACCTACATGCGTCTTCTGAGTTCTATATGAAATACTGGTAATAGAAAAAAATAGTGCAAAATTGGGCCCTGCATGAACCTGCCTGGATTTAAAAAAATACGTTTTAGGCCAAAACCCGATCATACAATAATGTCTCAGGCATCCGGCATCATATCATCATATTCATACCCATTTCATGTAATAACTTTCTAACGCTTCAGACGTCAGACCAACACCACTGGTATGTTTCTTTAGAGTGCAGCATTTCACATTTATTAAACAATTCTAATTGGTTTTGTTTTCAGCTTAACATTTGAAAAAACAGTGTAATTTCACTTTAAGTTACAGTCTGAGATTTTGTAGGGGAGAGTCTCCAGGGCTACGGTTGGGCAGACCTGGTTTAGCCCAGTGTCCATTCCTTAAAAGGAAAAAATCCTTTCGTTTTCACTGTTCTCAGCCAGCAGCCTCACGCTTCAGTCTCTCCAGCACCTCCTCTTTACTAATAGAAGCAGTGACTTTAATGATTTTCTCTCTTGATTTACTACCCTGTTAAAAAAAAAACACATTATTTTGCAATGTGGTAAATTAAGTAAAGATGATGAAACAGAATGTCAATACAAACATATTCATAGTGAGTCACATTATTCATGTTATTAATGATAAGCACGCTACTTCAGGTCACCTTACAGCCCTGTGGCGTACCTTATCTAGTGCTACTTCACTCTTCTTCAGCTCCAGCACTTTGGCTAAATACCGCACCAGCTCCGCATTGGCCTCTCCGTCAGTCGGTGGTGCAGCAATAGCGACCCCCACTGCCTCTGAGGACACATCTAAAAACACAACAAACCATAAAAGGGTATTAATCCAAACATTAGGACAGACGTAACTGGATTCACTAAAGATAAAAAATAAATCATAAAGAAAAATAAAGATAACAGAAAATGACAAACCAACCTGTAACAGCATTCTGTTTTGCTCCGGGCTTGGCATGTATTGCAATCGCAATATCGCCGTCTTTAAGAATGGAAACTGGGCCGCTTGGTGTTTCTGGCTGTTTCTGTGTGCTTTTACTCTGATGGGGAAAAATGTGGGTGATACAAGCAGTAAAGAAATGAATGAAAATATTATCTATTAAAGATAAAGTCTAACTGGCACCATACACTGACTGAAACACTAAAACTCTCAGTTACATATACTCAGGGGTGGATTTAGTGATTCTGGGGCTCTAGGCAAAAGAGAGGAATGTGGGCCCCTGGATGCACACTTTGAGACGCAACTGTCTACACTGCAAAAAATATCTTGGCATATTATATCTAATATTTCTCATCATGAGACATTCAACACGTTTTACTTAAGTAATTTCATTGAGTGAAATGATCTCAAAATATGTGCTTGTTTTTAAATATGCTTTGAAACAAGCAAAAATAACTGCCAACATAGTGGGAGATTTAGAGCAATGTAGAAGTAAAGTAATGAGATTACTTTTTCCAGTTGGTAACGAGTAACGTAGCCTCATTTTATTTTGAGAAAAATAATTAGTAATTTGGCTTATATTTTTTGAGTAATTACCCCAATACTGGAGCTACCTAAACTAACATTAACACTAGCATTATGTATGGTACGCTGAGCCTGTGCGCCACTCTGTTCTGAGTGAAAAAAGCAAAAAGTTAGATTTGGGAATTACTTAAAGGGGAACTCCATCAATCTCAATTTTTTCCAAAAATAATTAAATGGTTAAGATGTAAACAAAGTCATTCAGAGTGATCTGAAGTGAAACACTCCATTCTAGAGAAACTTGTTGAGTTAGAATTGCTCACAGTGGTGGTGCTAGGAACCAGACGTCTGAAGAATTGAATGCCTCTGAAAACTCTCTCACAGAAAGTTATTACATGAATTACATGGTTAGTTATATGCTGCCTGATGTTTGACACATTGTTTTATGGAGGTTTTGTGATAAAGCTGTGGCTTAAAATGTGTTTTAGTCCATTATTTAAATCCATTCATGGCGGACGGATACATGCAGGGTGCTGTAAGGCAAAATAGTCCCCAAAGAAAACTTATTTTTTCAGATTTATGACTATCATCAGCATTACATATAAAAACTGAGGAGGCGTGAGAAGTTTCTCTACAATGAACCATTTCACGTCAAACTACTCTGACTCTGTTTACATCTCGAGGACTGAATTAGTTAGAAATTCTGACTCACCAAAACCTGGTGAAATGCCCCTTGAGTGCCTTCATGTTTATGCCAGTCTGGCTTTATGCAGTTGCGTCGGCACGTAACAACATGGAACAGCCCACTATAACCACGACCGGGGGATGAGGCTACATTGATATTACTAAAAATGATCGATGTAATAGCAAATAAAAGCTATTTAATATGTAGATATGCTTTGGAATACGTTATTTAACATCAAGACGCACAGTATCTTGTTTCATGGAGGCCCTATAGGCAGCTGCCTACCTCTGCCTAGGGCACAGACAGCCCCTGCATGCATTGTGTGTGCTCTTAGACTCCAGCAGTAAAAGTCTGGATAAAGCGACAGAATCTCACCCTACCGTTTTATCTTTTTTGGGCATCTTGGTTTGGGAAAAAGACAGACTCCTCCGGTTCCTCAGCTGATCTCCAAACACCGAGGAGCTCACAACACCAGCACAGCTCCTCTCGCAGAGTGTAAACACTGGTGTCCTATTAAAACCACGGCGTAAAATTTGAAAGAACATGGACTTGTAGTGATTTAAGTCATGGTAACAGTACGGAGGCATACATTTACGCTGTTTTTGTACCAGTCAGCTAACATGTAAACACACGGAACTGTAACGTTAGCACAAATGCACTGCGCATAGCATAATATGTTGAGCTGTATGGAGTCAACGCTGCGTTGTAAATACGCAGGCGGCTAAATTTAAACATTAAAGGGGAAGTCCAGCGATTTTCAAAATATCTGCGTAATGAAATGGTTAAGGTATAAACATAGTCATTCGGAATTGTTTGATGTAAAATGCTTCGTACTTGAGGAAATTACCGAGTCAGAATTGTTTGCAGTGGTGGTGATAGGAACCAGACGTCTGAAGTGTTTAATGGCTCTAAAAGTTACACCCAGGCAGTTGTTACATGAAACGCTTATGGATACTCAGCCTAATGTGTGAGACATTGTTATACAATAGTTTTGTGATAAAGTTAAACATATTTTAATCAATTTGTTTTAATCGATGCTTGATGGAGGAATACATGAAGGGTGTTCTAAGGCAAAATAGTCCCCAAAGAAAACTCTATTTTTTCAGCTTTACCACCATTTTACCATCATCAGCATTACATATAAAACTCATAAGACACGAGTAGGTTCACTGGTGGTTTTGAATTGTAAATAAAATGTCTGTATTTGTGTTGTAGATATTAGGACCCCTGGTTCTTATCACCACCACTGTAAAGAAATCTGAGTTGTTAAGCTTCTCTACAACCAATTCACATCAAACCACTGTAGATGACTTTGTTTACATCCCAACCACTGAACTATGCATATGCATTTTTGGAAAACTGGTGGAATTCTCCTTTAAAGAGCCCATATCCTAACTTGCATGTTTATTTTTACCCCTGAGGTCCACTAATGATGTTTGTGTGGTTTTATGTACCAAAACAGCCATCATTCATTTTCAGATAGATAGATAGATTGTTCAACCCCTCTTTATCCATTATACTTAAACAGACTGATTTTATTTCCATCTAAAAACTTGGTAACCAAAGCTGAAGCCCCTCCTAGTTCTTTAAATGTAGGCTTTGCTGTCCCTCCTCCATCCATGCTGGAGGGCAGCACTGGTTTAGGCAGACCCAACAAACACTTTCACTCACTGTCTGGGTTCAGTTACAGATTCACCTCCACAAAGTCTACACCAACTGATGATACGTCATGGGCTTTTCCCACTCCAGCACCTCTCCAAATCTCTGACAAGTGTGTGGTGGAGTGTAACAACAGACTGAGCTGACTGAGTGCATGAAAAGAAAACATTTATGATGGAAAACAATTCAAGTCAAGAAGCAGAAGAAAATCCTTATCTCTGGTAAGCCTGATTTTACTCTGTTTTAGATGTTTATTTATTTTTTTGGTAAAATATACGTTACAAGGCCAAGCCAAAGTATATGCCAAGTCTAAGAATATCCAAACCATTCTTTTGTAGAACAAGTCAAAAACAGGGTCAAAATGAGCTTAAAGAAAACATCAAAGTGGGTTAGCAGTTTTGAAGCACCTTTAAACTGTGCTCCAAATTGGTAACCATGTCAAAACTTAAGACGCTCACTACTTATCCTTCATGACCAGACTTGCCTCAGTGTAGATGAATACCCTGGTCCCTATTTCCAGTGTTTCTAGAGTGCTGTTTCTCTGTAGCTGAGTGTCAATGCGATTCACCATTTCACCTGCTGATTCACTTTCTCTAAGCAGAAGTAGAATGACCAGTTCTCATTTCTTCTGTTCTGTTGCTAACCCTGAACATAAAGAGCATAACACTGTTGTCGAAGAAAACCTAAATGGTAACTTTAAAAGAGAAGGAAAAAACATACTTTAATTTTAATGTAAGTCAATGGAACCAGACTTTTTTCCAAGTCATTTTGGGCCATTTCTTTTGGTCCATCCATCATGAAATTTACATACAGTGTAAATGCAATGGGTATTTTCAAACTGTGTCAAAAACTAAAAAAACGTCAAAAATGGGGATATGAGGTTTTCTTCCGACAACAGTGATAAGAAACTGTACTGATGACTAGTGACAGCTATGAGTTTGATGAGTATTATTGGATAAACACTTGTGAACTTTACCCTCCTAGTTTCCAGAGAACGCCTTCTCTGCGCCGTAAATGGAGAAAACGCTATGGAGGCTTGGATGGCAACAAATTACTAGAGCCGAATAAGGAGGAGGACCTGAGAGGTACGGGCCTACTCGCAGCTCTGCTCGAGTGTATAATTTGGAAGCAATCTGTGTGGCTTTACGCTCTGTGATTTTCAGGGACATAACTGTGGATGTACTTCCACTTAGGAATTGTCCTTTCACACTGACTGAGGCCCAGCTTTCTGACCCGAATCTAGCCCAAAGGAAACCACAAAACTGATCTGAGACCGGCACAAAAAATAGACAAAGAGCAGTTCAGCATGAGCTTTAACTAGGAGCTCTTGTCGCCAGCCTCTTTTAACTGGGCTTGTGGTTGGAGTTTGGGCTGGAGACTGTTTTGGGAGAAAACGGGTGTGTCTATGAGCAAAATCAACTGCAGATGAAGTGATGTGGTGTCTGTTTTTAGTGTAAGAAATATTGCAATGACTTCCATGCAGTCTGTGTTTTATTTTAGGAACTATTGTTTGCGATGGTAATTTTTCTCCTCTTTCCTTTTGACCTCAAAGAGAAATCTACACTATACTGTTTAGTTTCTGTAAGTTGGGTGGCTTTTTCACTTGTATCTCACTTTAAAGATATTGAAAATAGCATTCTCCTGCCCTTAACTGCACTGGGGAAAGCTATTGGAAGTTTATTAATTTACTTACTGTGGACAACTAATTAGAATTATGAAAGGATTCTCAGTTTTCTTTTTAAGGTTTCTTTTGAGTTGTCTTGCTTTGTTCTCTGGTCCAGAAGCTCTGAACATGGTCCCTTTTATGACCAACTGAGTCTTTAGACATCAGAGTTAATGGGTTGAATTCAAATGTGCTACTGTATTGTTAAGTAGATTAAATATACGGACTACAACACTTTTTATGAAATGTGGCTCTCCTTTGATTGCTGGCTGCCTTTATTATGGCAAAGCTTAGACCCAAAGAGCTGGCACTGCTGTGTGCATACCTTTGTCTGGAATGCACCAATATAGCTGGGCACAGAATCGACTTCCTGTAAAGAGAATGTGCCTTTTTGGCCTTAATATAAAAACTTACACTGTGTGAAGCAGTGGCATAGACAGACATACGTTTTTGGGTAGCACGCTAATGTCCTGCAAAGTCATAACATCAAGCTATAGCCTGTTCCTCACACCAGTGCAGACATCACCCTAGCTATTCCAACACTTCTACCTCTGTGGTGATTACAGCAATGCTGGATTCACATAAACCCAAGCAGCACTGCAACACCCTTCACTATGAAGCATGCGTTCACTCACCACAGGCACATCTTTGGCCCAACAAAGACAACTAGTAAAAGAAATTTAGCAGAAAACCGATAATGTTAATATTTTTTTAAATTGTTTTTGGCTGTGGATGAGTATAAAACAACATACTCTACTCTATCAGGACGGAATCTCACTTTTATGTGCCCTTCAGGTACATCTTTTGTCTGCAGCTGGAGCTACAAATTCAAACACTGGCATGATGATAACATATTGAGGTGAATGCTTGAGGCACTGGTGGATAGCAACAGTTGCTAAGCTCCGATTGCAGGGCTGAGAAAATAAGACAGAGCTTGGCGGTGAGCGTGATGATTGGCAATGATAGAATGGCAGCTCAAACAAAAAATAAATCAAATTTCATTATCTTTAAAAATAAGCCTAATATATTCTTTCCCCATTTGATTGGGTAGGCCAGTGATCAGTCTGGGTAGGCCCAGACCTACCCAGGAACTATCCGTATCTACACCCCTGGTATGAGCATTTCATGATGAAATGACCAATAGAAATCACTTGAAATAAAATCTTGTTTTTTTTTAACTTTAAGAGTTAAGAACATTTTATTCCTTCTCCTATAAATTCACAATTTTACATGCATAGTTTTAGATACATAGTTTTGTTTAGACAGCCACAATATGCTCTTCTTTTGTAAGAGAAATGCTGCAGATTATCAAATCCAAGCAATAATTTTAAGGGCCTCCTTAAACTCCTCAGTTCTTACAGTCCATATATGGAAAGTAAGCTTCCAGTTTTTAATTGACTGTTCTTGTGATGTCATAAAAACCTTGCATTTACGTACATCTGCCTATTCAGCCTACAGCAGCTTAGCCCCGCCCTTTCTTGTTGAAATTATAAAGCGTGGCTCAGCCTGAACTGACTTTTTAGTGAGGCACAAAATAGGGCAGCAAATCAGAACAAATATATCAGTCTTGCATGTACAATAACAAAAACAGCCTGTTTAATTCTAATGGATAAAGGCAGGTTGTAAAATGGTCATTATAAATTTACAATTTGGAGATACATAGTTTTGTTTAGACAAAGTATGCTCTTCTTTTGTAAAAGAAATGCTGCAGGTTATCAAATCCATTCAATAATTTTAAGGGCCAATATAATTGAAAGTTTAATACAATTTAAATAAAAGAGATTGACATAGAATGTAAATATTAATGTAAACATTAAAGTTTCAAAACATTCTTTTCACTCTTCAGTCCCTAGAGTCCATATATGGAAAGTAAACTTCCTGTTTTTAATTCACTGTTCTTGTGATGTCACAAAAACAGGGTTTTGTCACATCACAAATACCAATGCATTTACATACATACACCTAATCAGCCTACAGCAGTTTAGGCCAAGCCTTTTTTATTAAAGTTATAAAGAATGGCTCAGCCTGAACTGACTTTTGAATGAGACACAATACAGGGCAGCCAGTCAGAACAAATATATCAGTCTTACGTGGGTACTAAAAAACAGCCTGTTTAATTCTAATGGATAAAGGCAAGTTGTAAAATGGTCATGTAAAAATTAAGTATGACTGTTTTTACATAAAACTACATGAATGTCAGATTTTTTGTCAAAAAAGGTATTTTGGAGGTCCTGTTCTCCTCCCACATGGCCTGCTGTTAGTGTGTGGGTGTGTGTGTGTGGACAACATGGACAGGCTGCTGACTGGCTACAGCTGCTAAAGGAGAACCCTACACTGGCCACTTGTGATATTTTAAACATCTGGTATTTTTACCTAAATTGTTATGGCTGTATTGATTTAAAAAACAATAATGCGGTGGGTCCACCAGACCAATGAGTAACAAAAATATGAACACCACACGAGGGTTAACTTCCTCAAAAGATAAGAGTGTTTTAAACACCAAAGCTGCACAACAGTGCTCTCAATTATTATGACATATACCGGATCCATGTATAATAACTCAGCGTCATTTGTTTATATTTACATTGTTTATAAAAAATAGTATAAAAAGATGTATTGATTTTCTTAAGCTGTATCAAGCAAGGCCCCTTTAAGAATCAATGGAAATGTATCATACTTTCACTGTAAACAAAGTAGCTCTACAAAACCCGACTGTGACTTTAATGCCCACTTTGATGGCTGCCTTTGAGTAATTCTGACTTAAATCTGAGATTGAAAATAGAAATTACAATCACAGCAGCCTCACCACACAGGCTGTTTTATTGTGTTATTACTCAGAGGTTTTGGCTTTTGAGAGAGGACAACAACTCAGCTCACAATGTTAGAAACTTATGATTCTACAATAGGCTTTCCTCACTTCTTCTCACCAAATCAATGAGTCTACTTCTTTTAAAAAAAAGTCACTGCTTGTAAATGAAAGAATATAAGAAAATTTTGATGAATTGTTGTTTCAAAGTCACTGCTAGACTTCCTCCACATGCTCTTTCTCCATTTTTCCCCCCTTTGTCTCTATTTTCTCCACTGTCAGAGAATGGCGTAATGACAGATGGCCTCCTGGAGAAGAACACAGCCCCTGTGAAGAGTGCAGAAGCTCAGGTATGTGGGTTCGGGTGCATGCTTTGTCCTGCCACTGCCACATCCACACTCACATAAAGCCTAATTCACAGAGCCGCTCTCTTGTTAGAACCTGAGCTGTGCAAACATTAGGAGACGAAAGCTATTTCAGCAGAGCCGAAGGCTGTCTCTTCCTTTACTGCTCTATGAAATGAGATTCTAAATATATGACACGCTTCCTTGCCGAGAGCTGTACCAGTATTTTTTGAATAATCAAGAACAAGCATTATATTACGAACAATGTAGCATTGTTGGTGTTGCTGAATGAACCTAGAAAAACTTGTCCCTGCAAAAGTAATAAGCTGAGACTAAGCCAACGCATCCTGTAATAAAACCATTCCTCCAGGCGCTGTTTGCTGTTGCTGCTGTCAGCCGACTCAACACATTTGTCACCCGTCATGTTACCTTGTAAAGGTAACAATTAGTTTTTCCCTTCAGTACGCAGCACCTGCACTCGCTCAGACTTCAAAGAGCTGTCTGGTCGCAGCCTTAAAGTCTACCGAATATGTCATATATCATGTGGATTTGAGGGTCGTAAACACAGCCAATTCATGTGTTGCTGTTTTATCCAGACCCAGGAGGGAAGCCCTCTTTTATGAAAAACAGAAGCAGGATTTTCAGACATTAGCCAGTTTTTATTTTACAACTAAACAATAAAGAGTACAAGAAAAAAAAACAATATTGCTTGTGTGTTTTTAATGTCTCCAGGAGACCAGTCTGTCAGGGAACATTCCACATCCTGTGCCAAGAAATGCCATGCCGTCTCAGAGGCCTCACAGCTTTGTGGCTCCAAGCTCAACAGGTAAAGAAACTGAACAGCAAAGAGCTTCTCTTTACAGCGACAGTTTGGCCACAAATTAAATGTACACAATTTTTCCCTAACTCCAAATGTAATGAGAAGGTCTGGCTGTAGACATGCACTCTAAGCCTAATATGCACCGCCAGCCTGTTTTGTCGGTTTTATGAACAAAAACAGCGAACCACATACTTTTGGGAAACCAGTTACACTGAATGTATATTAGCGTTGTCATACTTATAATAATGTAATAAAATATGCTAGTTTTCAAAACAAAACCTATCATGACGATAAGACATGAATGTTGGTTTTTATTCGCAGAAAAAACAAACAGGCTACTGCTGAAACTTGTGAAAACCATCCTGAAGACGATTAGAACCATTAGCAATAAAACCTGAGGGTTTTGCTTTAGGAATTGGCTTAATGGTTGACCATGAGGAAACGATCAAATGTGTCTTGAATCAGTCCCAGATGACCTGCTAAATGATTAGAATCCTTTACACTGTGATATTAACCCTTTATGACAACACAGAATACCCTTAGTGATCACTGCGCACCACAGGAGCCAGCAGAAACTTTAAACAAGTTTGATGATTTTTTCAACAGGGAAGTACATTAAATGGAATTCCATAGATGTGTTATGGATTAAGTGATGATATCACTAAGCAGCCAAATGTTAACGTGCTGTTGGGCCGCTTCTGCCATTGTGGCAGAGTGTTCATGTGACGTCACTGGGGCTGAGAGTACATCTGGCTGAGAGTGCATGTCTGCAGCCAGACTCTGCTGGGATATAATCAGTCAGTCTAGGCGTGTTTGGTGTCTGAGGTTTGCTTAATTAGTTTTAGAGCTATGAGCCTAATATAGATAATGAGTAATGGAAGCTTATGATCACCATGTTAGCACTAGGCAATCTACATGCCTGAATCACCACACACTTGCTTAAAATTGTGACATATTGTTAAGTAAGCTCAAATAGACATATATAGTCTAAAACTGTACAAAAGTGCTATGTTATTGATCATATTTTTGCATTTTCACAATATATGTTTCTATGATAGACACATCATAAAGGGCTGCGATTAGATTGATGGGAATTCTAGGGGCTGTGTCTAATATTGGTATAATGTGCTTCTGGAGAGAGTTTTAAACCTTACTCTCCCACATAAACAAAAACAAGTGATTTAGCCACTCTGCTACAGAGCCAGTTATGAAACACACATGTGTGACGTGCACAGCTCAAAATAAATGCTTAAAACGTGATGGCTATATGTGTGAAGAAGTGCCAATGACTACTGTTACAACAAAACTGCATCACCATAAGGAGCATTTTAAATGATTAAATATGTATTTATTCATTTTATAGGCCTATATAGACAAAGCTGTTTAAGCTGATAGGTTTTCAGCCTTACAGTCCACAAAAATGTGATTGCAGCCATAATGTAAGTAGCTACTAGTATTCAGTGGCAAACCATGACTATTAGAACCAGGCCTCCTCAGTGATAATGCTAATTTCTGTTAGCATCCCGAAGTGATTCTAGTACAATAATCTAGCTACAATTGTTGTTGTTGTTGTTCTTGTTATATTACAAAAGCTTCATGACACAGAAACTTATCCTAGTTCCAGCCTAGGCTTCATCTCTGTGAAGAAAAACTGCCCTAAATTTCAATTGCCAGCTTAAATTGCAGTGTCATACTTTGCTGCCCAGGCTTACCAGCTTTTATCAGCAACGGAGGTACAAAAGCCTCAATCCCCCAAGCAGAGCAGGAGCGGGCCCTGTCCACCCAGCCCTGGCCCAGCGCCAGCAGGATGGACGCCCAGCACAGCCAGTCAAAGAGAAAAGTGTGAGTCCAGCGTCTCATTCACAGCATCATTTGAGACTCACATACACCTCACATACAAGTTAAGTCTACTTAAAGTAACTTTATTCTCACTGATGCATTTTGGTGACGCACACTGTGTCCTCTGCACTGTCCAGGGCTGCTGACGTGTTGTTCGATAGCTTTGCCTCCGGAGGGAGAGTCAGCACCAATCTTTTCTTTGAGGTATCCAAGAAAAGGCATTACACAACCAAGTCGTTAACAACACTTCAACCGAGAAAATCTTAGATGTTGTCATTTTTCCCCACAGACCCTGTGGAGCTCTGGCGTTTTACGTACTGACCCGCGGATTAAAGACTGTTATGCACTGATGAGGAAACTGCAGGATGCTGATGGGGCAGTGGACAGGAACACCTTCCAAAGGTCATGATAAGCTCTTTAAATCTATCCTCAGAGTCCATATTCAGTAAGCAGAAATGAAGCTGATGTCACACACCTGCTACACTCATAACGTTGGCTCTGCTTTCCTTTGGACGCCCCGCAGGTGTGTAACAGGCTTCGTGTCTTTCATCTTGAAGGCCGTGCAAGGCAGATTTGTCATTCCAGATTTCTCCACATTCACTGAAGAGACCCAAAAGTTGTTTATCAAATGTAAACAGCTGTCTTCTGTAAAGGTGTGTGACATGATTTCAGGTTTGTCATATATGACCAGTAAATGATCAATGAGTTAATTCTAAACACAGCTGTATTCCTCAACAGGAGAGAGAAGAGGGAAATGAGGGCAGTGGAAAGTGGGGGGTTTCAGTCTGCACAGTGGATGGCCAGAGGTACTGAAGCTAATGCTTTGAAGTATGGTACTGTGCAAAAGTCATATATATATATTATATATATATATATATATTATATATATATATATATAGGTATAGATTTGCTAGAAGTTACAGTAAGATTGGAGTGAGTCTGTTTGAGGTGTGGACATGGTATGGATTGTCCATGGAGATCATGATGATGATAATGATTCAGAGGTGTAGTGAAAGGCTCACTGACCGAAACACCAGCACAACTGGCTGTTCAGCAGCCTGATGGCCCGGGGGAAGAAACTGTCTCGGAACCAGCTGGTTCTGGACTTTATGCTTCTGTATTCCATTCTTTTCTGGAGACTTGCTTTCTGTTTTTCAAAAAAAAATGCAGGAATATTTTTCCACACCTCCAGTATTCAGTCTTACAAGTTGGTTGTATTTCCTGCTTCCCTTTTTTTTCACTTATTTTCCTTTGACTTTCCCCTTCTTTATGCAAGTAGATTATCTTATATCTAATGTCCTCAGAAGTATCTCCTGAAAATGAGCAAATTATACTAAGTGGCTGGTTTAACTGAATAGTAAACAAATGAAGGGTGGCCTGTGACTTTTGCACAGCCCTGTAGATATTTTGCTTCGTCACTGATTAGAGAATTTCCAGTAAATAACTCTTCAAGGGCTGTTTTTGTGGATTTGGACTGAGCCTAGTCTGAAGATAAACTGCAGTGTCAGTGGTGTTTTATCATTTAAAGGTGAATTCCACCAGTTTTTCAAATGTTTAAATAATTTAGTTATATAGACATAAACAGTCATTCAGAGTTTTGATGCAGAATGTGTCACTGGAGAGAAACTGATTCAGAACTGTCACTGTTGTGGTGACAGGAACCAGAAGTGTATAATGCCAGTAAAAACCTCCCTCACAAAAAGTTATTACACAAAAGGGTTAAAAATATGCTGTCTAGTGTCTGAGACATTGTGTTAAAATAGTTCTAAGACAGGGTTTTGGCCTAAAATGTAATTTTTAAAAGTCATTCATAGTGGAGAGGTAAATACGGGGCATTGTAAGGTAAAATAGTACCCCAAAAAAACCTTTCCAAAACTGTTCTGGATTTAACACCGTATTAGCAACATTACATATTGTCACTGTAGGGACAAAATATGTATCTTTTTCATTTAGCAGTTCATTTTATGGTGAACATACCAATAGAAAAGATCCAAAACTACTTCAAATAAAATCTTATTACATTACTTACATTGTAAGCTAAGGATATTTCTCCTTCTACTGAAAAGAAAACTCAGAAGACACCAGTAGGTTCACTGGTCACTTTGGATCGGCAATATTTGCATTGTGGTCATCACCACCCTGGTTCCTATCACCACCAAAATCTGAATCTGTATGTTTCTCTACACTGAACCATTTCAAATTAAACCCATCCAAATGGCTTGGTTTACATCTAAACAATCAAATTATGAACAATTGTTGAAAAATCAGGTGAATTCCCCTTTAAAATCCCATTTAGTCCAGGTTTAGGCTTAATCTGGGTCTGGAAAACTGGCCTCAAGAGTCTTGCTTGTTTCCTTACTGTTGTTCACCCTCACTCAGTCACCATCCAAGCAGTAATATTGTTGACATTCTTTATCATTATGAATCAGATTATGCTTAAATAAGAGACCACATCCATATTTATTCAGTGGTCATTTTGTTTTATTTTGGCTGTAGGCTCTCTCTTGGGGACTGGGCAGAGCCATGTGTTCTAGGAGAGATCTCTTGGCCTCTGGTTTACGGGCTTGCAGTGGATCAGCTTGGGGTTGACTATGTACACAGATACGTAGGAGTGGAAGAATATGCTAAATATGAGTCTCCCTTTACTCTGAGCAAGCAAGGTAAGAATGATTTAATAAAGAAATTATTTTCTTTATTGTCTCTATTCATTGTTGTGAGACTAACACCACCAGTCTTTAAAGCACACTGTGGTTTGCATCAAACACTTCCAAGTGGTAAACCTTTCTGGTCCAGGATTAAACCAGACTTGAGATGTTTGAACACAGATGAATCCTAATCCTTGACTCTAGCAGATCTTCAATGGAGAGTCCCCCTTAGGTCCAGCTTATTCTGTGTTTGTAAAGCTCCTCTTTATATACTCTGTACTGATGTGGTTGGACCATTCTGGCATGCAGGTGTCCCTCACAGTCCACTGACTGAGACAGGAGCTATCATCAGTGCGTCACTGCTGCAGGTGGGGCCAGTTTAACACATCATCACCACAACACACCCTCAAAAGCATGTCTTCCTTTTTGTTGATGGTTTCTATCTTCTAGCAGTTAACAGTGAGGCCTGTTACAGAGGAGGAGGAGAAGTATGAGTCGGTAAGCACACTATGGGCACACCTCAACCATTTGTACTGATTTTAGTAGAACTGAGTTTAAAGTTGATTTTTGTATCTTGTTGTATCGCTGACAATATCAAAAATGTGTTGTAGGTTTGTGATTTTAATTATTTCTTAATCAATGCTTAACTGTACCTTTCAAGGTCAATGGCTTGTCACTGGGATCGTAACCTCAAGGGTTTCTTCTTCAGTCTCTTTAGTTAGTGAACATAATTGGACCATATTTCACTGCAGTTTTATTTTTTTAAAGGAATTATTTGGCAAAAAAAAATCAATTTTATGCAATTTTCCACTTAAACAAGGCATAGTCTGTCAACCAAGGCACAAGATTTTGTGTGCAAATTGTTGCATCTTTACTTTCACACAGGAGCTATGAGGCTAATTTTACGCACGAACATTAGAAGTCAATAGTCACCCAAATCTTTTCTGTAAATACATCCCAAAAACCTCTCTCAACCCACTTAAACCACAGCCAGTTCTTCATTGAGGTCACTCAGGTTTGTTGAGCACAGTATGACTTACTGTGAATTATACAAATGAAAAAACTTGCATTTTTATTGTGCCGAAGGACATTTTGGGGATTTATTTACATAAAGATTTAGGTGACTATTGACTTCCAGTGTTTGTTAGCAATGTTATGTAGTATGGTATATTATGTAACGTTATGAATGTAGTGCACCTTTAAGACTCATTTAAGGTATAAAATTAGACCTTAAGAATATTGTTGCACCCCTGAACGTACATTTCCGTGGTTTGAGGGCAAAAATGTACTTATACAGAGCTTTTTTCTGACAGATTCTCTGCAAATTCTTAACTTTTAATCCACATCACATTTGTTTCTGTAAATAGGATATATTTTATACATTAGATTTTTGTAGTTTTTAGTTTAAAGTTATTGTGTGTATGTGTGTGTTGTTTTGCAAAAAGAACATTTTTTTCATGTTTTTGTATTTTTTTCACATAAAATCAAACAGAAAAATGTAAGAAGTACAGAATCGGATGTGGAGATACAGCATGTAAAGTAAATGTGAATGTAATTCACTAGGTGATTGACTGTGTAATTACATGTAAATTAAATATAATAACTTCAGACCTCTAAGACTTAATCCTCTTCCAAATTCTCATTGTCAGGTTCTGAATATTGTAAGGAGACTGTGTAACAAGGAACACGCCAATTTAAACTGTACAAGGTACGTCGTCTCCACAGACATCTGTAAAAGGTAACAAATGCTCCATTTGATTTCATGCTGTTTATACTGCTTCAGTTACCAAGGCTTGAGGAAGGACATCATTCGTCTACATGCTCTCTCATTTTATCTTCAAGAGAAGAAGGTAAGCTCACTTGTTCCTACTTATATACACTAAATTCTGTGTTAACAGGCATATATTCTATGCTTTTTCATGTTTTTTACTTCTTTCTCTGAGGCCCACTTATAACAATTGTGTGGGTTTGTGTACCACAGAACTGATTTTTGCATGAACATTTCCAACCTTTCTTTATCTTTTAAAATTAAACAGGCATATCCCCCCTCCTACTTACACTCAAAACAATATTTAAGCCAAAAAAGTTAAAACTTACGTAATTTAATTACGTCAATTTTCCATTCAATTTAAATACATAAATCCAATGTAAAAAATGGTATTATAATTTACGTTTCTCCATCATGTTCAATAACCTGAATGAATTAAAAATCGTTTAAATTAGAAGTACTTGTAGGATTTATGCAATTCTTTAACATAATATTTATGTATTTCTAAAGAGTTAATAGTACCTTCTGTATTCACAGCACAACTACTGAAGACTGTGTAAATGTATTAAATGACAATACATGTTAAATTCACAAACATTTGTTGTAGTACACACTGTGTTAAACAGTATTTGCTGAGGCTCATTACAAGACACATAAACTTTGAAGTCTAATGTGAAAGAAATAAACATAACTTTATATATTTCAGCTGTGATCAAATTCCCTGGTTTAGAATTTCTATTCACTCAAAACTGAACTACTAATAAAGGCAAATGTTTATGTGCACAACATTCCTACTGAGGTGCAGCTCTCATGCTGACCATCATTCAGGTTAGCTAGGTAATGCTATCAGTCACTTCATGCCATGCTAATGTCGAGGTCACCTACAGTTGCAAAAAACATGAACTACTGATTTGAATATTAATGGAATACATCTTTATATACTGCGCTTCACAGTAAGTCACTCCCACTGTTTATTTAATCTACCTTTTGTACGCGTTAACATGACAGCAGACATAGCAAGGATGCTAGCTAGCTAGATCGCTGGTGTTGTCTAGAGTATCTCTCAAAATAAGCAAAATGAAACATTAATATATGGTCAAAAACATTAAAAACACAAATGAAGTTAATGTGCATCACTATTTCTTTGCAGTTGCACTGAATAACAAAGGATGGCGGGAGATTGTAAAAATGAAAAGAGCCATTTCATGTCCACCATGCCAGCTGAAGCAATTTCCTGGTTGATGATGCATTTCCTGTTAATATTGAACATGCACACTGCCTCCTAATAAGATTAAGTGGAAATCTAAAAGGTCTTATACAATTCAATTAAATCAGTTTTGGATTTATCCAAATTGGGTTGCTTCTAATGAAAATAAATAGGTAAAGTATATTTTTACATTTTTTAAAGTTTTAAGTAAAAATATTTGCTTAATGATAAATCATTTTTTTTGAGTGTACTTAAGCACAGTATGACTTACCGTGAACTATAAAAACAGAAAGATTTAGGTGACTATTGACTTCTTGTGTTTGTTAGCAATGTTAGCCTCATAGCTCCATCTGATTAACTACACCTGAGATGATGTGGAATTATTCCTTTGAGTTGCATTGACTGTATACAACCTGTCGTGACTCCAGGCTTTTTATTTTATTTTTCTATTTTAGAACATTAAGCTATGAAAGGTTTACCTTTATGTAGTGTGGTATATTATGTACATTTAGGAATGTAGTGCATCTTTATAAGTTCAGTGTGAATGGGTGGGCTAAAACTGCTGTAGGCTGGTTAGATGGATATATAAATATAAATGTCTTTTTTGTGACATTATAACAACAATTAATTCAAAACAGGGATTGAGAAGTGAACAGTACATTTTAAAACTTTAACCACATTTGCATCCGGCATTAAACTCTTTAGTTTTAAAAAAATTGTGGAAATTTTGGAGTTATTTAAAACAGAAATGACATGTTGTCAGAACTCTTGCTCTTCTAAACTTAAATACTTGTTGATCCCTTGCAGTGCTTTCCAGATAGTGTTGACATAAATGCCACACTGGATCTGCTGTTACAGGTAATCACCAGCAACGATTGACATGTTTTGACATTGACATGTTAACACAGTTCAGCAGCTCTAATGGAACATGTTTTGTTTTTAGTGTCTATCTACAGAAGTCACCTGTGAGTCTGGAGCGGCGTTGGCTGCTTCGTTAGCCAATGGTGGCCTTTGCCCCATGTCAGGTGACCAGGTCCTCTCACCATCCGCAGTTCGGAGTACTCTGTCCATGATGCAGGTGGCAGGGATGAACAATTATTCCAGAATATTCCATTTTAAGGTAACTGGAATTACTTGAATGTAAATCCTGTATTTATATGATAAATTAGCAATATGTATTTCTCAGCGTGTTGTTTCATGGTATGTTAACTTTATAGTGTAACAGGGTGCATATCATGTTACTTTTAATGTATGCAGCAGTAAAGTGAATGATGTGAGGTATAGGAAGGAAAACATAAGGGCAGAAGCTGCATAGGCCCTGGTGAGAAATTTCCTAGTACTGCAGCACCACCTACTGGGAAGGGCCCAAATAACTTTTGAGGCAACTGAATTATATTAATTTAAAATAAATTCCATTTAGTTCAGTTTCATCTAAGGTAATGTAGCTATACACAAGAGTGCATATAACAGTAGTATTTTGTCAAATTTAAAATTTTTACATAATTCAATCATACAGGTGCAAACAAAGTCATTTTCAGAGTGGTTTGGTGTGAAACGGTTCATTGTGGAGAAACATCCTGAGACAGATTTCTATACAGTAGAGGTGATAGGAGGCATTTACCACTTCAGATATCCAGTTCCTTTCACCACCAATGTAAACAATTGTGACTGGGTAAGTTTTTCTTGAACTGATCATTTCACATCAAACCACTCTGAATGACTATTTACATCTTAATGATTTAGCTGAGCATAAATTTAGAAAATTAATGGAATTCTTTCATAATCTGTAAAGATATAGTGGCTTTTACACTCCCTACTCTGTAGACATCTGTGCCTGCCAAATCCAGCAGCTCTGGTGTGGTGCTGATAGTCATCCCTGGAGTGCTGGGCCTCATGTGCTGGTCACCAGAGTTGGATGCACATGGAAATTCCTGGAGAGGAGTGCATTTCTGTGAGGTCAGAACCAAATTAGGCAAAGTTTAAAGGAGGTCAGATTTCCACACCACGATTGATGTAACCACTGGTAACACCTTGTTTGGTTTCAGGAGCTGGTGTCTGCCTTCCAGCTGCACAGTTTTGACATCCGGACTCCTTTCAGACAGGTGCTGTCCTACAGGCAGTGGAAAGTGGAGTCTGAGGTCAGCTGACCTACTATGAAATAATTTCAGTGTAACATTTGTTAGTGAGTTGGATATTGTAATCGATTCAGCACGTTCCGTTTGACTGGCTTCACAGGGTTACCAAATCATGAACGTCCTCTTGGCTGCTTACCGAGGGGACCTGCACTCCTTAAGGAGGTAATGCCATCTTATTGTGCTGGTAATGTCATTAAAAGAGGTGGTTTTATAATTATTGGCATCCTTGGATAACCCCTTAAATGGCCAGGGCCTGGTTTTATTACACACTTTTATAACCTAAGAATAGCTTGAAGTCACTGTAGTTATTGAATAATAAGCCTTAGTATGTATCAAGCCTGGGATTTTAATTAGCTAAATCTCACACTGAAAACCTAACATTTAATTTAAGCTAATTTAGTCTGAGAAAACCCTTTATCAAACCTTTATCAAAAAATGTTTTTTTAATCAAAATCACAAGTCATAATTATTGACACCACATCATTTACATTGTGCAGGCTGCCTTATCCAACAGAACGGCAGTGAGTCTTCTTGTATAATGCTTGATGAGATATAGAACATGCAATCTGAGACCACTCCTCAATCCAGAATCTCTTCAGACCCTCCAGACTCCTAGTCCCTCTCTTTTGGATTCTCTTCTTCAGTTGACCCCTCACATTTTCATTGGGGTTTCTGGTCATTTTGACATTTTTAATTATTGCCCTAAAAGTAGATTTATGCATTTTCAGGCATGTACAAGCTTGATTTATGAAAGTCGACACACTTTTGTCTCACTTTATTTGTGTATTCTCTAATCTTCTCCATGTTGATGAATGAAGGGAATTTGTCCTCTGTGTTGCTTCATATATTCCTCAGTGAAACAGGAAGTCATGCATGACCACTTAAGAGTTCCTGAACACTCATGTGGTCTTAAAAAGTTAAAAATAAAAGGAAGAGCTTCAATTAAAGGTTAGGTTTCTTTCATGCATTAAGTGTGAGAATTGAGCTCATTAACCATTAAGACATTTTTTCATGAATGACCTTTTATTGCCCATCATTACCAAGGGTGCCAGTAATTATGGAGGTCACTGTATCACTGTAGCATTTTTTCCCAAAAGCAGCTTTTCAAAAGGCTCTTCCCTTGACTGATTAGTAAGTGTTTTAAAAAACACCAGTGCAGTTAATTTAAGCAAAATGTTAGTGAGGTAGTGTTCTGTGGTGATTAATTTTAGCTCAGTGTTGATCCTGGGATGTGAGAGCCATCTCACTGGCACTGTGTAAATGATACAGATGGTCCCAACATAATGACGTGGTGCAACTGCTGCTAAATCAAGTATCACTCTCCCTTTCTTCACACCCGCTCCCATGACCTCTCTCACTAATTAGTAAACAGGATGCGTGACGTACTGTGATGTGTCATGCCTCACCTCGGCAGGTACTTCCTCTCTGGAGCAGATGTGAATGCCGTGGATTATGATGGAAGGTCTGCCCTTCATGTGGCTGCCTCAGAAGGGCACCTGGAGGTCATCAAGTTTCTGATGGAGAACACAGGAGCCAACTGCACACTAAAGGACAGGTAAAGTTAAAACACAGTATAGAATGATTAGAATGATATTAGGGATGCACCAATCATGAATGTTTATGGCAAATTTTAATTTCTTCACAGCCAAATTGGCCAGTTGTGGACTTTTATTAGCCTTTATTTTTTAGCTAAAGCTCACACTGTGTGGGCTAAATGACCACATAACTAGTGAAACTAGTACATTTGCAGTACTCTCTATTAGTTGCATCAAACCACTCTGAATGACTTTGTTTACATCTAAACTTTTGAATTATACAGAATTTTTTTAAATCTATAGAATTATCCTTTAAGCACTATAATGTGTGACATGTTGACATGTTGTGATTGCATATTGAAAGGTAAGAACTGACCTTTGACCTGGTGATGTGTTGATGTCTGACAGGTGGGGCAACACACCATTGCAGGAGGCTATGAGATGCAATCAAGGTCCTGCCACACAGCTTCTGAAGAAGTACACAGACTATGAAGAGAGTTTATGACAGAGCAGAGAACAATAACCAGTCTGTGCCAATGCCTTGTGGTTTGGAACGCAGCTTTAAAGGCCAGTCATTTACACACTTCAGACCTGTTGCTATGTATAAGAGTGTGTGGTGTGGTGAGCCTACTTTTTATAGAAGATGAATAGTACTGCAGCAAGGATGTCCACTGGTATCTCACTGTAATAGAACTTCACTGTTTGTTCAATAAATGCTAACCTCTATCATCTGACTAATCTCTCTTACTAATCTGTGAAGTTGGAAACTGTCTGGTTACATATTGAACACACTGAACTAAACAATTTATTGTCATACGGAATTCTGAAAAATTTGTCAAAATGTTTGTCAAGCATGGATTTAGCTAATTTTCCTTCATTAATACGTCCCTTAATAATTTAATGTTCCTGAAATTTGTATAAAGTTTTGTACATTGTACAAGTGGCTTTTTCTATGTCCCCATAATTTTACGAGTGGAACTGCTGTCTTTGTGGCCATGAAAAGTTTTTTTATTATTATTTACTTCCTTAACAAGTGCCAAAACAATGCCAAGAACTGAATTAGCATAATAAACAGAACAAAAATATACATAGATATAAATATAAAAACATACATAGAGGGTACAATTACAACTCCTAGTGATTTGCAAATGTCCACAGTTTTTGCTTTTTTGCTGTTTTTGAGTCGGAAATAGTATTAACATACAGTATAATCTCAAGTACAAAAATCATAAATAACGGCTTTATAATATTACATTTACACTTATTCATGACAATTTTGCTAATATTATAATAAAGTTAATAATATAGTAGTGTTTTACTTTATCTTTCTAAACATTATCAAACAAAAACATTTTCCAGGCACAGAATCTGAGTCAATATGATCAACTAAAAACCTTTAAAACATTTTAACAAAGTGCGGCCATTAAAAGTGAACTCACTGAAGTGCACACGCAGGACGCGGAATCTCAGTATCCAATCACAGCACAGAGCGCGTGAGCAACAGCCAAACACAGCGCAGGATGGGAGACCTTTCTAACCAATCACAGCTTGGGGCGCGCGATCCTGCTAGCCAATCACAGCGCAAAGTAGGCGGGCTTTGTCTGAACGAAAACAACATCGACGTATCTGTTTTGCTCCTCCTTCTGCACGCAACTGCTCCACCAATCAAATCACAGCTGTGTTCCACAGCGCACGAGGACTTGGGACAATGCGGCGGACCACAAAGGGAGTGGGCGGGGCGTATGTCGTACGCCCCGCCCACTCGCGTCTCCTAGCTGCTGCTCTGCTCTGCTCGGACGGATCCTGCGTGGATGGAGGATGATCATCATGGCTAGCGCTTCTTCACGACAGCGTCTTTTGTTCGAATGATTTTGTCTTGAATTTGGCGAAGACGAAAGCGTAAAGATGTCGGTGGCGGGACTGAAGAAACAGTTGCACAAAGCAAGTCAGGTAACAAGAGCGACTGTTTTCAGATCATGTAGAGCCAGTGTCTTCACTCCATCACTCACAAAGTATGACAACAACACTTCGACTAGAAGCTCAGGTCAGTCAGCTAGCTGGACTCTTTTTTCTGAAATTTGCCATTTGCTAGCCTGCATGAAGTAACTGTGTCAGCCTGTACACAAGTTGTCCCCTGATCCAGGCTGGCTCCGCCTCAGTGCCTCAATGTGGCTGTTCAAAGTCACGTAGAAAGCAAATTAAAGGAAGCCTGTGATAAAGTTAGCAATGTTAACCTTTGCACAGGTGTAACGCTTTTATTGAGGCGTGTGTTGGGAGCAATACGGGAAGAAAAGTGGGAGACTAGCAGCAGGACTGGTGTCCCACCTTATGTAATCAAAGCAGTGCACACACCTCACTCACCTTGTGGGCTCCAAGCAGGATTGAATTACTGCAGTAGCAGAAGTGCTGGACAGGGAGGGTCTAGGGGTTGGAGTGACTTTGCTGACAGGAGAGAAAAGCGCACCCAGAGCGTTTGAAGGTGTTGGATTGTTTCCAGCTTTTGAACTACACTGACATTAGGGACATTAGGTGTGATGTATGTTTGCTTTATGATTGCAATAAAAAATAAGTTTGAGCATAGAAAGTTGAAATGTGATGTGATCTTTCCAAAAGCTATGGAAGACTGCACGTTGTTTGTGAAAACAAAAATCCACCAACTGAAGGACAATCTCTCTTTGGCATAGAAAGAGTGCAGAATGGGAAAAGTTTTGTAGGCCTTGTTCTCTCACAGCAGACTGAATCCTCTTAGTGTTGTAAAGGCATTAACCGAGCAGCTGATATTGGTAACCAATTAGAACAAAACCAGACTTATACTTACTCTAATACTGTTTTTAGAAATACAGTCTCTCCTCAGCATCTAAGGACGTTGAATAGGACAAAAATGTGATATGAAATGTTCCACTTTCCTAAAGGGATGGTGGCCTGAAAACAGAAGTATGGATGATAGCCCCTCCACAAGGAAAAGACATAAATGGTTCAGACCTGATAACAAAACAGTCTTCACTTCCTTATGGCTTGACCCACTAATGCCACTAATGACAGAAAACCATAGAACAACATCAGAGCTGTGTAAATACTTGAGGCATCTTTCTATCAGCACATATACAGCCATAGAGAAATATTTTATCTGCTATATGTACAGTACTGGATTCACATTCATGATGTTCAGGTTTGGACTCTGTGGTGGTCAGTCCATTGTTTTGAAAACGGCTTTGTTTGATTTGCAGATGTTCTCATTTTATGTCCATTTCCTTTTCTCAGTAAGAGCTTCTTGACAGCTACACATCCTTTCAGACTCATAGTGTTGAGTTGTCTTCTCACAGTGGAAGGATGAACGGAAACACCTGTGGAGTTTTTTCAGATCTGATACAAGAGTAGAGTTTAATTTTCTCCTCCCTCTCAAAGATGAAAGCTTTAAGTACAGCATAAAAGACAGTTTTGGTGGTCTACCAGGTCTTGAACGATTTTTAGGGGTCCCATTTTCTCTACATATTTTAATAACCTTTTGAGCTTCAGTTTTGAAAGCTCCATTTTGTGTCTGTTTTGAATGGAAATTGAATTAATGAAGGGTTGTGCCTGACTTTTGCACTTTTCATTTTACTTAAAGCTCACAAATATATTATTTAAGTTCTTAAAATATTGTTATAACATCATATATCTATCAGTATAGCCCATACCCATAATGACAAGTATAGAAAATCTGTCACTTTCATAGACATGCTACTAAATGCTATTATTCCATTTCTATAGGTATAATTCATAAGTTCTTAAATAACATGATGGCATAGCTAAATGTGTCTTCATGACGAGGCAGGTTTGTAAATGTAATAATACAGTCAGTGTCTTTGGCACTGATGCCAAAGCAGTGTTGTGAACACTACTTATAATGCTTTATGTTAAAAATCCATTGTGCATAATAAACATATCTATAATGTGTTATGAATGTTTATAAATATTCATAGCCATGTTTATAATTTGTTGAGAATGCATTATAACATGTTGTGAATGTGTTTATAGATGCTTATAGACATGGTTTTCATAGAAAGAGTGAAGTTTTTGTACAAAGTTTTTTTGTTAAGATTTTTGTCTCTCCCAAAACTTTTCAACAGTCGTTTCGTTTTCAGTCTTGTCTTTCTCAGAAGTCCAAACAAAGTAAAACCACCTTATCTTTACAATCAGCTGCAGAGTTAAGAAGCACAATCACTCAACAATCAATACGTTCTGCTTAGTGTTTTCACTGCTGAACTTTGTACCCTACTTGTTCAAACCATAACAAATCAGACAGTGTCTTGTTTTTATTTTTTCCTTTTCTCAATTCAGCTGCTCAATGAAAAGATCAATGGAGCTGAAGGAACAAAGCTGGATGAAGATTTCATCAAAATGGAAAAGGTATGAAAGAATATTCATTCCAACTAAAATAAAGAAAGTGGCATGAATGTAAACCTTTCAAGTCCACAAAATGCTGTTCCATTGTTTGCTTTATTGCAGAAGATTGAAATCACTCAAAAACTGATTCTCGACCTCATTCCAAAAACCACAGAATACCTTCAGCCAAATCCAGGTTTGGCCATATGAGTATTTATAGTATTACTTAATATATGTAGAGAATTAAGGCTTATTTATCATCATTTCCTGCTTTTTGTCCTTGACTTTCAGCATATCGAGCAAAACTCAGCATGCTTAACACAGTGTCCAGGATCCGGGGGCAGGTGAAGACAGTTGGCTATCCTCAGACAGAGGGAATGCTGGGAGACTGTATGTCACGCTATGGCAGTGAGCTTGGCGTTGAATCCGCATTTGGTATGTTTTTCAACTGGAATGAATGTCATTCACCCCCTTGTCCATACAATCTATATTTGGAAATTAGCCTGCAGAAACAGCCTGTTCCAAATTACTTGAATGTTTAGCATGTATAGCATCCACCTATTCAGCCTACAGCAGGTTAGCCTCACCTATTCACACTGATGTACATTGATTGTTTCAGCCTGGACTGCATTTTGAGGCAGCCAATCCAAATAGAGAGCATTTGCATATATCAGTCGTAAATGTTAATTCTAAAACAAAAACAAAAACAAAAAACAACAAAAATATTGTAAAATTATCATGTAAAAATGAATTATGACTGTTTTTGGTACATTAACTCATATAAACATCCTAAGTGGACTACAGAGAAAACAACAGAGTACAAGGAAAAAGGCAGAATATAGGCCCATTAAAATCTAGTTTAGGATCTAATTACATTTTCAGTGGGAAAAATAATTTAATTTGTGAGAGTTTCTGTCTGAAATAGATGCTGTACACATCATTATTCTGGATTACTGTTTATTCACTGTTTATATAAAAGTTAATATGCAAACTCTGTTACTCATCATAATATCTAGCGTATTGGACTACTACTTCATCAATATGTTCAAAGGTAAACATACATAATTTCTTGCTGTCATGCAAAAAACTTGTATCTCCATTTTTGTCTTCTTTTTTTCGCTTTGAAAAATTTGAAAAACCCAGTTACTCTTTATCCTGTGTTATGATTTCATGATGAAAGGACCAATAGAAATGGTCTAAAATTACTCAGAAGTCTTGTTACTTTAACTTCCAATACAAGTTAAGAACGTTTTTTTCTTCTTCCATATTGTTACCATTTCAGATATGAGGTGTTGTTCCGCCAGTGACAGTATACATATCGAGATTTTACTGTAGTACATTAATATGTTTGTGTTGTGATTTCACTTCACAGTTAGCACTTAACCCCTTCCTGCAGGCCTCCCAATGGCTATTCCACCAGCAGAATGGAAATTGACTCATTGGATATTTTTATTAATATAATCCAATAAAAAGTTGAATTCAAAATAAAATTTAAATGTAATGTAACTATTTTAAACGTTTCTAATCTATTAAAAATTAATTCAAGGCTGAACTCAGGGACCTCCAAAATAGGTTGAAATTGAATTTTATGGATACTGTGAAATGAGGGTTAAATATTATGGTGAATATGTGTTTATCAGCACTGATTGTGTCTGCTCAGTCCAGCATGTCTTCTGTTGGAATGAGCTAAATCATGGTGTTGTTCACTAGGTTGTGCACTGGTGGACATGGGACAGGCTTTGAAGCAGATGGCCCAAGTAAGAGACTGCCTGGATGTGCGTGTTAAACACACCTTCATTGATCCACTTCAGGCACTGCAGGACAAAGAGCTGAGGGAAATAATGGTGAGTCTTGCTGTGATGATTCACAGAGACAAAATAAATTCAATTACGTGTTCCCTAATAACACTGCACTGTTTTCCTCAGTGCTTGTGAACATAAACAGAATTAGACGGCATGAAATAGCTGTAATACTATTTACAATCCTTGCCTGTTATTTTTCTTCTTGTTGTTATTGGTGATTCTTTTCTCTTTGGCAGTATCATCTGCGGAAACTTGAGGGTCGGCGTTTAGATTTTGACTACAAGAAAAGGCGTAAAGGGAAGATTGCAGACTATGAGATTAAACAGGCAATGGAGAAGTTTGCGGAATCCAAAGAGCTGGCGGAGAGAAGCATGTTTAACCTCCTAGAGAACGATGTAAGAAATTTGAAAAGGAGGAGGACATGAGAACATTCTAATAATTTTCTTTCTATATGGCACCAACTGTATTTCTCATGTGTATTTTTTAAAACCTGTAACATTAATGACTCAGGTGGAACAGGTGCGACAGCTGTTAGGCCTCATTGAAGCAGCACTGGACTATCATCGTCAGTCAAGCCTCCTTCTGGAGAACCTCAGAGGCAGTCTGCAGAGCAGGTCAGATGAGCCTCCCTTCTCACAACACAACTATCTCACTCTAGCAGTGATATGTAGGTTGTGAATGTGTCGTCTGCTCTTTATTCAGAATAACTGATGCCAGCAACAGACCAAAGAAAGAGTTCAGATCAAAATCCATCGCAAGTACAATGTGTTACACAGACATTTATGGATTTTCCACCTGCTCTTCAGGGCGATCTTCAGGTGCGGTGATATTTTTAATGTTTTCAGAGGGACATAATGTTCTGAAAATCCTCTAATCATACTGATTTTGTAGTTCCTCAGTCAGGTATTTGCTGCTTCTCATTAAATCCGGGCTAATATTATAACCTTTGTTATTGGATTTTTGCAGATACTGAGCTGACAGATGCTTTAAGTGAGAAAAGTAAGTATTTTTCTTACTTTTAACTGTAAACTATAGATGATAGGTGGTCAAATCTCGAATAAATAAACAAAGAATTACTGTAAATATATAATTGCAGAAAATTATTTATCATTTCACTTCTTGGTATTCCTGAAAAATGTGAAATACTGAATAAAACATCTTAGAATATAGTATTTCATTCTATGCTGTACAATTAATGTGGCAATGGTGAATGGTCATGTAAGTCTGAAGGAATAAAATCAACATTAATGGCAAAATATTAAAAATCAGAGGATGTTTTAGACGAAGGCAAAGTCATTACATTTTCTTGGAAGATTATGAGGAAAAAAGCAAAGTAAAAAGGTCCTTTTTGATTTCAGGTTAACTTTAACCTCATCTATATGCTAACATACTGTTTATTCATTCCTGCTAGATGTCACCCCTGTGGCCCACAGCCAGCCGCCCCTCATACCCCGAACTTCAGAACCTCCAACTTACAAAAGTGAGTAAATAGTTTATTGTAGAATTTAGATTCCTTCTGTACTTTTACAATCAGTTCACTAGTAACACTGAGCAAGTAAAATTGTTTTATGCCAAGATTTGATCTTGTTTAAAATTAATAAAAAACTTAAAAAACATGGTTTTTACACTTTATTTGTTTCATTGAGTAAGAAACACTTCCGTGTAACTACTGTTACACATCATTGTGGATCCATGTGAAGATATTTTCTCTTTACAGACGACTGTTATTCCACTCTGGACCAGCCTTGCTGCCGTGCACTTTTTAACTTTAAGCCTGAAAATCAAGGAGAGTTAGGCTTTAAGGAGGGAGACATCATTATTCTCACCAATCAGGTTGATGAAAACTGGTATGAAGGCCTGCTCAGCGGGGAGGCAGGCTTTTTCCCCATCAGCTACGTCGAAGTCCTTGTACCTCTGCCGCAATGACAGCAGGTCAGCGGTGCACTGAGCCATACAACGAACTCTCTATGAAGTCCCTGGTGTTCAGTCCAAGCTGTGTACTTCACTGATCAGCACCTTTATTTAAAGAATGTGCTTCCTTTTCTTCTTGAGTATTTTTCCACTATGCAAGTCACTGAATCCTGCCTTGGTCTCTATTTGGTCTTAATGTTGTACACTGTAGAAACCATAGTAGATCTGTACAATGCTTAGTATGCAACCAGTAATAAAAGCTGACTGGTGGTTTATGGTTAAAGGGCAATTCCACCAATGTTTAAACATTTCTGCACATGTTAAGATGTAAACAAGGTCATTCAGAGTGTTCTGATGTGAAATGGTAAATTAGAGAAAAATACAGACTCTGATTTCTTTACAGTGGTGGCGAGAGGAACTAGGAGACACATTATGTACAGAGCAGATGCAGCTGTTGAATCTACACATGTTAGCTGTGTTTGTAGATGCACTGTGGTAAATCTGTGAAAAGTAAGTTTTCTTTGGGGACTATTTTTGCATTACAACGCTCTGCACGCTCCACCATGAATGTATTTTGAAACACATGATTTAGGCCAAACCAAGCTAACCGTTTTATGAACTAACTTTCTTTAAGGTTGCTTTTAGAGGCATCAAACTCTTTAGACATCTCACCACTGTGAACATAGCCAAATACACTATACACTAACATTTTAACATAAATTCTGACTCTGTGAGTTTCTCTAGAACAAAGCATTTCACATCAAACCACTCTCAATAACTTTGTTTACATCAGGGGTGCCCAAACTTTTTGTCCTGGGGGGCCAAAGTGCAATGTTTGTGGTGAGCCGAGGGCCAAAAACACAAAACAGTACACAAATCAAGAAGGTAGATAAGCTTCAAATTGACTTTTTAAATATGCCCATATTTTATGACAGTACACATTACAATTTGTTACTAAAATACTTGAACATATTATATATAATATAATAATATGTTTGATTTCTCATTTGTTAAGGGGGTGAGGTTAGGGTGACTCTGTTGGGCCAAGTCAGTGGTCCTCACCAGCCAACTTCTGTCCGTGGGCCACTCCTTGGGCAGCTCTTGTTTACTCTGTAACCATTTAATTATGCAGATTTTTTATTTTTTTTTTTGGAAAAATCGGTGGAGTTGTCCTTTAAGGATACATTTTTGTAACCTTTGGCGGGACTCTTAAGTATTTTACTACCTACAACTGAATGTACAATTACACATTTTCATGTACCCATTCAAATTCATATTAATGTTATTACATATGCAAATATATGCAAATACACAGCATACACGAATACATGTGATACTGCTTTTTATTATTATTATTATAGCCATGCTGGCAATTACTGTGCGTGGTTATGGAGTCAGTATTTGCTCTTTGATTTATGAAATGAAAATGCAAATGAGGAATAAAAGTGTTATAAACGCGTTTCTCTCTGTTTGCGCTTTGACCCTGCTGGGGTGCCGTAGTGGCGGTTCCCTCCTCAGTCCGCACACTTTCAAACTGTTTTGTGTTATTCCGAAAGTTTAGCGAAAAAAAAGTGAGTAAACTAAATAACCGCGAATACTTTGCCAGCAAAACATATCTTGTTCCGTAACGCCAAGAGTGGTTTTACCCTTAAACTCACGGTAAGTAACTTGCTGAACGTCTGAAACACAAACACGGTTCAGAGATGTCAACTTGTGTTGGCTAGCATAACATTCACAGCTAGCTAGGTTTGGTTAACGGTTAGCTAAGTGTCAAAAGTTTACATACATAACGTGAACTTAGTTTTTTGTCTGTATATATGTTACACCTACATGCATTTAAATAAGCATGTTTAGCCTCATGTCTCTGCTGTAATGTAAGCATAACTAGATGCATAATGTTGGCTAAAATAGTTAGCTTGCTACGTTAGCCAGCCTTCTGTTGGTATAGCGTTAGTTATTTAGTCCAGGTTATGTTGCAGGCAGCCGTGACAAATTTTCAATTTTAGCATTTCACAGTTTATTCACAAAAGAAGACTAATCTAGTGAGAGTCCCTACACTACTCAAGTAACTTTAATCAGTTTGAGTTTTGACTGACTGAGGTGACTAAGGCGCAAGTGCTCTGTGAACCGTCTCAAGGCATTTATGTCGATATCTGAAATGTAAATTTAATTTGGTCTGTGTGCTCTGATCTTGCCGGAGCACAAAATCTGAAGAAAAAAAATCAAATCGACCAGGCTGTGAGGCTAAAAAATGTGTTTTGTCACTTAATATCTCACATGAAAACATGGGACGACTGATATTTACCAAAACATACCGAAAGTATAAAATCCAGATCTGATTGGGAATGGAGTTCTGAAATTTGCATCTAATCAAAACAATCGACATGGGTCCTGTTAACGTTAGCTGTTCATCTAAGGTTAGGGGTGCTAAATCCTGGAGAGCTCACATCAAACTCACCTAGCTCTAACAGGGTTGGAACTGAAGTTTGCAGGGTGGTAGATCTTTAGGGCCAGGACTGGGCACTTCTGACGAAGGTATAACCATACAAAATATCCAGGTGTGTAAAAGCTAACCAGCTGCTTACTAGTACTTGTTGCTGGACATGAATGGATTAAGTTACACGTGACTCATTCTTAGTCACTCTGTGGAACCCTGTCATCCATCAAAAGTAATTTGAGCTCAGATCTTTATATCAGCCTTGCGTCTGACATCAGTTTCCTGTTATTTATTCATTCATTTATTAATTTATTCATTCATTCGTTTATTTATTTGAAGTTCCACTATGGAGGAGGTGACCCGGTTGGTGTCGTCAGGCGACTGCCTGAAGATCTGGGACTCAGCCTCCATGACTGTGGTGGAGCAGTTCAATCCTCACAGTGCCACTCACCCTCTGGCACAAGTGTGCTGGAGCAGCAGCAGTATCCTTCAGGACTGGCTTTAAATTCAGGGACATATGTATGTGTGAACTAGCATGTCAGCATGAAAGGTTTTCATTTGAGTTAATATTTATACCATTCAATATTTTGCTTCAGGATATCAGTATTTTCTGTTGCTGGTACCTGTACAACAGCCTCTAAACTCTTATTAAAAGATTTAAAGCTACTGTTTCCCCACACATTCTTCACTGCTGTCCACAGACTGTCCACGGTGGATGAATTTTTGTTCTCCACACATTTCCCAACAAATACTTAATGAGTTTTACATAGACCCTGAATGTCACATAATGGTGTGGTATCTTACACTGTCTTTTGGAATATACATCATTTACTGTGGTTTTTCTGTCTTTAATTGAACAGACAGGATAAACATGCAAAAAAAACAGTTGCTACACTTCAGTGTATGACGTGCATGTAAGCAATACCTACACTACTTTGTGTTGTGCCTTAACAGTTGGTCAGATCAGTATATTGTCAGTGCCAGCAGTATAGGAGACAAGCTAGTTGTAACTAGCTTGAAGTCCTCACCAGTCCCAGTGATGGAGCTTGCGGAAGGGGTTAGTAGACAGACTGCACATTGGTAATAGGTGCTCACTCATAGTACCTCTTTTAACCCACAGCATTCTCATCTGTGCTGTATTTGGGGTTTTGTTTTCAGAAAAAACAGACACGGGTGGCACTAAACTCAACATCACAGTTTCTGGTCAGCGGAGGACTGGATAACACTGTTAACATCTGGGACCTGAAGACAAAGAGATTACATCGTAGCCTTAAGGTACCTCACCATTCTGTTAAATGTCAAAGCTCATTACGCATTGCAAATCTGTATGAATCAGCCATTCACATGTTACAGTTTATTAATTGGGAATATTGATGTAGGCCTTTTAATTTAAGTGCAGTAATCCAGTAACAGAACACTTCAAAAACATCCTAAGAATTAGTAAAACTGAGGCACATCTTTAATGTAAATCTATTCTTCTTCTGGTCAGGACCATAAGGAGGAAGTGACATGCGTATCCTTCAATGGTGGCGATAGCTACATAGCATCTGGTTCCACCAGCGGAGACATCATCCTCCACAGCATTACCACCAATCTCTCCAGCAAACCCTTTGGCCATGGGCCAAATGAGGTAAGCCTGTTCTGTGTTGACCACATCACATTTCCGCACCATATGACCCTTGTTAATTTTTATGGTTATGGATAGTATTTGTCTGCATAATTAGGAGTGAACCAGTGTTCTCTCTTTGTAGCCCATCCATGACCTGAAGTACTCGCTGATAAAGCGGTCTTTGTTGGGAAGTGTATCAGACAGTGGTTCTGTGGTGCTGTGGGATGTAAACACACAAAAGGAGCTGCACACGTTTGAAGGTGCACACAAAGCTCCTGCATCAGGACTGTGCTTCTCCCCAGCCAACGACTTGCTCTTTATCACAGTGGGACTGGATAAGAAGATTGTCTGCTATGATACTTCCAGCAAAATGTAAGAAACATTCACATGCATGTTGTTAGGATAATGACTGGTTTTAAACTAAGAAATGAGGACATATGGAAATTTGATCTTTATTTTTCAAACTTTATTTGCCTTTTGTTGCTGATTGAGATCATAATTTGGATGTTGGTCTTTCTTCAATTCCTACAGTATTTTCCGCAGTAAGCAAGTTGAGTCCCCCCTCACCGCAGTAGACTTTACTCCAGATGGTGCGGGGTTGGTAGTGGGCTCCACTCAGGGCCGGATCTACCTGTATGACCTGCGTAATTTGAGTGCGCCTGTCAAAACCACCACAGCTCACAAGACATCAGTCACCTGCATCCGCTTCCAGCACTCCAACACCAGGCTCAAGGTTTGGCACTGTGTGCTGTGTGCTTTGTAGTTAGTTGCAGCTATTTGGTAAACCAGACATTTAATGTAACCCCACTCACATATTGTTTGTGCTTTGCGCACCAGTAGACATACTACAAACATATGCACAGCCCCTTAAACCTTGAGGGTCTGTATGTGGTCTGACACCTCAGTTCCTCACTCTCATAACTACATCACCTATTAATTTCATTGTAGTTTCATAGTAGTTACTAAATAATAAGTATTAAGATTAATAACTGAATTCAAGATTTTAAAAAAAATAACTTTTTCTTCAGACCAGTAAAACAGCGTCCAGCAAGACGTCCTCATCGCAGTCTAACAAGAGAATCTCTACGAAGCTGGGTCAAAATCAGCAGAGTGGTCCTCCGACACCCACCTCTACTGTCCCTTCTGGCTTGCTTGTGCCCGAACACCAGCCAGGAGACCGAGGAGATGGACAGGCACAGAACACAGGTGCGTACTGTCCACTGTGTGGCTAAATTGGTAATATTTTATTTCTTTTGATGACTCTGTTGTGTAGCTCACATCTAACAGCATCTGAATTTTGATTCCTTCGGATGATGAGACTGATGAGATGGGAAATAGAATGATGAACCAATCCTAAACCATTATACCATTAACTGTTGTTATTGATAGTGAGCAGGATTATCCTTAAATCTGTGTTTCTTCTGTAGGAAGTGGTGGAGGTGGTGACATGCCGTCCAGGGAGGCTGAGGGTCAGCACAGCCTGGACAAGTTCAGCAGTGTGGGCCGAAACAGCCTGAGCCTGGACATTTTTTCACCTGTTGCTGATGGTATTTGCATTCTCTGTATCTCCTATATGTAGTTTGTGGACGATAATCGGAATGTTTTTATATGTATTGTCTGTCTGCCCACCTGTTTTTACCACTAATAGTTTTTGTTTTTTTATGTGCCTTTTCTGTTTGCAATTCTTTTCCATCCAGGTTTCAAAACACATGCTTTCAGTAGTGATACTCCAACATCAAGAAACGGTTTGTACCTTATAATAATGATATTTATGGTGCCTATACACAGTACAGCATTGTGAATGTGTAGTGAAAGTACTCAATGCTGTTATAGATGCTTACAGCTCAACTACTGTTTATGTTATGTTTTACCACTAGGAGGCACTAGCAGTGCTGATGTGTTCTTTCGAGAAGCCGAAGGCCAGCACAGTTCAGACAAGTACAAGGTCGGCCGAAACAGCCTGGACATTTTCTCTCCTGTCCGAGATGGTGAGAGAATTCTCCTTGTTACCTTTTTGTCTTCATTTGTAATAATTTGCAATGCTTTCTCTCAACAGCAACGATACAGTACTTTTGTCAAATATCTGCAGATAATTGAGGACACTGTAATTTTTTTTTTTTCAACCATTATTGCATTCAAATTGATTTCTCATGTTTCACTATCCTCCAGATTACAAAGGTCATAGATTCAGTGATGCTTCAAGCGGAAAGAAAGGTGATGTTTCATTATCTGCCGAGTAATTACAACACTTCATGATAAATTGGCATTCTCTTGAAGGAACTGTATTTCTAATAGCCTTTATTCATGTATTTATTCATGTACTTGTTTGTTTATACTTCCAGAGTTAGATTTTTTGCCTCAGTACCATGGCTCAGCTCAGCGCAAGAATCCACTGGGCACGCCTGGTAGTCGCTGCTACAGTCCACTTTCTGCTGTCCAGACGCCCCCAGCAATCAAAGAGGAGGAGCCTGTGACATCGCCTGCACATACAGACACACAGAACAATGTAATGGTCAGTGACATGTTTGAGAAAAAAACAGCAACCCAATTTAGGAAAAGAGCTTTGCTGATCTTTGTATCTGTAGATGTTAAGTATTCTGTAGCTATAGCTACTTAAGTAGAAAAAAGCTTTTTGGCTAGTTCCAAAGCTGAGGTATACTTAAACATTTTGGATGATGCCCAGGTGGAGAAGAATAACGGTCCCCAACAGGACGTTATGACCACACCCCCTGCATCTCAGAGTACACGCATTCAGTCAGTGCCTCCATTCAACACCCCTGAGCACAGTCAGAGGAGAGAAGTGCCATCCCAGCTCACCTACGACTCGCCAGTGAGTAGCGGCCAGCCCATACCAGCACCAGGTATGTGAATAGGACATTAGAGATATTTAATCACATGTGAGTGACTTTGTGTGAAAGATGAAAAGGAATGACTTTTGTCTATTTGTAACCTGAAGACGCAGCAGCTGCATCTGGTGCTGGAAGTAGTGGAGCACCACTGACCTCAGTCCAGATGAATTTTATACGCAACATGATCCATGAAGCATTAGAGGACTTCAGGTGACTTTTGTTAAATTATTTGCATGTCCAGTTGACATGAAACATGAGCAAGTGGCCAAATCATGCTGTGTTTGACTGTGGTTTGTGGTTAAAGAGGCTGCTTTGTCCAGCCATTTGTAACCCCCTGCCCCCTTTCTGTGATCTTTTACAGGGATACATGCCATAGAGACATTATAAATCTCCAAGTGGAAATGGTGAGGCAGTTCTACATTCAGTTGGTAGGTATTAACTCCATCCCCTTCAAAAAGTTCTCCTCCTAACACAGTGTAGTTTTGCTTCGAATGGTCTTTTAAATTAATGTTTGGCTGTTGCAGAATGAAATCCATGGGCTCATTGAGAAATATTCAGTGAATGACTCTCTCGTGGAAGAGATCGAGAAGCTGAGGGAGGAAAACAGACGACTTCGAGCAAATTACTAAGAAGCACTTTGCTACCCCTTAGACGTGGTAGAGTAAACATCACACTGGGCTCGGTGCAGGGGTTAGGCCCGCAGCCTGTAGTGGCACTACAGCACTGTCCTGGGTGAGGAAGCAAAGGGAGAATGTCATACTTCTCAGCTGATGGCTGAAGTATGCACTCATTCTCTCAGGACCAGGGCGCATATACTGTTTTGTATGTCATACAAGTGCACATTTTTATTAGGCTACAGAAGGTCTTTTCTACCATTTACTGTGCCTTCAGAGACAGAGAATACGCTTGAGCTTTTCTTGCCATACTCTGCATTTTTGCCTACTTTTATAATAGACTGTTTATAGCAAGCCATTGATATTGACGAGTGTGAATGTTGTGTGGTGACAAAATTTGAAACAGGGATTTTTGTACCCCTGATTTTGCTGTGTGAGTGTGCTCCAGGTTGTATAATTGTAATTCATTGTTGTATGCCTGTGGCCAAAAATCAGTGAACATGGTTATTTGGCACATCCAAGGGTGAGATGCAGACACAAACATGAAGTACATGTGAACACCAGCTGGTTTCATATAATAAGACGTTTAAGTGACCTGTTATTAAAAAAATAATAATAAACTACTCTGCTTACACTGCTTATAATTGTATTTTGCCGTCACCAATATTTTTTGTGAGTGTGAATACATTTTTGCATTGAACATCCATGCTTTGGATGAATTACAATTTTTAATCACACTTGTTATTATTTGATGGGCTTCGTTTTATCAGACAAGGAAGTATGCTGCATAACGTATCACTTATGATTTTATTATATTACATTTTTCAAAGTTATGCATGAAAAGTCACATTTCGATTGGCTTGAAAGCGCTAGAAGAGACTTTTATTTTGTCGAGTTGTTTTTCCGAGTACTCAGCTGTTTTCCTTGCTTCCAAAGAGCAACATGACTGGGTAAGCAGTGCTTTGGTAAGTACACAAACAGTAGTGTGGCTTTTTACTTTTCTTATTCTCACAGTGCCTCATTTTAAAGCAGAAAATTGCTGCTCAACATTAAATAGACAAACAGGGCGCAGCGTGCTTGAACACTCCTGATATAAAAGTCTTTTAATACTATCATGAAATGCCAAACTACGTAAAAAGCAAACTATGTGTGTCTTATTTGTCATTAAAGTCAGAACATTTTCAGGACATCTGCACGAATAAAATGGCCAATCCGCTGAGGAGTGAGGTAGTGCGCTTGTATAAAACGGTGAGTCTGCTGTGCTGCTGGCGATGAAAACAAACCGATCGTGCATAAATGCAGCTTTTCTCGCTGCTACGAGAGCTTTATTAGTGATTTCTGTTCTCACCTCTGGTCGCAGCTCCTATTTCTTGGCAGGGAGTATCCAAAAGGAGCCGATTATTTCAGAGATCGCCTGAGGGCTGCCTTCACCAAAAACAGGGACGTGAAAGACCCAGAGGAAATCAGACAGCTCCTGAGCCGCGGAGAGTATGTGGTGAAGGAGCTGGAGGCTTTATACTACCTGAGGAAGTACAGAGCCATGAAGAAGCGCTACTACGACGCAGAGTAACTCATGGAAAACTCAGGTGCAGAGTTTTCCAACCTGATCCTCAGAGCCACCGGGCGTCCACATTTTCCTTCATCCTTGTGTGTTAAGTTGAAGCAAAAATGTGACTGTCTCGGGGCCCTGAAGACTGGGTTGGGAAACATTGCGTCGGCCCTAGAGACCTCCTCATACTCTGCACATCTTCGTTTGCCCTGATCCAGCACATGAGGAGTCCCCAGGACTAGAATTGGGAGCCCCTGCCTTAAAGGGGAAGCTGTAATTGAATGGCTGAGATGTAATCAGTCACTGAGTGGGCTGATATGAAATGCCCCATTCTAGAGAAACTTGCCGAGTCAGAATTGTTCCCAGTGGTGGTGATAGGAACCAGACGTCTGAAGAGTTTAATACCTCTGAAAGCTCCCTCACAGAAAGCTATTACACAAAATGGTTAGATATATGCTTTTCGGAATTCTTATTATTTTACCATCAATGTTACTTATAAAACTCAGAAGACGTGTAGGTTAACTGGTGGTTTTAGAATAGGGAATAAAATGTTTGTGGACATTTGTCACCCCTGGTTCCTATCATCACCACTGTGGAGAAATCAGTCTGCAGGTTTCTCTATAGTGAACCATTTCTCATCAAACCACTCTGAATTACTCTGTTTAGATCTCAAGGACTGAAATATTCAGAAATTTTGATAAATTGGTGGATTTTCCCTGTAATACTTGAAAATCTTCACAATCTTCTTATTCATATGTACCATCTACGTTTAAGCTAAAGCAAGAACAAAGTGCTTCTTGATGCTCAGAATGTCTTCCCCTCGACAACCTATGAATAATGCAGATTTAATTACAATTACATTATCCTTAATATGTTCTTTATATATATATATATATATATATATATATATTATATATATATATATATATATATATATATATATATATACATATATATACACACACACACACCAAATAAATATACTTAATATATTTAAAGACAGAGTGCTTGTTCATGCTCAAAACATGTCAGTTTCCAATGAATACCTGTAAGTAATTTTTTTACACATTTATTTAGTACTTAGAGCTGCCATATGAGTCAATTTTGTTGATTTCACTTTCAAAGGGGTTTCTGACTTCAGACATACCATGACTATCACTCAAATGAATTACAATGTCCAAGCTGGTCTAAAAAATGAATTTATTATAAAAACAAAACAGCAGTAGATAAACTTATGAACCTGAAGGATCGTTGAAAATACACTGTTGGAACATTTCTGGAACATTGCCAGAATACTTCAGGCGTTTTGTGCCGGTCCATCCTTCGCATTGAATAAGACATTGTTTATAAAGGGTGGGGAACTACAATGAATCTGAACTATACTGTGAGGTAGAGATTCAGACCTGAGTCAACAGGTCAAGAGAAGCCACCACACTCTGACACATCTGCCCTGCAAATAGGACATGTGGAGTTCTCCTGAGAATCAAACAGAAAAAAATAATGCACAGATTAAACAACAATAATACATTTGAGAAAATGGTGACATTGTAAAACTGTGTTACAATGGCTCACTTTTAACCAGCGGTCAATGCAGTTCACATGGTAGTCATGGAGACATGGAAGCATTCTCAGCTTCTCCCCTTCTTTGTAGTCACAGAAACAGATCTGACACCTGTAAGAAAGAGTTAAAACAAAAAATATTACAAATATGCACCGAGTTAGCACTCATGGGATGGGAAATGAGAAATTATGCTCTTACTCTGTTTTCCCAGCATTATGTGCAGGGTCATAGACTTTTGTAGGGAGTCTTTCTATGTCCCCTTTTCTAAGAGTGTTCTTGGCCACCGCAGTTCCCTGAAGCTCCTCAAATGCTAAGAGAGCCTAGAGACAAAAACCACCAAAGAAACATAAGCAAGAGGAAAAGTGCTGATGGGCATAGGAGGCCCAGCATATATACTCATTTTAGCAGCAGAGCTGTAGTCATCTAAGGTTCATACCTCATAGTTATTCCCCTGGCTGTCATCAAACAGGTCCACAGGCAGGTGGGAAGCCTGTCTGCGGCGACTGCTGCGACCACGCCGTGCTTGAGGCTGTCTTGCTTGCCCACCTGACCAGTCAAAAAAAAAAACACACCATCAGCAAAGACATCTTCCATAATCCAGAACATGCATGAATCTAACCTGAGAAACAAACATGTACTAAATAAACCTATTGCATGTTCATGAAATAAAAAGGTGACATACCAGGCTGCCCGTGAACCATTGCCTGCTCCAGCTCTGGAAACCCCAGGCTTCTGAATGATGGCGAGTTGACCACGGATGCCCAGGGAGAGATCCAGCCCAAACCTACATAGGACTCAACCTAAGGGGAAGATGTAAAACCAAATAATTACTTTCAGTAGTCACAGATAGTAACTGGAAAGTTGGTAGCAATTACAACACTGGTTCTCAACTCCAGTTCTGGGAACCCCTTGACCTGCACATTTTCATGTATTTTTACCTCAACACAACTGATTAAGGTCAAGAAGGACTTGATAATTACCTTGTGAGCTAGATTAGACCGAGAATACTTGAAAAGTGCAGCTAAGGGAGGTGGGGTGAGAACCACTGGATTATAATCATTTTCAGTAAAGTTTCTTGGCAAATAAATCTGCTCAAACATAAAACTCTCCTAAAAGAATGGGCTCTAGAGTGGTTCAACTGTCTAAAAAAGGAAAAATCTGGTGTATTGTTATTGTGGTGTAGTATTTATTGCCTACATTACACAAATAGTTACTAGTCATATTTGCATATACAGTTATTTTAAGCTAATAAATGAAAATCAAATTTCATTTTTCATGAGATTTCATGACAGACCAAATCATTTCCTAATGATTTATAATCAAAAAGAATCTCTGAGAGGTCAGAGACTACCCCATTAACCATACTTTCAGTGTATGCTGTGTTTCAATGCTTTAGGTAAAAATGGGACTTACTGGATGCATTTAATAAAACTAACCGAGTGGTTATGGCTGTGTCTGTTGGGCTGAGTGGTCTGTGATCTCCTTTCCTCCTGCTGCAGCTGTTCCTCTCGGTCAAACTGTTCCTACAGAACAAAACAAGCATCGCAATTAGAATAAAAATAAACAATATGTTTCACACTACATTCCTTTCCAACATGAGCTTCTGCCATTTCAAACATGTGCAATACCAATGTGTGCAACGTGCAATTTACTAGCAATCTACCTGATTCACCTCAAGAAGGGCTTGATATTTAAAGCAAATCAAGTTCAACAGAGAAGAAAACTAAACCGTGTAGTTCCTTAAGGATTTGTGGTGTACTACCAAAGTTTTCTTCCCAAATCTCATTCTACTGATTCTGATCCCTCAGGAGCACAACTCCTCAGAATGTTAATCACTAAAGAGTCAAGCTAACAACTTCTACCTGAAGACTTCTGGCAAATGCCTCATCTTCAGCCATTTGAATGGAGCGAACCATGGCCTCAACAACCACATCATCCTCCTCATCCTCATCTATGATGACAATCTCTTCTTGCATTTGACAAGCTGGAGGATTCACAGACTCACTTCTCCTCTCATTATCTGTGCATAATATGGCAGAGAAAGCATCTGTTAACATATGTCTAGAATTTATCCAATCTATCAAAAGGTGAAGCTATGACAATGACCATCACTTTGAAACAAATGATGGTTCACACCTGTATCTAGCATGCACGCCTCTTCCTCTGCTCCCTGCAAAGGTGCTGATGATGTACATCCAGAGGACTTTGGACTTATTCTAGTGCTTTTCGTTCTAGTTTTCTGTTCTTTCTGATCCTTACTGCTTCTTCTAAGCTTTTTTTGCTCAGAAGTTCGTCTGCGTGGAGATGTCTCAGTCAAGCAACTTCGACCAGCAGCAATGTCCAGCGCTGAGGGTTCAGGAGCTCCAGCGGAAGATGAAGCTGTAGAAGTGGAAGCGGGGGAAAACGTGGAGAACGGTGCACGTGGAGACTCCAGCCAAGTATAGTCAGAAGCTAAAAGGCACGACGCGGGTACAAATCCATTTCCTCCCGTTCTTCCGTGCAATTCTTGAGTACTTGCTCCAGTGTCTCGGAGTTTACGTCGCTTCAGTGTTCTTTGAGAGTTTGGAGTTGTGTGGAGATATCCTGGCACCATGTCCCCTGTCTGTGATCTTTTGGTATCTGAACCACATACTGAAGCCTGCGGAATAGAAAAATATGACAAACACTGCTTTCACCTGCTAAAATGTCTCTGTAGATTAAGATTACTTTGAAAAGAAAGCTGCTCTTACCCCACTATGATTATCAGTTATTTGGGAATGGTGTTTTCTCCTAAAAACAACAGGGCTGAATAGAAGAAGCAGATACTTTTAATACATGTAGCATCTTGAAAAACTTAAAAGCTATTTCGATTGTCTAGCAGCCAATTTCTTTGATGCAAAACAATTTTGCCAATCCTTTTGCCATGGATTGACAGCAACTCATTGTCTACCTTTGTGAATGAAAGTAGTCCTGAATTAAGACACACAGTGATTCTCTATGCCACTGTATTGGTGTTCTTGATAAATGACTGAACGCTGATTAGGCAAACAGAGGTGAAACACATTGCTATAAAAAGAGACACTTAATCTTATGATCTTGTAAGCTTATAAAGCTGACTCAGTAATTAGACTCTACTCTAGGCAAATACCTTAACCTACTACAGGATGATATAAGGAAACCTCTCCTTATTCCTACTGGACAATTTTTGATGCACTACTTTGGTTCATTTTTCAACTCACTCATACCTTGGAGTTTCAGGAATGAGTATAGAAGAAAAATCATGAGAGGCTCTTCCCTCGTCAAACGGCAGGTCACTGTCATCCAGCAGACAGGCATTATTTAGAGATTCAGCAGCTTCATGCTCATCCAGCTCTCGGAAAGGACTGCCCTCCGTCCTCAAGTCTTGTAGTGTGCTGTCCATGAGTTCTTTACTGCTTGTTATGTATGGCACTGTGTGTACATTTTAGATCTGAATTAAAACAAAGCAAAAGATAAAACATGAAACCTTTTACACAAGGCCAACTGGAGCATGACTGCTGCAACCTTAAAGGGGCATTCCACCAGTTTTTCAAAATTTCTGTTTAATTCAATCCTTAAAATGTAAACAGAGTCATTCCGAGTGGTTTGACATGAAATGGTCAACTGTGCTTTCTTTACAGTGCTTGTGATAGAACCCAGGGGTCACAATGTCAACAACACAAATATAGCCATTTTATTTACTATCCAAATCCAGCACTGAACCCACATGTATCTCCTGAATTTGTATAATGTTGATAAGGGTATAAATCAAGGGTCACAAATCTGAAGAAACCAGTTTTCTTTGGGGACTATTTTGCCTTACAACGTTCTGTATGTCTTCCTCCAGCACTGGATTAAAATATTTTTTTTAAATAATTTTAAGCCAAAACTTTATCACAAAACTGTCATAAAACAATGTGTCATCACACAGCATACAGCCATCTAACCATTTCATGTAATAACTTTCTGTGAGGGAACATTCAGGGACACTAAACTCTGCAGACGTCTGGTTCCCATCACCACCACTGTCAACACTTCAGACTCGCTTGTTTCTCTAGAATGGAGCATTTCACATCAAACCACTTTGAATGAGTTTGTTTACATCTCAACCATTTAATTACGTATATATTTTTTGAAAATCGGTTCCTCTTTTTGAAAACAGAGTTCCCCTTTAACCTAAGCTGAATTAGCTGTCTAGTTCACTAAAGGTTAAGCCTATACAGAAAGAATACCGCCTGATGCTGCTTAGCTAAGTGAGCTTAGCACAACTAGCGAGAATTTAAAATCACCATTTTTGCTTAAATTTCTAAAACACATTTCTCTCGGAATGAAGGAACAGAGGATGGCATAAAGTGTTAATTTTGATTTAACACACTGCTGTAAGATTATTTGATTTTGTGAGGCGGTTGTTGTTGTTGCTCGGTAGCCGGTATGTAGCAAAGTTAGCTGGTTAGCTAACCTACTACTACGGAAAAATACGCTTATTTCTGAAATTATCGGGACAACACGGGTACATTATACTACACATACATATAAAGACTGTGCTTACCGTGTTTAGACAGAATGGCCTGACGAAAAATGACTGCAGCCTTCAAGCAGTTTCAGATTTTACTCAGTGGCTACAGACACCGACAGAGCGCCACTGTTCAGCTCTTCTTTTACTTTCAAAAACTTCCTTCCGCCAATGTCATTTCCGAGAGTTTCCTCTGGCGTTTTTCCGTGGAACAAAAGCGGCTAGTTTTCCTGGGTTTTTTCCTTTCATTGAAGATATTTATTTGTGAACAAAGTTCAACGCTTTTGCATATATAAATATTGTCCTTCTGAAATATTTTTTTCCAATTAAAAAATGATATAGACATTAACGGCTTGTTCTGTTAATCATTTCCTGAAAATGTGTTTTATTTTGCTACATCTTTTATTTCATAAAAGTGAGAAAATCACATTTTCCCATTTAATCCACATATGCAATGAATATACGTGTAATACTGAAAGCTATTTCAATATGTAGCAGCCATTAACTGTGTTCAGCTCCAGATACTGCTGAACACAGAAAATTGCCCGAACTGTTTACTGTGAGTGCTGTGGTGAAATCTAGAAACTATTGCTTTGTCTTTACCTCATTGCTAATTTTGAGGTTCTGCAAAAGGAACTTATTCCAAAAGCACAAATAGTGTACAATTATTAGTATACACCTATTAGTAGACATATTTTTACAGTTGTTTATAGATTCAAACCAGCATCCAAGCCAACTAAAGTCATCTAAATAATCTGGAACTAAAGAAGGCATCCAGTGTGATTTTTGCCCATTAATAGTCTCCATCTCCAGTTCTCAGTGGCTACACCAGACCAGGAACAGACTCGAGGAGATCCAACTCCTACTGGAGTCCAGCATGTTGTTACATGAAAAGGTCATGTATTTATGAAGTATTAAACATCACTGATAGAAAATCATTCACTCTGGGGTACAAAACAAATCCTGCTCAGTTCAAGAAACATCAGACTTTAATATTATTTATTTATGGACAATTTGCGATATATACAGAATTTACATAGAGAACATGTGTGTAAGGAGTAAATGAATTAATTGGAACGAAATCTTGCATTACTATAGTCAAAGAATTCTTCCCAGTTCAATAATAACAGATATGAATTCTAAAAGACAACATGAGCACTGAAAGTACTTCAGGTCTTCAAACTAACCCTGGCACATCGGCTACACTTCAAAAGAGCATGGACTGGAGGGACTTCCGCACTGTGGCCATCTCCTGTTGTTGCTAATGAAAAATGTACAGAACAAAATTAGTGATGAAATGGCATTTTCAGCAAGCAATGTGCACTAAGACAGCCTGAGAAATACAACATGAATCTGTGCATGCACTCACTGTGTCCATCATTATCTTTTTCTGCAGCAGGGCCATCTCCTTTTTCAGCTCCATCTGTGCTCCCTGAAGGAAAGCCTCGTGGCTCTTCTCCATCTCCTCCATGTTCTGTAGGGAAAAAAGGCAGGGCTCAGGGGGATGAGAGGGGATGTCATTTCCCAAATGAAAGAAAAAATGATACAAAGTTTTTATGAATGAATTGGGAATTTTTCAAGTCAAACTGGAATAAAAATAGAACTTTCTTCTAAATAAACAAACTGCCAGTCTGAATGCAGTGTAGAAACATCTAAACCAAACAATTAAAGAGTTCATAATCAACGATGTTTTTGTTTTTGAACAAAAATCTTGAATTCTTCACACTCTCCATACTTTCACCCTGTTCACCTGTTAGGGACTCCTACAGGACCAACACAAAGCAAGTATTATTTAAATGGTGGGTCATTCTCAGCACTGCAGTCACACTGAGATACAAGGTTGGTGTGTTAATGTGTGTTGCGCTGGTACAAGTGGATCAGTGACAGCAGTGCTGCTGGAGTTTTTCCACTCTATTAGACTCTACTACCTTGTTGGTCCACCTTGCAGATGTAAAGTCAGAGAGACAGTCGCTCATCTGCTGCTGCACATTTTGTGTTAGTCATTCTCTACTCTGAATATTTTTGGCTGGTGGACCATTCTCAGTCCAGCAGTGACACTGAGATGTTTAAAAACTGCACTGCTGTGTCTGATCCACTCATACCAGCGCAACACATACTAACATGCCACCATCATGTCAGTGTCACAGCAGTTCTGAGAATGATCCACCACCCACATAATACCTGCTCTGTAGTGGTCCTGTGGGGATCATGACCACTAAAGAACGGAGTGAAAGGCGGGCTAACAAAGTATGCAGAGAAACTATAGTCTGTAATTGTAGAACTACAACATACTCCTGTATTATAAGTGGAGCTGATAAATTGGACAATGAGTGAGATATACAAGGAGGGGTTCCTAATAAAGTGTGTGGTGAGTGTATATTTGGGTTATATAATAATAAGGCTCTTTAGCATGTCTGAAATGTTTGAAATTCATATGAAGTAAGGTCGCTCAGTTTCTAACCTTGACGAACTGCTCATACAGCTCTTTTATGGTTTTCAGTTTTTGGCTCTGCACCACTCGGGCTTGCTGGAAGAGCTTCTGCTGTTGTCGAAACAAGTTCTGCAAAGATAACAGTGACTGGGTAAATTTTGTACAATGGATATGTCTAATCCAACGTCACATTCAGGAACAGCGTCATACTGCAATTTATAACAGCAGTATAACCCTTTACTCAGAGACTACAAAAAATGAATGAATGAACTCAGGGGAAACAATGTTAACATCCACTACTTTGTTATTAATATTATGGGCTTTTAATTCATATTCAGCATCACTAACGTTCAGTTTCTCCTCTTGTTCCTCGGACTTCTGAACATCAGTCTCCCACTGCTGCAGCACTGAGAACATATGCTGAGAGTACTCCTGTGTCAGCTTCTGTCTGTATTGGAGGAAAACAGAGATAAGTGAAAATATTTTAAATTTCTACACTTTAATTTGAATTTTAAATATTTTAAATATCTTTGAGGTAACTGCAGTTACTTCCTAAAGTTCTCCCACTTCAATTAAAATTATTGAAGTATCTGTGAAGCTCAAAATTCTTCTTATTGCTGGACCTGTTGAAGGCCGAGTACAATTACCTCTGATTATGTTGGGTTTTCCACAGCTGTTCTATTTTCTGGTTGCTGCCTTTCAAGGAACTTTTAGTGAAAGCCTCAAGGCGTTTCCTCTTTGCCTGCATTGCCTTGCTGATGTCAGCTGCACCAGGAATGAAGCATGCAACATTCAGAAAATCAATAAAAAACAGCTGCTGACACTTCAAAATCTTGAGTGAAATTATCTAAACTCTAGTTAATATATCTAAAATTTCTAAAATCTAAAATTAGATTTACGTAAGCTTATAATAATCTGGACATGAGACAGATGTACTGACTAGAATTTAAGATCATTGTACTTGCCAAGATATATTTTTTTGCACTGTAAAGTAACAGAAAGCAAGACCTCTGTTTGCGGTTCATAAGTGAAATTCCCTCACCTCCAAACTTTTCCAACATTGTCTGAACTTCACTGCTGTCAAAACAAGCATATCCGTATATCAGCCAATACTGTACCCAAAAGCCTAGTTATACCACTAACAAGGTAAACAGCAAACTCACCCTACACCTACACCCAGGTCATTTTCCTGAAATGAACTTGCAGATCTCTTCTTGCCCAGCTTGTCAACAATTGGAGTTTCTAACAAAGCATTCATATATGTTTGGAATTAATACAGTTAATATGTTAAATTTAGTGCAGTTTACCAACAGAAATGTAAATATTATCAAGCCATAATGATGTTTTACAATTCATTTCTATAAACGTCTCATAATGTCCAAGTTTAAGTAAACAGATTAGCTGAGAGATAGACAGACAGACAGACAGACAACACCTTCTCTAGCTTCATCATCAGAACCGCTAAGACCTTTCTTTTCCTCCTCTATATTGAAGTCAAAAGCCTGTAAATCTGTGGCATCTTCTGTTGGTTTGGTCTTTTTGGTTTGTTTCCTGCCCGTTGATGCCATTTTCCTAAACGAGATAAAATGACAGGTTGCTAAGTTATATATGTGTACACACACACACACACACACGTATATATATATATATATATATATATATATATATATATATATATATATATATAATTTTATATAACAAACTAATAACTAATGTTAACAGCTGCAGCTGCAACCACTTTCTTTGTCTTTGCTAAGAAGCTGATCCTACTCTTCAAAAACATTAAGCTTATAAAATGTATTTAGCCCACAACGCAACCCCATGTTTATGTGACATTAACGTTAGCTACATGTCAACATGTTTCTAATACGCTGTACTGGTTCTGAGTAATGCTAGTTTAGTTTTAGTGGTAGCTGCTAACGGTAGCGGGCTAATGCTAGAACGGTAGCTAACGCTTACCAACGCTAGCTAGGTTAGCTAGCTAGCGAGTCTAACCAGCTAACCTTCATTAAATTACTAATATTTAGCCTTAAAACGGCTGAACTAATTGCTAAAAAGTCCGTAAAACTTGCCAATTTTCATAATTACTTTCTAGAGCTTTTTTTTAACGACCAGTTTCGCAAATTGTAGTTTAAGTTACCACAGCTGACTTGTCTTCCGGCCCCTGTGAGGAAACTAATCTTTGGCGCCACTAACGTGCAGAACGCGCCAGGACTGAACAGTGTTTCCACGGTTAGAGATCAGTTTATCATTTTCTTCCTTGAAATGATTTTTCCGTTTACAGTATATATATATATATATATATATATATATATATATATATATATATATATATATATATATATACACACACACACACACAGCAGTGCTAAACTGCTGCAAGTCCAACAGGCAAATGTAATAGTGTGTAAATGTGTGTAAAACAATAAATTCAAAACATGTTTTGCAGCTTAGTTTCCATACAAGGACTGTATGGGCTGGGCAGTGGTAAGATTTGAAACATAATGCATCAAATCAAACTCTTTTATGAAAAAACATCGATTTTTTTTCCAATATATATGGTGAAAAAATGTAAACAAAATGTATGAAATCATGTTTATTACCCCTCATTCCATTTTAGGCATTCAGTACAGTACAAAAAATCCTAAAAATACTTACAAAGTAATTACAATTCAGATTTTCAGTTGCAGAACAACATGAGTGTTGCCACAGCAGATGTTAGATGAGACATAAAACACACAAAATAATTCTGGAGTTTAAATGTCAAACTTCTCCTCGCATATATAATGTCCATTTTCTTCATAATCCTCTCGTGTGACCACCATCTCCTCAAAGTCTGGGTTTTCTGCTAAGAGTTTTCCTCCTTCCCATGCGTAGCAGATTGGACTGGAAAGAAAAGAGAATTTTCAGGTTTAAAATATGCAAAAAAACCCTTAGAAAGTCATCAGCCACAATTTCTCTGTACTTTACACTTACTTTTGTGGCAGTACTACAGAAACCTGGAATTCAGTAGGAGCAAGTGCACGGACTTCCTTATACACACGATCCCTGAAACCTGGGAACAAGGTGTTGCCACCTGTCAGGACGATGTTCTTATAGAAGTGGGGCTGCATTTCTACAAATGGGAAGAAAATATCATTGTCACATTTTAAGACTCATGCAGGATTGTTAACTTTTTTACACTTTCAACATTCTACAAATCTTTTGTGGGCCCCATAGACACCCATTATATTCACTGAATTAGCCTTATAGCTTCCCTGCACACTGTACAGTATGGCTTTTGTCGTTGCTACTGTAAATCTCTGTTACCTTCAGGCATTTTGTTGATTGAGTTGACTAATGCTTCTGGTATGCCCATCTCCTGGATGCCAATATCTGAAGGGTGGAAAAGCATCTCTGGGACAGCAAACCTCTCATTGTTGAGCCGCAAGATCTGCTCCCCTGTCTTATACTTCCCTGTGAAATTCATCTCCTCTCGAGGCTGTAGCACACAAGAACAGGAAGAATGAATCATATTAGGTTTCTGAATTAAAATACATAGAGAAAAAAAAAGTCAAGTTACTTATCTCTCTTATTATAAATGAATCACAATGCAAATTATCAAAAATGTGTTGTATATTGAAATATCACACCTTACAGAAGCCCTTTTTAATGGAGCTAAAATCTGGTAGCACATAGTCTCTCATCACCAGGTTTTCTTCTCCTTTCAACCTACACAAAATAAAAGGTGACAACCAGAGGCAAAGCTGTTTGACTGGTTTAAAATTTCCAAAAGTGTACAATGACATTTGCTGTGTCACACAGGCAAACAACCATACTCACTGAGTGATCTCCATGTCTTTGTAGAAGTCCTGCGACACATAGCACACATCCTCCTTCACTTGGTTGATTACGTGTGTCTCATCCATCACATGCAGCTGCCTTTGAGGCAAATGTAAAACATCAGGAACAGTTTACACCATGCTGTGTTCCTCAGTCTCCATGAATCTGCTAAATCACCTTTAACTGCAGCTTCACTATGGAGCAATTCTAAAAAAGGCCCATATCTTGACATATCTTTACTGAGTTTAATGCAGTATATAAGCAGCGTTTAAAGGGTTCAAAACATACTGTTCACTCCCCAGTCCATACATGGACATAAAGCTGCAAAAACATCCATTTTAAAAATCACATCTTTTGTGAGGAACAAAACAATACAGCCAGTCAGAACAGAGATCATTTACATATATTATCTTAAAAGCCATAGTAATGAATTGAAACCAGCTGGTTTAATTCTAAAGAATTAAAAATGGTTAAAGAGAGGACGAAACATGGGCATGGAAAAATGAATTATGAACTATGACTGTTGCCTTTGGTACATAAAACCCCACACAAACAAGGCAACAATATAAAGACAAATGTAGAATATGGGCCCTACAAGAACTGATTTGGTTCATTCAGACAATATTATTCGGTCCTACATTGACTACTCTTATGGAACTATTGCATTACAACATCCTTACCTGTATGAAATGATCTCTTTTAAGTGGTTGGTGAGAAGTTTTCCGCCTACATTTATCCTGTGGAGCCAAAAGCAGAATGTAAAAGATGTAGCCAAACAGACTATGATGAAAATGTATGGACATGAATTAAACATCTGACCTGCAGATACCATCCTTCATCTTCCTTCCCCTACAGTAAGGGGCGATATGTGTGAAGGAGAAGCCACTATCCACCACAATGCAGCACAACTCTGAATTGTTCTCCTGGAAATATCTGTGTGCACTCAGGGATCCAGCTGAAACAAGGCACAGGGTGTTACAGTAAATCAGAATTGTTTATGACTTTAAGACTGTGCTGTGTATCCTTTTAACTTGTAGGATTAGGATTAGCTTCTTAAACTCTGACCACAATCCTCATCATCAGAGAAGGATAGTAACTAGTTATATTTACTCAGTTATACGTACTCAAGTAATGTTTTGATTACACTTTGCAATTTTGTGGACATATTCTGTTTTTTTAAACTTATACTTATGTTTACTGGTACAAAAAAAGTCTATTTGTTACCTGGTTACATTTTAGTCATTAACATTTAGTTTCTAATAGCTTTTTTGTGTTTAATTTCACCACATTGGTGACATCATTTATACCACATTGTGATTGGTCACATCTGACTTTTCTTATTTCTTATAAGAATCTTTAAAGAACATTTCAGCTAATTACTATTGTTTACTAATGGTTATTACATGAGTATTAAAGATTACTACAACATACTATAAGACACTACAGGAATTTCATATAAAGGTGAAAATAATATAGATAATTACCTAAGTATTATTCACCAACATGAGAATACTTAAAGTTTCTCATATACTATAGATCTTTTTGTAAGGCTTTTTTAAAAGTTGCTTTTATTTGATTATGGATTTAGGGTATTCTACCAAACTCATCACTAATAACATTAAAAAAATAAACTAAAATATATAATAAACTAAGAGAAGAATCCGTGACCCAGAAGGATAAGCGAATTAGATAATGTGTGTGTGCATGCGTGTATGCGTGTGTAAAAGAAGAATTAAGCTGAACTCACCATTGATTCTCAGAGCTGCTTGAAACTGGTACTCTTCAAACAGAATCTCGTTCATAGATTCTTGAATGGAGGTGAAGTTGAAGTAGGGCTCTGTTATCACTACGCTGGTGTCAGCAAAGTCAACCTGCAACAGTTCACAGTTAAACATAGAAAACATTCATTGTTCATTATTTATGGCAACAACTGCCTTCACACTACTAATATAGTGCTCACAGCATCGCGCAGCAACTTTGACTATTCTTGTATTTTAGTAGAAACTGTGACTACCTTAAACATCTCTTTTCCAAACAGGTGATCCCACACTTTACGTTGCACATCCCAGTTAACAAGGTAACCCTGAAACAAACAAATGTGATGTCAAAAAACAAACATGCACAAGTAAATGGGTTTCAGATATCAAAACCCAAAGCGTAAGCGGTTTAGATGATGTGTGTGTGTGTGATATCAAAATCCAAAAGTCTGTGGACACCTGCTTGTGCAATGTTTTTTATCCAAATTCAAGGGTGTTAGTAGGGAGTCTATGCCCCTTTGCTGCAGTAACAGCCTTTACTCTTCTGAGAAGGCAACACTAGATGATGGAACACTGCCATGAGGATTTGACTGCATTCAGCCACAAGAGCACTGGTGAGGTGAGGTACTGATGTTGGACTGACTTCGGGATCATTCCAGCTCATCCCAGTGATATTGGATGGAGCGCCATCACTCCAGAAAACGCGGTTCCACTGCTCCACAGCACAATGCTGGGGGGCTTTATCGCTACCCCTCTAGCCTACGCTTGGCAGTGGACATGGTGACCTCAGGTTTATGTACAGATGTTCCAGAGCGTCACATTTTATTGGCAGTGCTTTGCTGTGGAGATTATACAGGCTGTTTGTGCCCAACTGAACACCTGTTTCAGCACCTTAAAGCTGAATTCACATATTAGAAGTGGTGTCTACAAACTTTTGGACAGTGTATCTAGCTTACCTTACCTTTTGAAACGGGAGAATATAGAAGAGTCCAGACGGGTCTTTGATTTCATCTAGTTGATTGGCGGTGAAGGTTTTTAGCCTCAGTGTTTTGGAGCGAAACTGGCAATTTGGAATGACGCTGAGAAAACATGAATCTGAAGTTAACTCACCAGAGATTTATTAATATGTATGTTGTTTACAGCACATTGAGAAAAGCTCTTACCTGACTTTTTCATGGCTGTATCCGATCTTAGCCGTGTAAGCACCATTGTCCAGGACAAGGGTTGTCATTTCTAACGTTCGTTAGTTATCGCTCAGTACGAAGAGCACAGAAAATTATACGATTTTAAATTAATCAGATAAATCACATTTTCTTCTTTTTGGAACTTTAATGTTTCTTCTGTGCCTTTTCAGTTCATTCAGCTCGTTTCAGCTCTTCTTCTCCCGACAAAGACTAACATTACAAATATTACGCCTTTACTGCCACCTGCTGTATTGGAGATGTAACGTCACCTTCTCGAAAGCTCAAGTAAAGCAGGCCGCTTGAAGGGCAATTCCAGTAATTTTTCAAAATTACTGAATAATTTAGTCGCTGATATGTCAACAATCATGAGTGGTTTGATGTGAGATGGTTCACTGTAGAGAACCTTACAGACTTTATTGTCTTGAGAACGGTTTCTGCACTTTTCGTAATCAAATGTAATGCTTTTTAATAGCTTTATAAGGGAAAAAATAGCGTTTCCATCACATAACAGATCGAAACTAATATTGCATGTATTTTCTATCATTTAATTCAAGTCATGTATATACGCTTTGAGACATATGAATGACATGACTTCATTGTTTTCCCTCAGTTCTGATGTCCTCTAGCCCCTCATCATTGGTCAGTTCTTCACAAGACTGCTGTCACCTGGATATTTTTGGCTGGCCGGTAATTATTAATGGTTCTTAATCAGTTTATTAATCTTAAACTATTACTATTTTTTCAGCTTAGAACTGAATACTTTAGTAGTGATTCTTTAAGACTCAGATCTATTAAAATCTAAAGTCTTTAAGGATCCACTGTAACCCCGATATAAAATCAGGGAAAGTTCTGCAGAACAGAACTGTTTTGAGAACAGTCTAACTGAACAGAGTGATACAAAATGAGATTTTATAAAAAATTCTCAGACACGGCACTTAAGGATCAGACATTTTATTTGTACCTTTGCGGAAAACGAACAAAGACAAACACAAAAAACAGGAAGTTTCTCCTTCCATAATAAAACAAATCACAGTGTATAAATCAACCGTACAAATAAAAAGTACATCATTAGAGTTTTAAATGATCACATAAGCCATCTCGTATTCTCTTTATATTAACCGACACTGTTTCCTGGTTGCACTTTTACTTTCCCTGGTTTTGCCAACATGGTACAGGTCCTTTAAAAGGACAAGTTGATAAGTGGAGCTTCAGTCACAGCATTTTCCTTCTTTTCTTCTGGACTCCACTTTATAAGGGGTGAACTTAAATCAATCAGCTGGGAAAAGAAAACCATGAGCAGGCACAAAGTATTAAAGCAAAAACTGCAACTTTTTTAACAATCTTTTTTAAAAATCTGTCACAATTTTAGAATCAGCTGAGAAAGCTGTGAGGAATCTCCCAACGATACAGCATTCAAAAATAACACAATTTATAATATAAAATTAAAGCTGAAAATAGCTGATTCTCACCTGGCCCCCAAAAACCTTATTTGGGACAGTTTTGATCAGGTCTGGGGTGTTGGCAAGGTCAATAAGAACCTTCTCTTCTGGTTTCAAAACAGGAGCAGGTGCATCCACCAGCAGCACCTGAAGACGAAAGCAAATCGTTGTCATTAAACCTTAACACTGTTGATAAGCAGAAGCCAATAAGAGTGGCTTGATCTGAAATGCTGCATTGAAGAAACTCAATCGTGGTGTTAGAAACCAGGGGTCGCAATGTCTACAACACAAATACTGCCATTTGTTTAGTATCCAAAATGTGCAGTGACAACACACGTTTAAGTTTTTACATGTAATGTTGCTAATTGTAAAATAGAGGTAAAACATATGTGGGGACTATTTTGCCTTACAACATCCTGCACGCACCTATTTGCCAAACATGCACTTCAGAACATATTTTAGGCTGAAACCTTATTTCAAAATTATATATAATTAATGTCTTTAGTATCTGGCAGCATATCGATAACCATGGTATAATAGGTATAAGTTTTGTTTATGTTTTTTTTTTAATGTCTTGTTTCACATTAAACAACTCTGAAAGACATGCTTACAATGTTGAATTATGCAGATATTTTGCAAAATCAAATCAATGGAATTCTCCTTTAATGCTGAGTTAGGTTTACTCAGAAATTAACATGCCATTTCATATTCACAATTATACATCAGTTTATCAGATGTATGGTCCTAATATTCCTCACAGGTACACAATCTTGAGTACCACACAGTGGTTCTAGAGCATACTGAATTGGATACAGAAACACCATGCTTGTGTTAGATATGATAAATTCTAACCTCACTCACTTCCTGCATCACTGGCTTATTCTTCTGGTGGTTCTGCAGGATTTCCTCAGACTTTGCAAGTGTTATGACTTCTGGTTTGGGCTGTTGAGGCTCTAGACCCTCTGTAGACAACGTAGAGGCCTTCTCCACTGCTGCTGGTTCACACACTGTGGGTCTATTAGCATCATCTTCCAGGTTAAAAACCAAGGAGCAGGGCTGAAGCTCAGTGGGGGCACATGGCTCCTCATTGGCCAGTGCCTGCTCAACTACTCCCTGCTGCTCACTCTGCTTCAGCTGACATGGGCTAAACAGTGACAGCTTTAGTTAGATCATGTTTAAAATCCCTGATTAAGACAGTGTTCTTTTTTAGCTAAATGTAAATTAACCATTAAGTTAATATATACTGGACATTTCAATAAAGCAGGTCTACTATGTAAAATGTTATTAGACATATTTCAAAAAGATGCAGATACTAGTATTACTTATTATAGGGAAAAGATCAAGCTCATTAACAGCATAAGCAAGATGTGCCAGGGATTAATTCTTTTTTGGGGTCTGTTTAATTGCACTTCTTTTTTGAGCTTGTTTAATTGCACTCTTCAGTAGCAGTAAATGAACCAGAAAATGTTAAACGAGAAACTGTTCCATTTTAAAAGCCCATCACCTAGCATGACTCATCTCCGAGGCTGAGGCTGGTGACTGCCGCTCTGGAGTACGGGACGATCTGCTGAGACGAGGCACGCTTTTGGGTGTGAGCATGGGGATGCCAGACACCCGACGGGTCACAGGCGTGGGCAAAGCTGATGGCCGTCTCAGTTTAGACTGGACTGGCATGCCAGCTGCAGCTGAAGGGGTCTGAAGACCCTGTGGTGCAGGAACTGTGAGCCGCTGAGGAAGACTAAGAACAGGCAGACATGATGGACATGGAATACTGTTGACAACATATAACACTAGTGCCAGGTTTACAGTGGTGAATTGTGACTATCAGCATTAGGCCTTTGGGCCTTTAATGTCAAAAACAAGACCTCAAAATGTGATTAGCTCTTCCAAATTTTATTGATGATTAATCTGACACACAAGGCCTTTAAACTAACTCCTGATCTAACCAAACAGAGCTTGCTTGGCAATGTCTACCTAGACACCACTAGGTGTGTGGGGTGGGTTGGGCGATTTTCCACCTCTTCAGTAAGGTTGCAAAAATGCATTAGTGCATCCATTTGATGGTGGCATAATTACAATCAGATTGTTTGTGCTTAAAATTCACTGCCCATCTTTTGCCTACATTCGACTACTATGTAAACAGTTTTTGCAGTCATTTGTTTAAATAACTGAATCATACCAAAATAACGTAATTGAGCCATACCGTGTCATGCTGAACCTTTAGATGTCCACCTCCCTATTTTTTAGTCAATTTAAAAGATGTATGTAGTAAAATACAACAGTGTTTTACAAACAGTAATGCTACATTACCTCTCCACACTACAAGCTGACATCAGTCTCTTTGGTTTCATTATTCGAGGGACATCAGGAGACGAGATAACTGTAAATCCATATAATGAATACAAATGAAACATGTTTGACTATCAATGTGTCATATCTTTTTGAATGTGAAATTTAGGTCTGGTAATAATATAGCAATGTTTCTCACCTTCAGATCTACGCACTCCTTTCAGAGAGTTTGTGGGAGTCGGAGCAACAAAAGCCTTTGAACTCGAGTTCACCTTAACACTGCTTACAGACTTAGTAGTTATGATGGGCACAGAGATGGTCCTCTCCATGGTCTTCTTAGCCGGCGTCTGGTGCTGGACAGAAGATACAGTCTCTTGTCTCTTAATTGGGGTGGCCTTGACAGGTCTAGGGAGAGGCTCTGAGCTCTTCCTGACCTGTGTGGACAGAGAAGTTCGTCTCCCAACAGAGGGCTCCACAGGTCTGGTGATGATGCCCGACTTGCGGCTGGAGCTGGGAAGCCTGCTGCCACTGTTAGGAACCCGGCCACTGATGCTACTAACACTGGTGTTCAGGGAGGAATTGAGTTTACCTGCATGCGAAGTGGTAAATAAGCACACTTCATGTTTCGTACCTTTGAGATTAACATTCTTTGTGACGTTATGCATAGGACTCTATTGTGATGCTGTAAGTTCATGTATTGCATTTCATTTTAAATGCAGTAAAACCGACAGCATTGGCAGCTGTCCCCAAAATTGACCACCATCAGGTTGACTGTGTAGCCAATAAAAAAAAAAATCTGATATCTAGCAGTCAAATACAGCCACTACAAAACAGAAAACAAAACAGACTCACCTTTACCTGTTGGAGATACAGATAGGCTGGAATTGATACTAGACACAGAAGAAGAGGAAGAAGATGTATTTCGGCTTCGGTCTCCTACTCGCCTATTGGGCAGTGTAGGAGCTTTACAAACAGGTGCACCTCTTTTTTCAGTCTAAATGAGAAGAACACAACAAAATCCTAAGTTGTAGTATCTGAAAACCCACCAGCAAGATAAATCCAAATATTACTGACCACACTCTGATCATTAGTTGAGAATGTAGACAACACAACTTTGCTGACATGGATTTTAAGGACATTTTAGGTCAATGCCCATTTTAGTAAAGTTGTGTTCTTTCACCTTGTGGGAAGCCGAGAGGCCTCTCTTCCCGGGCAAGCTTGTGTTGAATGAAGAATCACTCACATCAGAGGCCACACTAGCTGTATCAGACAGAAGGTCTTCAGTTGAGCCTGCTTTACTTGTATTTATACTGCCAGGACTCCGCTTCAGGCCAAATGAATTCTGAACACAGAAGAAACAGAGTTAAAACACTACATCAAGTGGCATAAAACGCTTTTTAATTTAAGTTAATCTCTACTGACAATGTCTGAACAAAAGACTTTTATCTTTACTTAGGGGTAAGCAGTATAACAATATTTCATCATTATCGTGATAAATTATGACACAATACACTTTTCTGAGCATATCATAGATACTGTCAGTACTTAAACAACTTTTACTAACTACATGCTTTATTACAAAGTGAGCATAATTAGCCCTGATTAATTGGATTTCGTGCAGTGCAGTTTGTTAAGCATTAAATAAAAATTATTGTAGTTGTACATTTAGTATTATTTTATAGGTTTTATTTTGTCTATTCCAACATATTAAATTGTGATGCCTTTTGTATATTGTGAAAATGTCTTGAAGTATCACAATATATTTTTGCTATATCACCCACCCCTACCTGTAGCATACTGTTTATCTTATCTTTATCATATCCTATATCAGGAAAATTAAGTGCTGGTTCGGGAGAGCTTGTCCAGTACTACTTGGCGATTTCCCCGCTCAAACAAAACCAGTTCAATTCATCTGTGCTTTACTAGGTTTTTGTGCAAAGAAATCACTAAGCTGTATTGGAAAATAGCTCTCAAGCTCCTGAAATGAATACCTATATTTTTTGAAAAAAGTCAAAGTAAAGAAAAAAGTGATAGAGTTGCCATACTTTGCTTGGCGCAGGGAGCCTAGTTTTGCTTGATGCTGCTGGTCGAGTGCAAGTGGAGAGTCGCGGGTTCCCCATGGCTATGGGTTTGCTGGGTAGTACCCCATTACTGGCCATTAGACTTCTGCCCCTGGGCGCCATTTTTGGTTGAGTGTCAGCATGCCTCACTGGGCTGGACGTGCTGAGGCGCTGCTTGCCACCAGACATAACACAAACCTTCTGCAGTCGCTTCTGGATGGCTGGAGGCAGCTGCTTCATAGGGCTGTCCTGAACACAGAAAGTTTCCCTCTTGATGGGACTAAGCGCATCAGATCGCTTGCTGAACATGTCCAGCTTGGCCCCGGTGTCTGCCTCAAACTGTTCTGCATTTTCAGGCAAATTGGAAGTAACTGTAATGCCTTCTGATACAGGGTCTGTACTGGTTCTCTCAAGATGACTGGCTAAAAGGTGAGCCTCCTTACGGATCTCCTCAAAGTTCTCCTCAAGCAGGGGGCTCCAGCTAGGCTCCTCACCCACAGAGGGCCCACTGCTTACACTGTCCTTAACCTTAGTCTCCACTCCGTGAGAAATGCACCTTTCCATATGACTGATGGGACCCAAGAACACTTCATCTTCAACATCGTCTTCCCCTTTGGAACTGTAACAAAAAAAAGAACGGACAAAAGATTTTAAACAACATCCTGGAAATAGGCCAAGATGTTTGTGGTTTGGGATTCTCCTCAAATCTTAAATATCATTTATTTTTGTGTTTTTAATGAGCTCAAACACTCTTTGAAAATGTCTATTCTTGGAGCCTGTTTTAATTAATATAAGCCTGCAAGCAAATCTACTATCTCACAAGACAAACAAACCTTGCTGGTGAAAGTGGAACGTCAAAATCAAACTTCTCTTCAGCCAATGAGCAGAAATCTTTGGAAATGAAAACATTAAGACAACACTTAAAAACACACTCAACAATTTATCTCGCGTGAGTGAATAAGGGATGTATTCCAAATATGCATCTTTTCATCACCTTTGACTAGGAGTCCTGCATGTAACTGACCATAACTAATGTGAATACATGATGAGTTATCCTACCATTTATATTATAATATTTTAATTTATAGCCAAGTTAGCTAGGTTCACATGTACATTACCATCATCGGCTATCGAAGCCATCATCCTCAGGAAAAAGTCCAAAGTCCTGAAAATAAATAAGATGACCGTTAGCTGAACACCTCGCTCAGTCTTCACTGTATCTGATTTAAATGCATGAATAAGATTATTAGACCATATATTACGTAAAACTAACGTCAGACTTGCTCATATCGAGGTGGGAGTTGGTCATTTTCGTTTAGTTTATGTTTAGTGTTAAATCTATGATTAAGCACGGAACAAGAACGCTAGCGAGCTAGCTAGCTTAGCTGACCAAAAATAGTCTACACACAAGTTAAACCCCCTTAACTGTTACAACTGTAACTTATTTTTTCAAATTAACAAGAATATTTACCGTCTGTTTTGTATGTTTTTCACGGTACACAGTCGTATTTTCCTCCGCTGGGGCCTTTCTGCAAACACAGCTCCTCCACAGAGATCCTGAACAGCGTTGAACTCCTTTCAAATTCCGTGCGCAGCCTGATTTCAAACATCACGTGACTTAAATGGAGACGCATCATTGGCGGAGTGAGTCACGGAAGTGACAGCGTTCATGTGATGCTTCTGGATTGATGACAAAGAACATTAAGGCACATAAATCATCACATTACATGAAGCACATCAGATATGTGCCTCACTAATTTGATATTTTACTATTATGGATTTAAAATTGGACGATTAAGGAGGAAAAGTAGTTTAAGTATTTCATCCCTACTGAAATAAGGATTAAAACCTGATGGTTTTGCTTTCTAAAGGGGATTGGCTTAATGGTTACCATTATAGACCACTGTAGAACACCTTTAGATCCTATTAGGAAACCATCAGATGGATCTAGATTCAGTCCCAGAACACCTGTTAAACCATTAGAATCCTTTACACTGTAATATCTACCCACAAAGAAAACACAGAACACCATTACTGGCTATTAGACACCAGAAGGAACCGACAGAAACTTTTAATGATTTTGTTCAGCAGGGATTATACAACAGATTATTAAACTATCGAGTGGTGTCTAAATTACAGAAAGAAATGATTCACTCTGCAGTTTTTCCAGAAACACACGCTCACTGTTAAACTAAAAGATGCTCATATACTTTACTATAAAACAAATCTAAATCAGTCTAATCAGGTGAAGAAACAGAACTATGTGTGCAATACCTCCTCAAATATTATGACTAAAATAGGCTAATAGATATAACTAATATAAAACAGCCTACTTATCTAAATTTACCCATCTAACCCCCTTCATTTACTGGACAGCAGGGCTGGATGGTAAAGATTTCGCTCTCTGTGTATCCCAGTCATAACAAATGTAACCCAACTAACAGCAAATTAAAAAAAAAAACACTGGTTAAAAAAACAGATATGTTCAACTTCATGGAATTAATGCTTTCATGGCTAAATTCTTGATACACACAATATGGATTTGGCACACAGTTATACAGCTAGTCGCACAAAATATACACAAAAAGAAATAATCAAAGATTTTAAACTACAAATATCCCTGCCAATCAATTAATGTCCAGCAGTCAATTAAATGTCAGAGATGTATCATTTATCATTGACTTGTACTGAAGAATAAGAGAAATTAAATTAGGCCTTTATTTAAAAGCTTTATTTCATTAACATATATTATCATTAGTCTTTAATTAGCATGTGTGTTATTGAGTATGCTGTTTAGTATTTGTGCAGCATATAATATAAAATATATATTTGTGACGGTCCTACATTGCTGGACTAGAACTGCTGCTGGCTCCCTGGCTCTGCAGATGGGTGATGCTGGCTATACTGGGGCAGGATAAAGTGTAGGCAACTCTATTTACTTCTAGCTATCATTACTTATCACCGTATTTCAAATCATATCAAAATATAACTGACTGACATTTCTACTAAATAAAATTAATGTATTTTCAATCTCTCCTATAAACCTTTAAAATATTTCCATTATGTATTTACTCAGTGAGGCAATTGTATTGTTTTAACACAGAAAAAAAAATCATTATCCCCACCTTAACAGGTCCCTAACTCTTGACCCAGGAGTTAACACTGTGCCAATCAGCCCGGTTCTCCTCAGCTGTGCATGAAATCTCTTAAAACAATAAGCAATTTTGTAATTTAACTATTGATCTTTTATTGTCAAAAAAAGAAAAACCATACACATTACTCACACTTTCAAATGGAAATTGAACCACAATCACTGTTTATACTGCTCATGATTAACAGACATTAAGTAATTACCAAATATAGAAAAAATAATAATCCATAAACAGATGGATAAACATTCATTCCCAAAATAGGAATGAAACTACAGTGAAACAAAAAGAACCAAAGAGCATTTCTTTCCTATCTGCCATTTCTAATGTTATACATTTATATGTGCAGCACAACCCAACATAACCTATGACCTACTTCATGGTAAGATCCTCCACAGAAATCGACATATTGTGATCAGAAGATCAACAATTACAATACCTGTGCTTCCACTGAAGAAACGCACCTCACGCTATGACACTTCATCTCAACTTCTCATCCTCATATTCCTCAATTTGTGATGTTCCCCAAGGGACTGTGGAATAATTTGGTAGAATCTGCCTCTGTGCTCTGGCTTTGAGGGATGCATTCAGATAACTGACAGGATATATGAAAAAGTATAAAGCTAAAGTTTACGCAGCTTTGATTACAAAGCTCTTTAGTGCAATTTAAGCAGCCTGCCATGCCTAACGAGACTGTTCTGCTGACGGTCGTATGCATTAGACTTCTTCAATAAAGATAAACCGATTATACTGCACTTTATCCTGAAGCGATGATGGATGCAATTGATTATCTATCAGGCTATCAGGAAAAGGTCTGGTGTTATATTGTTACTTCCACTCATGTTAAGCCTCTTTTGCATCTTTTAAGATGCCCACGTGATGAACCACTTGAATACAGCTCTCAAATATTATAGAAAACATACATTTAAGCAAAGTTTTGTTTTGATGGCATGCATACTATGAAATACCTAGATCCCCATCTATAACGTAAATCGCTAAACCAGACCACAAAATTCAAGTCATTATATCATTCTATTAGGCAGTCTACTCTTACAAATAATCCTCACATACAGATACAGCAGCAACTATTTATAAGTCTCATAATTTGCACTTTGCCCCCTAGTTGTGCAAGGTGATATGTTCTCCAAAAGCATGTAAACAGACCATTTGCATGACAATATTAACAGCCAATACATCATATATCAGAGTGTTTCACTCAAAAAAGCACATGGGTAAAGTTTCATTCAAATTGAAAAGCTAGAAATATATCACCCTGTCATTGTTTAAGGACAATTTAAGGTATTAAAAATATTTTTTTTTTCTTTCTAGGTTTCTCTTTGACTAATGTAGATCCCCTGGGAAGAAATCCACAAAACAATCAAAACCAACATTCCTCTGTAGGTTGGCTACCTTTTCAGTCCAGTTACACCCAGACTGACAGAAATCCCTCCATTTCAATACAAAAACATTCAATGACTTCCTAAGTGTGCTCTTATGCAAGGGTGTTGATGTGGTCTTGGCATGGGTGGTACAGACATGGTCTTAGCAGGGTTTTAGCATGAGTGGAATCAGAGAGATGTCTCCAGGCTGTGCAAGGGGCTTCCAGGGGGCTGAGGAATGGCAGTCTTGATTATGTCCTTATGGCGGTGAAAACTTCTGCTGTCTGTAGCGTTATTGTTCTGGTTAGGTGAAGATACCACAGGAGGAAGAGGTGGTGGTATAGCATTGCGTTTTGTGGGAGCGTCCTCCTCGAGGTCAGTGTCATCAATCAGAGGGATGGCCGGCTCAGAGTCTTCGATGCGGAACTCCGGGTGGGTCATGAAGTTGTGAATGGAGCTGCGTGACTCCGGGGTCTCCAACCCTTCGTATGGAGACGTGGTTTGCCGAAACGCATTCACCACACGGATCTGTGAGAGAAGAATAAGAAAGAGACAAAAACAAGAAAATGAAGTAACAAATATCATACTAATGTACAGGTCATTACTGCCAATCTCAGTGTCATGAGAGGGCATGGTTGTACAGTCCTTTGAGTTCCATTTAGTTCTACATGGTAGCAATAAAGTCATTTTGCTATGTGACCATGCTGTTTAGACATTTTAGTCTACTGCCTGTTACTGAGCCTATTAGGTCCACGCTGCTGTCTTCAGTTTGGTTTATTTTCTGTTGACGTATCAAAAGCTTGTTATCCTAACTTCATTGTCATTGGATCTGGCTGAGATCATAATACTGAGACTTAAAAATGGCATTCTGGCCTGAAACTAGTATTCATCATGTTATGTAATATTCTGCAGTACTGAAAGCTCTTTTGACAAGTCTTTCTTTTGGTTCTCATTTAAAATGGCACAGCTGCTACCTACCTGTGTCTGGATTCTCTGGAGTCCCCTGCACCACAGGACCTGCCCCCTTCTCAGTTCCATCTCAGCATGGTCAATCTCATCCAGGTCCTCCATCTCCTCTAGCTCCTCCTCTGGGATCTCCTCTTTCTGGGTGCCATGGCCAGCAGTCTTCAGGAACTTCAACCGGCTCGTGGGAATGGTGGTGATCAACTGTGGATTAATGTCAGAAAGCCTGAATAAAAACTGTAAAACAGCAGTCTTTCTATCTCCAGGGAAAGAAAAAAAAACAAACAAAAAAAAGAAAGTGATTTCAGGCTCACCTGGCCCCAGAGAAGGCATCCAAAGCCAAGGAAGACGCACCAGAGCCACTGGTCAATACTGAGGCCTACACAGCTGAAGGGCTTCCCTCCAAACTGCACAATCACAATCTGCAAATGAAAGTAATTATATATTTAACGAGAACAGGGCAAAGTTTAAAACTCTCTAATAACAAATTAAGGCACAGAAACTGAGACCCTCCTTTGCTATTTCCAACTTAAGGTAAGAACTTTACAAATCTTACTTTACAAATACATCTTACTTCACCTGGACAACAAATGTGCCAAATACAATGGAACAGAAGATGAGGTTGTTGAAGATGCCATCAAAGACGTTCCTCTCGCCATGAATCTTGCGAGCGTTGATCTCGTTGAAGAGCTGCATCATGACGAAGGTGTTGAAAACGATGGTGTAGTGTTCTGAAGGAGGGGCATGTAAGGGAGCATTCCTGCCACTGTCAATATCAAAGATCTGCTCACCTGTTACAAGAAGAATCAAAAGAAAAAAATTAGAAGGCATTCATATTTGGATCTTTTACAATCTAACTGGAAGAAAAAAATAAGGTGTTTGCTTTTGGCCTCCAATTATTTATAGAAGTGTTTATCATTTTACAGTTTTTGGACATACGGTTTCAGTTACATGATTGGAGAATAGAGAGTGCTGTACACCTCAACCAGTCACAAACGCTTTTTGCACCAGTGATCAGTCCTGCTGGTACTAGATTCCTTGAGCAGTGCTCACCAGCAAACAGCAGCGTAAAGATGATAGTGAGCTGGTAGATTGCATGGCCCAGAATGTTCTTCATCATGGTTCTGGAAATAAGTGGTTTGTTGCGGCCGTATGGTTTCCTCAGCAGCAGGGCCTCTGTTGGCGGCTCAGTGGCCAGAGCCAGTGAAGCAAATGTGTCCATGATCAGATTCACCCACAACATCTGCACTGCTTTCAGTGGAGAGTCCTACAGTGAGGAAAAGGAAAAACACAAGAAGGTTAAGTGTCAATCACGTGCAGGACAACTTTGATAGAAAGGCATTCCACTACTTTTGACTTATTGAGTATAGCACTAAGACAAGTCTTAGAAGAATGGTGAGAGGTTTTTGGTTTCATTCTTACTCATGATTAAATTTATTTAAAAAGCTGTTTATAACATATAAAATAAACTTTTTATACCTGTCTAATTGGAACTTAGACTTTGTGTTTAGGTTTTATTTAGCCGTGAGCGAAAATGGCAAAAATACACACTTTAAGACATTTTCACAAAACACAATATTGTATCACAATATTTAATTTTTCTGAGACTTAATATGTTGGAACAGTCAAAATAAAACCTGTAGTACAACAAAAAATAGTAATTAATCTACTACTACAATAATTTTTTTTTTCAATGTTTAATGTTAAGTCCAATTGAACAGAGCTAATTATGCTCACTTTGTAATGAAAGTCAATGTTGCTCAAGTACTAACGATATCCATAGAATACTCAGAGAAGGGCATTGTGACAATTTATAAAAATAAATAATATAAAAAATTAAAATATTGCCTTTTAGCTCAAAATTAAATGATATTGCTAAATTGGCTATTTCTGTTACTGAATGAAGAGCCACAGCCCAAAGAGCAGTTGGTGAGTTGAGCCAATTTATTTGGTTTCTCTGAAAAGAGACCATCGTTATTTTGAATAGCTGACTGCTCTTCTTTGACCACACTTGTGATTTAGCTTCTCATTTGCATTATTCCCCTTCACTATTTGCTTCAAGGATATTTATTTCCACAGTAAAAAAAAACAACCTAAAAGAAGGCACAGACCTGTGTGATACAGGCTCCAGTGAATGCCACAATCACAGCCACCACGTTGACTGTCAGCTGAAACTGCAGGAACTTGGAGATGCTGTCATAGACGTTCCGCCCCCACATCACAGCCTTCACAATGCTGCTGAAGTTGTCATCTGTCAGGATAATATCGGAGGCCTCTTTGGCCACATCTGTTCCAGCAATACCCTAAAGAAACATGACAGATCAACATGACATGCAACTGTCAGACTGCACTGAAATGTGTCCCAACAATACATCATGGGTCTGACATTGTTCTGTTTCTAGGGTTTGAAGTCTATTTAACTGTAAGAAAATTAAAACCAGTCAATGTTTTTGAGAGACATACCATGGCAAAGCCAACATCAGCTTTCTTCAAGGCAGGGCCGTCATTTGTTCCATCTCCTGTTACAGCAACTACTTGCCTTTGTTCTACAACAGTGCTATCGATTATACCTGAGCAAGAGATTAACATTTCATTACATGAGAGGTGTACTTCAGTACTGAACATCTATGTATATCATACAACATCTGACCATGTCAGTTTCAAAATTATACCTTTTACTAATGTATGTTTGTCAGTTGGAGAGGATCTTGCCAATACACGCAGTTTGGGCCAAATCCTGTCAATGCGCTCTTGCTCAATCTGAAAGGAGCATTTATGTTTTATTGAATTACATAGCACACTGATAAGAATGACCTCTAATCCATATTCTTGCCTTCCGGAAATCTTTTTTTAGACTATTGAAGTTGCTGTAGACAACATGTATTTCACATTTACAGCATGTATTAGATTCATATGTAAAAAAAAAGTAGCAGCATTTTTCATTTGTTCTTAGAATAGTCATTGTTTAAATTTTACAACTATATAACAACAACAGTTGGTTTACATAAACATTAACTCTGGAGCCTAAATTTATAGGTACATTGTTTGTAACTTGCCTCTCCTAGTTCATTGCGTATCCGCCTGTTGAACTCTTTGCCCTCAAGGCACAGGAAATCATCTCCAGGATTGATGATGCCACACTTGGTGGCAATAGCACGGGCAGTGTTAATGTTGTCCCCGGTGACCATTCGCACAGTGATGCCTGCTCGCTGACACTTCCTAATAGCATCAGGGACCTGAAATAGTAAAAACACCCACAAATTAGACGCCTACATCATAGTGAAACACAGTCATGAGGTGACATATAGGCAAGCTGGCCTGCTGTTTACAGTGTCATCTATTTTCATCAGTCAGCCAGGTTCCGTCATGATGTGTCAGCCTTTATGGAATACTGAAAATAATATCAGAAAATAATGTGTTGCGCTGGTCTGAGTGGATCAGACACAGCAGTGCTGCTTGAGTTTTTAAACACCTCGGTGTCACTGCTGGACTCCACCAACCAAAAACATCCAGCCAACAGTGTCCTGTGATGATTGATTAATGATTAACACAAACTGTGACAAAAGTCGAGCTACTGTCTCTGACTTTCCATCTACAAGGTGGATGAACAAAGTAGGTGTGAATAACAGAGCCGGCAGCGCGTGCCACAGTCTTTAAAAACTCCAGCAGCACTGCTGTGACTGATCCACTCATACCAGTGCCACATTAGTGTCACTGAGTGCTGAGAATGATCCACCCCTCAAATAATACCTGCTCTGTGGTGGTCCTGACCATTGATGAACAGAGTAAAGGTGGGATAAATTATGCAAAGAAACAGATGTACTACAGTTTGTAATTGTAGAACTATAAAACGCCCCTACAGTCATGGCCGAAATTGTTGGCACCCCTGAAATGTTTCCAGAAAATGAAGTATTTCTCCCAGAAAATCAGATGTTTTGTTATACACGTTTATTTCCTTTGTGTGTACTGGAACAACCCAAAAAAAACAGGGAAAAAAAGCCAAAAATTATATAATTTCACACAAAACTCCAAAAATGGGCCGGCCAAAATTATTGGCACCCTCAACTTAATATTTGGTTGCACACACCTTGGAAAAAATAACTGAACTCAATCGCTTCCTATAACCATGAACAAGCTTCTTACACCTCTCAACTGGAATTTTGGACCACTCTTCTTTTGCAAACTGCTCCAGGTCTCTCATATTTGAAGTGCCTTCTCCCAACAGCAATTTTAAGATCTCTCCACAGGTGTTCAATGGGATTTAGATCCGGACTCATTGCTGGCCACTTCAGAACTCTCCAGCGCTTTGTTTCCATCCATTTCTGGGTGCTTTTTGAAGTATGTTTGGGGTCATTGTCCTGCTGGAAGACCCATGACCTAGGACGCAAACCCAGCTTTCTGACACTGGGCCCTACATTGCGACCCAAAATCCTTTGGTAATCTTCAGATTTCCTGATGCCTTGCACACAGTCAAGGCACCCAGTGCCAGAGGCAGCAAAACAACCCCAAAACATCTTTGAACCTCCACCATATTTGACTGTGGTACTGTGTTCTTTTCTTTGTAGGGCCTCATTCCATTTTCGGTAAACAGTAGAATGATGTGCTTTACCAAAAAGCTCTATCTTGGTCTCATCTGTCCACAAGACGTTTTCCCAGAAGGATTTTGGCTTACTCACGTACATTTTGGCAAACTGGGGTCTAGCTTTTTTATGTCTGTGTCAGCAGTGGGGTCCTCCTGGGTCTCCTGCCATAGCATTTCATTCCATTCAAATGTCGACGGATAGTTCGCGCTGACACTGATGCACCCTGAGCCTGCAGGACAGCTTGAATTTCTTTGGAACTTGATTGGGGCTGCTTATCCACCATCCGGACTATCCTGCATTGCAACCTTTCATCAACTTTTCTCTTCCGTCCACGTCCAGGGAGATTAGCTACAGTGCCATGGGTTGTAAACTTCTTGATTATGTTGCACACTGTGGAGATGGACTTGTAACCTTGAGATTGTTGATATTTTTCCACAATTTTGGTTCTCAAGTCCTCAGACCGTTCTCTTCTCCTCTTTCTGTTCTCCATGCTTAGTGTGGCACACACAGACACACAATGCAAAGATTGAGTCAACTTCTCTCCTTTTTATCTGGTTTCAGGTGTGATTTTTATATTGCCCACACCTGTTACTTGCCACAGGTGAGTTTGAACGAGCATCACATGCTTGAAACAAAGTTATTTACCCACAATTTTGAAAAGGTGCCAATAATTTTGTCCAGTCCATTTTTGGAGTTTTGCGTGAAATTATATCATTTTTGGCTTTTTTTTGTGTTGTTCCAAAACACACAAAGGAAATAAACATGTGTATAACAAAACAGGTGTAGTTGCAATAATTTTCTGGGAGAATTACTTAATTTTCTGGAAAAATTTCAGGGGTGCCAACAATTTCGGCCGTGACTGTATATGGTAAGTAGAGATGATAAAATGGACAATGAGTATAGATACAAGGAAGGTGTCCTTATAAAGTGCTCAGTGAGTGTAAACACCTCAGTAGAAATCTGTATTTATGTGCCAAATCATTAAAAACATTTTGCCGTTCATAGAATAATCTTTAATCATAATATTGCTTGGCAACTCCAGTAAAAGTACACTGCTTGTGGAAGAATTGTTGTTATTACTAGTACTAAAAACAGTGTACTTTACATTGTTTATTGTAAAATAAAAGCATACAAGTAAGTTAATAAAGCAATTAGCCATGCAAAGCATTGTTTCTTGCTTCAAGTTGTGCATAACACCCTGTAACCCTGTTACAGTAAAATCACTAACACACAGCCTTAACCAGGCAATCATAATACAACTACAAACAAAAAATTCTTGAAAATTTAAAAAAAAAAAAACCAAACATTGTAGGTGGTACTGCCACACCACACTCTTTTTACTTTATTTCAGCATTTGTTACTTATCAGGCCACTGAATGCTGCACTTCATACACAAGCTTGATTCTGAAGAACTCACCTCTGGCCGTACAGGGTCTTCGATGCCCACCACACAAATGCAGGTGAGACCTGTAAGGATGTCTGTTTCGTTGTCCCAGTCCGGTTCCCCCTCTGAGGCTGGGAAGTCCCTGTAGGCCAGACAGATGGTCCTCAGGCCCTCTGAAGCCATTGGCTCAATCACCATCTTCATCAAGTCATCTCGATCTCTGGGCTTGAAGAATTTAGGTTCACCACTAGCTGTCAAGATTTTACAACACCTGCAAACATACAGAGCAAATGTAGGGCAAAGTGTTTCAACAAACAAAATCAACTGATCTAAAGTACTGTGAAGACATTTACACACTGAAGGAGACCATTAGTGCAAACATTCTACATTTAACAATACATTATGTTCCAAAAACAGCATCAATTTAAATTATAAATTAAAGCAGTATTTGGTGTAGGTTCTATGTTTTATAGCACAGGCTCCCAACCCAGGTGAGTACTGTAGTGACAAGAGTGTTGAGCAAAAGAGAATAAAGAGAGAACAAAAAAATTGTGAATCCTGTCAAATCAATGAGGCTGTGGAATACAATGATACACTACAAAATACTGCATAACATGACAAATATATTCAACTCTGGTTTTAGTCCAGCATGCTCTATCAACAATTTAACTGCTTAGATAAGAACTTACTTCTTCAGGAGAATTTCAGAGGCTCCTTTGCTGAACATTCGGTAGCTTCCATCATAATTTTTCAGCACTGTGCTCATGGATTTTCTGACAGAGTTGAAGGTGTATACTTTGAAGAGCTTCTCTTCAGGATATTCACTGCGGATGATTTGGTAGTCTCTGCGTAGGTCAAGGGCAAACCCCAGCAAGGCACATTCAGTTTTGTTCCCCACTTGACGGGGCAGACCACCTTCCCTCTCAGGGGGCTACAAACACAAAAAGCGGAGATTCATTCATTAACTCAAGAACTTGACTTTTACTGTAGTTTAAATCCTTTGTGTTTTCGGAAGATGAATGATGTTTAATCAGTACAAATGAAATCAGCAAGAAAAGCCATTCACTGCAAACATACAACACTGTGCAGATGTCATCGATCACTCATTCATTTAAATTCTAGTCAAAATGGCCAGTTAAGTACAAGCTATTAATTTTTCAGCGTCATAGAAAAAGAAGCAAATATACATGGACAATTACAAGAAGCCTTAACGACTAAACGTTGGGGCTTCTGCGCCCGTTCTTTGCCTTTATTACAGCTTCCATATTTTCTGAAGTGCTTTCAGTTTTGACGAAGACATCAGTAGGGATATTTTTTACACCTCCAAAGTTCAGTCTTAGAAGTTGGTTGCATTTTCTGCTTCTCATGATCCAAGTAATCCCAAACACATTCAGTGACGTTGAGGGCTGGGCTGTGGGGTGGTCAGCCCACTGTTCTGAGAACACCAGCAGCTTCTCACACATTTCTCAGTTTCCTTTTCTGAGTAACAGCTTCTTGACAGCTACACATCCTTTCAGACTCATAGCGCTGAGTTGTCTTTTCATGGGAAAAATGGACCGTAACAACTGTGGCTTTTTCAGATCTGAAGCAAGAGTGGAGCTTCTCTCTCAAAGATGAAAGCTTTAAGTGCTGTTTATCTGGTGGGGACAGTTTTAGTATTGTACCAGGTCTTGCACCTTGTTAACCTGTAAACGATCCCAATTTTAAGAAAAATTCCAAAAATCAGTATCACTGGCTGTATGATTTTAAATCGTGAAAAATTAAATTGGTAAGCAGCAAAAGCTCGTGTTTTATTAAAAAAAAATTATATTGTAGTGCAAGGGGCTGAGCTTCCTTGACTTCATGATTGTGCTGGTTTTTGATGCTTAGCTCAGCTTTTTCATAGCTTCCTTCATAGAAAGTTTTTTTTTAAATGTCATTTTTATTACATATTTTTGACAGATTAAAAGTTGGATTTGGACGCATTTTACATCGTTACATTGTTTACTTTGTTTTCATATGTACATGTGTAGTTGTTAGATGTTACATTTTGTTTTTCTTTAACTATCATTTTTCTAACTCTAGAGTTAAAACTTCTGTTTTTGACTTTGTTTCCTTTGACTTTCCTCTTCCTTATGCAAATGGATTATCTTAGATCTAATCTCCTCAGGAATATCAACTGAAAAATGAACAGCTTATACTTAATGGCTGTTCTGACTGGAATTTAAATAATAAATGAAGAGTGGTCTCTCATTTATTATTTGCACAGTGGTGTATTACAATATTTTATAGTTATATTTTGAAATATCTTGACATTTTAAAATGTATTTAATTTTTCAAAAGGGCATACACAGACATACAAACACTGTAGTATACACTATTCTCACCATGATCTTGGTGGTGTATGCACAGTTAACGCTGATGCCTGTGATCAGCAGGTCCATGATCTTGCCTGGAATCAGTTCAGGCTCAGGAACCTTCCTGTAGTGTCTGTCTCCCACATACACCTGCACCACTGTCATTCTGTTCATGGTTAAAGTGCCAGTCTTATCTGAGCAGATAGCAGTGGCGTTGCCCATCGTCTCACATGCATCCAGGTGTCTGACCAGGTTGTTGTCTTTCATCATTTTCTACAAAACAAAATCAAGAGGACAGCTATAACCCACTGTAACACAAAAAAAGAAATATTCAAGAAAACAGTTCATCCAGCATTACACGCCCGATCAGTCTAGCTGTAGAGTCACAGTGGCATTTACAGAGCACCATTTAATGGTTTGGTTTGGTGTATGTGTATAAGGAATGTGTATGTGTATAAGGACAAGAGCCAAAACATGTCTATTCATTTGAACATTTAAAGTGAACCTGAAATCAAATGCATATCAAATGAAAGCAATGAATTTACAATGTAAATCCCCTTTTACCCTGTTAGTTATATATAATATATAATTTCTCCTCCCTCTCCTATAGCCTGCACATAAAACGCTCAGCTAGCGCAGACACCCTCCCTGATCCTACCTTGTTTCACTCAGAAATACAATCTTATGATTTCCAATTTACATTGAATTTTAAGTAAATTTAAGTCAAATTGTGTTTTTGGGTCCAGTACTTTATGCATTTTTACAAGGCAGGTAGCCTTCATTACCCCGCCATTAACTACACGTCCACATGTATCATTCACTCACAAACTCGTACTTTGACAGAGTAGGCTAATGAGATGGTGACAGCGAGGGGAAGTCCCTCAGGCACAGCGACGACCAGCACGGTGACCCCTATGATGAAGAACTTGACAAAGAACTGGATGTAGATGGGGGTGCAGTCTTTGATCCATGGAAGCCCCTGAATCCAGAAGGTGTCCACCAGAAAGAGTACCACCAAGATGATGACTGTGATGGCTGACATGAAAAGGCCTGGCGAGTAAACAAACACATATTCATGTGTACAAAAAGAGACATAAAAAAAGACCACTGCAAGAGCTCAGACACATGACAGCAAAAAAACAATGATAGTGATTAAACAGTGATTAAACACAATAACCACTTCATATAACAATTCATGACTGTCTCTTTCTAACCTGCTTTGCCGATTTGTACGGCTAGTTTGGTGAGCTTCCCTTGAAGTACGGATTTCTCTTTCTTTGGTAGATTGCTTTTCTTCTTCACCTCTCCATCAATCCCGTCCTCGCTGCTGAGAGGCTCCGTATCCACACTAGTTCCATCCTTACCTGGACAACCAATCCCAGCATCAGTGATGAAATCAGTGTCTTCTCAATGAACACCTCAAAACACACAACTTGTCAAATGTGGTATTTTACAGCATACAACTCAATACATCACTGTCTCAAAAAGGAAGCTTTGCAAACGTCTTCTTTCTGGGAGCTCAAGCGATCCAAGGTGAAGCCATCTTTGATCTGGTTACATCTAAATGCCACATACTTATGTGGCATTTAGATGTGGCTTAGCACAATTTAATTTGATAGAAACTACTTAGCTGACTGTTGGCAATCACTCACTTCTATTACAGCCAATAAATGATTTTGGTTTTAAAAGAACACATGAAAACAATGTAATGCATCCAAATCCAACTTTTAATACAAATATCATAAAAATATGTAACAAAAATGACAAAGATAGCTTTCTATGAAGGAAGCTGATGAAAAATCTGAGCTAAGCACCAAAAACAGCACAATAATGATGTCTGGTAAACTCTGCCCCCTGCACTACAACATTAATATCACTTATATTAATATGTAAAACAGCTGTGAGCTTTTACTGTCAACCTGAATTGTGATAACTGGAAAATGAGTCATATTAGTCAGTATAGCACTGTTTACCTTAAACTACTGTTCAGTTTTTCACCATTTAAAATCATACAGCCAATAATACTGATCTTTGGAATTTATCTCCTTAAAATTGGTATCGTTTACAAAATATTCAAATTGGTCAGGCCCTATTCAGTTTACATGTAAAAATTCTATCTTTGATAGTTTTATTACATATAACAAATTGACAGACATGTCAAAAAATGTCCAACATTAGCCTGCATGTTCTGTATATATTGCACTAGCAGCTTTTATATTATAAACCACTGCTTTTCAGATGCGAGGAGAGGTATGAGTAACTCTGTGGTGCAAGTGGCTTAGATATGATATTAGGAGGTGGCTTTCTGTGGTGTGGTGTGCTCACACTCCTTAATCCCGGGCTAGGGATTACTCTAGCCTGGCTGAGGTTTATCCTAAGCCAATTCATACACTACCATTTTAAACTAAACATCCTGCCACATCAAGCAAATACACACCCCACAACCAATGCAGGCCCTGCAAATGGATGACTGGCACTGTGAAAGGAGAAATCAATGTGCATGTTATTTGTGTGTCTGGGAAAACAGCGTCACAGGGGCCTGTAATCTCCTTGTTTCTAATCGCTGTAGAAGAGCACCTGCCCTTTAGGCCTCTGCAGCACACCATATGGCTCTCACCCTTAACCAGACATTGAAGACACCATGTGTCAAAAAGTATACACATATACACACACACAACTCATTAAACCAAGCAGCCTAGAGTATAAACAGCAGCTAGCTAGTGTCTCCAGCTACACCAGACTCCAGTCAGAAAACCAGACGTGTTGTAAAGTACTTACCCTTCTTTTTGTCTGATCCATCCTGCTTTTTGTCTGTTGGGAAACAAAATTGTACATTCACACATGAAACACTAATGCAGCCAGTACTGGCTGAAGGATGCAGCTGTGTAGTTTACTGGCACAGAAACTAAACTAAATATCTAGCTTGTCTGTATCTGATACCTTTTAAATCAACCTAAGTTTCATTTGTCCTGAGCATTACAGGAGAAAACTGCTCTACGTTTATTGTTTACACATTAGGTCATCTTGTGAGTCTTAGGTTGGGAGCAGAAGCTCATAATATGTACTATACAAAGCACTATTAGTGAACTGGTGAGTGAGGTTGTAGTGTAAAAGTAATATTAACAAAGCACATGCAAATCACTAGAAATTCACATTTTGTAAAGTTTTTCCTGCTTTTCTGTAAAGTGACCTCGATATAAATACATAAATAAAACTATTATTATTATTATTATTATTATTATGATGATTATCATCATCATGTTATTGGAATTATGACAAGTATTGGCTGATATTTGCTTAAAACAATGATCTGCACTGCGGTTTGACCAATATTTCAATCCAAATGTTTGTAGTGTATTTACTGTATTTACACAATAGTAGTCCGTTGTTCTGAACATCAGCAGCTTCTTCACTTGATTTGCAACTTTCCTTCTTTTGCTGTCTATTTATTTTTCTCAGTAAGGGCTTCTTGACAGCTACCCTTGCTTTCAGACCCATAGCGTTGAGTTGTCTTCTCGCAGAGGAAGGATGGACGTGTTTAAAATTAAGGGAGCGTAATTTACTCCAATCACTCAAAGCTTTAAGCACTGTTTTTTTGTTAAGAGACATAGGCACATTTTATTTTATGAATAACTTATACTTGAATGGAATGGAAATTAAACAAATAAAGGGTGGCCTCTGACTTTCAGAACTTTATGTCCATCATATCTGATACAGTCATCAGGGCCCCAATTCTCATATTGGTGCATCCAAAACACCCTGTGGACGTGTCGTAACCAATTCCACTTAAAGGCATGACTGCAGTGTGCTTTAGGTTAAGAAGTATGAAGTCAGATGCAGTACGATGAAAGTTGCAAGGCAGTATGGGATCGATTTAATAGGATAGCGTACACTCAATCGACTCATTTCTCGCAAAACCAGGAGATCAGTAGCTGAAACAGGCATTCTGGGTCACTCATGTGCACCTTCCTAAACTTGACAAACAGGGACATTCAGAGTTTGTTCAATTTTTGACCATATACGTATTAAGTTCTGTCAGGTGATATTACTGGTTATGGGAATTTACAGCTTTTTAAAGTCAGCATTGATCACAAAAAATAATACTTGTCAGGCCCTATTCAGTTTTCATACAACTACTTCCTTCAATAGGTTTATAACATATGACATGTTGAATAAATATCTGAAGTTAGTTTTCACATGTTGTATAAACTTTGCTAAAAGATTTTTTAATAAAAAACGCTTTTGTACTGCTGCTATTCAGATCCGCGGAGGACGATATGATATAGCAGTGAAGCATGAAGTGCGAGTTCATCAGCAGTCTTACTTTTCTTGCCCTTCTTTTCTTTCTTCTCCTTCTTTTTCCTCTCTTTTTCTTTCTTCTTTTCTTCCTTCTCTTTCTTTTTCCTCTCCTTTTCTTCTTTTTCATCCTCACTTTCACCATCATCGTCTCCGCCACCGAGGAGGGTGAAGATGATTCCGGTCTGAGAGTTCACACCCACAGCAGTGACCAGCATCCTCCCTGAACCCTCCATCACATGAGTGCCTAAACCAATAAGATAGTAGTTACAATACAAAAAACAGGTATTTAAACCTATGCTGGAGTTGCCATTAAACTTTTATAAATTTTTTGATGGCACTTCGTATAACAGCATAGCATTCTCCATTCATTTCTGGAATTCTGTTTCTTTTTTTGATAATCTTAATGGGCATTGTGTCTTAATGTCCCAGCATCAAAGAAAAATTGGGATCAGCGTAGTTGGACTTGAAGTCAGTTCGACATAGTTGTGAAGTCAGAGCTACTCAACATGTCTAAACAATTTCTGATGAAACTGCAATGCAACAGTATTTCAAAGTGTCCATGATAACAATATCATGTATGTTGAATGTAGTGGCATATCATGTTACTGAATATCAGCACATGTCCAGCTTGTACATTAGTACAGTTTTCACATTTGATTCAATTACCGTACATTTCCTTAATTTTATTGTCTTGCTTGAACTGTATTATTGTTACTGTCTTGGACTTACTATTTGTTTATTGTATTGTGTATTATCTGTATTTTTTTTTTTTACTTTGTACTATTGTTGCCTATCCAGGCAAAATGAAAATGATGTGAAACCTGAAAGCAGCATGGGATCTTTGTCCAGGGTCTTTCTGACATGGTCTGACTCTCCTGTGAGGGAGCTCTCGTCAATTTTCAGATCGTTGCCTTGGATTAGCACCCCGTCAGCAGGAAGGAGGTCACCTGGATGTACAAGCCAGATGGTCAGCCTCAGACACAACACAGAAGCTTTACTTCAGAAGCCAAAATAAGGGCTTTCAATCAGTTAAAACAGGAGGCAGAGACACAAAAAGACAAGTCGGTCGTGGTTAGATAGACAGACAGAAAGACAAAAACAAGGTCACAGTGCTACAGTGCTACCTTGGTCCTACAGAATTTTTTTGTTAGGCACACCTACCATATCCTACCATATAGACGCACTTTGTAGGAATACAATGACTGACTGCAACCCATCTGTTGCTGCACAATTTATCAGCCCCCTTCAGACAACTAACACTGATTGCGCAGAAAAAAGATTAACTGTATGGGCAGGTTTACTAAGTGAGGCACTAATTGCTGACAGTCTGCCGTGACTTTGTGCTGGAGGGAGTGGCCAATTTATCAGGTTATCTACTAAGAATCTCCATGCAAATGAACACAGGTACAGCTTCATACTTTTCTGTCTGTTTCAGGTTCCAACTGTGACTGTGCACTTGGGACAAAACAATACCTTATTTTCTCAAGATTTTGAATTAGCAAGTCAACAAAAGGCACTAAATGCTGTAAATGCAACAAAAATAGTTAATACTAATTGAGTAAAAATGTGATTTTTTTAACATTATATGTTTTATTATTATTTGATTAACATTATTTGAGCCCCTTCATCGAAAAACCATATATTAACCATTCCACCCTTCTTTGGATTATCAATTATTGTGTCTTACTTTGCACAAGGTTTTAATTTGAGAAGTCAACTATGCTTTATTTTAGTGACCCCTTTTTTTTTTACTGTTTTTAATTGCAAGGACTCATTTGTATGTATATTTTAAGAAAATAAGACTATTTTGACAGTACAGCAGAAACTGTGTTTTGTGCCAAGTGCATTTGGAAACCTTATTGTAAAATTTCTGTTTAACTTCACTGAACACATCCTGGTCATTTGGGAATTTGATTTTGTGCATAACCTCTTATGCTATGTGCATTCCATTACAGAATGACTGTAACATTACTGCCACATTAATCACTGTGTGCACAGAAGCCACAGTGCAGGAATAACAAAAAAGCAGTAGCTTTAGTAAAGCAGGGGTTGCAGAACCAAAGGATTTTAATATACGACTGTTAAAAGCACATAAAATAAAACTGTCAAATTACTATTTAGGGAAAATAGCATTTTAAATAGACTAAAATAGCAGAAAATAGCACTTAAAAAAAGTTTTAGGTTTTTTATTGTCTTCATCACAAGAATGTGACATTGCAGGTGTTTATAAGACCTTTTCGCCTAACAAAAATGAATAAACTCTCTTTTCTCTCTCTCTCTAAGCCAGTTAGTGTGTACAGGGTTTAAAAATCCTAGCAACATTGCTGTGTCTGAATTACTTGTACCATTCTGGTCAGTGGTGGTCCTATGGTGGTCCCTTTCCATTGATGGACAGGGTAGAGGGGGGCCAATGAATGGCACAGCAGCAAATGTCAGTAACCGTAAACCTACAAAATGCACCTATATGGTAGGTGTTTTCTGAAAAAATGCTCTGTGATTGTAGGGTGTAGGTACAAGGGTGTGCCTAATAAACTGGCAACTCTAAGAATCGTTTGTTCTGTTTGTAGTAACCACATCTGTTAAATGAACAAAGCCTCATGAGTAAGCCGTGAAATATATTCAATACCTGAGATGAAGAGTGAAGAAAAGACCATATTTACCATATTTTACTTGCGCAATGTCTCCGGCCACCAACTCAGCCACAGGAATCTGAATGACCTGGCCTCCACGGATCACTGTGAACTTTTGCTCCTGTTCGATGCGACTCTGCAAGCCACGGAACTGCTTTTCTTTGCTCCAGTCATTAAAGGCAGTGACGAGCACCACACAGATGACAGATAAGAGGATGGCGGCACCTTCAATCCAGCCAGCCTCTGCTTCGCCCTCATCATCCACTCCTCCAGCAGCTCTTCCACAGTCTGCAGAGGAGATCACAGTCAACATACAAGATGCAAAAATGTACTGGAGATGTTCCACTCTGAAGGTGAGGATTCAACAGCATCAATTTTAAATAGAAAGCAGTGATTCTAAATCATAGCAAAAATAATCCAACAGAACAGTGTTAAAATTTGAGATCACAAGATGCACTCAATTGTTTCCTGAACAAAAATATCTGAGGTCAGTGATTTTACAGCCTTGTTCTTGGACGTGAAAAAGTTGGGGTGCTAGGGGGACTGCAGCATTCCCAGATTTCAGAATTGTTTTATTAAATAATGAAAATAAATAAATAACCTGAACTTCACAATAAATTGAGCATTGTAAAGATCTTTGTGTACTCATTTTAGGGTGGAGTTTGTATTTTTATGTTATTCATATATGCAGTCAGGTCCACAAGTAGTTACAGATGTACACATACATGTGGATGTATTTTCAAAATCTGCAGTAACAAGTAGCAAATTAACAATGAACTTTCTTTACATCGAGCCAAGTTGCTTCCCACACCAACTGTTGGCTGCATTGGTTGTGTGTCGCTAAAATACAAGCAACATTAGTGGCTTAAAATATATTTTTTTCTTAAAAAAAAAAAAAATAGAATTTCTCACATTTTGAACGTATATAGTCAATTCTCATCACATAGTACTTTGACATGTTCATTTTTTTATTCAAAAATTACAACAAAGAAAAAATCTGGCATAGTATCATAGCATCAAATTTTAGTCCTCTATCTTAAAACACCTTCTCTATCCCTGTTAAACTCAAATGCAGTTTCTTTTCATACTTTAAAGTACCCAGAAAATACCCAGGAACACATTAAGCAAAAAAAAGAGATTAACCATTTTCCTAAAAACCTATACTTAAATTAACAGACAGGGGCTGTAAGAGCATGAAACTTGACACGACACTGTCAGCTATGGGCTGTTATGGATTCCAAAACTCCTAACAAACTGTCACAGTTTCAGGAATACTCTGCCTAAAGCTCACACATCATAAGGTCTTGCTAACAACTGCACTATAGAGTAACAAAGGCTATTAAAGGGACCGCAACAGGAATGAGATAAGTGGGCCATTTTAAACCTCTTATATCATTAGTATCCACCACAGTAGCAATGTAAAGACAAGTATTCAATGCAATATTTGACATGCTTAAAGTGTCTGGTGTACTTACTTTCTCTTTCTGTATCAGGAGGTCTATAGAACGAAAGGCCTAGGGATATTATGGCTGCAACTTCCAAAATAATTAGAGTCACGTCTTGCAATGCTTCCCAAACTAACTGAAGGAATGTTTTTGGCTTTTTAGGAGGTATGAAATTCTTTCCAAATTCTTCTTTTCTTCTTGCAATGTCATCAGCTTGACCACTTAACCCTGGAGTGGAGAAATAAAGAAAAACAATGTCAAAGAGCATCCACTGTAAAATCAATTTCTCTATTTGTACAAAATATAAAAAAACACTGTAGACAAATAGAGTGGCATAATTTTGAGTGTCTGCACTGATCACTTCAAATATGATCACTGCTAAAACAATCTGCTCACAGCTGGTACAGACAATTTTCCACCTGTATTTCGCCCTAAGCTGAAGAAGAGACATGAGAAGGATCAGAAATGGAAGCAGTCTATTAGTTTTTTTATTTTACATCCAGTGAGTAGTGTGTGCTGCTTTGGACAACTGTCAGGACAACCTTCACAGACAATTCCAGCCCTGAGATCCACAATGTGTGTATGATTTTTTTCCCAGAAAATCCAACACACACTTTAATTCACTGACCAGCAACTGATATACCATAAGAATACTGTTTCAGAAAAGAGATTTAAGAACTTAATTTCCCAAGCAAAGAGGAACAGCTAAGATGCAGACTTTTACCTGATGAATCGTATCTATAACTGATCAATATTGTTTAGTCAGTCCTTGAATTACTAAATAAGCTACATCAAGTCTGTGGTGGAGATGGAGGTGGGTGAGAGAAAACCTGCAGAATCTGGTAAAAAACCATGAGACAACTGACCCAGTTCTTCAGAGTTGGAAGCCCTTGTAAGGTGTAGAACTTTTTATTTACCAAGAGATTTTTTCTCAGTCTTTTGGTTGCTGGCTAAATTCCACCACAAGCCAGTGCCCTCCTTGCGACCCAGCGTCTGGCCACGCGAATAATGCAGATTGAGAATTCTTATTTAAGCTCTGCTGTTTTTATTTTGGGACATTTTAATCATGTTAGCTTCAGTAAATCATTACCAAGATACAAAAAGCAGATTCGTACCGCTACCAGAGGGGACAAAATTTTGGACTTTGGAGCATTTCACACAGTAACTCACGCTCACCTGGGACAGTCTGATCATAATGTGATCTTTCTTTTCCCACGATACTGTCAGAGATTGAAGACCCCACAAGCAGCAGAAAAGCTCGATGACTGTTTAAGTACAACAAATTGGAATGTCTTTAGAGATGCATGTAATGATTTAGATGAGTTTACAGAGTTACATATATATATATATATATATACTACTACATATATATATACTCACCCTATATATATATATATTTCACAGAGTGTCTGCATCCCAACTAAGAAGTTTCTAGTAATGATAAGGCTTGGTTGCTGCTTTTACCAGTGATGATAAAGAACTTTATAACAGAGCTAAGTATGGATTTTGGAGGGCAGTAAAGCAGGCAAAGACAAAGTATAAGGTTAAACTAGAGGGTAAACTACAAATGGAAGATGGTAGGGGTGTATGGAAATGTTTTCAAGAGATATCTGACTACAAGATCAAAAATGATTTTTGGGTTTTTGACTCCTCGCTTCCTGACCAACTTAATGATTTTTATTGCAGATTTGATCTACATGTACCTCGGCAAATTACTGCACAATGAGTGGCCGACTCTGTATCGCTGTTTAATTATTAAGGGATATGAAGTTAAATCTTTGCTCTTGAAGCAGATCTGTGGGAAGGCTGCTGGACCTGACCAAGTCTCTCCACCCTAAAGCTCTGTGCTGACTCACCTTCTAATATTTTAACATATAGTTTTAAATCGGTCACTGAAAACATGTATGGCCCCATTAGGTTTTAAAAATACAACCACTGTCCCTGTTCCTAAAAAGTCCTGTTTCAATGATAACAGACCCGCAGCTCTTACTTCTGTTATTATGAAAGTATTTGGAAGACAGCTTTGTAGTCATCTCTCAGGTGTTGGGATAGATACATACCAGTTTGCATATGAATGGGTGAGATATGTCTGCTGAGGATGCAGTGTCACTCTGCTTACACTCTATCTTGCAACACTTGAATGCACCAGGTACATATGCACATAAGCATTTAACACAATATTGCCTTTAAGGCTCTTTGATAAGCTTCAGAGGCTTGGTGTTCACCAGTCCTTGTGTATTGGATTCTTGATATTCTGTCTAATAGAAAGCAGGTTCTTATAATGAATGTGGTTTACACTCCTCAAATTCTCAATACTGGTGCCCCGCAGGGCTACGTTTTGTCTCATCTATTTACTTACACACACACACACACACACACACACACACACACACACAGAGCCTTAGTGAAGTTGAGTTAATAACTGAATATTGGAAAGACAAAAGGAGTTGGTGGTTGACTTCAGGTTGACTTTAGGAGACGGAGAGGGGACCTACCAGCTCTGACCATTACTGATGAGGAGGTGGAGACGGTTGCCTCCTTTGTGTTCCTAGGGAGAACAATCAGCTCATCCCTTAGGTGGGAGAGCAACATCCCTGTCTTGTTGAGGAAAGCTTATGAAAGGCTTTTCTTTACAAGACAGCTTAAGAACTTTGGTGTGACTAGACGCTTGATACGCTTTTATAGAGCTATTGCGGAAAGTGTGTTGACCTTCTCGGTATGTGTCTGGTATGGTAGCATAATGACGTACAAGAGAGAGCAGCTAGAGAAAGTGGTGCACACCGCCTCTAACATCATTGGTTGCGAACTTCCATCTGTTGCTTCTATCTACAGCAATAGGATGGAAAAAAAAGCATTAACAATGTAGGCAGGTAGTTCACACCAGGCACAAAAAGGTCCTTACTGGCAATCTTATGTAGAACATGTCGGTTTAGTAACAGTACCTAACCTTCCGCTATCAGACTTTTGAACTCCACTCCACAATCTTAACCTTGTTCATAGGTTTGTATTTTGCACATAGGTTTATTATTTTATTATGTATGTTTTGTGTATGAGTGTATATTGTGTGTGTTTGAGCAGCACCGAAAGAAATTCCTCTTAGTTAAGTAGTGACTGATATCGCAATAAAGTATTGAAACTTGAGTTAGCATCATGCCAATAGAAACTGAATGGAAAAATCTTAATTTGAATGTCATTGTGAATCTGTATCATACCATCTGAAATTGAATTCTGAAATTTCTGAACTAATTTGAATATTAAGGTTTGTAAGAGAAAAACAGAAAATTTGAAACTGAATTCTACAGTTGATGTACAGCTGAACACCTGAAAAACAATTTCTAAAAAGCATTCAGTTTTTCTATTAAACCACATTTTCAGATTCACTTTCAAAAAGCCATCAGAGTGTCTTGCAGGCAAAAGCAGTAAAACTCTTCTGCACCATTTTATAAAATAAGTGGCACGGAGCAGCCGGTACAGTGATGTGTTTAAAAGTTGAAAAAACAAACAAACATATTTTTACGTTTAAATTCAAATTTCAACTGACATAAAACCAACTCATTATTGTTTCCCTAAATTTAACCTCACACCATTTCAAATTAGACAGCATTCAGGAGAACTTCTGTTGCATATGCATGCCTTTTAGATGGTGTCTGATGTGGTTAGGCTTTGGTCAGTTTTGGTAGGCATTTTAAATGTCAGCCTGCAAAATTAGCACTGTGGTCTTTAATTTGAGGAGGCTGCACTAGACACTGGACAGCATACATAGCTGAGTCCGGTGTTAGCTGTTGCTGTGATGACACTGCATAGTGCACCAAAATTTTGTGAAAAACTTTTTGAGAACGAAAATGTATGAGATTTGCATTCATGGATGTGAGACCACAGCAAAGTCTGACAAATAAACCATTTCCTCACAAATTGGACAAAATAACTAGCTCATTATGTATCCTTTTATAGTCACTTGTGACCTAATTATCATGTATCTGACCAGTATTTCCCAACGCAGACCTGCAGGGACCACCAGATTGCTCACATTTTTGCATCACATCGCTACTCTCTACGCATCTGAACAAACAAGAACAATAAACACTTAGATGGTACTGCTTGCACTGAGAAAGCAATGATGAAAACCTCTCAAATGGGTCCTCGGGGACCCCCAGTTGGGCCCATGTTTTTTGCTCTGTCTCTATGTGCTGAAAGATAGGATTGGGCGAAAACGTGAATCTTCCGGGGGGGCCCTGATTGCCGGTTTGAGAACACACAATTTTATAGCAAGAAAAAATGATGAAACTGTGCAGTCCAAGCTGGGAAACACTGATGAAGACATGCCATATTTCATTATTACAACAAGCAGCAAGCATTGAGCACAGTGGAAACGGCAGAAATTTGATCACTAATGTCTCAATCTTGTCCAAATTTCATCTGAATCTGAATTTAGGATGCAGTCTAGCCCTTAAAGACCTTTTGCTGGCCTTTGCTTATTTGTTACTCTCCAATTCCAGTTGGTATGGAAACTGGATAACATGCTCTAAAGCATCTGGAGCTATAGCAACAACAAAAACTGTATTAGGCTGGGGGTCCCAAAGGAACAGATAATTATGAGAACCTCTATTACAAATAATATCTCGCTTTACAATCCTGTTATATTGACTTTGCTTAAAATAATTATTTTCACTTGTCCTTTATTAAAACGTAAACCTTGTGTTAACTTAGCCATAAGACTGTAATCTTGCTTTGTTTCACTTAAATGAACAAAGCAATTCACAAATAAGAAAATCCAATTATCATTCTGCTAAAATTATATCCTTTCATATAAACATTAATCAACTTGAATGAAATTCCTTGCCCTGCAGTTGTGGACAGGGCTGACATTAGTTCCACCATTCGATCCCAAAGTAATCAAGAACAAGATTGCGTCTTTTTGGAATGAAGACATTTCAACAGGCACAATTTTCACCGTTCATGCAATAACTACCTCTGGCAATTACAATCCAATATTTTTTCATTTACACAGCATAAATGAATTTCGATTTCTACTTGGAACACTTGGACCCGACAAGAAGCACACAATAAAACAACCACAACACCAGATCCAGCACTGTTTTTTCTCTCTGGCCTTTCAAAATGCTTCATGTTATATCGGCAACCCATTAATTTTCAGTTCTACCACATCAATATTCTTCATTTTGGCCTCTTAGATCCTCTTGGCTTTTGACTGTCTCACAGTCCTGGTTTAGATCTAAAAGGGATGCTATGAGCTATAGAATACCAGATTATACACACACACACACACACACACACACACACACACACACACACACATATATATATACATACATATATTATACATATGGGAATCTCCAGGCACCTCACAATTCGATTACGATTCAGAGGGCTGCAATGCGATTATAAAACGATTACCGACGCATCTCGATGCATCATTTTTTCCTATACATGATTTCTATTTTTTAGTTTTAAAACAAAGTTTTTGTAATGATCCATAATGCATTTATGTCCAATATCTTTTATTAATAAAACAAATGGAAGTGACGTGGCAAGTGAACTATAAGGCTCTCATTAACTGCTCTTGTTTGGAGACGCTTCTGCCACTCATCTGTGATAAAATGTGCTGTTACGGTGAAATAAGATCCAGTGGTTTTCGCCTGGCTAGTGGCGAAAGAAAAAGGAAAAGAGAAAGACAGTCAAACATTTGGAGACAAATGGACTTATTCGCATTTATAAGCAGCGCAGTTGGTTTCCTGGTACGTTAAATATGCAAAAAGAGACTGTCAAACACTAACTAAAAAGTTGCGAAGATGAAGTCGCTTCTCTAATTTTCCCGTTCCACCTTAAATGGTGCCGCTTTTACATTCGGCGCCTCAGTCAGAATTCAAGGTGGAACGGGAAAGTTCAGCAAGAAGCTGGCGAGTGAGAAGCGACTTCAGCCTCGTAAAACAGCCGAAAGCTGAGAGACATTTTACAAGAAACTACTCAACTTTTGAGGAAAAGTTTTCTGGCGGAGATGGAAGAAAAGCGGCTATAGCTAAAGCTTAAAGCAGAGCAGAGTAAGTCTGTGTTTTCGTTTATATTTTTTAGCCTAAACTAGCACATTGTCACATGCTGGACATAAATGTTGTGGCTCCCAAGGTGGTTTGATTTTTGTTGAAAGGACAAAATGGCTCTTCTTAACATGTGTTGTGACTCCTGATCTAACCTGGCTTTAATGCAGAGGGAGCCGGTCGGATTTCTCGCTCATCCAGTGGTGTTTTTGTTATGTGCCGCCACAGACTGTCCGGGCGCTGCACTTACCCATTTCCAAGTTCCGCCTTTTGCGTTCCATCAACATTACGTTATAAATTAAATATTTAGAAAATCCCATTGACTTTGACTTGACTTCACTAGTTCATGATGTTACTGATCCTCTATTTTCATACACAGCACAAGCAAGGACAAAAGCAGAACAGAACAGGAGCTCTGTGTGGCATGTAGCGTCCCAAGAGATTAGTGGGAAATGGAGCAATGAGGAGGCCGCTCTGTGGTTTAAGGTGAGTGGGATTACATGCAGTAAATCGATCTACTCCCACCTGTCACTACCATGCTATGGCACACAGCAGGGCAAACTGTGGCAGTCCACAGTCTAAAGCCACCAAGAGTCAGGCCTGCTGACACACTCAGACTAAAGAGTTCAGTATTTTTTGTGAAATAAAATTAATGTCAGACAAAATAAAACTATCAACATGGGAAAACTAAAATAAAATAATATATATCGGATGGAGTGGCACGCTAAATGTTCAGCTGGAGTTGTCTAGGGAAATATAAGATGATCATGGTGTTAGACAAATGATTTGAGATGAGTACGCCATAATCATAGGTAGATCTATTGGTCTAAACATGAAGCCCAAAGAGGAGAAAACAGTGAGTAAATGAGTAATATGATATTCCATCAAACCACACTATTTAAACAATAAACAGGGTAGTACACCATACTGTACATATGTATTAAGAATGAAACAGTTATAATACATTTTATATGCATGTATGTTTAGGTATATATAAAAATATAAATCGCACAATTAAACTCTGTCTAATGAGGGCTCATACCAAGAGACTTTGTTTTCTCGTCCATAGCCATTTTTTCTGGTTTTACATAGATATGCGTGATAATATCAGAAGTGTATTGGCACTGGCAGATAATTGCTTTAACAATTACAGGCATCGTACAGCTTATTAGATTTGACCAGTATTGCAAAAATATATGATATTTGACCTATTTATTGCACTCCAGAAGAGCAGAATGTTTAGGTGAAGCTAAGCTAACACGCTATAATATCTGCATTTTATTCATTTTACTGCAACTGTAACCAATACTGATATTGTTGTTCATGAGAAAAAAATTTGATAACTGATATGAGCTGTTATAATAGTCATTTTTGATCGAATAGTTTTAGTTAATAAGTGTGTTACTGGTATGACTGGTGTTATAGTCAGTTCTCAATTATCACATTTCTTAAACAGCAGAAAATCAGCCTTAAAGCAGCTCATATGCTACATTTTTCTTTAATCTTTTTCCTCTCTTGAGTTCCACTTTGTGTGCTTTTATGTACCAAACATGGTCATAATTTAATTATGTGACCATTATCCAATCTCTCTCCATCACTTTGAATTAAACAGGCTGTTTTTGTTACTATGCCTTTATCAGTATAAGACAAACAATCTCTGTTCTGATTGGCTGTCCATTATTGTTCCTCATTCAAAAAGCACTCAGAGGTGAAATATTCCTTTGAACTTGAGCATGAGCTAAGAGCTAAGTTGCTGTAGGCTCAACAGGTGGACATCCATAAATAAACTGATACCTGTGATCAACTCACAGAAAAAATGAATTCAAAATGGGCTGGTAAGTGATTGGTATGTTTTGAAACTTCAACAATGTTTACAATATATGCAACAAGGATTACATATAGAAGGAAGTCCAGTTTTCCATGATATGGGCCATTTAATAATATAAACATTGTGGAGAATTCTTTGCAGTTTTGGTTACCTCTTATCTTTCTTATTACATCTCATCATTTTTCTAGTGATTGTTTGGATATATTTTACATGTTTTCTAACCATGATGACATTTTGTGCTCAAATTTATCAGTCCAGCCTGGATTACTCAGAGTTAAAGAGGTGGTGTCTTATACTGAGCCCCCCGGTAGCACCACACTTCATTATATAGTCGGGTTTCAGTAGGGGGAAAAAAAACATGCATCTCCAAAATAGTAACTTTACGAAGAGTGTAAAAATGTACTTTATCGGCCCATTCATCATTACATTTTCACACAATGTGAAAGGACAATTGCCGTGTTCAAATGATGTGGAAGAATAAAAATCAACAAAATTGGAGATACACTTTTGTCTTTGGACAGAGACGATACGTCTAGACCAGTGGTCACCAAACCTTAAGACTTAAGACAATACCTAAGACAAAAAAATAAGAGAATTCTTATTAAGTTGTTTAAAGAATAACAATTTTTCATAACTTTTTTTTTCTTAAGAATGAAGATAAGAAAAAAAAAATGCACATTTAAGAAGATTTTCTTTCTTAAGACACTCTCATGAATCCGGCCCCTGGTCCTGGAGATCTGCTTTCCTGCTGAGTCTAGTTCCAACCACAATCTGCCATACCGGCTACAGCTAATTAACTTCCTCAGAAGTCCTTGATTGGCTGGATCAGATGTATTAGTGTTAGTTAAGGAGGGAGCAGTAATGTTGATGCAGGTTGGAACTAAATTCTGGGGTTGGTGACCCCTGGTCTTGACCAACAAAGACAAATTACATTTTTCCATATTAATCATTTTAAGTCTTGGGAATGACTGAAATATGTTTTTATGTAATGTTAATGAGAAGTATAGATCAAATAGAAAAGTCAGATCTTATAGAAGAAGCATAAGAGGAGTTTGTGTTATATTTGCAAAAGCAAGTGGGTAATTGGCCAAAAATATACCCTGGATGAGTTCTAGGACATGGAAAATAGCCTAAGAGCAAGAGGAGGAAAAATCCCCCTGGGTTTAGTTGCCATGCTTACCCAGTGCTCAGTAAAAGTGCCATTAAGAGCCCTGAAGCAAATATTTCAGCAGGTTTGATCACTGCTATATTAAGAAAAGTTTGTTAACCACTATGCTACACAAAACATTATTATGAACACACCAAAGTGAATCAGCATGTCACACATAGAAAGTGACCCTTAACATTAGAGGACATTTGGCCTCAATGGACAGTACATGGCAAACATCAATGTGAATATTTCCCATCTATAGTAAACAATGGGAATAATAAAAAAAAACAAATATATATATATATAATATATATATTTTTTTATTTTTTTTTATTACATTTCTGTCCCTTTGCCCACCTCAAGTTGACCCTCTGTGGAGCATGGAGCACCAGCAGATATCACAGTTTCACAACCTAGAAAAAAGGTCTATATTTACCTTCTGTGGGGGAAGATTTTAACCTGGAGCAAAGTCCCTGAACATCTCCATAACACTCCTGGATTCTCTGTAATCCCTCTGGCCCTCTGAGTTCCATGAGCGATCGCAGCTCTTTGAGCGTGCAGCCAAAATCGGCATCGTGGTTGGCGTCCGCCTTGTATTTGGACCCGCGGAAAGAGTTTCGGGCCATGTCTCCTCTGCAGCACACCACACAACAGCGGAGAACAGGCTCCCCTCAGGGAACGCAAAATCTTCAGTGGCAAAATCCAGAATTTCCCATAAAACTGCTAATTATTCAGGGCTGCAGAAAACAACATTCCAAGAGGCAAACTGGATGCATGTAAACAGCTACGTCCATCCAATGCACCCGTGTGTGGTTCTTCATCTTGGTTTGATCAAGTTTAGTGAAGATCCAAATTGTTCACTTCAAGCTACATCTGAAAGGGAAGCAGACACAGTTAGTGACTTCTTGCATTTCTAAAAATCAGTATAAATTTTTTTTTTAGCAAAATAAGTGCCGTTTGGTTGGATTTAGAGCAGTGCAGTATGTGAAACACTGAATCTAAAAAAACATAACAGCATTGTTTTGCTTAGTTTAGCACTGTACATACACTGTACATACACTGTACATACCACTGTATGTCATAAAAATGCCTCTCTCTTCATAATACAGGATGTGTGTGGAAAGTCCTATGTACACAATTCTTTTTTTTTTGGACAAATTGATGGCACAACAGGAGTCCTGTTTTGGTAATGACGACTTAGAATAGTTGACATTACTCCATAAGGTCTTAGTCCACTTCAAATTATAGCATATCGCCTCTACAATCTAAAATATAATTGACTGTAACCTTTTGTCTGCACCATTCAAACCAAATTATGGAGCATTGTGCTTCCGTCAGAAACAGCAATAGGAAGCGAAACCATGGTCAATCAATGTGGGAGTCATATCTAACAGTATGTCACCTATCTTTAGGGGAGAAGTGAATGAGCATGCGAAGTGACAGTCGGCTTTTCCGCTGACCCTTCAGAGGCAAAATCTGCCAAGACCATTTAAGACACGCACGGCTAAAATTAGTTCCATTACATAAAACAGAACCTCCTCTCGTAAATGTGACTGGCTTGAGGCGACGTACGCAAACTTGATTCAGATTCTGAGTTCTATTCCAAAAAGTTGCAAGAAATCTTGAGACAGACACAGCGGTCAGTGATATCTAAAGTCAACTCAAAGGTCGCAGCCATCGCAGTAAGTTCCAGTCAAGTTGAATAGGTGCAATGTAGAAGATTATGACGTCTCTCCTTGTTTGTACTACAGTAGAGGTTAACAACTGCTACTGTACAACATAACCTCTTGACTTCATTTACTCACCATGTTAGCATTCAAGCATTTGACTATTACTATGTAACATAAATGACCCAAACCTTGTCCACTTAAATGAACTCCATTCAAACATCTACTATCTGGGACAACCAAACAAAAGGGTTTGCAGTCAAAAGGTCAAGAAGCCACTGGAGATTTTGATTGTTCTATATCATCACATAGAGAGATACTCACACGGCAGCTTTATAAATACGTTCCTGCAGCAGGAGACGGCCAGAAAAGATGGCAGCTAAGCCAGTCCAGTCAGCGAGACCTCCTAAAACCTCCAAAGACACGCCTGTCGCACCAAAGGCCCTCTGACATTACTTTACACCACACTAGGCCAAGCACTATACTAATGCTCAAGGACTATTTCTTTAGATTAATGAAAATAATTTGACCTTCAGCATGCAGTCTTGCAGCGCAGTCTTCATCAGAGGAAAAGGCTCGCTAAATGATTAGCGCAGGAAAGCCTCTTGCTTAATCTAATTAGGCAACCTGCGGCTGCTTCTGCATCTCGGCGCACAGTCGACAAAGTCCAGTTGCAGAGTTGAGACAGCGTGTGTATACGTGAACATATTAGGGCTGAACAAGATTCTGATTCTTAATTATAATGTTAGCCTGCAATACTGACGACAAGGCTGCAATACGTAAACAAGCCCTATAAATAAATCACAAAATATTTTATTGTGGGCATCCTGATCAATGTCAGATGTTACCGACGAGTGTTTCTGTGCATACATTTAGAGGTATTTTGACCATATTGTGCAACCCCAGTACATATATGCAGATGCATATGCAGTAGGGAACCTACTTTTAATGCACAATCGGAGGGTTTAGCTCAAAAAGGCATTATAGACCACTTCAATTTTCTCTTTTTTTCATGATATACATTGTTGGGAGTGGGCTTTACACATACAAGACATATCAGTGCTATATTATGATTAATACCACCTTTATTAGAGAAATAAAAATGTGTTTTCCAGAAAGAAATCCCTTAATTACTGCTTATTTGTTGAATTTCACATATTGGAAAGAAATTAAGCATGTAGCCTCTGTAAAAGTATGTTAAATGGTACTTTGTGTTATATTTCCAATATGTTAAATGTAAATAAATAAAGAAACAAACAAAACAAAATTGACCAGGGGTGCTCAAACGTTTGCATACAACTGCATATAACACAAACACACAGTCCCACGCCCGAAGTTCAACATTAGGTGGTGTAGGCAGTAGACAGCTTAGCATATATAACTTTCTGCTCCATTGCAATGAGTTTTTGTGCTGAAAATGTAGGAAACTAAAATCAATATAAATTCTGTATTTCTAAGTACTTTATCAGGGAGGGTCTCTGGCCGAGGTGAGGCGTGAAGGTGAAACATGATAATTCTCTAATATTGTTTTGCCCTGCCTGCTGGTGCACAGTGATGTAATCAAAACTTGGAAACTCATTTTAGAGGCGGAGCAAAAGCCATTGCATTTCAATTAACAATTAAAGAATTCTGTCTTTTAAATTACTTGATATGACTTGGTTTCACATTATCCTCACGACAATGGAAAAAGAAGAAAATAAGTATCCTGTATGCTGTCTTTGAACTTAAAGCATCAAGTCAAGTTTTAAACAAAACTGGTGCTCAGATTCAGAGACTTTAGTGATCACACAGCCAAGCTATTATTCAGTGTTGTAATAGAACAGTCCACCACAGGAAGTTAACCACAATGGACTGAATGTTTTGTGAACCATGTGTTTGTATTGCAACTGTATTGGGTTTAAAGTGGTTGTTATTTGTGTTATTACTGTTTGTATATCAGGATAATTCATGTTCTATTGACTGATTAGACAGACAGACACACAAATTTAAGTAAGTAAGAATCTCACAGTCAAGAGTTAGAAACACATTCAAGCTGTACAGCTATTTTTGGTTAGGTGTAAATCTAAATTATGTATACATTTCTTATATATGCAGACTGGTAGGAGAACAGCATGACTGAGTATGCAGTGCTATAAAGCTCCATCACTGAGCAGCAGCTGGATGGCACAGGGCTCTCAGCAGGACTGTTTATCATTCATGGTGCCATTCCTGTGTACACTTCTCTAAATGTTCACTGGCTCTGAGCAAATCATCAAAATGTCAAAAGCGGCTGCATTTGCAGCAGAGTGACAGCACCGGGTTAACAAGCTGCCCGTATGTCACAGCAGTGGAATATCAAAATGAACGCATCTCCTGGAGCATTACTGACAAGCTGCTCCACTAATCACAGTTCAAATGTGAGAGTTCATACAGTGCTGTGCAAACGCCAGAGACCGCTCTTCATTTAACTTCCAGTCAAAACTGCCATTCAGTACAAACCATTCATTTCTTCAGGTGTGTCTGAAGAGAATAGATATCAAATAATCGACTTTCATTAAGAAGGAAAAAAAGGAAAAGAAGCCAGGAGTTTCAAAACTGGAATCCAGGAAATGATTAAAAGATACAGAAACAACTGTGCAAGACCTGATAGACCACCAAAACTGTCACCATCACATAAACAGCACTTAAAGCTTTCATCTTTGAGAGAGAGGAGAACATCAAGGTCCTCTCTTGCTTCAGATCTGAAAAAATAGGAGTTTCTGTCCATCTTTCCACTGTGAAAAGACAGTTCAGAGCTGAGGGTCTGAAAGGATATGCAACTGTCAAGAAGGAGTTCCTGACAAAACAAAAAAATGCACAAACCAAGCAAAGAAGCCCTGGTGTTCTCAGAACAATGGACCACCCCAGAGACCTGACCTCAACATCAGTGAATGTGTTTGGGATTATTTGGATCGTAAAAAGCAGAAAATGCAACAAACATCTAAGACTGAACCTTTGAGGTGTGGAAAAATATTCCTGCAGATTTCTCTGAAAAACAAAGCAAGCCTTCTAAAAATGAAAGCTGTAATAAAAGTTAAATAGTGGAAACAGTAAATACTGAAAAAAATATATATTTAGTTGGTTTCTGTGTAATTCTGTTATATGTTTTCTGCTTTTTCCTGATCTTGAAAAACAAATAACATGTATTTAATCGCTGTTTTGAGTGGGTGGTCTCTGACTATTGCATAGTAACCCTGTACAGGTCTGTGAACGGTGGTTAGTGACACTTTTTTTTTAGCAGAAATGAGCAAAACATGGGATAGACACAGTTTAGCTTAACGCAGAGCCGGCTCAGACGGAATATGAAACCAGCGCAAGGAACACACAAGGCAAAGTCAAAATCATATGACCCATACTTAACACTGCTTCATTTCGCTGACTCACAAACCATGACATGTAGCAGACTGGACAGCGCATTCATGGCAGCCGTGCAATCTGAGGATAAAAATGCTAACATGACGGAAGCTTAAAAGGTCAAGATGCTTCCCACTACACACACACACTAGCTCAGTCTGGTCTAACTATAATCCAAATTAAAGTCATTTTTTCCTTATTCTTATTTAACAAGGGTGTACGCATGCGGAGAAATGTGTTTATAATCAGTTTAGTGATTTTTCCCCAGGTGCTTCTTATGAATCAGTTTACTGTGTCTAATGTTTTCTATTCTATGATGTACCAATAAATAAAATCCCTTTTAGCTCTTTTCGAGGATAACATATGTAAGGAACAAGGAGATTTCAGTTCATGAAGTACAAATGACTCCATTTAACTGCTTAAAATCTCAGGCTTATAACATACTAAGGCTTATTTTTCAATAACTACACTGCCAATGCAATCTGACTGAGATATGTTTAGGCAACAGAGGTGTGTAGTAAAACTTTGGACCTGTGGGTGGAGGCTGGACATTTAAGGGGTTAAACCTGCTAGCCACTGACGATATTCAGTAAATCTTTAATAAATATACATGTTAATTTATTTAATGTATGCATGCTTTTTAAATACATATTATATAAAGTTCATAAGGCTGAGGCTGGCCAACTGAAAACCCCTAGGAAGATTCTTTTGAGACTTACTTTGCTCTGCTTTAAGCTTTAACTCAGCTATAGCCACTTTTCTGGCATCTCCAGCAGGAAACTGTTCCTCAAAAGTAGAATAGTTTCTTGAAAATGTCTTTCAACGTTCGCCTTTTTACAAGGCTGAAGTCAGCTTCTCATTCGTCAGCGTCTTGTTCTAATTTTTCCGTTCCACCTTAAATGCCGCCTGAGGCGCCAGGATGTAACTGCTGCACCTTTTAAGCTGGAATGGGAAATTCAAACAAGAAGCTGGTGAATGAGAAGCTGACTTCAGCCTCGCGACTCTTTAATGTTTGACAGTTTCTCATTGGAGATTAAATGTATCAGGAAACCAGCTGAGTGCTTATAAATGCCAATAAGTTCATTCGTCTCCAAATTGTCCATGTTCGTCTTAAATCTCTCTCTTTGCCTTTTCATTAGCTACTGGAGAGCTTGTCTGCTATGGTGACCAGCACTTTGGCGCCAATCTTCAGGGTTACAGGTTGGTGAATCGGCAGTTATAAATAATACAACTCCGGCGTTTAAGATTTTTTATTGTTAAAACTGTGTTAGAATGATCAGCTCAGCTTTATTTTACTGCACAGGAAGATTTTATTTTTATCTAAAAATCTAATTTTGCCATGGAGCCACAACAGGGCAGTAAAAGAGCCGCATGTTGCCGACCCCGGTCCTAAACTCTAGAAGAGTATTCAGAGATTAATAGAAATGCAAGCTCTGAGACACAATGTACTGGGCCTCTTGTTTCCTCTTACTGTGTAATTTCATGTTATTTTATTTAGGTCATGGTATTTTATGTAATGCTTTACCTGCCTTATTTCTATCCATTATATTTTCTTAAAGGGGAATTCCACTGAGTTTCCCAAAATTTCTAAATCATTAAGATGAAAGTCATTCAGACTGGTTTGATGAGAGATGCTCCATTCCAGAGAAACCTTTGGAGTGAGAATTGTTTACAGTGGTGGTGATAGGAACCAGACATCTGAAGAGTTTAATGTCTCAAAAGCTACCTCAGTGAATGAATGAATGATAATGAAATGGTTATATTTGTATTATGGACATCATGAGCCCTGGACCCTATTGCTGAAGGTAAGAGTAGGTATGCGTCTCTTCAATGCATCATTTCACATCAAACCACTCTCAGTGACTTTTACAACAATTGCATTATGCAGAAATTTTGGGGAAAAAAAAGGAAAAAAGTGGAAATTCCATTTTAAAAAGTGGGAAGCAAAAATTCTACTTTAATATAATACTGTATTATAATAATGCATCATAATTATTGCTGTGCAACTGGTTTAACCCCACAACTAGACTTTTTTCTCTCTGAATTTCAAAAGCAATATCAAGAGAATTTTTGTTAAGCAAAGAATTTCCCCCTGTAAGATTTAGTGAAATCCAGACCACAGCCGGTTTGATTACAGCACAGAGAAACCTACATTTCCCCACAAACAGAAACACCTCCGCTGCCTCACTGAAGAGTCTTTTAAGCCAGAGCAAAACGTTCCCCTCATGTACCAAATATGACGCAAGCACAAAAGGGCCAGAGTAGTTTTGGATTATATTAAGCCAAAGGGGAGAGAGAGAGAGAGAGAGAGAGAGAGAGAGAGAGAGAGAGAGAGAGAAAGAGAGAAACAGAGAGAGAGATGGCTGAATTGTTTCCAATCCATAAAACACTAGTGGTTAACATTTACAACATTTAGAGGTGCAAAATAGGACTGTCCAGCACTGGTATCATATCCTGGACAGCTGGTCTGACACCTGGAGCTCTGTCTATGAATCTGAGAGAGCTAAAGCTCCTGGTGTATGACCCTTCCAAACAGCCTGAGAGTGATTAATGGAGCTTTGTACCCTCCATATACCAGTCAAACATCACTGAGTGACCAGTGATACCAGCAGCATTCAAAGTGTGAATGGCCAGTATGAAACTACTGTCCATTCAAGTATGAAAATGCATTACAGTACAAACACCCTTTCTTTTTTTTAACAAATACTAACTGAAATGTTTGCATGCAGTTCTATAAGCAAGGCCCTGCAGTGGTGAAGAACATGCAGGTCTGCTATGCTAAATTTAAAGTGCAGTGCATATCTAATGATCTCACAGGACTAACTTAACACCTTCTCTTGTCAGCACTTCACACATCTTGTGATGCTGAACGGTGCAGTCTGCGCATGCGCGACAGGTCAGCTAAAGTCAAAACCCTGCAAAATAATCAAACAAAAAACTCGAGCAGGGCAGAGCCAAAAGATTTATAGTGCGTATATTCATAGTGCATCTTCGTATTAATAATAAAATGCAGCATTTATTAAGCACTTATTTATAATATTGTAGCACGTATTTACTATAAATCAACTTGCATCAATGCATTCCATAGGTTTCATAAGCAAACGACAAAGATTTTAGCACCGACATCCCAGACGAACAATGACACCTGGTTAGCTTGCTATAGTTTTAATATCAGCTCTAATCTTAATAGCAGACAAGTTAAGAACAGCTGGCTCCTAATGCTTCACCACGCGCCATCAGATTATTCTTTTTGTTGGTTATCTAACGAGCGCCTAAATTTCACGAGGTGAGCCAAGAGACGCAAATAAACGAGATTATTTAATAATAGTTATCAAAATAACTTATATGTGAGTAACTGTCGGTGTCCTATGTTGTCCAGTTTGATAATACAGAGTTTTTATAGCAAAAAAGATAGCTCAGCTTATCGTCCACAGACAGGCACTACTCCAAAGAGCTTCACAGCGTTTAACACGCACGTGGAAGTCCAAATAAGAGTAGGACTAGGCGTCATAAAACAACAAACAGGTTTGTCGTAGACAGAAAGAGTGAAGAGGCACCTGTCCGGTAAATTTAAGGCACCATAATAAAAAATAAACCCCAAAAAAACGTCATTTCTACTCACTTTTAGCCGTGGACTCTCTCCCCATCCTCTTGTCATCACTTTATCCCTCTGCGCTCTACAACTCCATCTGGAAAACCCCGCCCACACCCGCGAGCGTTGACGTCAGGTGGGCGGGTTCTTTGGATTTAACTCTCGTTCTGATTGGTTCGCCCTCATCCCAGGTACAGGTGTCAGCCTGTGAAGCAGCAGCTGCCGTTTTCAGGACCAGAGCAATCTAATTACTGCAAAACAAGAGCAGGTAAAGCAGCATGGGTGCTGAGAGGAAACTGCACAACTAGTACATTATGGCTTTTCATTCGGGAAATTATTTCTGAAAAGAAATGGAACAATAATATGTAACATTATTATTGTAAAAGTAAAAAAAAAAGGCTTTTTCCTTCATCTTCTGATCCAGCAAGTACCTGGTACCATTTGTACAGTATTAATTTCTCCAAAAATGCCATCATGTGCTTACGAGAGATAAAGGAAAATAAGGGACGGCTTACACAGAGGTCCAAGGCCCCGTCTGTTCAGAGCTTGTGGGCAATGAAAAGGAAACGTGGTGAATCTGCATCAGGACTATTTGTTTCTCTTTTCTGGGAATCCCTGCCGATATCAAAGGTCATGTCTGGTCCAACAACGCAGAGTAATCTCAAAATCTTCTTACGCACACATCATACAATGCATTGGTGAGCAGGATTTTTCCATGCATTGAAAATATGGGCTAATCATAGCCTATGAGTTCACATTACGTTTTGTTAGTTGTTTTTTGTTTTCTTCTCATTAGCCAGACAATGTATTTTTGGCATAAGTAGATGTAAATGCTGTCTTTTTAAGCAGTGTATTTATGTATTTATGGATAGTGTTTGCTCATTGTGGCACTGTCTGATTGGTCTGACTACTATATAAACCATGCAGTGCAAGTATGCCATTAATCAACTACCACTTTTTGGCAGAAACATCTTTGCCGTTGCTGAAGAGGTTGTTGAGGGAAATGATCCTGATCCCCAGATGTGCCAGATATGATGTAACTACAGGGCTAGAGCTTTTGTGTGTGCGTGTGTGTCTGTCTGTGTCCAGTGTTAGAGTTATCTATCTCAAATATTCTTTGATGCTCATTGCAAATTTGAGATTGCAGATGTGTTTCTTATTTATAGTTTCAAGCACAAAATATTTCCGTATGTAAAGTACTGTGCAACGTCAGAGACCATCCTTCATTTATTACCAGTCAAAACTGCCATTAATTGCAAGATATTGTTAAGGGAATTACATGTAGGATTCACTTGCATAATAAAGTTGGGAGGAAAATAAGTGAAAAACAAGAGTTTTGAAAAACAGAGTTAAAAAAATTATCAAAAGAAATGTGACTCCTACACTAAAGAAATAAGGATACAAAACTGTCACTGGGGCAGTACCCCTCTTGTCACTGGGGTGGTACCCTCAAGGATACATCTCAGTTCCTTTAGTGGGGCAACATAATCGTACCATAATCCACTGAAATTACAACTATTTTTTTATAGTTGTATTGACTCCACACACCCCGTCTTGTCTCCAGACTTTTAATTTCATTTTTCTGTTTTAAAACATTAGGTTATGAAAAGGTACAAATACGTACTTTTCACCTGGAAAAACTTATTTAAGGTACACAATTGGACTTTAAAACCACTGTTGTACCTTTGAGGGAACATTTACATTGTTTGTACCCTGATGAACAAAAATGTACCTGCACAGAACATTTATTCCTAACAGTGTAAGAACTGTGCAGAACCTGGTAGACCACCAAAACTGTCCCTATCTGATAAACAGCACTTAAAGATTTTATCTTTGAGAGAAAGGAGAAAATAAAGCTCCACTCTTGCTTCAGATAACAAACTTAGTGTCTGTTTTTACTGGAAATTCAATAAACAAAAGCTGGTCTTATTATGGTAAGCAGCAGTTTAATACATTTGATTAAAATGAATCAAAGCAAAAAAAAAAACAGTTGAGATGAACAAAAGGACAAAATCCATTTAACCATTTAACTTCTGGCCTTTTCTATTTACAGTATGAAACTGAGCTCTGAGTAGGTTTGCTCTGTGTGTGATGTGTGCTCTCAAGACTCGAGTCAGCGAGCCTTTGACACACATGTAGAGCAGGTGCTGCTGGTCATGTTTGATCAGGAGTGGAAACTGATGTGATGTTGTGCCGCTGTTGTCTCTCGCACACTGGCACGCGAGGCGCTTAACTCCACTGCTCTGTCTCAGGGATGGTAGAGAGCATGACCTCGCTTAAACAGGATTAGCTATAAATAGTGCTGCCTATCCGCTCGGCTGCAGCGTGGCCGCGGCTCAGCTGCTGACTCTGATCCTCGCTCTGCGGCCTGTGGGGCTAAAGCCACTGCCCACCTAGCCCTCCACAGACATGGACCAACCACTCCCACTGCATCATCCAAGCCCCCCCACCCCATTGTTCTCACATACAACAAAGGCAAATACTACACATAACAACAAAGAGATTCATCAGCTACCCCCACCCCACCATACTGGGGCAAAGTTACAACGCTGAGGAAAAAAGAATAACATAATGGCAAAAATACAAAGTAATGTGAGCAGGCCTATAGAACTGTACATGTGCATACATACAAACACATGCATACTTTTCTATGGCCCCAGCCACAAGAGGGCCCTGTGGGGCCTTGTTCATCTGAACTAGATTTTGGTTGCCATTGTTTACCTTAAAATACTTATTTGATTGGAATAAAACCAGTTAAATTGCTTGTTACTATATTAAGACTTTTTTACGCAGACCTTATTAAGCAATTGCAATCTACAGTGGCTCCCAATATTATTTGAACACTTTTATTGTGTAACCATTGGTAAACTTTACTGAAGTTTTTTTAAATGTTTTAAATAATTAAGTTATAAAATGATGTGCTGCTGCATTTTGCATGAGATGTGGAGGATGGACTGTTTTCTCCAGTAAGAAGAACATTACAGTAATCAAATATGCTTGTAACAAAAGCATAAACAGGTTTCTGTGCATCACTCTGAGATAGAAAAGGCCAAACTTCAGCAACATTTCTCAAATGATAAAATGCTACTTTAGTGACTGTGTTTACATGCAGGATAAAACAGAGCTCAGAGTCTAAGATCACTACCAGGTTTCGTACTGCATGTTTGGTATACAAAGCTAAAGAACCGAACTGCTCATAAAGCATTTTTCTCTGGGTTTTAGTACCGAGGATCAGTGTTTCAGTGTTTTGTGACTTACCCTGAGAAATTAATACATTTTTGACTTCTTTTACAGAGCCTTTTCTGCCTGTTGGAGTAGGTCCTTTTATCTTCAATAATGTTAATGAAATATATTTGCATGACCTACAAAACCACACATGGTTTTCACATCAACACTTATGTTTTTATTGTGTTTCAATTGTACTTTTGACACAGTTGTGCACAAGGTGCAAAATACAGGGGTCCTGGGGGGTCCCTGAAAATAAACTTATTTTAAAGTTATGCTATTTATTATGGAAAAATAAATGCTCAAATGCAAATTCTGGGAAAAAGGTGGTTGTTTACCCTGCTTAACACACTTCAAAAAGATGGTTCAAGGGTTTTTTAGTAAAGAAAACAGTTCCATATAGAACTATGAACACTTAAAGAACCCTTTGCATGATTAAAGGGTTCTTTGCATCATTAAATGGTTCTTCAGATTGATAGAGAATATGCTTTATATGGTTCTATATAGAAGCTTTTTAAAAAGGGTTCTATATGGCACGTGACATAGAAGAACACTTTTTGGTGCTTATAGAATCCTTTTTAAAAAGCTTCTATGTAGAACCATCTACAACTCATTCTCCACCAATCTGAAGGACCCTTTCACAATGCAAAGAACCCATTTTATCATGCAAAGGATTCTTTGAGTGTTCATGGTTCTATGTAGAACCATTTTCTTTACTAAAAAACCTTTGAAGAACCATCATTTTATAAAAGTACCTGCAGTCGTTGAGCTTCTGTCTTTGGTATTCCTACCTAACTAGTGATGCTGCACTGGTCTGCCTCAGGGTAGCAGCTTGGTTCACCCAGTTGGTCCTTCATAGCCTAGCAACTTTAACTATGCCCTGAATACCTCTGAAAAACTGTACACCTGAAAATTTTGTACACCTGAAAACTTTTTCAAGAGATTGGTGGAAAGAGTTAATTGTCACTCATTTCCCAAAGCAAAGACATTAAAGGAGATATGTAAGATCTCAGTTAATGTGTGAAAGACCACATTACCAAACTAGAAAAAAGCATTGCCAAAAGAAAAATCGCTAAACCAAACATTTTGTTGCTATTAGCACCCATCCCAAAGCTGGAATAGCCAGCTAACATGGGACCCCCCCCCGAATACCAGGGGTATTTCGCAGCCATCTTTGTGGAGAAGTGTGAATTGTTCTTACAGCAGGGGGTTCTGACCAATTTCACCCCTCATTGCTCATTAGCAGCTCAACATAGAGTCACAATGTTTCACGCACAGAGAGTTTTGTTACGAAATCAAATATTTTACTTCAGTAAATTAGTCAATAATATCCAAGTCGATTTCCATTCCTCCTGCCGAATGGCCACTAGCTATCCTGCAGGAAGAGGTTAGGTATGGCACAAATACTTTTTTGGAGCCACTACATCACCCAGCACTATAGTTCCAGACAGCAGATATAAGCTAGCTGAGTCTTTTTGCTGGTAAGTTGCTACAGATCTGGGAACAGGAACTTGTTTTCTAAAAATAGTGGAGCTTGAGGTTTACACTGGGGAACTGAGCCTAGAAAAGAGCAAAAGGGCAACTTCTGCTAAAAGCTTTACTACCCCCATCAACCTCCTCTTCCACTCCTATGCTCCCTCAGCCCCTTTTTAGACAGGAAGTGCAGTGATTTCTCCCGTTCAGGCCTGAACGCCCCCCCCCATATCTTCTCACCATGGCGACAAGGAATGATGTCGCGCCACAGGCATACCCATATGTGCGCTAGTGCAACCATACGGCGTCAAATGGTATTAAACACCCCGAGCATGAAGAATTTCACATTCACAATCACTCACATGAACAAACGCTCACACTCGCTGGATTACAGTGGAGACAAACAGTCATAAAAACACACACACATCACAGGATTATCAACATAGAGCCACACAGACACAGCAAGATTACCGAGACACAGATAAACACACACTCACACACTGAGGACACAGAGGGAGATTAGACAGAAACGCACACTCGCACAGAGCAAGATTACAGTGTAAACCATGCAGAGGCAGCAGCACTCCTTCTGTGGGAATCAACCTCATTTCCATTAAGAAAATTAGATTTGAATGGATGAGATTGCACTTGCACACATCGGAATTCTGAGGTCTTTATTTCATGAGCAAATAGAAATGCTTTTGGAATCTGCAAGGTCATGAGATTATGATAACAACAAAATGTGACCACCATTTTATTTTGCAGATTACTCTTTGATTCACAAATAGTCAAGAGCACACACCGTCAGTAAATCTCTTTATCTTTCTAAAGATGCTTATTGCTTTCACAGTTAGTTGCAGCACAAGCTGCTTGTGTCACTTTCAACATACTACTGAATGTCCATCAATGCTGCTCATTAAGGGTTCATATCATAGAAAACTGAATTTGCAATTTTGAATTTAAAAGAGTTTAATGTAGTATGTAAACATTGTTAAAGCTATACTATGTAAGTTTTAGGGATTTGGAGACCTCTCTGGTGGAAATGTGTAATTGCATGCAAGAACATTTTAGCAGCGTCAGTTATGCTTCGGACCCCTTCCCCAAGCAGATGAATCTGACTGCAACATTTATAAGAGCATTCGAAGAGAACTCAGTCAAAACTTGGTGAGAGATGTGTCTTCTGAGCATGTAAGTGAATTATTTACTATTGTCATCATATTTTTGTTAGTATGATGTTGATTTTGTGCTTGAAACCTAAACATCGAGCCGGACATTCTTTTTGGGCCTGTTTAAACTTAAAGATGTATCATGTGGTCTGAAACACTCCCATTAAAGCCAACCCAACGGCTCTTACTTTTAAATTACTACTTCAGGCTTTACAGGGCGACTTGCAACAGCACACACACCATATTTTAGAATGTTTTTTCCTCCTGACTCAGTACTTCTACGTCTTTTAATTTTAACAAGATTTTTTTACATAGTGCAGCTTTAAAATTTCAAACATACCATTCACTCTTCAGTCCACACAGTCCATATATAGAAAGCTGAAAAAACAGTCTTATTTGAATTGTCATTAAAACTAATTCATTTACAAATATCTATGGAGTCAGCCTACAGAAGTTTAGCCCCACCCATTCACACTAAATTTATAAGGAGCGTTCCAGCCCAGACTGCTTTTTGATTGAGGCACAATACAGAGCAACCAATCAGAATAGAGCTCATTTACATATATCAGTCCTAAAGATACAGTAACAAAAACAGCTTGTTTACTTCTAAGGGATCAAGAGAGGTTCAGAAATGGTTGTGAAAAAAATAATTATGATGTTGTGGTAAAGAAAACCACAGTAATGTTATAAATGGACTTTATTAATAGAACCAAAGAGGGAGTGTGTTATTGCCAATAACATCACGGCTGTGATTCATTTGCAGGATCGAGCTGGAGGCGAGTAGATCATCACAGCTGTGATGTTATTGATAATAACACACAACCTCGAGTTGTTCTGTTGTTTTAAACAACAATTCAGCAAAATAAAGAAAAAGTAAAGCCTAGAAGACTGTATCCAATCAGCACCTTCTTACTGTGTTTTATTTTGGGTGGTTTATTGCCTTTGCGTGAAGGTTAGAAGTGATTCCCACATTTATGAATTTGCTGATGTGTGGGAGACTTTTGTGTTTCTACCACTCTAAATATTAATTCACTGGTGCGCTTCTTGTGGATGTATCAGCTGCCTCATTTAAAAATAGCCAGTTGTTGGAAACCAAGGCAGATTACAAATATAGCACCAAGTAAATTATACATTTTGACAATCAAGAACATATAGAAATGTCTGGTGATTATAACAAAACAAACTTGGTGAAAATTGGTTGAGTATTTGGCTGATTTACAGTGGCATGCAATAGTTTCGTTGATAAAAATTTCTGTCACTGTGAATATCTAAGTGTGTAAAGGATGACCTGATTTCCAAAGTTAAAGATAACACATTTCTTTAATATTATAAGCAAAATACCTTTTCATTTGAATCTTTTACAGTTTCAAAATAATGAAAAAAGGAAAAGGTCCCAAAGCAAAAGTTTGGGCACCCTGCATGGTCAGTATTTAGTAACATCCTCTTTGATAAGTATCACAGCTTGTAAACGCTTTTTGTAGCCAGCTAAGAGTCTTTCTGTTCTTGTTTGGGGGATTTTTGCCCATTCTTCCTTGCAAAAGGCTTCTAGTTCTGTGAGATTCTTGGGCTGTTTTGCACGCTCTTTTGAAGTCTATCCACAAATTTGGTCAGGGGACTGCGAGGGCCATGGCAAAACTTTCAGCTTGCACTTCTTGAGTAGTTCATTGTGGATTTTGAGGTGTGTTTAGGATCATTATCCTGTTGTAGAAGCTGTTCTCTTTTCATCTTCAGCTTTTTTACAGATGATGTGATGTTTGCTTCCAGAATTTGCTGGTGTTTAATTAAAACCATTCTTCCCTCTACCAGTGAAAGGTTCCCCATGTCACTGCCTGAAACACAAGCCCAAAGCGTGATTGATCCACTCCTGTGCTTAACAGTTGCAGAGGTGTTTTTTTCATGAAATTCTGCACCCTTTTCCTCCAACTATATCTTTGCTCATTGTGGCTAGAAAGTTCTATTTTAGCTTCATCAGTCCACAGGACTTGTTTCCAAAATGCATCAGACTTGTTTAGATGTTCCCTTGCCAACTCCTGACATCGAATTTTGTGATGAGGATTCAGGAAAAGCTTTTCATCAGATGGTCATGATTGTCACAGCACAGTAGAACAGTGCACCACCACTTCAGTCTGCTTAATCTTTCTGAAGGTCTTTGCAGTCAAACGGGGGTTTTGATTTTCTTTTCTAGCAATTCTACAAGCAGTTGATAAGTTGTTCTGCCATCACAGCTGCCGACAAAAAAGCTTGTTTAGAAGCAACGACACGTTCACTCTTCATCAGCTCAAATATTATCATACACAAGTTATCTAATTTCTCTATTTTTTGTTTTTGTTTGTGCTAAAGCTGAAATGTTTTCTAGTTAGCTGCATTGTTACTTAGTAATTGATATGGTTCTTGTGAAAAAACAATAGCAGCAGGATTAGGAGCTTCTCAACCGATCAGACTGTGCCAATTAGCTGCATGATGGGGTGATTCAGTTGCAGGCATGAGCCGAAGGTGAGTACAGCAGATCAGCTGTGATGTTGTCTGTGATAACTCAGAATGTTGAGCGTTCTATTGCTTCTACACAACAAAGCAAATTAAAGAAGCCCAGAGTATTGTATCAAATACACTTTAGTATTGGCAGTTCCTTCTGCCCAATAAAGTAGTTCAATTGATCTGTCAGTCTGTAAAGCATTTCTTAGCCCATCTTGTTTGTTGAAGCTAATTCCAGTTTTTTAGTCTTTCCACCATCACAGCTGGCGACTGAAAAAGCCTAGTTAAGGGCCACGACATTCGGTATTTGATTTAGTCCTGCTGTCACACTCTTCTTCAGAATCTGACCAAACGGGCTGCAGCTCAAATGTTAACTTATAGATCTAATGTATTCTTTTCCTGTGCCAAACTGGAAACATAATAAGGCTTAGCTGCAGCTTAGCAATCGTCGCTCACTGGAATGATACAGTTAATGTGAAAAAATGTGCAGCCATCACAAAGAACAGCGTGAGTAGAATGTTCATCAACCAATCAGACTGTGAAACGTATAATAATGCTAAAATGAACCACTCTGTAATCCACATGCACCATGCTATACTTATTGTAGTGCTCAATAAATGACTCAGTTTAATTGATCTACGCAGATCGATCAGCCTCTGAAGGACAGCATGTACTGTTCCAGATGCTGCTCCAATCTACTGAGTCTCTTTATACACACATTCTCTTTCAGGCAGAACAGAATAGGAGACAGAGAGCACCCCCCCCCCAACCCAACCCCCACCTTCACTCTGACACACATACATGCAGAAAATTGCGTGTGGTGCACACGCACACACACGCACACACACACTCACATGCGCACACACTGACACAAAATAACCTCACTAATCTTCTTCTCAATGGCTTAAAGCAGCTGAAGAAGCTTAATAATTGAAGAGGAAAACAGCATCAGTGCTTTTAAGGACATATGCACACAGATTAGCCCCTAGAATGAACAGCATAATAAAAAAGCAAATCATAATAATAAAAAGTGGATCCCAACCCTTATCCCAAATTTAAAATGTTTTTTTTTAATCCAAAATACCCAGGCAAATGCGCTGCTAAGCAACAAACAAAGGCCTTCAGTAAAAAAGGCAAAAAGCTTTCCTTATGAATAAAAGTGCAACTATTCTAGCATTGTTTGCCCTATACTAAATGACCATATCAAAGCCAAATTTCACTCACTTATTTTTAAATAAGGAAGTTTGAAGTAATATGTAAACACTGTCAAAGTTTCAAAATGTACCATTCACTCCAGTCCATACAGTCCTTATATGAAAACTAAGCTGTAAAAAACAGCTTGTTTTGAATGAAATGTTTCTGTGATGTCACACGAGCTGATTCATTTACATATATCCACCCATTCAGCCTACAGCATACAACAGTTTAGCCCTGCACAATCATACTGAAGTCCTAAGGAGTGTTTTACCTCTGAAGGCTTTTTGAATGAGGCACAGTACAGGGCAATCAGAAAAGGGGCAATCAGAAAAGAGGTCATTTCCATAAGACAGTCTCAAAGGCACAGTAACAAAACAAACTATTTAAATCCAAGGAAAATAGTCATAAGAATGAATTATGACTGTTTTTGGTGCATAAAACTACAAGTTAACTGTTATAAGTGAAAAAAATGTAATGCAAGAAAAATTTAGGATATGGGCCCTTTAAATCAGAATATTTTTAACATGCATGTGTTTCCAAAATCAAATTTATACAATTTACCCCTTAACTTCCCCCTCCTTATTTATTTAGTTTCGCACTGCATCAATGCTAATGTAACCAAGATGCAAAATACAGGGGGGACCTGGGGGGTCCGAGACCTCCTAATTAACCTCTGCTAGGTCCCTGAAAATAAACTTATTATGACGCTTTGTCATCTGTTAGGGAAAGGTCATTGTTTAACCTGCTTCGCACATGAAATGGCGAGCACCTGTCTTTGATATTGTTAATCAGCTAGTGATACAACTCTGGTTTGCCTCAGGGTGGCGCTGTAACAAATTGCCAACGCTGGAGTAGCCAGCCAACTGGGGACACCCCAAATACCAGGGGGTTTTTCTCACACTGAATGTTACCAACAAGTAATGGAAGCTTCAAGCAACCAGTTGGCATGAAAGCATGGAGACCACTAAAATGTGCACAACAGGGGGTCCTGCAGGACCAGAATTGAGAACTCCAGGCCTAAATCATCACACACTCGCCTCACACTATGTCATGCATTTAATTTATTCTATATAAACTTGGTCATATGGTTTCTAACCCTGTATGACATGCTGTTATCTATAAAAATGGACAAAGATGTTACATGGTTAAAAATCAGAAATATAGCAGCCTGAATTTTGTCTGTCGCTTTAACACATTAAAGGTAAGACACTGGAGTTGTGCGAGATCTCCTGGACTTGACCTCTTGACTGCTTCTTCATTAGCAGGGGTAAAAGTTCCACTCTATTATTTATAGCATAAGGACACATAATAAGGTCAAGTGGTTCAATCAGTCTGAGACTTCAAAAGTAATTGAAAAAGTTAGTCATAATTATAGAACTATAAAAAGCAGCCACAGCACATTAGTATCAAGCAGCTTTTTAACCGAATTAAACAGATTTTGGTGTTGGTCCAGTGGGCCATATTTCTGTTTCTTGCTTATAAAGAGTTTTTAACAAGAATGTTTAAATAATAATTGTATTGTTTGTATTGTTTATAAGCTTTAGGATGTGATAAGCCTGTGGATTTAAGGTGTTAAGGTCTTAGCTGCGGAGACGCTGTATTAGAGCATAAGAGCAATGCACAAAGATAAACGATGTCCCAACACTCATACAATCCCAGAGGAACATTTTGTTGCTCAAATGTTGCTTTTATGACTTCATGGTGATTCTCCTAAAATTCCTTAGGGGAAATAGTATTAAATTGATTTATTAGATTGATCTGTTTCAATCATGGCTGTGTGGACATGGAACAGCAGTGCTTGGGCAGCCCAAATCTCTATCTGATATTCTGCTGGAGTTCTGCTTTGTAATGATAAACTCCAAACCAGCTTTAAAGGGGAATTTCACAGATATTTAAAAATTTCTGTATATTTCAGTCAATGAGATGTACTGTAAACAAAGTTGATCAGAGTGGTTTGATGTGAAAGGGTTTGTTGTAAAGAGAAACTGTACAAGCTGTAAAAGTTTCTTTACAGTAGTGGTGATAGGAACCAGGAGTCACAATATCTACAACACAGACATAGACATTTTATTTACTATCCGAAACCACCAGTGAACCTACAGGTGTCTTCTGAGTTTTCCCATATAACGTTGATAATGGTTAAATTGTGGAAAAATCTGAAATGGTTAAATCTGAAATGGTAAAATTGTGGAAAAATCTGGAAAACTAAGATTTCTTTTGGGACTATTTGGCCTTACAATGCCCTGCATTTTATAACCAAAACTTTATCTTAAACTATCGTAAAACAGAATCTCATCAGTATCTGGCAGTGTTATCATAACTGTTCCGTGAAACTTTCTGTGAGGTGGCGTTGGAAATCTGGTTCCTACTGCCACTACTGTCAACAATTCTAACTCAGTATTTAGAATTATGCATTTCACATCAAACCACTCTGAATGACTTGGTTCGCATCTTAATGGTTTATTTATGCTGAAATTTAGAGAATCTATTGACTTCCCCTTTAAGTTCAGCAGATTGTTTCTGAATTGTCATCAAACCTCCAGTTCCACAGTCCTCAAAGTAAAGGTACTGTTGAAAGAGGGGAGTCTCGAGTTTGAACATTCACACGTGTAATGAGCATCATTAACTAATGTCTTCCATTACTGGTTAGCTACATTAGCCTCATAGCACCAATGAAAAACTAAAGAAGCAACCTTCAGACACCAAAAATGTAATTTGTCACTGTCCAAAAAAAGTAATGCAATATTTATATTTATATTTATATTTCATTTTTTATCAAATATAACAACAAGTATCTCCAAAATGGCTACTTTACAGGAGAATGTAAAATATTCTTCACTTTAATGTAAGTTAATGCAATTAAATTTTTTTTCCCAAGTATTTCTGAATGAATTCTATTGGTCCATGAAATTTTACCCTAATGTAAAGGGCAACTGCTGTACTCAAATAATGTAGAAAAATAAAAATTGGAAAAAAAGAAACAATTCTTGCATAGATAGAAATATGATTGGGATGGGAAGTTTTTGTGTGTTTGGCCAAATAATCTTTTTATATTCTTAAACGAGTTTCGTTAGTGGATGTTTTTCGCCAAGTGTTTCTTCTATATATATTATTTAGGTGAAGTAACAATACAAGGTATCTGAGTAACTACATATCCAAGGCAAACGAATTAAATAGGCTTCATGTTGAACAATACAATATTTATTTATCAAAATTCGAACAAGAAATTCAGAGGGATGTAGATGTTATAACCGATTTCACAAAGCTTCACAAATGTAATATCTTCCGATACTGGTGGTCGTCCAGACCCCTTTGCCCTGCACAGACAGCCTTCCTCTTTGAATTTTTTTGTGCCATGTCCAAATCTGCTTTCCAGTTGGTGCATTTTTATTGAATTTTCTCGAAACATCCATCCATCCATCCATCCATCATCTAAACCGCTTCTCCTTCTGGGTCGCGGTGGGGTGCTGGAGCCTATCCCAGCTGTCATTGGGCGGAAGGCAGAATACACCCTGGACAGGTCGCCAGTCCATCGCAGGGCACGAAACATTAAAAATTAAACTCGGTTAGTTTTTACACATGTTGTTAAAATTTGAGATCATTTGAGGGAGAACTGGCTATGTTATTAGACTACGAAATGATGTCAATTTTTTGGGACACCCTGTACTTTTACTTGGCGACGCTTCCAGCCCTCTCCACCCTGTCTGAATGTAAAATCCGGAGGTGCGCTGAACGCTGCACGGCTAGTGCACTCGCTAGGTTTGCTTTGTTGAAGGCGGAGTGAGGGCGACGCCATTTTTGCTGTAGGGAAACAGCGTAAGCACACTTTTTCCAAGAGCCCTAGCTCGGCTAGCTCTTTTTCCTTTATGATTAAATACTCACGGATAAATCATGGCCAGCGCTTCATATACGTATAAACGTAAGTGGCCGTGGACTGGGCATCCAGGGTGGCTCGTTCAACTGGCTAAAGTTCACCAGTAGTAAGTCCATCACTGTTTGAATAAGCTAGCACGCTAACTAGCCTCTTTTTTGTGCTATGTAGTGACTGACGAGGATATCAAGAACCTGATTCGCCTGCGAACAACGAACGCGGCCCTTTTTACCAGGAGGAGAAATGCGGCTAAAACAGCTTGGAGGTAACTTAACCAGCCAAAAACACAGAGTTATGATTATAACTAGGTTCCAGTGTGAATGACTCATTTTTTGCTTTTCTTTAGTGCAATTCTCAGGGAGTTGGGTTTGGAGGACAAGGTAACAGTAGACCAGATTGCCAAGAAATGGGAAAACTTGAAGATGAAGTACAAGGTTGGGTTGGACATATCACTTCAATAATAATATATATCATTCCCACCTATAACATTCTTTTAATGCTATCTTTTTCCAATTTATAATACTTGATCCTGAGGTAAACTGTAGTAACTTTATGAATTCACTGTAGGTTTCTTGTAGGAATGCTATATAAACTACCGTAATATCACTATAGTTTTTTTCATAAGTGGTTTATCACTTTTGAGAATTTACAATCATATAACCAAACGAATCAAATAAACATAACTGCGTTTTTCACTTTTGTATTTCAAGGAAATAAAATTTCCTCCCCCTGGCATGGAGGAGGCAGCGAGGACGTCCCATTGGAGATGGTTTAAAATGCTGGACGAAGCCTTAAAGGAGGAGATAACTGAGACGAGCTACCACTCATTGCCGTCCTCTGTGAGTGACGATGACTGTGGGCCACAGGCCAGCAAGAGGATATGTCAGGTCAAAGTAGGAGGTGACATTTTAGAACTGCTGGTGGATGATGAAGGTATATCAGGGGCCCCCGACTCAGGATCCACTCCACTGAATCAAGAGAGACTGCTGGGAGATGAGACCCCTACACAGCTGTCCGGCCTGAACATTGAGAAAGTCAAACTGACCAGAGAGCGGCAGCTTCTCGAGAAGGAGCACGCGGAGCTGGACCGGGAGAGACTGGTGTTAGAGAGAGAAAAGGATCTGGCAGAGAGGGAAAAGATAGCGCTTCAGAGAGACAGAGTGCAGTTAGAGAAGGACAGGGCCGCAGTGGACAGGGACAGAGCGTCGTTGGACCAGGATAGAGCCCGGTTAGAAAAAGACAGGGCTGCATTAGAGAGGGATAAGGCGGCTCTTGTGAGAGACAGAGAGAGTCTGAATGCCTCAGTGCAAGGGAAAAACTCCCCTCTAGACACGCCACATGAGAAGAACAGAGAGAAATTAATCCTCTTAATTGAGCGACTGATTGATAAGTTTTGAACAGAAATAAGCTTTGTTGGTTTAAACCTGTTCACTTCAGTACTATTTTATAACAGGCCTTTTTTCACTCAAGTGAATCTTTCCCAAATAAAGCTTAGGCTGACACAAATGTCCAGATATAAATCAGATTTGCATCACGTGCAAAAAAGTTTGCATCTTTAGTTTTGCATTGGAGATATATGAGGCTAGTGTAGCTAACAAGTAATGTAAGGTTTAAAAGATTTTGGGTGACATAGATTTCTATTACATTTGCCTATTAAAGAGGTCGGCAACAGAGGTAGGTTCTTTACTGCCCTGTTGCGGGTCCTACAGCAGAATTAGATTTAGGTTAAAATAATGACGATATGGCCTAGCTAGCTAGTAGCTAACGAAAAGACAAAAATAAAGATTTAAAATAAACATCGATAATTTGGAGACAAATGTTCTTATTTTCACTTATAATCATTCCAGCTGGTTTCCTGATATTTTTTATCTGCAACGAGAAACTGTCAAACTATAAAAAGTCACAAAGCTGAAGTCAGTTTCTCGTTCGACTTTTCCTGTTCGACCTTAAATGGTGCAGCAGTTACATTCTGGCACCTCAGTCACCAGTTAAGGTGGAACAGGAAAATTCTAACAAGAAGCTGGTGAATGAGAAGCTGGTTTCAGCCTTGTAAAAAAGTTGAATGTTGAGAGACATTTTACAAGAAACTATTCTACATTGAGCCCCGGAGGGGACAGAGGTAAAAAAAGAAAACGTGTATGAATTGCAAAACATTCACTCAAATTTTTATTTTTACTTCCATCCCCTCTGGGGTGCCATAATTCTGCTTTTGCGGAAAAGTTTCCTGCTGGAGATGTGAGAAAAGTGGCTATAGCTGAGCTTAAAGCAGAGCAAAGTAAGTCTGCGTTTTTGTGTATATTTTGTTTGTGTATACTAAGACATTAGCGAGCACATATTAAGACATATTTTGGGCCAAGATAGTAAAACAATACTTCAATAAAATGGACGTAAAATATTGTGGCTCCCATGGCAGATTGATTTTTGTTAAAAGGACATAATGGCTCTTCTTAACATTTGGGTTGCTGACCCCTGGGCTTGTAACTGCGGTGCAAAACTTAAGAAGCAAACTTAGCACACCAAACGTGTCTCGGCCGCTTGGCTCTATTTAGAGTAAAGGGCAAACTGTGCAAATTCATTTCTCAATGAATCATGACCTTAAAGTGACACCAATTAATATTCAAACTAGAATGTATATTTCCAGCCTATATCAGGCCAAAATTTGACTTGTGTTCTTTTCTGATATACGGCGTAATTCACCTTAGAGTTTGCAGTTTTGCCTCTACCTGTAAATCACATGGTAAAACCATGTCAGGGACATTTGACTGTTTTTGAAACCGACTCTGTTAAATGAACATAATTTATATTGAAAGATGAATGACAACATTGATGCCTTGTTGATTCTTCACTTTGTTGAAGTTTGTAAAGAAAAAAAAAATGATGGTTAAAATAGCCTTTGTGTTTAGTATTTTTGATTTATGCACAAATTAGAAGAACATTATTTTAAATAAAATATTTTCACTCAATATATAAAATTCTGTCATGGTGTCCTTTTGATAATCAGTGTTTAGTGATCAGTGTTGTTTTGTTTATTGGGGAAAGTACCATATTGGTTGGGACAGCCTTAATGCATGTTATTTGTTTATTTATGCACAGATATAGAAGAAAGTACATCATTTTAAATAGACTTTTTAGTAGTTAAATTTATAATTTCTGTTTAAAGAGGAATTCCAAACAGGTCTTTGGTTTTTCAAAATTGCTGCATAATTAAATGGCTGAGATGTAAACAAAGTCATTCAGAGTGGTTTGATGTGATTCTCTGTTCCAGAGAAACTTCCTAAGTCAGAATTGTTCACAATAGTGGTGATGGGAACCAGACGTCCAAAGCATTTAATGCCTTTAATAGCTACATCCTGGAATGTTATAACACAAAATGGTTGTAATTATGCTGCCAGATGTCTAAGACTGTGTTTTACGATTGTTTTGCAATAATATTTTGGCCTAAAACAGATTTTTACAACACATTCATTGTGTAGGGGTACAACGAGGTACATAAAGAAAATACTTTTTCAGATTTATCACTATTTTACCACCATCAACATTTCACATGAAAACTCAGAAGACGTGTAAGTTCACTGGTGGTTTTGGGTAGTTAGTAAAATGGCTGTGTTTGTGTTGTAGACCTAACCCCTGGTTCCTATCACCACCACTGTGAAGAAATCCGAGTTAATGAAACATTTCACTTGTTTCCATCTCAATGACTGAATTACGCATACATTTTGAACAATAGGTTGAATTCCCTTTTCAATCATCTTGATAAGTGGTGTAACACTGGATGCGTTAAATTGAAAACTTTAACATAAAATGACAGATCATTTTGGTTCCTTCTGGACAACTAAGGGTCAGTTTCCCAGACAGGGATTAAGCCTAGTCCTGGACTACATTTCCTTTTCACTGGAGAATCTCCATTCAGAACGCAATGTGCATTCAGAAGACCTAGGCCAGAGTTCAGCAACATGTGGCTCTTTTACTGAACTGTTGCGGCTCCACATCAGAATTAGATTTTTAGGTAAAAATAAAATATTCATTCTTTGCAGTAAAATAAAGCTCTGCTTATTGTTTTAACACAGTTTTAACAATAATGGATCTGAAACTCTGAAATTAATGTATAACTCCTAATTCACCCTTTAATCCTGAAGGTTGGTGCGCAGACTGCTGGTCACACAGCAACACAGACAACAATCTGATTGTATGTTGAGAGACATTTTACAAGAATCTGTTCTAAACGGAGCCCCAGAGGCGACAGAAGTAAAAAAGAAAATGTTTGTATAAATTGCAAAATATTCACTCTAATTAATTTTTATTTTTACCTCCGTCCCCTCTGGGGCTCCGTAACTCTACTTTTGCAGAAAAGTTTCCTGCTGGAGATGTGAGAAAGTGGCTATAGCTGAGCTTAAAGCAGAGCAAAGTAAGTCTGTGTTTTTGTTTATATTTTTAGTCTATACTACGACATATATCTAGCACATATTAAAACATATTTTGAGCCAAGATGGTAAAACGTTACTTAAGTAAAATGGACATAAAATGTTGCGGCTCCCAAGGCGGATTGATTTTTGTTGAAAGGAAAAAATAGCTCTTCTTAACATTTGAGTTGCCGACCCCGGCCTAGGCCTTGTCTGGGAAATGTGCTGAGTGAAAAGTAGTTGATTGTAGTTTTAGGGCTGGAACAGTCAGACCCAGTGATGTGCTGTAGCGTGTTAGGGTCATGTTTGGTGGCAGAAATGTGATTACATTTATAGTTCAGTTAACAATTAATACATTGATTGCAAAATCTAGGACCGGTTCTGAATCCAAGACACATTATCTTGTGTTCTCTAGCAGTGATTCTGCATTCTCTTGCAAATACAATGGATTTTGCAACAAGGGAACGCAAAAGGTTTGCATTTTCCTTTTCACAATGGCATTTCAGGGGTCAGCAAGATTGTACAGAGTCCCCAAAGGGCTTTTGCAAGAAACAATTGCAAGAACATTGTGTTACCTTTATACAATGTTTGCATTCGTTCGCAAACGTTTTGTGCTCCCGTGCAAAATCCATTGCATTTGCAATAAAACGCAAAACACTTGCGAAGGAACGCAAAGTTATTGTGTGGAAACACTGTCATTACGGTTTTTTATAGTTTATTTATTTTATTTATTTATAACCAGGGCTCCGTGAGATCTGAACGTCTCTGGTCTGTTGTGTGACCTGCTGTGAATTCTCCTGTTTCTCTTTCTCCTCCAGCTCGATAGGAGGTGCTAAAGCGCCACCGGTGTTCTTCAAGTCCAAAACATTGTAGTAAGTCCTGAACACCACAGTCAACTTTAGCTAGATATTTATAACTTTAGCGCTCTGTTTAAAAAGTCCTTGTTGTACGACTCTCACTGTCCAGACCATGGGGGAATCAGCGGGGATTTATGTCAGTGACGGAAAATGTGAGTGTTTATTGTTTTGTTTATTTCTTTAAACTCGTTGACGCTAGCTGTTAGCAAACCAGCTAGTTATCCAAGCTGCAGATAGGACTCTGCACAGGTTTATTACAGTGCGTTATATTTTTTGTAAGCTGCTTGCTGTGTACTATATATCACAAATTACATGAATAAATAAATGAAGACAGTTAGCGTTACTATAATTCTCATATGTCAAACACAAGGCCCGTGGGCCAGATTAGGCCCGCCACACAATCCTGTACGGCCCGCGAAAGTATTTTATTTTCTATTAATATTAGCCCGTTTCACAATGTGCTGCACTACAGTCCCCAGCATGCACTGCAACATAACGTGCTCCGACTCTCCCACCCCAACAACAGTCTATGGGACAGCGGTTACACCTCAGTTCTACACAATTCTGCGCAATTCCACACCAGTCATATCACCAGTCAATGCATTTCAGCTGCAGTTTAACCAGTATAAACACTTAACTTGAGCTCAGCAGCTCAGAAAATGAGCCTACGTTTTAATGAACTTGCAGCAAAGAAAGGATGTCAGGTGTGTGATTCAAGCAAATGGGAAGGGTAAAGGACCGAGCAGCTGGGGACATTTAAATTTTGAATATTTCAAGTGTTCACATAATATTTCAAGGTCTACTACAAGTGTCTGTATTTTGCTGTTGAAGTTTATGCATATTTTGAAGAAACAATGGCCAGTTTGGGTTATAGCACAACATTAATTAAAGATGAGGAAAACACCTTTTTCTCTGGCCCGCAGATTTGATAAGATTTTTAATATGGCCCTTTTACTGGTTGAATATGATCCCCCTGCAATATAGAATATAACAGGTAGTATACAGCACTGTACAAACCGTATAGTTTTTTTTATGAAGATATAAGATCTTACTGAAGTTTTTGTTCATAAGTACCTGCATGTAGCATCACATATGTCGATTATTCTGGGATATTTATTGCTCTCATGTGTTCCAGTAAAAGAAACCCAAGCGTCTCTCTCTGACGTATTACACTTATATATGGAATATGCAGAAAACAGTATACCCATCTGATTTTTTCCTGTGGCACGAAAGGTGTTTTCAAAGACCAAGTGTAAGACCATTGCTTTTTGTTCTAGGGACTGACCATGACACAGAACAGCTGATAAAGTGGCGCATGGGACATCACTTTCTGTTCTCTGGGAAGAAATCATCAGCCAGAAATGGTTGGGAGTAAGAATCGTTTAGTTTTCATCACTTCTGTACTGTACATTTGTTACCCTTGTTCATCAATGTTTAGGCATTTGCTTTACTGATATAGCATATGGCGCATAGTTTGTATGATGTTCACAGTGGATAATCAGATACCTTGACTGTTGTCATGTAACTTGCCAATGTCATTTAGAAAGTACATTAGTGTACATTTAAGCCATATTTCTTCTACTTTTTCTACTTCTATGTTATGTTAAGGTGCATAGATATAAGGTACATGTTCTCTGTGAAAGAGAATGCAGTGTAGCTTTAAAACACATTTAAGGTGCGCAGTTTTTTCAGAAATACATAAATCATTTTGGTTCAATTGATCAGATAAACATGAGATTATCATTTGGGTTCCTATTTGATTGAACATAACAATTGCACTATAAAATAATTTGAGAATATTTACATGCATTTGTTTTCTAGGAGATTTATACGAGAAACACTATCAACATTGGATGGAGACTGGACTGCTGCCAAAGCTAAAAAGAAGTGGTCTAATTTAAAAAGAAAATATCAGGTATGTTGAATATTATGCTTTAATTTTTCTTCTAAAATACGGAGCAGACTGAACTGCACTCAAGCCCTGCTCTCCTGTGTATAAAGCAAGTGACTTGTGAGTTTACACAAAAACAAACATCAAACAAAACTCATATTCTTTGCACTATGATTCAGAGACAGTGTTTAAATCATAATTTATTGTTTTTCATTTCATCGCCATATGCAACAGTTTTATCATACATCACACGCATAGTGATGCACAGGAAAAAGAAACTGAAATTATAGACATACTTGGCTGAATTAACATAATAATACTGCCGATGCTTTCAAGGTGATAAACGGAGAATTGATACAGAACTAGATGACGAATTTAATTTTGAACTTTTAATATTGCTAAATACTATATATTAAAAATTGTAAAATTATGAAAATACTATACTTTATGGTATTCTGAAGGCCTCTACCACTGAAATCCAGAGCACCTCTGCTATAATGATGGAAAACACCTCATTTTGTAGCGTGTAAAGTGTGTGAATGCGGCTTTTGAACTTCCATCTAGCAGTCTGAAGTTTCTCCAGAAGGGGGTGCTATTAGTACTTTGCTTTAGAATGCATGTTACTGTTCCCAGTAGCAGCTTTCAAAACAGGAAAAAAGTTTGTTACCAAAAGATACAGAGTTACTGTGATTTCCATTAAAGAATTCACTGAAATAGTGATTCACATAGAATCACTATTTCTCACTTTCATTACCATTCAAATGTATATATGTTAAATGTTAGATTTTAAAACTTAATTGCAGACTTAATTGCAAAATTCTTTTTCTCTTTTGGACGTAAACTGAAAGTGCCACTTTTCAGTTCAAATGTTTCAGTGGCCGAAATATCAGAGCATCCCTAATTGTGCATTCTTAATTCACTTCTGTTCAGTTATTTTGGTAAAATTTACATTTTTTTAAAAATACTCCACAAATATGACTGGAGGAACTATTATAACAGTAGTGCAATATAGATAATAAAACAATATACTGAGCCTTTTTTATTTTACGTAAAAAAATTTTAATTTATTCTAGTCTTCCAAAAGCAATGCTGTCAAATCACCAACTTTAAATTGGTGCATTTTTAAATGGCACATCTTATTTTTAATTGTTTTTTTTTCTTTTATATTAAGGAGATCAGATCGCTGGGAACAGAAGTAGAAACAGTGAACCCAAACGCCTGGCGATGGTTTCATTTGATGGAGAAGGCTGTGGAGCGGGAGTCCACGGCGAGTGAGGCTGTCCCTTTGATGTCATCAGTGAGCGACGGTGACGACGTGTGCACACCACAGCCCTGCAAGAGGGTGTGTCAGGTGCAGGTGGGAGGAGACATTTTAGAGCTCCTGACGACTTCAGTGATGGAGGTCAAAGGGGGAAGTGAGCCTGTATTGGGAGATGAAAGAGTTACAGCAGAAACATCAGCGCAGAACAGACAAGCAGACACAAAGGACCCAGAAACTGACCACTCCTCAGTTGACCTGGACGCTGAAAAGGCCACCCTGAGGAGAGAAAGACGGCTGATTGAAAAGGAGCACGCAGAGGTGGACAGAGAGAGAGTGATCCTGGAGAAAGAGCGGGATTTGGCAGAGAGGGAAAACGTAGCTCTCCAGAGAGAACGAGTGCGGTTAGAGAAAGACAGAGCCGCGTTAGACCGGGACAGAGCTGCGCTGGAACAAGAGCGAGCAAGGATTGAAAAAGACAGAGCAGTGCTGGAGCGGGACAGAGCTGCACTGCAAAGAGAGAAAGACAGATTCACAGCTATGGTGCTTGGCAGAAATGACACTGGACACATCGACATGGACACTGGACTCATGGAGGATAGAAAGAGATTAATATTTTTATTTGAAAGGCTGATTGAGAGGTTTTGAATCAGCTTTGGTACAACTACTAATTGAATATTATTTTGTGTAGTTTTCAAAAACTGTGCAAGTGAAGACGTCATTTAGACATTTACATTCTAATTGTTATGTATCTGTACATTTGTATTGTTATAATAATAGCTGTATTTACAGTGGGGTCCAAAAATCTGAGACCACATTGAAAATCTGGGTTTTTTGTCGGTAAACTTGGAAACAAACGACAGAAAAGAAAAGTAAAAAAGGTATGACTAGAATAATGAGAAAAATATTTAAGATTCTGCACTATTTCTAGATCATTATTCAAATTTCAGCAAATTTGGACATTGATGTTAAGACCTTTGTAGAAAAAGGTTAGATTTTTTTTTCATCCCTTCCATTGAAGCACAAGTTCAGATGATTCTCAGGTGGATTAGATCTTCTCGTCAGAGGCTTTTGCATAAACTTGTGAAGTCCCCAACAACAGACCATATACAAAAAAAATTCTGAAATGAATATTCAAATTTTCAAGATTCTACAGTCAAATTGTTATAATGATAATGTAATTTGTAATGTAGAACTTTGTTATATATTACAAAGGATGCAAAAAGAATCATTTTCAGAAGTGGTTTCAGACTTCTGGACCCCACTGTTGGTAGGTAGGCAGTCCTGTGTAACACATTCTCTTTAGATAACAGTATGTTAAATATGGCAGTTTTCTGCAAATTTAAGTGCACATTTTCTATTTATTTGCTGAGTTCAACATATTGGGGAAAAACACACCTTATAAGTCTTACGAAATGTGTCACAACTTTTGTTCATGCCACATTAAATATTTAACGTTTTATTTTTTTCCCCAGTTTATATTAAAATTCACCAAATAAACAGTAGATGTGCATTTTCACAACAGAAACATGTAAGTTGACCAGGGCTGCCCAAACTTTTGTATTTGCCTTTATATACAGTACTGTGCAAAAGCCCTAGGGGTCTGTGGAAATGATATTTATTAAGCTATTTATCTGGGCGGTAAGCACTTATTTGTTCAAAAAACATCAACTTAAGCATAAATACAGATAAATAAACAATACATTGTGATTGTTCTGTGTGTCTGCATTAGATTAACCATTTCCAAAGCTCTCCTTTAGAAAGTTTAGAATTTACAGTTACCATCCAACACCTACTTAATCTAATCAATCCTTCATTCAATTAAATGAAATGTAATAAATCCATGTATTGGCTGGAGCGCTGTGAGAAGACAGGATTCAGGAACCAAACCTGTGTTCTTCTATCTCTGTTCTTCTAACCAAGATACAAAAACAAAAAAAATAATCTAGTTAGTTTTTACTGTATTTATGTCTGTTTGTTATTTATTATCATATCGTGTTTAACTGGTTGGCACCAACAAAAATAGTTTTAAATAATTTTTTTGACTGCCCAAGACTTTTGCACAGAACCATTGTCTTTGTTTTCAAAAGCATTAATATCTCTGTAGGAAGTTCCTGTTTCAGACGAATGCCTGAATGTCTCAATTTTGAGAAACTATTGTTACATGAAAATAGAGCTGTTTAGTAGAAGTATATCAGGTTAACTCATTTACTTAATTAACTTTGTCTTTGACAGCTGATATGACAGCAATGTTCTTGTGTGCTTTTTACAGTTCAACTACAGTTATTTCTACAAACCAAAATATTAGCATCCCTGACTTCAGACACAGGGTGAGCGGGCTAGAATTGCTTTTCATTCATTCCTTTTCCTGATCCAACGAATAAACTGTAAACATTTGAAAAATGCAATCCCTAGACCATATGGTTATTTAATGTTTGTCTTGTTTTGTGATGTGGCACTGTATCTCCAGTCTAAGTAAATGAGAAACTGTGAGAAACAGCATTCCCAATGATTTAGAAAGAAAAATAATTCAGAAATAATGATCTGGCAAGTGTGAAAGTCACTGCAGAACAGTGCAGTGTGCTTTTGTAATCTTAGAGCTCCCCCTTCTGGTTAGAATGACAGCATTGCTGTGTGGCTTAAGATAGATAGATAGACAGATAGATCACTTAATTAATCCCAGAGGAAGTCGTCTATTACAGCAGCACAAACTACAGTAAAGAGCAAAACAAGAGCAAAAGTATTGTATGCTATTATACAGATGCATAAATAGAAGAAATAAAGATATATAATAAAATATACTAAAACAACCATAAAATATGCTGTGCAGTATGAGAATAAGTAAAATTGCATAAATATTATGCAGGTGACAATACAGTGGTGCATGTCACGCCCAGTGGATGAACCGAGTGACTATACACTGTAAATAGTAACATGTTAATAGTTGTGCAATATGCATGGGTGTATAAACAGGTGGCAGTGCAATATGCAATATTTATGGATGTGTAAACAAAGTGGCAGTGCATAGTGAAGAGTAGAGACATATAATGTCCAGTCGGTGCTCAGTGTACAATAATGTCCCAGCACAGTGACATGGTGTGCGATCCCTCCTGTACACAGCCTCTGTGTTGGCCCTCCGGTCCAGTTTGTTGTCAAGCAGGACACCCATATTTGGGGTGTCCACCCGCTCAACGTTCTGACCCATGATGGTAATGGGACTGATCACCATCTCCTAGGTGTTGGCCACATTGAGTGGCAGATGGTTCCTCGCACACGACTCAACGAAGCTTTGCACAAGGTTTCTGTATTCTCCTTCCTGCCCATCCCTGATGCACCCAACCGCCACAGAGTCATCAGAACATTGCTGAAGGTGGCAGAGGTCCGACCTGTACTGGAAGTCCGTGGTGTACAGGGTGAAGAGGAAGGGTGACAGCACAGTTCCCTGTGGTGCTCCAGTGCAACTGGCCAGGTGATCTGACTGGCAGGTTCCCAGCCACACATACCGGGGTCTTCCGGGCAGGTGGACAATCATGGACTTGTCCACCTGCATTTTATACAACTTCTCAGCCAGCATGAGAGGCTGGATGGTATTGAATGCATGTGAAAAGTCAAAGACAGTGATTCTCACTATGGTGTTATTCTGGTCCAAATGGGAATGTGCCGTCTGCAGTAGATAAATAACAGCATCTTCCACGCCAACCTGCTGTTGATAAGCAAACCACTAGTCTCTCCAGGACCTTCGTGACGTGGCATGTAAAGCCACTGGTATGTAGTCATTTAATAAGCAGGTAGATGATTTCTTTGGAACTGGAACCAGGCAGGATGCTTTCCACAGCACTTGGCACACAACTTCGTTCAAGGCTCAGGTTGAAGAGATGCTGAGGAATCCCACATAGCTGATAAAGTAAGTAGTTACATAGATAAAAGGGTTGAAAGTGCTGTAACGTAAAATACTTATGTATTATTTTGGGAGATTTGTACTTTACTCAAGTGTTAAGGAAATTGAATATTTGCACTTTTTGCGGATTTGCCGAGAAATACTCTATACCTTTGCATGTAGGCCTTCAAATTCCTTGTTAAAAATCTCAATAGCCAGAAGATTTTTCTCTTTTTCTCACCAGTTAAGCTTCTGTGCATTTTAATAGATTGTTGTTTTTATTCAAATATCTAGTAAAATTCATGTCATGTTAAATGAAACTGTCGAGCACTATGCTGATTAGTCTTTGCGTGAAAACTAGTAGTAAAATATTTACTTTTCATTTTTATATACTTGATTATATTTAAATCTAGCTCTGAATCCATACTTCCACTATTCATGGAGAAGTATTTTGACACAGTATCCATGCTTGATGTAAGTACAGCTTCTCTGTTCTTTTTTCACCACTGCATAGATGTTACTAACATCCGGGAGCTACACCCACACTTCCTGGAGTTTTATCTAACCATCAAAATGTAAACTAACAAAAACCAGACTTTCAGATAACCATCAAAAGGCAATAGAACAGACGGATGTGGTGGTATTTTATAGCAAATACACTTTAGACACAGTTCCAGAGAACCAACAGTCAGTAAACTAAACATGCTTCTTAGCACATTACATTACAAGGAAGTTGTTTTACGTTGTCATCATTTGTATGTAGACAGTGGAATCAATAGCTTACATCTTTCCCATCTATGATACGCTATATGGCCAAAAGTAGGTGTGGACACCTTTCTAATTATTGAATCAACACCCATTGCAAGCAAGTGTATAAAATCAAGCACATAGCCATGTAGTCTCCACAAACAAACAAACACTGGCAGTGAAATTGGTCTTACTGAAGAGCTCAGTGACTTTAAATGTGGCACTTTTAGCTTGTGAAATCCCTGTCCTGCTAGATCTGCCCCAATCAACTGTAAATGCTATTATTTTGAATTGGAAGCATCTAGGAACAACAACAGCTCAACCACAAAGCAACAGCCTATGCAAACTCACAGTGCAGGGCTGACTAGTGCTAAAGCATGTAGTGTGTGAAAAACACATATTCCCTGCTGCATCACTCACATGGGCTGGAGGTTATGGAACCAGCCTTGTGACTGGAAGGTCACCGGTTCGATCCCCTGAGCCAACAGTATGTGATTCCCCATTGTGGGACTAATAAGGGCAAGTCTGGGTCTCAGATGATTTGTATGTCAGTAGTGCTGGCCACTGTTGATAAAATTCAGTAATATTTTCCAGGTTTATGATGATGACATAGCTGACATGTTTTGAATGGACTGTTTAGTTCTGTTTTCTTATCTGACATTTTTCTTGTATTTTATTTTTTTCTTTTTTAACATTTATGTGGTTTTATATACCAAAAATGGTCATAATTAATTTTTAGATGACTACTTTTCAAAGACCCTGTATCTCTTAGAATGAAACAGGCTGTTCATGTTACTGTACCTTTAAAACTGATAGGAGATAGATGAGCTCTGTTCTGTTTGGCTACCCTGTATTGTGCCCCATAGCTAAAGCACTGAGAGCTGAAACACTGCTTATAACTTCAGTGTGAATGGGTGGAGCCAAACTGCTGTAGGCTGAATAGGTGGATATATGTAAATGAGTTGGTTCTCATTTGTTCTCTGTATGGGCTGGAAAGTGAATGGTATGTTTAACAATATTTACATATTACTTCGAGCTCCTTTATTTAAAAAAGCCAGTGTTCAGTATTTAATGATATGGGCCCTTTAAAATGACACGAAAGAAAATCTTGTGCAGTATTGTAAATGTTAACCAAAGAGGACTTGGGTTTCTGCTTCAGCTGTGTAAAATTCCTGGACATCCAATCCATTAGCCTCATTCGTCAATATCAAATGCCAAATAAGAAAACATTGGTTGGATGTCAGAATCATTGTGAAAACAGAGATTTCTTCTTAAGAATGGTTGGTGAATGAGGCCCAATGACCTGATTGAACTTTCATAAAATAATAAAAATGCTAAGATAGGAAAATGCTAGGGTTCTAGGACATTTTGTGCCCTGAAGTGAAATTAATTAATTAAATTCATCAATTTCACAGTGTGGCACCAATACCAATGTTATTTGCTATTGATGATATATCACCCAGCATTTTTGCATCAGTGATATCTGTCACTAAACATACTGTAGAAATGTCACTTCTATAGTAAAATGCAGACTATCTGGTTCACAGAGTGGAGAGAAACGGACTCAAGCATGTCGACTAACAAGACAAACGTTTTCAGGCTTTTGTTCCGGGAAAAAAACAGGTTTATCAAGTTTGTTTGAATAGCTCTGCTACTAAGAAGCAGTATATCAGGGACACTATACTGTCTTTACAGAGAAGAACTCTTGGAAGCAACAACAGAAGATGGCACAGAAGATTCAGTTATGAACAAGTGAAGAAAGGACGAAGCAGATTGATTCATTGATTGATTAACTGATAGCTGAAGTTTGGCTGGATTATACTCATCAACAGCCTTCACAGTCGTGAACTCCTGGAACTGGACGGCTTAATTCCATCAGTCAGCAGATCTGGATAGAGCAGCATGATTTATGTACGCAAAGGTCAGTCAAACACAGTGATAAATGATCTGTCATTTCTGCTACATTTCCAGTTTTTGTGTAAGATTTGTGGATTTATGTTTCTTTTTAATTCAGTGGGGCCCTATCTGGGACACAGGAGACAGCCACAGAGCAGTATGTGTCTCCTGCAGTCTTGATGAAATATGCTGTGATTATATCCTTTAATTCGTTCCATCATTGAAGGAAACTATGCTGTGCATGCATTCAATAGAAAAAGCTTGGTGAAAGAAGCTTTTTCTAATCATAAGTACTAGTCTGAACATCAGACTGAGTCTATGGATAATCCAGAATAAGGTAGTCATAACTGCTAATAGGGGAGAAGAGGGAGAACATGTGGAACATATATCACATACAGGATCTTTCAGTTTGCGATCAATGTTTTCAACAATACGAAAAATGATTTAGTTTCAGATAAAAGTATGAAATCAATCTGGTATGCTAATCCTGTGCAACTTCATAGCTTTCAAGTGATTAGTAGGACTCTAGGAAACTGTAAATAAGAAATGTTAGATGTTTCCAGAATGATGAACAGAGCTATGGAAGATTCAAAAATGACCGAGAAAGCTGTACAACACTGAGAATAAAGTTGTAATATCATAAATATCTAGAATTCATGTTCAAAATTGAAGATCAAATCTCAAGGCAGATAACTTTAGCCAAAAAGAATGTACAGTACATTATTTAGCATTTGATAACTTCTTGTTCACAGCATTTATCTTGTATAAAAACATCTTAAAATACATTTTGGTGAATAGTTTGTAACATTTAAATCCACATGGATAAGTTACAATTGTACATTAAATAACAAAAATTGTTAATATGGCAAGTAGTTCCAAACTTTTGTGTATGTAATTGTGCAATTTTAACACATCTGCATTTACATTTTTTGTTAATCAAAGGCGTTTTCTTATTTTCACAGGAATTATAAAATTACTTCTGATGCTTTTAATTCTGGTAATATCAATAACCCTCACTGTCAAGCTCTTGAACACTGATGTAGAACTGAAATTGGAAAACCTAATAGGTGGGTATTAAAATTTTTCTCAATTTTGTCATTTATTTACTTTCCAGTCAAAACAGCTTTATTCAAATAGTTTTAGAACTAATAGATATTTCCGAGGGGATTAGATATAGGTTTAAAAGAATATCAAAAGCTATAAATAAAATGAGACTAAAAGCCTATTGAAAGGCAGCCTGAGTAAAACCTGCTAGACCACCAAAACTGTCAGCCTCAGATAAATAGTTCTTAAAGCTTTCATCTTTGAGAGAGAGGAGAAAATCAAGCTCCACTCTTCAAAAAAAAAACAAACAAACAAACAGAACATTTTGACTGACCACCCCACAGTCCAGACCTCAACATCATGAATGTGTTTGGGATTACTTGGCTTGTGAACTGTAGAAAATGCAACCAACTTCTAAGACTGAACTTTGGAGGTGTGGAAAAATATCCCTGCAGAACCCCAAATTCCCAAAATTGTGATATTACATTTAGTTTTTGAAGCTTCTGTGTTACATGTTTTATGCTTTTTTCTTTATGCTGAAAAATGAAATAACTTGTACTTAATAGCTGTTTTGACTTTTGCACAGTGTATTTACTATGTATGCAAACCCCACTTCTAGAAAAGTTAGGTCATTTTCTAAAATGCAATAAAAACAAGAATCTGTGATTTGTTAATTCTCTTGAGCCCTTATTTAACTGACAAAAGTACAAAGAAATTACCTTTAATGATACTTTTGATGATGAATCACTTTTTGGCTGACCAACTTGATTATATTTTGTAAATATAAACAACTTTTAATTTAATGCCCACAACACACTCAAAAAAGTTGTGACAAGGCAAAATAAGAGTGAAAAGTTTAAATATTCATGTTACACTGGTGAATAGGTAATAGGTGAGGGTATCATGAGGGTATAAAAGGAGCATCCACCAAAGACAAGCAAAGATGGGTCATGACTTACCACTTTGTGCCAAATTTAATGAGAGAATTGTCAAACTGTTCAAAAAGAACATTTCTTAAGGCAAGATCTAAAGACCTAAAGAATTTCACCGTGGTCTTTCACCATCATAAGTACATAATATTGTGAAAAGATTCAGGGAATCCAGAGAAATCTCAGTCCATTACTGGAAACCACTGGTGAATGTGCGTGACCTTAAAGTCCTCATATGGCATTGTATGAGAAAACATCATGCTACTGTGTTAAATATAGCCACATAGGCTGGGGAGCACTTCGGAAAACCATTGTCACTAAATACACAAAATCCACTGCTGCATCAAGAAATACAAAGTGAAACTCTATTACGCATGAAGAAAGCCATGCATTAATTCTATACAGAAACACCACCGAGTTCTCTGGGCCTGAGCTAATCTCAGATGATCTGAAAGGCAGTGGAAATTTTCAGTTTGTTTTTGGGAAAAACCTACTCTCTGTGCCAAAACATACAAAGACAAAAGGGACCATCAATACTTTTATCAGAGTAGGGTGCAGAAGCCAACATAGAGAGACATATGGTGCCATCAAGATGACGTCTTTCCCAGTAAGTCCATGGTTATTTCTCATTCTACACGTACTACAACAGTATAACTTCGAAGACACAGACTGCGTGTGCTTGACTGGCCTGCTAGCAGTCCAGATCTGTCTCCTATTGAAAATGTATGCATTATGAAGAGGAGAATCAGGCAACGACGACCACGGACAGTTGAGCAGCTGAAGTCTTGTATCAAGCAAGAATGAGCAAAAAGTCCCCTTGCAAAACTGATAAAATTAGTATCCTCAGTTCCCAAACAATTAAAAAGTGTAATTAAAAGGAAAGGTGATGTAACATACTGGTAAAGATGCTTTTTTTGTAGTGGAAATTCTTTGCCTGTTAAATAAGAGAAAATAAGAGAAGATAACCAATTACGATTCTTGTTTTTGCTGCATTTCACAAAATGTCTGAACTTCTCCAGAAATAGGGTTTGCACATACGCATGCATTTTATGTATTTTTAATATGTAAATGTTATTTGTTCTGTATTTTGAAATCTAGAGTGGCCAAATGAAGGACCTGATTACAGAGTTACAAGATCCATCCTTCATAAAAACTCTTGTAAGCATCCAAAACTTTAAGTAATATTTTAATACTTCACCTCACTGAGCAAACACTGAATAAGCAAAGTAAACTGGCAATGGGTTGCGTTCATTATTAGCGTGGTCAGTTCTTCAAGTCAATAATTCATACAGTCATACATGTGTGTACTAAAGAGGTGTAATGTATGTTAAAATAGTTTTAAATGAAAGTTATAAATGTCATACACTATGTGCATTGCGATGTACTGTATGCTGTTCTGTGTGTGTAATCAGCTATTCCTGGTAAATGCGGCCTCCCACAGCCGTGTCCTGAGGAACACTTTGCCTATAAGATTTCCAGTGGAGCAGCAAACGTGATAGGTGCAAAAATATGTTTCAATGGAGACATGTAAGTTTGTGTCTTAGAATAAACTAGTTCCCTTCACCAAACAGGCAGGGCTTATTAATAGGCTAATTTCCATCATTTATTTCTCTCATTGCTAAATTTATATAAATATCTGCTTTCTACTATTTACATTACATTTTCTTTCAGTTTAATAGGTGTGACAAAAACCTTGGGAACAGGAATTAACATTGCTGTTGTCAACGGTAACTTGACCTAAGCTAAGTCAACTGTTCTAAATGACCATGAAAGGAATCAAATTATTTCCTTTTTTTATACATTATCCTGTTCAAAGATTAAGCTGCATCCTCTGTAAAAAATACTTTATAATTTCAGAACAGTATATGAGTTTGTCAAATTTCTGTTTTTAGGCAAAACTGGTGAACTTGTCGATGCCGCTTCCTTCGACATGTGGAGTGGTGGTAAGTGATTTTTTTGTTGCCGTCTGTTAGTTAAAGTGATATTTCTATCAATGCCTGTTTCTTTATTACATTAGTGTATGTATTGCATACATATTTTATATGCTTATTTGACAATGCTACAATTTATGAGTATGGAAATTACCAAATGTTACTTCTGTGTAATAAAATTACTGTTAAAGGGCCATTCTGGCATAAACCATATATTATATATGGAAAGGCCTCTTATGGCTATTATGCTTCTAAACTGTGAAACTCAGTTTCACCTTCTATTAGACAGTCAAGCTCAGTGCACAGTTTTACAAAACATTTGAAAATGTATCTCTTTAGTGTTTCATTTAAGTTTTACGTCTCTTTTGTATTGACCTTTTAAATTGTTTTTTAATCTGTCATTGTCTTATTTGATTTTAAATCAATGCTCAGAATTTTTTCCATAACTGTTAAACATTGTTATCTGTCTATAAAGCACTCTGAGCTGCCACTGTTATGAAAAGTGCTCTATAAATAAAGATATTGTTATTTTTATAGTTATCATTATTGTTTAAGAACCATATTGAAGGCCTAACTCTAATAGTCACCGTTCACCTCTACATAATATGTAGTGCAGCGTTGGATGTCTCAGCCTCATTGGTTCACAGTTTCCTTTTTTCACAGTAATCTTTTTTACAGTTTCATCCATCAGTGTTCTCTCACTACAGCACCGATCATGCACTGCGCAATTATGTTCAGCTGTCTTACAGTATTGTTAGCTATCTGACTTCCTTCTCTATTAGCCAGATGTATCCACCCCCAAAGCGCTTGTAATTTTTCATCCTACCTTTAAGATGCATCATCAGAAGGGGGTCCTAGTCTTTAAACTAATGAATATTGCTCTACACAGTACCACAGCACCAATGTAGGATGTAAGAAGGCTACTTTACAAGAAAGATTGTTAAATATTTCATTTTGTCCAAAGTACCCCCCTGGGTTTTGATTGCATAATGACTGATATTAATTTTCTGTTAAAATTTCTATTTCACAGAAGTTGAGCCACTTGTAAAATTTCTGACTTCAATTCAAAATGGCTCAATTGTGCTGATGGCATCCTACGATGAGCCAGCATCAAGGTACAGTATCAGTTGGTCTATAATTTCTGATTGCCTTCATGTCCATTATGCTGCAAAATGTACTGCCAGATTCTATGCAATGCAACTAATTTGTGGGCTCCTTGTGGTAATAATAAATTAGACCGGCTCATTTGTCTAATTACATCACAGACTTAACGATGAAGCGAGGACACTCATCAGTCAGCTTGGCAGTTCACATATTTCAACACTAGGGTTCAGAGATAACTGGATCTTTGTGGCAGGAAAAGGCATCAAGAACATAAAGCCGCTGGAGAAGGTAAAGTCAAAGTGCTTGGTGACTTTAGGCTCGTGTGCAGCTGCTCCAGAGTGTGCCGTTCTATTGCCAATGCTTTACTCTGGAGGTTATACAAGCTATGTGTGCACATATGAACGTCTGTGTCAGCAATGAGTTTACCTTAAAATAACTGAATTCACTAATTAGAAGGGGTGTCTGCAAACTTTTTTCCATGTAAAATATGATTAAATCTGTCAGTGATTTACAGTCTGCCGACTATCTCTTTCTTTCAGCATATAAAGAATGACAAGTCAGTCAACAAGTATGACGACTGGCCAGAGATGGTAGAGATGGATGGCTGTTTACCACGGAAACAAGACTAGGACCAAGATAGCAACCCATTTTCCACACAAAACTTTGTAAAGCCAATTATTTTTGTCTTCAGCATCACCACTTGGACGAGTGGATCAGACACACCAGTGCTGCTGGAGCTTTTAAACACTGTGTCCACTCACTGTCCACTCTATTAGACACTCCTACCTTGTAGGTCCACCTTGTAGACGTAAAGTCTAAGCTCATCTGTTGCTGCACAGTTTGTGTTGGTCATCCTCTAGTCCTTCATCAGGGGTCACAGGACGCTGCCCACAGGACGCTGTTGGCTGGATATTTTTGGTTGGTGGACTATTCTCAGTCCAGCAGTGACACTGAAGTGTTTAAAAACTCCAGCAGCACTGCTGTGTCTGATCCACTCGTACCAGCGCAGTACACACTTACACACCACCACCATGTCAGTGTTACTGCAGTGAGGAGAATGATCCACCACTCAATACCTGTCCTGTGGGGGTCCTGAGCATTGAAGAACTGGTTAAAGGTGGAATAACAAAGTATGCAGAGAAACAGATGGACTACAGTCTGTAATTTAGAACTACAAAATGTACTTATATAGTAAGTGGAGCTGATAAAATGTTCAAAGAATGTACATACAAGGAGATGGTTTCTATGTTATGGCTGATCGGTATGACTTGTTGGTTTGCTACTTTGCTTCTGTGCTCAAATTCTCAGCTACTTTACGAATACATCTATATGGGTTTTTATGTTCCGTTATAAATGACCATTATTTTGTTACTTATTTTGTGATTTATAAAGACTATCTTTCTGGCAAGCTATTTGTAGGGTTGTATAATGAAGTATAATAGTTTTGCAGAATGTATAGCTGTTTGATATTTCTAATTTAAAATACAGTTCTTGCCTCCTGCATTTAAACTCAGCAGCTATCTAATGTTGTAGTAGCCTATTAGCTCATCATCAGTCCATGTAAAGAATTCATTAAAAATGTGTTTATCTTCTGCTTTCGTTTCAGTTTTCTATTAGTGAAGAAAATACCAAAAATCTTTAATAAAAAAGTTTTAAAAAAATACTTTTTCGAGTTTCGATCATTATTTATGTCTCTTACTTAAACGCAGAGTGTGTGTGTGTGTGTGTGTGTGTGTGTGTGTGTGTGTGTATGTGTATATATGTAAATCATTATGCGTATTCCCTGCGCAACAATGATCGCAACAAGACAGGGGATGCGTCCCGCCTACGCAGGCTGGAGGCGAGTGTCCCAGAATGCAGAGCGAGAAGTCATGGACCAAAATGGTGAGCAACAAGCGAATAAAACAAAGTGTTTTTAAAATCTGCTGCAAGTCTGAACTTCCCGTGTTGCTTTTATTTCAGTTGGCAACATTTCGCTGCAACTATCAGCCTGTAGTTTATATGAGGTTGTTTAGACTCTGAGTGAAAACAGGCTGAGCCGCGCGCGCCACATTCACTCAGCCAGCTAGCCGGGAAGCTAACGGGAATGCGCCGCTGCTGTTGACATATTTTGAGAAATGTGTTCAGAAAATAAACGAGTTCGGCTTCCTTATCTGCTTCAAGTAGAGCTGGGTTTGTGTGTCGGCTGATAACGGCCCGGTGTGGATGTAGAGAATAGTAGCTGTGTAGTAATGAGGGATGCGAAGCTTCCAGTGCAGCGTTCACTGACAGTGAAGCGGATTTAGCCGCACTCGCTAAATATGTGTAGCTTTATTTTGTTTCATTTTGTTTCATTTGGGTCTAGAAGTTAATCGATAAATTAATATTTTTAGTATTTATGTTGAACTATTTTATTGGCAAATACATTATAAGGGTAAGGGGCAAAAGAGCAGATCCCTGTTTTTATCAAAGGTGTGGAGTGTTATTTGAAATCTTTGACGATATCTAGCTCCTAAAATAAGCTGTGAAAACATGCATGTGGAATGTATGCTCTAATTTTGGCATTTTTCTATAAACTGTTTTGTCGTCCCCGTTCCGTTATTTACTTTCTATTTCTATTTTATTTTTATATTTCTCTGGTTTTAGTTTATTCCAGTGTTTGTTTTCTCCTATCTAACCGTAATATATTTTTTTCCTTGGCTAAAACGTATCATACTAGCTAAAACAGTGCAATGAACAGCGTTTCTATTAATTTTATTTTGTGCAAAGATTTTACACACACACACACACACACACACACACACACACACACACACACACGTGAAGCTAAATCACTTTAATTTAGTCTACAATGAAACCGAAAGTTCACAACTGTGATTTGGATTCCATAAATTTAGCTGGAAATAACACACATCCTTTACATCTACATCGTGCAGAGGGACAGTGTTTCATAACTATATGTCCACTTTTGTGTAAGTAAGGATTGTTGGCGCAGCGTGTTTAGGCTTCTTCTTCTTCTTCTTCTTCCTTTCTATTTTCTTTTTACGTATGACTGAGCTTTCAAGAATTTTGAGCTAGCAGTTTGACTGCTACTGCTGTTTTGCTATTTTGCCCATTTACAACCTGTGAACCCTAGGCTTATTATTCAGTTATAAGGCGTAAGACTTATTCAACTACTGATATTAATTATTTGGTAACTGCTCTGAAACTAATGTGTAATTTATATGGTTATAAGAAGGAAGAACTGATTAACGTAATTAGTTAAAGGATTAACATTAACAGTAAAGGTCAGTTTCCCTGACAGGGATTAAGCCTAGTCGTGGACTACAATGCATTCTGAATGGAGATTATCTATTAAAAGTAAATGGAGTCCAGGACTAGGCTTAATCCCTAACCAAGAAACTGACCCTTACTGCTAAAGGCAGGCAGACTTCTTGTAATGGGCTAGGATTGTCTTCATTTGTTTGCCATGGCCCATGTCCTGTCCTGGAAAATGCCATACTCCAAGCAAATCAGTACACCAGTGCACTAGACGCTATTTAGTGGGTTTTGTAGACAATGATCTACAGGGAACTGATGGTTCAGGGATTCTTGGCGGTCAAGGCGTTCGGCGACGGATTCCCATCAAGTTACTGTCCAAACAGACTATAAGAAGCAAGCCTGCTGCCCGACCCCAGCGGCCCAGTGCCAGGCTGCCATCCAATGGACAAAGTGATGAAGGTAGGCGTTATGTACTTACAAGAATGATGGGGGAAACGTTATTCTAAAACATGACTAGCTTTTGTCTTCTTTGATTACAGGGTGGTTTTGTTAAATTTGTTTTAATATTGAAAATAGATTTTAGGTTTGCCGGTTTGTCTCCTGAGTCTAAAACTCTGCGTCTTCTGTGTTTTGTAGAGCCTTTTAGCTGTAAGCAGGAGGAGAGATTTGAGTGCAAATCTGGAGATGCTTATGGGAGCCAGCGGAGGTTTCCCCATCCTTTATTCTGGGACTATAAGGTAACTGCTTTAGCTGCACTTTGGGATGTCCTTACCACTGCTACAACTGTTAGATTTGAAAATATCTTTTCTTTTTCTAACTGAACCTCCTTTTTTCCCTCAGCTTAACTTGGTTGGAGAGAAGGACGACACCCCAGTTCATTTCTGTGACAAGTGTGGCCTGCCCATTAACATATATGGTCGAATGGTAGGAAGAACATTGTTTTGTAAGACTAGACTATGCATATATCGTTATATAAGTAATAGTTGATACTTTGTCTTACCAATTTCAATTTGAGATATCTTGGGTTGTGCATTATTTAAGCACAGAGACTAATCTGATTTGGAAAATTAAAACATGTTTATTCTAGGTATAGATTTTGTGTAGTTCTCAGTCATCTCATCCAAACACTATATAATGATCTGTCGTGTTTAAACAGATTCCCTGTAAGCATGTGTTCTGCTATGACTGTGCAGTGCTGTATGAGAAGAAAAACGATAAGATGTGCCCAGGGTAAGTCTTTTACTGTAACCATTTCAAATGCACTGTTGTGTGTACTTTTAATTTTAAGTGCTGCTATTCATAGTTTGTGATGTAAACTGTAGATGTAGAAATTGCCATTGTATGGATGTTTAGATTTGACCACTATTGCAAACGCATATATTTATATATTTATTGTACTTCTTTGTACTACTTCTATTGTACTACTTTACTATGCTAACATATCTGCATTTTATTCATTTCACTGCAGTTGTAACCCTCTAAAAATAAATGTTATGCTTCTCTGTAAGGCTAAACCAAGTAGATCTAGTGCAAATTTCTCTGTTTAATATATCATGTTTCTATATAACAGTTAGACTTTTTGTCCGTGTTTGCATTTAATACAGGCATTGTGTCTTAAAGGGCCCATATCGGAAAACAGAATTTCCCTTGCTTTTTTTTTTAAATAAGTGGATGAGTTTGGTGTAGTAAATAAATATTGTTGAAGTTTTAAAACATGCTGTTCGTTCCCCAGTCCATGCAGCTCATATAAGTTAAATAAGTTGAATGTTTCAAAATGTTTCGTTTTGAATTAATGTTTTTGTGATGTCATTAAAACCATCACATTTATATACACTCTATGGCCAAACGTATGTGAACACCTGACTGTTAAACCTATATAAGCTTGTTGGACATCCCTTTCCAAAACCATGGGCAAAAATGTGTAGTCGGCCCTGCTTTGTGGCTACAACAGCCTCGGCTCTTCTGGGAAGGCTTTCCATGGCATTTTGGACTGTCTGTGAGAATTTGTGCCCATTCGGTCAAAAGAGCATTTGTGAGGTCAGGCTTTGATGTTTGATGAAGAGGCCTGCTTCACAATAAATGTTCTAATTCATCCCAAAGGTGTTCAGTGGGGTTGAGGTCAGGGTTCTGTGCAGGCCACTAGAATTCCTCCACACCAAACTCATAAAACATTTCTTTATGAAATTTGCTTTGTGCGCAGGAACACAGTCATGCTGGAACAGGAAAGGGTTGCCATAAAGTTGGAAGGATATAATTGTCTAAAATCTCTTTGTATGCTGTAGCATTAACATTACCCTTCACTGGAACTAAGGAGCTTGGTCCAAGTCCTGAAAACGGCACCAGACCATTATCCCTTCTTTATCAAACTTTGCTGTTGGCACTGTGCATTCCGGCAGGTAGGGTTCTCCTGGAATCCGCCAAATCCAGATTCGTTCATCGAACGGCCGGTTTGTGAAGCGTGATTAATCAGTGCAAAGAACACGTTTCCGATGCTCCAAAGTCCAGTGGCGCTGAGCTTCACACCCCTCAAGCAGACACTTGGCATTGCACATGGTGATCTTAGGCTTGTGTGCAGCTGCTCAGCTATTGAAACCCATTTCATGAACCTCCTGAACCTGCTTGGGACTCTGTAGTGAGTGATGTCACAGAATATAAGCGCTTTTTTCGCGCTACTTGGATGCCCCACTCTGTGAGTTTGTGTGTTCTACCGCTTTGTGAGCTGTTGTTCTTAGATGCTTCCATTTCACAATAATAGCACTTACAGTAGACCAGGGCAGATGTTTCATGAACTGACTTGTGGCAGATATGATGTACTAAGACTGTGCTGTGTTTAAAGTCCTTGAGCTCTTCAGTTTGACCCATTCTGTTTCCAGTGTTTGTCTATGGAGATTGTTAGCGATGGGTGTGGCTGAAACACCTGAGCTCAATAATTAGGAGGAGTCTCCACATGCTTTTGACCATTTAGTGTATACAGTTTACCTCCGGCCATTCATGCAGACATTATATGGAGTGTTTTAGCTCAGACACCTTTCTGAAAGAGGCACACTACTGGGCACCCAATCAGAACAGAACTCATTTCCATATATCTATCTCAACGTTACAGTATTGCTTAAAAGAGATGAAGAAGGGCTGGAAAATGAGCTGTGACTGATGTAGGTACATATAAACCACACAGATGTTAAAAGTAAATATCAGGGGAAAAAATAATAAATGCGAGACAAATGTAGTATATGGGCCCTTTAATGTAAGCCGCAGTGTGAACTGTATAATTGTGCGCTGGCTCCACTTCCAATACTAAATTCTAAGTTCAGTTTGTCCCTGTACAGCTGCACAGACCCGGTCCAGCGCATCGAGCAATGCCAGCGTGGCTCCCTCTTCATGTGCAGCATTGTGCAGGGCTGCAAGCGCACCTACCTCTCTCAGCGGGACCTACAGGCCCACATCAACCACCGCCACATGAGGGCGAGCAAGCCCGGAGGCTCGCGGCCAGAGCCTGCCCACCCAGTCCCTTCTCCGGCCTCGGATCCGCCGGACCGCTTCCGCTTGCCGCCACCACCTCACCTGCCCAAGGCCCACCCTTTGATCCCTCCCCCATTGCAGGGTCACGAACCATACGGGCAGCTGCCCCCAGCTTCGCCCTCTGCATCAGACCTGGGGCCCTCATCACGAGGCCTTCCCCCAGAGACCTTCCGCATAGCCACTGTGACCACACGCAAGCACAGCAATCTCATTACTGTGCCCATCCAGGACGACTCTGGTGGCTCTGGCCCCTCTCCACGCGATCCCCTTCCTCAGACCCCACCAGGCCCGCCCCCACACCACCACCCCGGGGACTACCCAGGTCAGCCTGTGGTGTCCCACCCTCACCACATCATGCCCCCACCTCAGCAGCAGCATTACGGTCCTCCTCCACCACCACCTCCCCCGCTCAGCCACCCTATGCAGCATCCTTCCCAAGCCTCAGCTGCTCCACACATGGTCTACAACCAGGCGCCTCCAATGTCCACTGCCCCACCTCCCATCACCCCTCCACCTGGACATATCATCAACCAGATGCCTCCATTCATGAACCACCCTCTGCCCGGGCCACTTTCTCAACACGGGGGTCCACCTGTCAGTGCCCCTCCTCCTCACCACTACAACCCTAACTCCATGCCACAGGACCAGGGCACCCTCAGCCCACCCTTCAGCCAGCCTGGAGGCTTGAGCCCAGGCATGTGGCCTGCTCCTCGAGGCCCTCACCCTTCACGCTTGCAGGGGCCTCCACCTCAGGGCCAGATGCCTGGGCCCCACCACCCAGAGCAGGGCCGGTACAGACCGTACTACCAATAACACTTGGTCTGTGTCAGATTTATCTCACAGTTTGGACGTTGACAATATCACTCATAATTGAATTCATTTCAGTTCACTGGTGGAGCTGTGTGCGTGTCTGTGATGATAACGTAATATGATTCACTTGCTGATGTTTTGTATGAGCGTACCCTGCTGCTTACTGTGTGTTTCATTGTGTAACATGAGTTGAGTAAGTAGTTGTAAGTAAGGAAAATAATGGTGCAGTGCAGTCAGATGTCTTATTTGCTACAGTTACTGAGGACATATTTTTGCTTGAACACTTTTCGTAACACATCAGAACATTTTAAACGTTTTAAAGAATCTTGTACCCACCGACTGCAATAAACAACACTTGAACACATGAGCGTTTTTCTTTTTCTTTAAAGAACACCTATGACCATGCAAAGAACTATTTATGCAGACAAATGAGTGTTCTTGGTTCTAACTAGAGCCATCACCTTTACTAAAGAGCCCTTGAGCATTTTTTAAGAGTTTGTCTAAAGGGAAGTTCAAATGACTTTTAAATATTTCTGCATGATTAAATTATGATCTTACAAAATCATTTGTGGTTTTGATGTGAAATGTGCCGTTCTTAAAAACAAACGAGTCAGAATTGCTCACAGTGGAGGCGATAGGGGAATGGGAAATGTTGAATGCCTCTAAAAGCTACATCACAAGAGGTTGTTACATGAAATGGTTACGAATATGTTGCCTGTTACCTGAGACAATGTTTTATGCCAGTTTTAGGATGGTTTTGGCTAAAAATATATATTTTTAAATCCATTCATATCCGAGAGCTACACGTAAGGTGCTTTAGAGAAAACACGTCCCACTCAATTTATTCATTTATTCTAATATTTTATATCTTCTACTATTTTGGTACTTTTCTACCATTATCAGAACTCAGAAAAAACAGGTTAGTTTACTGGCTGTTTTAGATAGTATGTAAATGCCCAAATATGTGTTGTAGATGTCGTGATGCCTGGTTCCTATGACTACCACTGTAATGAAATCTTTACAATTAAGCATTTCACATCAAACCACTCTAAATGGCTTTGTTTCACCTCATTGACTGAATTGTGCAGGTATGATCTGTGGAATTTCTCTGTAAACCTATTTAACTGTGTATTTAACCAATAGGAAGATATTAGGAAAAGTTAATTGAGCAGATAAAAGTGTAAGTCAACTGACAGACATTTGTATTAAATTACACCTTTTTATTCCATTGTACACGGTGTAGTGCTTTGGACCAATTCATGAACAATTGAATTAACTTGAGAATGAGTGTAATGAGATGTGTTGGGGTGGGAAGGTCATAGATCCTCTGCAAGGTTGGTGCTGTTCAGAACTGCAGACCTGCCGCCCCACTCGAGTTTGTGATTTGTCCACAGGGGGGCGTTGCTTACAACATATTGATGCACATTTCCTTGCCTGCTCTTATGTTTGTATATTTAGGAAATACATTCTAAACAAGGCTAATAGTAGTTAAAGCAATTCACAAGACCTGCATAATTTAGTGGTAGGGATGCAAACAAGGATATTCAGAGCAATTTGATATGAAAACATTAATTGCAGAGAAACTTAATGACTGATTTCTTTCCAGTGGTGGTGATAGGGAACAAGATGTCACAGTGTCTACGATGCAAATCATTTTTCAACACTTCTCAATAATAGAACTTCTTAAACTTACACAGTCGTATGCAAAAGTTTTAACACCCCTGCTCAATTTACATGTTATAGGGTTCTATATAGCCCCATAAAGAGTTCTTCTATTATAAGCTTGACATCATTGCAATAGAAAAACCCTTTTCAAAAGGGTTCTATATAGTACCATATGTAAAACATTTCCATCAATATGAAGAACCGTTTCATGATGCAAAGAACCCTTTAATCATGCAAAGGGTTCTTTGAGTGTTCATGGTTCTATATAGAACTTCTTTTTCTTTCAAAATGTCAACAAGCAAATTGTTCCGTAACTTTTGCGCAGGCCATATTTTTGTTTTATTTTCCAAAAATGTGGCCTGCGCAAAATGTATGGCACGTTTTATATCTTGTTTTTTTTCCAAGATGTTAAATAAAAACTGTGCCATAACATTTGCAGAAAATGCCACTTTTTAAATGTAAATGCCTTCGATTTGAACTGTTTAAAAACTGTTTAAAATCACTAAACATGTAACTAGACCATGAGACTCTCAGTTTAATCGCATCTAAAAAGAACTGTTTTCAGAAAATGGAACAATATGAAACAAAAAAAAATAGGTGACAACCTGAATTGTTTCAAAATATCGGTTAATACTGTATATAAATTGTATGTAATTGTATATAAACTAATGCGTGTAGATGATTTTATGGAAGGTATGAAATCTCAGTTCAGGAGCTGGTTCATGCAAATGCCTCCTGGAGGAGGAGCAGAGTCACTAACTGAGAGAGAGAGAGAGAGAGAGAGACATGCTGCAGGCTGTGAACTTCTGGAGGACTCATGCGCCCGGAGTGTGATTCGGACACGTTTGGATGATATTTATTTTGGGGGTGAGATGTGAGAAGCCATGGATTTACCAGTGAAATGGATTTGGTTCGGAGTGCTCGTTCAACTTCCACTGTATGGATGCTTCGATCTCCACTTTCCGGAGAGTCTTCAGCCCGGAGCGGAGCTGGTGAACGTCTCCCTCGGAGCAGGATGGGTGTACAGAATAGACAGAACACTTACAGCCAAGTCGATCGGACGCTCGGTGAGGATCGGCAGCACTGATGGAGTTGTGTCTCTCGCGCGGAAAGTTCACTGCTCGCGCTTCACGAGACACCCAGCTCCGCTGTACTTGAGGATAACCTCGTTATTGTCTGGAAACGTTGTGCTGATTCATTTCAACACGTTTGTTCATGGACAGAATTGCTTTATCAAGTACAAAAGAAAGACACGTCGACTGGACGCTTACATTGATCTCCATTCTGGATATGGGGCGTGCTTTAACTCGGGTATGTTACCTATAAGCTTATATGAACATTTACCAGCTTTTGCACGGCAATCGCAACTGCTCCTGTCTACCTGCAAAGAGGAAAAAGTTTGTGAATAATGAAGTCTCTGAGACTGAACAGTGTTTGCCTCACCATGCCATTTTTCACTGCACAGTACCCACTTTTCAAGACAATGTGCTATTTCTCCAAGTGCGATTGAATTTTAGGCCAAATCGTGGTCAGAGTTGGGCTGTGAGCAGTGAACAGTGGGTCAAACGTCTGAAAAGAAATGTAAATTCAGCCCCACAGTTCCAGTTGCCCAACTACCAGGTTTCCGTGCCTGAGAATGAGCCCTCAGGAACTCGGGTCATCACCCTTAAAGCGTTCGACTCAGACGATGGTGATGCAGGTGTTGTGGAGTATGACTTGGAAGCTCTGTTTGACAGCAGATCTAACGACTACTTTCAAATAAACCCCGAAACAGGTGGCATCACCACACTGCAGCCTTTAGACAGGGAACTGAAAGACACCCATGTGTTTAAAGTCACAGCCACCGACAAGGGGACTCCAAAAAGGTCCGCAACAGCTTATCTCACAATCACGGTCAGTGACACCAATGACCACAGGCCTGTGTTTGAACAGACTGAGTACAGGGTTAGCATCCGCGAAAACGTAGAGGTGGGTTTCGAAGTAATGACCATCCGGGCCACCGATGGAGATGCTCCATCCAATGCCAATATGATCTATAAGATTGTGAATGAAGCCGAAGTGAATTCCGGGTTCGAGATAGATCCGAGGAACGGTTTGGTTAAAATCAAAGTCCGTCCAGACAGAGAGGTTCAGTCAAAGTATCAGCTGATAGTGGAGGCTAACGACCAAGGTAAAGACCCCGGTCCACGCAGTGCCACAGCCACCGTGCACATCACAGTTGAGGATGAGAATGACAATTATCCTCAGTTCAGTCAGAAAAGATACGTGGTCCAAGTTCTCGAGAATGTAGCTGTTAACTCAGAGGTAGCTCAGGTGAAGGCCACTGACAAAGATGCTGGCAATAATGCCAAAGTGCACTACAGCATCATCAGTGGGAATGTAAAAGGCCAGTTTTACATTCACTCACCCACCGGTGTCATTGACGTCATCAACCCTCTGGATTATGAGATGATCAGGGAGTACAATTTGCGTATAAAAGCTCAAGACGGCGGTAGGCCGCCTCTCATTAATGGGACAGGTATGGTTGTAGTGCAGGTGGTGGACGTGAACGATAATGCCCCTATTTTTGTCAGCACCCCTTTCCAAGCCTCGGTGCTGGAGAATGTTCCCATCGGACACTCTGTGATTCACATTCAAGCCATCGATGCAGATTCGGGGGACAATGCTCTGTTGGAGTACAGGCTCACGGACACGTCACCTAGCTTTCCTTTTGTTATCAATAACAGCACAGGGTGGGTTACAGTCAGCCTAGAGCTGGACCGAGAGACCACTGAGTTTTACACATTTGGCGTGGAGGCAAGGGACCATGGGGTCCCTATAATGTCATCTTCGGCAAGCGTGAGTGTGACAGTATTGGATGTGAATGACAACGTCCCTACCTTCACCCAGAAGATGTACAACCTAAAGATCAACGAGGATGCTGCTGTTGGGGCCAGCGTGCTCACTGTAACAGCTGTGGATAGGGATGCAAACAGCGTGGTGACCTACCAGATATCCAGCGGGAACACGCGGAATAGATTTGCCATTACCAGCCAGAGTGGTGGTGGGCTCATTACTTTAGCCTTGCCGTTGGACTACAAACAGGAGCGCCAATATATCCTCACATTGACGGCCTCAGATGGCACACGGTTTGACACTGCGCAGATTTTCATCAACGTTACAGATACCAACACCCATCGGCCTGTTTTTCAAAGCGCCAATTACCAGGTGTTAGTGAGTGAGGATAAGCCAGTGGGCTCCACCGTTGTCGTCATCAGTGCTACGGATGAAGACACTGGTGAGAATGCCCGCATCACCTACATGATGGAGGACAACGTACCTCAGTTCAAGATCCACCCCGACACAGGTGCCATCACCACTCAGATTGAAATTGACTATGAAGACCAAGCTTCCTACACATTAGCCATTATCGCACGTGACAATGGCATCCCTCAGAAATCGGACACCACCTATGTGGAGATCATAGTCCTTGATGCCAATGACAATGCACCCCAATTTCTGAGGGACATCTACCAAGGCACCGTCTTTGAGGATGCACCCATATATACAAGCGTTCTTCAAGTGTCGGCCTCGGACAGAGACTCAGGGTCCAACGGCAGAGTGAGCTACACTTTTCAGGGAGGGGATGATGGTGAGGGGGATTTCTTCATCGAGCCATACTCAGGAATTATCAGAACAGCCAGGAAGTTGGACAGGGAGAACGTAGCTACATACAACCTCAAGGCTTTTGCTATAGACAAAGGAGTTCCTCCTCTGAAAGCAGCAGTGGACATTCAGGTGACAGTGCTAGACATTAATGACAATGCTCCTGTCTTTGAAAAGGATGAGCTGTACGTCTATGTGGAGGAGAACAGTGCTGTAGGCTCCACTCTGGGTCGCATCAGTGCTACAGATCCTGATGAGGGAACCAATGCACAGATCTTATACCAGATCGTGGAGGGGAATGTTCCTGAGGTCTTCCAGCTGGACATTTTTAGTGGGGATCTAATTGCCCTCACTGACCTGGACTACGAGGCCAAGATGGAGTACCTGATTGTAGTCCAGGCCACCTCCGCCCCACTGGTCAGCCGGGCCATTGTACACGTTCGCCTTGTGGATGTCAACGACAACTATCCCGATCTGCAGGATTTTGAGATCATTTTTAACAACTACGTCACTAATAAGTCCAACAGCTTCCCAGCAGGTGTCATTGGGAAGGTGCCTGCTCATGACCCGGATGTGTCTGATAAGCTCCTCTACACTTTTGTGGAGGGGAATGAGCTGAGTTTGCTGATTCTGAACCAGGACACAGGAGAGCTTAAGCTGAGTAAGGATCTGGACAACAACAGGCCATTGGAAGCCACCATGAGAGTGACTGTGTCAGGTATGATAGCACATAATGTTTGAGTAGCCTTAATGTTTTAGAGCAGTAGTGTCTAGTCGACTTTTGCATCAGTCAATCATAACACACCTATTTTCAGTGCTGGTTGGTGGCAACTGTTGCTTGATAAGCTGAGCAAAAGTTAGAATACCCCTGGTCTAATGATTTTCTAACAAACTTTCCACAGTAAACAAACTAAAACATGGAAACTCTCTGCAAATTTTAGAACACAGCTTAAATTTGTTTAACATCATGAAAAAAATACAACGTAACATATTAAGTGTGCCATAACTTTTGCTCAGGGCACATTTTATGTTTTATTTTTACAACATGTCGAATTCAGCAAATAAAGAGTAATTGAACTTAATTTCACTTAGAAAATGCAAAAAAAAACCAAAAAAAAAACCAGGATTTGACCAGAGGGCGCCCAAACATTTGTATAGGTCACTTAATAGTAAAGGGAAATTTCACCAATTTTTCAAAGTTACTGTATAAATAAATGGTTAGATGTAAACAAAGTCATTCAGAAGGTTTGATGTAAAATACTCCAGATATCTGAAGAGTTCAATGTCTTTTCATAGAAGCTACCTCACCAAAAGTTATTAATGAGTTAGGTTCACTCATTATTTTGAATAGTAAATAAAATGGATATATTTGCATTGTAGACATTGTCCAATGACACTGTTTACATCCCAATGACTGAATTATGCAGAAATTTTGAAAAAAATATTGTAAAACTGGGGACCATTCTTTTGACAGTACTCGTACAGCTCTTTGTTTTTTTTGGAAATTATCCTTTTCACACTACTCTTTTTGGCTTCTTATGCTGCATTTTCACAGCAGTCTGACAATGATTTTTTCTCCTTAGATGATCTGATTTCTTTTTTTTTAGATAAGATTTCTGTATATGGTCATTTGTTGGAATGAGCTGATGTGCTGTGGTGTTAAAGATTACATCATGATTGAATGGAGTGTAATTTAGACCCCAGTAAGGGTGGGTAAAATCCTAGTCAAGGTGTTTTCTTTGAGGGCTGTTCATGTTTGCAAGTCAGGGTTGTTTTCACACTGCTTGCGGTTCAAAGCACATTAATCATTTACTGTTATAGGTTTTTTATTCAATGTGTGAAGTTATGAGTTCTAAACTGGCCACAGTGGAGTGAAACTTAAAGGGAATGTTAAATTCATTCCCTTTGAAGTGCACAAACATTTCTTATACTCCTGGATTAAAGAGAAAGTAGCTTTCAGATTAATGTATGCCACATGTTTTAGGTCATGGAGAACTACTTTTCTATAGAGAAGTGTGAGTTAGTTTTAGCTTGAAGCTTTTAAAATAATCTCAGTAAATAAAGTTCTGTCAGAACTTGCTGCATGTTTTCTGATATTGCAGCCAGAGATACAAAGAGCACGCTAATGGATCAATGTAAGGGCTTTTTGTGTATATAAATTTGGAAGTTGTCTTGCTGCTCCTAGACGGTCCGATCACTGCTTGGTCAGTAGAGGCCTGTTTGGCCATGTGGTTTCCATTAGATCCATAAGCTTTGCTCCAGCTAACGTGGATGATTTGGTACGAATGTGTCCTGGACCCGCTGCCACCCTTAATTTGATTTGAGGAAATTAGCCATGGCATGTGCCACTGCTTAGCAGGAACAGACAAACAGCCTTCCTGGTATAGGCATGGAGAGAGAAAACAAACAGTTCTCAAATGTTTGGTGTCACCGTTCTGGTGTGAATTTTCCAGGAACCCCAAAAACTCAACTGTAACTGCAAAGTACAATTTGTTTAATTTACTTAAATTTGACAGAAAGCCTGTTTTCTGAAGTTATCCTCTTGCTCTAACTTCATTCGTTTGTGTATCATGAACAAATTAGGTCAACATGCTCTAATAACTGAATGAATTAAATAGATATTTATTTTTTCTCCACAGCAGTCATAGATATTACAAGTGGTTTAGCAATTTCACTGCTCTAAGATATTTAATTCGGCTCACTGAGGGCTTGATAATTAACTGATGAATTGAAATGGAAGCCACCATGACAGTGACTGCGTCAGGTATGATAGCACATAATGTTTGAATAGCCCTAATGTTTTAGGGCAGTAGTGTCTGCTCTACACTTTTTCAGCATCAATCAATCATAAAACACCTGTTTTCAGCTAATGTAAGTGTTGGTTAGTGGCAGTTGTTAGCTGGTAAGATGTAAACAAGTCATTTAGTGTGGTTTGATGTGAAATGTTCTGTTCTTGAGAAACTTACTGAATCAGAATAGTTCACAGTGGTGGTGATAGGAACCAGATATCTGAAGACTTTAAAGGGGCCATATACTACATCTTTTACATTTTATTGATGTCCCTTTATAACGTTTGTGTGGTTTAATGCACCAGAAAGGGTCATTAATTTTTACGTGGCCATTTTCCAACCTCTCTTTATCCCTTAGAATCAAACAGGCTAAGATAAATGAGCTCTGTTCTGATTGGCTGCCCTGTATGGTGCCTCATTCAAAAAGCACTCTGAGCTGTATTTTCCTCAGTATGAATGGGCAAAGCTAAATTGCTGCAGGCTGAATAGGTGGATATTTCTGAATAAGTTGGTTCCTGTGACATCACAGAAAACAGGCTGATTTTGCAGCTTAGTTCCCATATATGTACGTGTCAATAAAGCTTTTGGTTTTTCATGTTATGGGCCCTTTAATGCCTCTAAAAGTGACCTTACAGAAAGTTATTACACAACATGATATTTAACTGGTGTTAAATTAACTTTTATTTATTTTTTTATTGAATTAACTGATTTGAATGTAGCGGGTTAGGGCAGGGAAATCTCTAACTGCTGTACCGCTGGGTTGTTTCAAGTCTGAGATTAGGACACACTCTGTTAGAACTAGGAGTGACTCAGACATTTTGAGGCTGTTTACACCTTGCTTCAACTTAAGTTGTCAGTGATTGAATTTCACTTGGCTGCATGAAAAGTCATGTAAACACACTCAGGACACATTGTGATCAGATTACAACTGGATCCCTCAAACCACATTCGGATGTGGTCATAAACAGTTCTTGACCACATTCAACATAATTGTAAACAGAATGCGTTTTCAGTCCGCATACTGTTATGTGCACCTTGACTTCTCATGTATCCAAAAAGTCTTCATCATCTAAACTGCTTGTGGGGCGGTGCTGGAGCCTATCCCCGCTGTCACTGGGCAGAAGGCAGGGTACACCCTGGACAGGTCGCCAGTCCATCGCAGGGCAGACAGACAGACATATACATCCACACACAGTCACACACACATTCACACCTAGGGGCAATTTAGTGTGTCCAGTCAGCCTGACTGCATGTCTTTGGACTGTGGGAGGAAACCGGAGCACCCGGAGGAAACCCACACAGACATGGAGAGAACATGCAAACTCCACACAGAAAGGCCCCTGCTTGCCCGGCATAAAATCATAATACAATTAGCCAAAATAAAACTTGAATAAATAAATTCAATCTGCTTGCATTTTACTGTGGATTAGTCTTTAGCACAGCGTCTCTTAGACATTACGATCATCCTAAATCATCACTTCTGCTCTCAGATTGTAGGCCTCAATATTCTGATCCCTTGAGCTATCAGTGCACTACGTTGAGAGAGTAGTTTTGTCTGTAAGTGAAAGTGCTCAATTCTCAGCACACAGGATCTCGCAGTGCATGTTCTGCTTTTTAGGAGCAGGTTTAATTGTTTTTTTTTTCTATGGACCCCACTTTTTAATTCTTTCTGAGTACACTGTAAACCTAAATGGAGTTACTTATTTGAGTGGACAAACAGACATCTTCCTGGTAACCTTTTTATTAGAATCTGACTGTGTGGCAGTGAAGGCTGGTTGCTTAGAAATACTTTCTCATTTTCTCAAGGAGAGAAAACATCCAAAGGACATTGTCATGTTAATCCCTCAGCTCACTTCCCTGAAAGTTCTCAAGCCAGTCGGCCGTTACCGCTTGGGCTTTCGTTTTGTTCGTCTCGAGCTTTGAGGGCATGAGGAGAAGTCTTCTCCTGCAGAGAAAGAGTGTAGAGGAGGACATGAGGAGAGTGGGTGGTGCTGGTCATGATCAGTGAGCTGCTTTGGATGCAGATGAGTTGCTGCTGTGATCTCTCACCTGGTGTGAGGTTTACTTCCCCTTGTCTATTCTTCAATGTTGCTGGTTTTAGTGGTGGTCTGGTGGCCTTCTTATTGCTATGAATTATTTCTAGCGGATAAGAGGAGACATTTAGTTGGAGTGCAGTTTCTGAACTTTCAATCAGTTTCACATTTATGTCATTTAAAGTTATTATTTCAATAATTGAAACAAACAAGATCATAAGTGCAGACTCAAACCTGTCAATACAGAATGTAATCTGAGTGTAAACTGTCATAATTAAACAATTGAATTTAAAAACCACAAAAAGTACAACAACTTTAGATTCCATTTAAAAAAGATGGCTGTTCAAGGGTTCTTTAGTAAAAAAACTGGTTCTATATAGAACCATGAACACTCAAAGTACCCTTTGCATGATTAAAGGGTTCTTTGTGTCGCGAAGTGGTTCTTCAGATTGATTGAGAATGTGCTGAAGATGGTGCTATATAGAACCTTTTTGAAAAGGGTTCTGTATAGCACCAAAAAGGTTTCTTCTATTGTTACGATATCACGCTTGTAACAATAGCAGAACCTTTTCAAATAGGTAATATATAGAACCATATACAGCACATTCTCCACCAATCTGAAGAACGTTTCATGATGCAAAGAATCCTTTAATCATACAAAGGATTCTTTGAGTGTTCATGGTTCTATAAAGAACCTTTTTCTTTACTAAAGAACCCTAGAAGAACAATCTTTTTTAGGTGTGTAGGAGTGGGAAATATGACAATATTTTAGCATTATTGTAATACATAGTATGCTTTTTCAAGCATATGGTTGATATCATCAGTACTTAAAGGAACAATATCTAAGATGATACAACATGTCAAATTTATGATCTACACTCCAAACAAATAATGGACTTCATATTGTCAGAATGTTGTGGTATCCATCTCTATAGAAACAAGGAAATGCACAGTTCCTCCTCCTCCATCTTCACTTCTTGCTAAATAGCCAATGTTAACACAAACAGGTGTTTAGTTACCAGTCTAGAAGAAATGTTGAAAGTTCAGCGCACCTTTTACTTGCCAAGAGCTTTCTCCAGCAGTGGGAAGCAATGATAATGTTAACCCTTTACGTTATGATTCTTTTCTTTGCTGCCAAATATTGTTTCATGACGAGAGTATGTGGCAGTGGTGATAATGGTCACTTGCCAGGAGCTTTAGCCATCCTTGCGTTTACTCAATGCTACAGTAACTCGCCATCGCCTCTTGAAGTACAATGTGGTATTATGAGACGGATGGGCCAGGACTTGCTGGTTAGCAAGCTAACTTCAGTAATATCTCTACAACATGATACATAGATGTCTTTGACATAACGCCAAAACTGTTATTTCTTCATATTCTGTTGATAAATTTAGTTAATTTTAGAATGTTTCAAACAAAAAATCTTAAAAGAACAATGACCGACTGCATGTTTCATCACAACGAGAGCATAGTTAGTCCTTAGTGGTAGTTAGTAGTTTAGTTAAGAAAGAAGAACTCAAGTGTGGCACATATACAGCAAGTTCACACTTCAGTTCCTCTCTCTCTCATAACCAATGATACTGAAGAATTCATAGAGGTCACCGAATATTAAGTTGTAAATTTCATACCTGAATAATAAAGGGTTCCTCACATTATTTGTTCATGTGAGTTGCCCAGTGACTGGCAGCAAAGGATTACAATCCAGGACTCGATGATTCATTGCATTAGATTATCTTCAGCAGGAAATTAAGATAAAAAGAAATTCATACACGCATACCTGAAGACACATGCTTTACATCAGCAACCAACTGAGCAGCTAAAACCTGTCTACTCTGCTTAGAGAGAGAACACACGAATGAAATACATCAAACATCTTCCAGATAAAGATGAAAAGCTTGGAAACTATAAGAGGTGAGCCATCTCCAACACAAAGTCAAAACTTCAGCTGAAAAATGAACCTCAGATGTTTTTTTTTTCCAGACGTGCTCAGAATCAGATATTAATTACAGCCCAGAACTCCAGAAGCACCTCAGATAAGCTTTATGAAGTCATTTCTCCTCACTGGCATGCTTGGAATGCAACCAACAGCAGAAGCGACAGACAGTCAAATGATGTTAAATAACTGGAAACAGTCTGTATAAGGGCACTGAGTGCACTGAATGAGGGCACTAAGTGAGCATGTACAGTTTGAACACTCCTGGTCAAATAACATGTTGATTTTCTAAGTGAAAATAAGTTAACACATCCACTACATATGGTATTTTTCTGCTATTTTAGTGTACAATTTCTATTTTTTTGAGTTTAACATTTAAAACGTAAAATACAAAATGTGCCATAACTTTTGCACAGAACAAATTTTGTGTTTTATTTTTTCCCAATATATTCACTTCAGCAAATAAACAGCATTTGTGTGTTAAAGTTGTGCAGAAGTGTGTTCTCTGTCGAGGACGTGTCCCTAAATTCCCTAATTTACCAAAATATGTCATTTGACCAGCCCAAACTTTGCATTTGACTGCATGTGTGAGTGTTAGTCTGTTTATGTGAGATCAAAACCAGCAAAGTACAAAGAAATCTGTTGTTTTAATCTAAACTTTGGTTTGTCACCATTAGACCTTCAGTTAAAGACATGCCCCTAGCATTTTCACTATCTGCCGCATAAGTAATGTGTGGCCAACTATGTAAGTAACATTTCTATCAAATAATTTTGATGTATTTCCCTGTTTTTAGAATGAATGGAATACCCACTCATACAAAACACATTTACAATAGAAGCCAGTGGGCGGTTGCCTCAGCATCTGCCCATTGGCTTTTACTGTGAATTTGTTTCAAGTCAACTTGTTTCTGGTTGTTTTAAGTAAAAGGAAACACATAGAGATTATTGTCTGTGGTAGTTGACCATACACTACAGATGCAACAGATAAAGATTAGGTTGAAAAATGCTGAAGCGCCCCTTTAAGCAAGTCAGTCCTCTGCTTGACTCCTGGGTAATGGGAGCACAGCATCCTCTTTGGTGTCCTCTGTGGCTGTCCCCTCGTCTTCAGAGGAAGGCCTGAGGAGGAGAATTTGAGAAGTTCTGGCTCTCGTCTGTTGTTGGCATGGCGACCGTGAGCATTGTGGAGCTTTCAGGCATTCTGTCCGGATGGGGGGCTTGAGCACGGGCCCCTTTTGTGGAGAAGGATAAGAAGGGAGGGGGGTTGTGATGGAGGCAAGAGGGGGTTTCTTACACAAGGAGAGGGGGGAGCCATTGTCCCCATGCAGATTTCTGTCAGTGAAGACAAAGCTGTTTGTGTGTTGAAAATTCGAGAAAAGGGAGCTGCTGAATGAGGAGAGTGATTCTGTCTCGCTTGGGCTGTAGTGGTGGATCTGCGGTCAGGCATTTATCAGCAGCTCATCCTCTGGCCACCAGCTAGCCTTTACACACAAGCACATTTAGTCAGAAAGAAAAGATACTATTAGAAGAAACACCATTTTCCTTCCACGATCTTTTTGTGGTATAACATCAGTCCACAATGGGTTCTTAATGGTTTTCTTCTAACAAAGGACAATGCATGGTCCTAACTTAAGTGTTAGCTTGCCATTGTTATGCCACAGCTACTCTTAAATGCAGCTTAGTAGCACTCCTGCTCAATGTCTATTCTTAATTTTCACATGAAACACAAATGGTTGCCATTGGATACCGCCTAATATTTGACAAAAGGTCTTCTGAGGATTTCTCTTTGGACTGCGCCTGTACAAAGGCCAAAGGGTATTATATGCTGTTATTTAAGCCCAAAACTCCACATTCCATCAGTAGAACCTTAAACAGAGAGAAACAAATGGAGCATTCCAGGTCACTTAAGTGCTTGGCCCCCGATAATTGGAAATTTCCTCAATTTAGCTCCAGAATGTCATAATAGCCAGGCAGTGTGGCCTATGACTTTAGTCAAATATCATCTGCTGCCAGAGCTGCCAGACCCAAGGGGACGACCCACCACTTTTCAACGTACTAAGATGATGCCCCTCTGCTATTGTGATGGAGTTAGGGGCACTCACACTGAACTCCCCTCACCTCCCCCCTCAAACTACACGGACCGCAGACTTGTAGGTACACATAGATAGAGAGCAGCAGAACCAATGAAAAATCTCCATTTCAGCTGGGGGAACAGGACATTCATTTCCCAATAAATAAAACCTTTGTGATTTCACGCTTAGTGAAAGGACTTCTGCAGATGTTTTTACTGCTACATTAACTAATGCGCTTGGTCACAGTTCATGTTGCAACACTGCGAAATGATCTAAATTTCAGTTTCAGTATTTCTTACTGCTACCTTCCTAAACTAAGGCAGGTTTCAATTTTTTGTTTAAACATGCCCTCGCCTTTGACTCACTACTGGGACGTGCGTCACACCTATGATAGACAAGTAACCACTCACTGCAGAAGGAAAAGAAGGGTCAGTTAGGAGCGGAACAGAATACACTCACCTTCAGCAAGTTAGCCTCAGTGAGGCAATTGGCTAGTCATGTAAACTTTGTCTACTATTAAGGAGACGTTTCAGTTCAGTCATCCCTCAAATAAGTTTATAGTAACACAGATAAATAACTTTTACTGGCACATCATATTGATTTATCTTTATTATCTCAGGCTTTAGCTGCAGTTCAGTGTTTGAAAAGAAGCTTTGTTAAGTTCTTCTTTATACTCTGTCTAATAAGCATGTTTGCTACACACCGTGTGCTGATTTCAAAATAAATAAATTAGTATTAATGGTGTTTCTTTTAAAGCTTGTATTTTTATTATTTAGTGGGTAACTGTTGCAAAAATATTCTCCTAAAATTTAACTGTAAACTGTAAGTAACAGTATTCTATGTGGACTGAATTTACATGATTAAGTTCTGTATTCTAACTATGTACTCATAATACTTTATTCCATTACATCCTAACCCTGTTTAAAGGGGAATTACATATTTTTTTCTCATTTTCTATACAATTAAATGATTAAGATGTAAACAAATTATGTGAAATGCTGTTCTGTAAAAACTTACTGAGTCAGAATGGTTTACCCTGGTGGTGAAAGAAACCAGATGTCTGAAGATTTGAATGCCATTATAAGCAACCTCACAGAAAGTTGTTACAAGAAACAGTTACAGGAAATGCATGCTGTGATGTCTGAGACATTGGTGTTGGTGTTGCAAGGCGAAATAGTCCCTAAAGAAAACTAGTTTTTTAAAATCCAAATTGCATAAAAAACTCAGAAGACACATGTTCACTGTTGGTTTTGGACAGTAAATAAAACGGCTATTGGTCATCAAACTGCTCTAAATGAATTTGGTTACATCTCAACCATTGAATGAGAAAAATCTGTGGAATTCCCCTTTGAATGTATGTTCAAAAATGCATTCAGGTTTTTTGAGCTTTGTATTTGATCTCATGCAATATACGGGGTGTGTCTCAGCTGTACTATGACTGGTGTTGCATACTGAGGCCTCCAGATTAAGTTTTTTCTTCTGACCATTAGCTTTTCTGCACTTGAAACCCCGGGATTTCCGTCTGATGCTCACTCAAAACAGAAATAATCACCTGAACACAGCTAACTTTATATGCATTGTTTTAATTAGTTGGTTTAATTTCATTTTGACTGTTGCTTTTTTTCATTTTGACCATTTCCGGCATATAAGCACTGACATCCCATCGTAACCACACATGTAAACACTGATACATGATTTATCATATTTCACACTTGCTAGCTCTATTACATTTACCAAGACTTTGCTTTTACAACAGTGCTCATAAACTCAGAAATGCCCATAAAAAGCAGCACCCACAGCTGTGGAGGCAGGAATGCGCTGCATGCTGCTTACCGCTGTTTCTTGCTGATTGTGCTGAGAGGGGCCAAAGCAGGCCTGTCACTGCTGATGTTAACAAGATCCATAACAGATTCATGAGGGCAGTGTGGAGAGGTGTGGCCCCATTATGAAGCACTTAGACCATGCACTCTATGGGAGAAGCCTTTGTTCATTAACTTTCTTTGAGTGCACCTTCGCCGCATTCCACAGAAGCCATGCCAAGGCAAAATGGGGGTTTAATACGCCTGAAACATATGTGGAGAAGATTTGCAGTAACAGAGAAGAAGTAACAGAGCTGATATAAGACAGACCCTGATTACCTGATTTGAGGTAGGGCTGAACAGTACTGGGGGAAAAGTCACATACAGAATTTCAGATTCTTTTGATGAATATTTAAGAAACATACAAATATTTAGGCCAGTCACAACTATTACGTGTTCTGACTTTTAAGTAATTTAAGCTGATTGCATTTATTTGAGCTGTTCGCAGTCATTTTTCACAGTATGTTTACGTCACAACAAACAGAATGTGAATTGGCTTGAGAAAAACGCCTGTAAATAAAAACAGAAAACACGTTTTTTTAAAGCATACCACGTTTGTATGAAAACAGCAAAATTTCTAATTCTGACCAATGCTATTAAACCTATAGAGGGCAGTGGTGGGTAATGTCTGTTTATTTGAGCTCAAGCTGTTTTTGTAATAAGTTGGGAGCTACTAAGCTAGAAAGCTAGATAGCTGTATGACCACCTTAGGCCTGTACTTTCCTAGTTGCATACAGTGAACAAAAAGGCAGTTAAATTGTTGCCCGCAATTATTTGTAGGGCAATTAATCATCAGCCTAAATTGTATGATCATAACAAACTTTAGAAGGCGTAAAATTGTGCCCAAATGAACTATTTAACTCTTTCCAAATGGAACTAATTGTCACTTTTGTAATGGAAAGAGTGCATACAGAGCAGGCATGTCAAACTGGGGACCTTCCAGGCCAAAGTGGATATTAGCATCTACCCTCATCTAATGCTCTGAATTCAGTTCATTAAGGCCTTGCTGATTAGCTGATGAGCAGATTTAAGTGTATTTAATGAGGCAGTGTGCTGAAGTCTGCAGTGTTTTGGCCCACGAGGACTGGATCCTGACACATGTGCTATAGAGAGAACTTAAAGCCTTAGTTCAGTATTCTGGTTAGGGCTGCACAGTACAGAAAAACTACCATGGTGCAGTTGTAGTGCAGTTAGTGCAGTTGCAATATATTAAAAACACACTGGTGAGTCTTTGATGTGATGTGCTTAAGGAATGACCTGCATTATTTTTGAGCAAAGGTATCTACATTTGTTGGATAATGTGAAAGCCTTGATTCAGCCTGAAGAACATCAATAACTTTAAAATCAATCACTTTAAACTGCCTGCTTCATTGGTTACTTTCTGTTATCTTTTGATAGAGTTTATAGACATTCTGTTTAATCTGTTTCAGAGCAGTACTCCATCAATCTAATGCTGACCCTGTTTCTCTTAGAAATTTGGCCAGAAATTTTATTTTGAGAAAGTGTATTTGATGTCTGGTCTCTGCCAGCCTGTAGTTCTAATCTTCTCTTTAAATCATGGTGGTAAGATCTAGGAGACTTTGCTAGCCCACCCGCATTGCAATGGGCACTCTCTGTCCCCAGTCTCAGCTGTGCCCATTGTGTATTGGAGGCCAGTTGGCTCAGTGCCACACATATTTAGGTCAGCCTTCAGTCATGATGTTGCCCCGACCACTGCCCGTGAAGAGAGACATGTGTCTTGGCGTTAGTTGACTGGTGCTTTTCAAGCTTTTGGCAGCTTGTTGTCCAGCCTCTTGGCTTCTCAGACTGTCTGTCAGGACTTGAAAGGTCCTACATTGTAGATCTGAAGTTTTTAGAACTAAATATTTATCAAAATGTTCATAAAATTTGGTGTTTCCTTCAGATTTGATTAAGTCAATATTATGATCAGATGCTGTTGTTTTAAAAAATATACAGATGTACATTGCTTAGCTAAAAGCGGTAGTAACAACCATGCTTAATCTTGTCTGTACTTCTGTCCATTTATTCAGATAACAGTATGTATATCATATAGTATCAGAAATTACATAAGCAAGTCCTTTTGAAATTACTTAACAACTCAGTGAGTTTTATGCTATTCTGTACTGGTGGCTGTTTCCAGTCCTTATTAGCTACATTAGCCTTTTGGCTCCAGCGCAGAACTAAAGAAGTAAACTTTAGACACCACTAATGTCTTGGCTAATCAACTGCATATGGGGTACATTTTTGGTTAAAGCATCACTTTAAACCCTGTCTGAGCTGATGTAAAAGCAAGTCAATCAAAAATTTCAAGCACCTTTTTTAAAGTGCTGGCTAATCAGCACCACATACCAGAAATTTAACTTAAGTGATTACCTGTAACTTGAACTAAGTCACTGATGGCCAAAAAAGTGAAACAGTGTTACGTTTATTATTATAAAAGAAGGTTTTGTCAAATAAACAAATTTAATGTTTGTAATGTAATAATGTAATGTTTTGTACAGTAAATCATACTATATCTTAAATCACCTCTTAATGAAAAGCTGGATGTGGTTTAAGCGAGTTAAGAAAATATTTGAGTGACTATTGAGTTTTATTGTTTATTAGCTGCTTTGGCTTTGTAGCTCTAGCACTAAACAAAAGAAGCAAAGGTTGGACTCATTTATTGGCTGGTCGACTAAATGGAAAATTGTGTACGTTTGATTTGTTGCCTATTAAATTCTGCTCGTTTCTCAAATGTGAGAATCATTTCATTCATACGTGTTTTAAATATTAGGGTCTTATAAAAAGCCACATGTTGCAGCTGGACCACCTATTGCTATGTAACACCAAATCCACTGCTGATATGCAGTAGCAGTTCAGCTGCAGCTGTTTGACAGGTTTGTGACAGTATAATTTGCCTCTGAACTGGAAGTACGCCAAGACCACACTCAAGTTAAGTACGTGAAGAGAGCTTTGTTTTTACTGCCTGCTAGAAAGAATGGGAGAGGAATTTACAGAGATTGGAAGTCCAGTTTCTGTGTTTGCAAACCTAAAACCACATGCACTTATCCTGAACACATCTTTAAGAAGTGCAGTATGCCATTAAACAGCCTTACATCCCTTTAGCCTCAGTGTAAGTCATTAGTGAGCATTGTGTTATCCTAATGTAATTATAAATATTCCCCTGTGTGTTGGATATATTGGATCAGCTGGGTTTCCTCTGTGCTATTAGCTAATATCTGCCTCTAGAATTACTCTGCATATGTCAGTGTAGTCTGCCTGTAAGTTTGCTTCACTCTTGTGCCATTCAATTTCGGTTATTAGGAAGTGGAGGGAAGGAGTGAAAGAGAGAGCAGCCCACTTTACTAGATGTAGTACAGAATGACCACCACAGAATTTATGACCAGAAAAGTGGAGTTTAATGCATACCTCATTAAAAAGCAAACACATAGCATGCAAACCTCTTAGCACTCGCTGAACTGCACTGTAATAGAGATCCGCTTTTTGACAATGTCAGCATTTGGCCTCATAAATCTTACTGTAAGTTAGCAAAAACTTATGGCGTTTATGGAGTTTCATCATGGTTTTTGGTGTTTTCAAGCTCTTTCTGGATAAAAAGAGTGACTAAAGAAACAGATACATTATCTGACTTTGTCAGTAACTTGGCTAATATTAGTGTTTTTAATATATATATTTTTTAGTTTCTGAGAATGTGTCTCATGCAAAGGAAATCTAAATATAATTGCCAAAAAAGGTATACGTGTGGTATTGGCCAAGTGTGTTGACACACAAGAATTTTGTTTCCAGCTACTCGTGTCTCTCTAGTATTATATACAATATACACAGTTTCATAAAATAATAAGTTTGTTTTCTGCAAATATTGACTTAGTATCTCAAACATGTCAAAATAATCAGTCATTAATGTGTGGGAATTTTTTTATTATAACACATTATTACGAGTCATTATTTTGACCTAGTAAGTCAATATTTAGAGAAAAATAAATAATTATTTTGAGACAGAAAGTAGGTAATTTTTTTTCCCCTCACTGGAAAGAATGGGCTTCCATAGGAGCTAAAACTGCACATACATACAACATACCATTGAATAGTGCAGTAGTATTTTCTGCATCTGTAGCATACAGTCGATTACCACAGCGATAGTTTCAGCCTTTAACTTCCTACTTAGGGTGCTAAGTACCCTAAATACTCAGGGTACAGGGTGATTTTACTAATTCTATTACTTAGTAAAAGATCAAGAATTCATTGACTCAGAGCTTCCTGATAACACAAGCCAGTGGACAGACGCTGAAGCAGTTGCCCATTGACTTACATTATAATTGTGCTTTGAGTCAACAACTTTTAAATTGAGAAATGCTAGATTATTTCTTTTAGCACTGAATATGACTAGTAGGGATGCACTATAATATCAGAATCATATCAATACTGGCATGTAATTCTTAAAAAAGTTATCAGCATTGGACAGATGTTTAGTTTCAGCATCGGCCCACAATTCCCATGTTGATGCATCACTAGTAATTAGAGTTGACTGACTGTCAAAGGGTCAATATTAAAACTTCGCCACCTCTTTTCTTGATATAAATACAAGAATTTTACTGTAGCGTGTTAACACGGTTAAAGTTTCAAAATACACTCATTACTCAGTCCATATGGCTCATGTACTACACTGAAAATTAACCTGAAACAGCCTATATTGAATGTATATTGAATGAAAACCAATTCATTTACAAAGATCTGCCTGTTTAGCTTACTGGAGTTTAGCCCCACCCATTCATGCTGGCATTGTAAGAAGTGGTTTAGCCTGGGCTAATCTATATATATCAGTCTTAAGGTGCAGGTTGTTTAATTCTAAAATATAAAGAGAGGTTGGAAAATGATCATGTGAAAATGAATTATGACTATTGTTGGTACATGAAACCACACAAACTTTATAAGTGGACCTCAGGAAAAAAATAAAAACACAAGAAAAGTATAGAATATGGGCCTTTTGTCAAGGTCTAGCCTTAGTAGTTTTGCCTGCTGTATTTTGTTGTGGTTGTGCATTCTGATTATAGCAAATCTGCATTTGTTCTTGTATGTGTTTGTGTGAACTAAGGCAGAAACGTATGTTATGTCTACGACTGCGTGTCTGGCCGGGCTGACTCTATGTGAAAGGACAGTGTAACAGAGTGGAAACATCTCCTCATTGTCCAGCAATTATAGCTCTCTCCATTCAAATGATAGTGGGGCCTTTTTCACAGGGCTGAACAGGAGGGATAAGAGAATACACTAGACCTCAACAATGCTTTAAACAGAGACAGACAATAGAGCACAGCCATCATGGTGAGGAGAGCAGATGTAGTACACGGCTCTTACACTCTCACGGCCTGTTGGACATGTTGAAGTGGTGCTCGAGGATTGGTCATTGCTGTCCAGCAGCAGAGAGAAAATGATCTAGTGTTCGAGTTTCTTTTTCATTCAGGAGCTCAAAGCAGGGAGCTTTTCTTTCATAGCTTTAAAGCAGCAGACTGAACATGTCTGTTAACACGTTTGACATGTTTTATTACAGCGAGGTGTTGCAGTGCTGTAAAGGCAGATGAAAAAAAGCACACTGAGAAAAGTGATGCACTGTATTCAAATGTGTACATCATTTCTGCATGAATAAAAATCCAGTTTCAAAACATGATTTACATGTTCAAAATGTTTAACATCACCATCCAAATGTTTGGAATCACCAAACAGAAGATTGAAATCACTGTTTTCATTGATATAAACCCAGTTTTGTTGCAGATACATGCTTTAAATTATTATAATATGAAGCTAATATTTTGTATGCTTTAAATAATTAGTAGGAAGCTGTGAAAAAAAAAAATTCAAAGATGAATGGAGCTGCAGATGATTCTAGAATAATCAAAGCTGTATAACACTGAGAATGAACTCATAATCTGTCTGAAAAGCGGTAACCAAATCTAAAAACCAAAACTCGAATAGCAGAATTTTTAATAATTTTTTTAAAAACACAGATATATATATACATATATATACTTTACATTGTACATAAACCATTCTAAAATCCACACTGGTAAAATCCACACTGGTAACACAGTCAGTCTTTTCTCTTAGCCATTGTTAGCCTGCATTAGTTTTGTTGGGTTGCTCCCTGAAATCTAGCAGATGGCATTCACAAATAGAAATAAGCCTAAGATTAAAAATGCAGCTAGCAGAATTTTGTGTGAGCATTTCAGTGGACGCTCATTAGTCAAAAGAGAGCAGGTGGGAGGGGTAAATCAGACAAAATACAGTGTCAAAGGGTACTTACATATAAGAACTAGGAGTGGGCGATATGGACAAAAACATCATGATACTTAAAGACATTTTTATGGTTTATGATATGCATCACAATATTTAGTTTTACTGGGGTTTGATAAATTGGGGCAGAAGATAAAAAAATACTACAAATAAAAATATTTTTATTTAACATTTTACATACTGTACTGCACTACGTCCAATCAAACAGCACTAGTTATGCTCTGTTTGTAATGAAACATTTCAGCTGGTCAGTGTTATTTAAGTGCTGACAATATCAACATTATACTCAGAAGAGCTCGTTGTGATGCAGTGTAACAAAATTTATCAGGATTCCAACAAATTTAAGCAATAGAACACGAAAGGAAGTGAGTTATCACATTTAACATCATAACTGTGATTAGGTCGCAGGCACAAACTGAAGGTGAGAACCGCAGATAATCACAGCGAAGATATTACTTCTAATAACACACAACCTCGTTTATATAACAATTCTGCAGAATAAAGAACTAAGTAATACTGTCAAATCCCTCTGCCACAAAAAGTAGTACTCTTTCTAGTGACAGTTCAGCTCAGCTTTTTTAATACTTGCCCCGTTAACCCGAATTTTGTTTTGTTCCTGTCAAAACTATTTCACAGACCATCTTGTTTGCTGCATTGTATTCTGTTTGTTTCTGGCTATTCTAGTTTGTTTAATTGTTCCATCATCACAACTGCTGACCGAAAAGCTTGTTTAAGGGCAACAATAGGTTCAGAATTTGATGTAGGCCTGCTGTCCCACGCTTCTTCAGAATCTGACCAAGGGGCTGCACATCAGTGTTGTCTTATAAAAATGCATCATGAAATCTTTTTCGAAAATTTGCCTCAGTTTGGTTTGATATGATTATTTTGGTACAAATTGGAATTACTTGTAAAAATACACTTAATATGCAAACCTGACAGAAGGAACTATTTGCACAGTAACAGAAAATAGACAATAAAATGTTTTACATTTGAAATTAGCATAGAATTTTATTTTGGCCAAGACATAAATACATACCTTATTGAATATCAATGTCATTTCTATACAATTATAACATTACACAATCAGTGCAGTTGAATCTCCAGAAGTCTCAGAGCTCCTCTGTCTTTTCTGTGTACTCAGATGGTCTCCACCAGGTTTCTGCTCTGTGCACACTGCGTGTCACCATCATCACAGATGACATGCTGACCAACAGCATCACTGTACGGCTGGAGAACATGTCTCAGAAGCGCTTCCTCTCTCCTCTGCTGGGCCTGTTTGCTGAGGGTGTGGCAGCTGTGCTGTCCACCAGCCGCGATGGCATCTTCGTCTTCAATGTGCAGAACGACACAGATGTTGGCGCTCCCATCCTCAACGTCACCTTCTCGGCCCTGAAGCCTGGCGGTGGCCCGGGACGCTTCTTTCCCACTGAGGAGCTACAGGAGCAGCTGTACCTGAACCGCTCCCTGCTGAGGCTCATCTCCACCCAGCACGTGCTGCCCTTCGACGACAACATCTGCCTGCGTGAACCCTGCGAAAACTACATGAAGTGTGTGTCGGTGCTGAAGTTCGACAGCTCCGCCCCCTTTGTGGCCTCCAGCACACTGCTGTTCAGGCCCATCCACCCCGTGAACGGCCTGCGGTGCCGCTGTCCCGACGGCTTCACTGGAGATTACTGCGAGACTGAGATAGACCTGTGCTATTCAGCGCCATGCAAAAACAACGGCCGGTGCCGCAGCCGTGAGGGAGGATACACCTGCGAGTGCCCAGAGGATTTTACAGGTGAGCGCCTGCATTTTTCATCACTTCCTTTTTTGCTTTTCCTTCCTAAATTTGTAATCTGTGTTTTCACAAAAAAGATCTGTCTGTTGGAGTTTCGAATGAGATGGCCACAAGGCCAGGCAGTCATCAAAAAATATTTTTTGGGATAAAGAGAGCAATGCACAGCATTATATCATACAGGGTCCATGGGGGTCCTGACCACTGAAGAACAGGGTAAAAGGGGGCTAACAAAGTATGCAGAGAAACAGATGGACTACAGTCTGTAATTGTAGAACTACAAAGTGCACCTATATAGTAAGTGGAGCTGATAAAATGGACAATGAGCGTAGAAACAAGGAGAGGGTCATAATGTTATGGTGTATATGCACTTTTATATAAAAATTGTTGGTCTCCCACATTTTCTGAAATGTTTGGTGGAGCCATTCATTGTGAATCAAATTTTTTCTAGTTTTACAAAACTAATACCTCCTTTATTCATAAAAAGTATGTGCACACCCCTCCTATTTATTGAGTTTGGTTGTTTCAGTCACACCCAACTGCTAACAGGTGTATAAAATCAAGCACATAGCCATGCAATCTCCATAGACAAACATTGACAGTAGAATGAGTTGCCCAGTGACTTTAAACGTGGCACTGCCAAAGGATGCCACCTTTGCCACAAGTCAGTCCATTAAATTTCAGCCCTGTTAGATCTGCTCTGGTCAATTGTAAGTGCTATCATTGTGAAGTGGAGGTGTCTAGGAGCAACAACAGCTCAGCCATGAAACTGTAGACCATGCAGACTCAAAGATTGGGGCTGCTGAGTGTTGAAGCATGTAGCGTGTAAAAATGGCCTGTTGCATCACTCACTACAGAGTCCAAACTGCCTCTGGAAGTAACAATAGCACAAAAACTGTGTGCCAGGAGCTTCATAAAATGGGTTTCCATGGCTGAGCAGCTGCACACAAGACTAAGAACACTATATACAATGTCAAGTGTGTGCTGGAGTGGTGTAACACCATGTTGGATGACATCCTACATAAATATGACATTTGTTGTACCTAACATAAATGAAATTGTTCTCTAAACTCAGCTTTTGAGTTGCACTGGTTGAACATGCCTGGTGCTCAAGGCAGATCTTTCTTATTAGATTAATTATAGTTTTGTGGGCAAATTCAGGATCACAGTATAATGCAACCACTTTTACAAATCTTACTAAAACCAAAATTTACTGTACTGTACTGTGCTGTTATTATGTTCTTTTATATGACAAAGATTAAGTTTTAACTCACACACTATCGCTTTGTTTGTGTTAGGCACCACCTCAAAATTGCTGGAAGAAAAGGTGTGTAAATGCTTTGTGGAAGTAAAGGAGTAAAAGATAACAAAGAAATAAAGTAAATAAATACCCCTGCACCTGCCCCCAAAGAGAAGTCTTGGTTTAACCATTTACTTTAGTTATTTTCCACACAGTTACCTGAATAAGAGGGTTCTGTAACTGGCACAGACCTACTTCAAGATGACTGCTACTGTTTTTAGCTATGCAACAGACCTTTTGTCAATTTGTTATGTCATACAGCATCAGAAACCACATAAGCAAATCTATATAACTCCATATGGTTTTCAGTATGTGATGATTTAGGCTAGTGGTTTGCACAATGCTAACTGATAGCCCTAAGCTTTCAGTACATGTTAGCTATATTAGCCTTGGAGCTCCAGCGCAAACCAAAAGAAGCAAATTTTGGATACTAAACATGTCTTGACTGATCATTTATATTTGGACTAAGGAGAAAATGGATATGTTTTTCACCAAACTATCACTTTAACATGATTTTATGACAGGTTAGAGGATTATCACTATCATTTACAGTGAAGGTAGCTGAACAAATTGTTTGTCACCTTCTCGGGTACTCTCCTTGTCAAAGCCTCTTTAGGCCTGATACTATAGAAACACGAACCTTGAGGGCTTCACCTTTGAGCTGAAATGTATATAGAGAACTGTTTGACATCAGGAATGACCAGGTCTGCCTTAAACATGAGTATCACTGATCCTTCTCTGGGTCCTTCACCCACTTTGACAGCTCCTTTCTCCACGGATTCAGATTTCTGCATTACTGTAAAGAACAGTGAACCTGTGCCCCCCTCAAGCCCCTCAGGTAGTCTGTGGTCATAACTAAAGGTGTTGACAGTAGCCTCTGTAGTTCCTGCTTTGGGTTTCTCTCATTACAGCGTAATATATCCCTGTAATTCCTCTGAAATGAGGGATTATCTAACAGGCATTTGGGTCATTACCTCCTTGAAACTTGCTCTGTGGGTCCCAACACACATAGTTGCTCAGGACCCAGATCATGTCAAAGTAATGGCAGGAACACAGTAGGCATGCCATTGAGTTGGACTTGCACCTGAAATACTGGATCACAAGACTGATAAATGTACATTTGGGGTCCACTGCATTAAACCAGTAGTTCACAAGAACGTCAACGTCACAAGAATGTGTATCCATAGCATATGTTCTTCACGGCCATAAAATCAGGTCACAATGTATTTTTCTTCATAAATTTATAAATTTTGATAAATATTAAGTTAATAGTTAATGAAACCACAAATTTGATTTCTCATGACAAGGTAATGCCCCTTTGCATACAATGTCCTTGAGGTGGAAGCTTTAGCTAGCTTAGCTTAGTTACAAAACAGGGTAACATCTTATTTGTGCACTTTAGATGTTTTGTAGATACTTAACTTACCTAAAATGCACATTCAACTTAATTTCTATTAAATTCACCTTAATTTTTCCTAAACCTAACCATAACCCTAGCCCTAACCTCAACTCAATTTAGCCTTTACTCTAACCTAAAACCCAACTCTAACCCTCCACAAGTCGTAGACCTAATCTTGATTCAAATTTTAACCCTATGACCTTCTTACCAGATAATTTGTGAACAATTTGAATGTCTTTAAATAATTAAAATAACTATCCAAATAAAGTGAGACCGAAACAGCGCTAAATTTCCCTAGTTGGTAACAGTAGCAGTCATTGTGTTAAAGCTACACTATGTAAGTTAAGGGGATTTGGAGACATCTTTGGTGGAAATTTTGTAATGTTGGTTTTGCTTCGGACCCCCGCGAGCGGATGAATCTAATGATTGCGAGATCATTGAAAAAGTATTCAAAGAGAACTTTGGTGAGAGATGTTTTTTCCTAAGATATAAGTATAAATGATCTGCTATTGTCATCATATCTTCATCACTATAATGTTGATTTTGCTTTTAAGACATAAACATTAGGATGTGGTGTGTTCCAAAGGACTCACGCAAAATCTGACTCGACATCTCTGACTTTTGAATTCAGAATTTCAGGCTGTGCAGGGCGACTCGGAGCACACACCATATTTCTGAATGCTCTTTTCTCCTGAAGAATTTTTTTTTTACAGTTTTAACATAAAAAAAAAATTTTTACAGAGTGCAGCTTTAAATGAAATGAACATGCTCTTAGGATAGAAACAGTGAAGATGTTTTTGTGAAGAAATTTACTTAATAGGCGTATTTATAAAAAAATAGCAACGCATAAAACACTATGTTCAGTGATTGCGCATTAAAATGCCTGGCAAATACTCATGTTAGACTACTACAAACATTCAAAGTGCAATGTTAAAACTAGTAGATTACTGGCATTAAAGGCAATGTCAGTTTATAATAAAAAGCCAATAAAGTGCCTGTTGCTTGATCTTACAACATATATAAGCGAATGTTGCAGTAGAAGCTTTTACTGACACATACCCACACACACACACACTCAGGGAACAAAATAACAATTTCCAGTAAAGCTACACTGCAGCATGAATGACCTCTTATCTTGCACCTGGATTTTCTCTCATCGAACATTATCTTAAATTTGATCAACATACCTTTTGCCAAATAACAAAATCCTCGGAGACTCACAGAAGAACAAAAACTGCAATGATGTAATCTCAGCCAGCATCACCCTCCATTAGCAAGCTGTCATCACTTTTTTAGAGATTTCAGCTTCCAGAATGGTTCAGTTGGTGTCTGGCAGGTGTCCTCCAGACCACCAGGGTGCTCCCATTGTCCCTGTGCCTTTGGGCTGTGGGCTGGTTTGGTTAGATTAAGAGCAGAGGTTAGTCCGGGTCACTGAACACAGTGGTGAATGTAGTGTGTTTGGACGCCCTGAGGGTAGAAAAATATGACGCTGCGTTTGGATGAACCCTCAGTGTAAGCAGCACTGTAGCCTATTGTATAGACCACCACGCAACGTATTTTTGACAGTGGGGGCCAAGCACACACACTCACCACCACCATTATCACCAACTACAGTACTGTGCAAAAGTCAGAGACCACCTTCTATTCACTGAATTTCAAGTCAAAATGGTCATTTATTTTTCAGCGTCAGGAAAAAAAAGCCATCAGATAACAGTATTTAGTGGAAAATTACACAGAAGCATCAACAACTATAATATGTTTTTTTTCACTGTTTAGTGTGTCCGCTCTTTGCATTCTTTAGTGTGTCCATTCTTTCCTTCAGGTCTTTTTCAGTTTGCTTTCAGTTTTTCAAAGAAATATGCAGGTATATTTTCCAGCTTCAAGTTCAGTCTTAGAAGTTGAAGCAAAATGAATAGCTTAATGGTCATTTTGAATTGAAATTAATGAAATGAAAGGGTTGTAAGATCTAAGTTTGTCCTTCAGTGCTGGTCATCGCTGTCAGTCGCCTCTTTGGCTTGCTTGAGAAACCATCATCATTTGACGTCACTTTACAGTACTTCATTCTTTTGTTTTGTAGCTGTCACTCATTGTAGCCTATGTTGCTACTGAGATGACATAGGACGTGTTTAACCTGCTCCCAGAAATGTATAGTTTTCCATGACTGAGACAGCAACCTGATTGGTTAATTTCAAAAAGCACAAGATTAAACAAGTTAATCATAGTGAAGTAGACATCAACTGAAGTCAACTTTTATTGCTTTGACTGTAATATAAGTAAGTAGACCTAGTACACTGAAAAAGTGTTACATTGACTTTAAATGATTCAGCTGTCAACATCTTTTGTGCATGAATAAAGGTTAACACAGTTTTGTCTGCAGTTACTGAAATTAAATATTTGTGTTGATGTATTATATTTTCTTCACATGGAAATGAAGTTCACGTTGGAAGAAAGTGAAATTAAATGTGTTTCTTTTTGTATTGTAGACTTATAAGTCTATTCATTAATCATATATTTTTGGGGCTCCTGAGTGGTGCAACTGTTTAAGTGTTGGCCATACTATCATTAGATGGTAAGTTCAGTCCCTAGTGATGCGAGTATTATCGGACCTCTCTCTCCTCCATCACTCAGTGCGCTGCTAGTTAACATAGGCATCTGTTAGCTGACGTAACAGAGTTGGCAGTCACGGTAAAATGTCCACTCACAACTTCGACTTGCCACAACCTGTTCATTTCAGTGGAGATCTGCCACATCAAGTGGCATGATGGTTTGTAGCGTGATGAAATCTAACTCGCTGTGCAGAGAGTTCAGTACATTTCAACCTTATGCAAAGGAATGCTTTGTGATTAGCCCATCAGGCAAGTGTAGACCAGTCTTCATCATGAACTGCAAACAAAATGTAAAAAATATCTGGTTTTATACAGACGTGGTGACAAACAAGATTTGGTTAACTTTTTCATCGCAAATTTTAAACCATACTGTGCTCGAAGTTTACTTGCTAAGGTAGCTAGGTTGCTAGTGAGGTTGAGTGAGCTTACTTTCTACCTTGGACGACGGTGATACATTCTGAAATTTATAAAAGCATGAAAAGCATTAGTCAGTATTTTATTCTAATTGTTAGCTTCTCTATTGCATTAAAATTAAGAAATTGCCATCATTTCCACAACACCAGCGGTGAACAGAGGGATCGAGCATGACAGAATGCAGCAAGAAAACTGTTAGTGTTCTCCTCCAAGCGTGTTTAGCTGTCCAGTGGCGTTGTGTTAGCAGCACTTTGAAAAGATGATGTGGTGCTTCAAATGTCTTGGAGGAAGCACAGCCCTGCTAGCCAGCTAGCCATTACCCTCCCACCTTGGTAGCATTGTATGATAGGATAAAGATCTAGCTAGAGGGTGGAATAGGACTTAGGACAACAGAAAGGGTAGGACAAAATTCATGTAAAAATTAAATGCTTTGGTGGTTGGAGGCAGAGCTACCGCTAGAGCCAGGTCATGTATGTAAGGCCTCCTCCGCTGATTACAGACAGGTGTGACTGATTTGGGCAGGAACCAGCACACTTTAAAAACTGAGCCTCTCCAAGCCAGTGAAAGAGAGGACTTTGGAGAGAGCAGGCCATATTTTTAGTTTCGTTTTGGTTTTGTTTTCTCATTTTTTGCATCCGCGGTTTTGCCTCTGTATGTTTTCCTTGGGGTTCTCCTTAGCCAGCGTGGCTCATCCCTTCCCTTTGCCACAAAGCATGGGATGGATCTGCATTTAGCGATTGGCTAATGGATGTTCTTTGGCCCACATTAAAATAATAGTTTGGCCTGTTGTGCTTGTCCTGTAGGCCTGTAGTAAAAAATGATATTTCGTTGTCATTTAGACAAAGGAATTTGCTGTGTGTGGGGGCTTGTAAACAAATTAATGAACATTGCTGATGTTAAGATGTCTTACAACTGATTTATTATTTCCATTAAGTGTCTTCACATTTGCCAAGCTCTTTATTATTAATGTGCATATTTGAACTGTGTCTTGTATATCCGGGCGCCCTAGTGTATTTTGGCCCAGACTGAGGAATCCTAATGTGTCGGCTCATTTTGTCCTGCTGTTTCCATTCCAGGAGAGCACTGTGAGGTGAATGCTCGCTCTGGCCGCTGCGTGTCCGGAGTGTGTAAGAACGGGGGGCGCTGTGTTGACCTGTTGGTTGGGGGGTTTTTGTGCCAGTGTCCAGAGGGAGAGTTTGAGAAGCCCTATTGCCAGATGACCACACGCAGCTTCCCTGGACATGCCTTCATCACCTTCAGGGGCCTCAGACAGAGGTTCCACTTTACACTGTCTTTCATGTGAGTACTGCTGTGGGTTGTTACATCCAGCTAATTGTCACTATCACTGCTCCCTCTCTGTGGAAAACCCAGACTCTTGTGTCACATCGTTTGTCCAGATAGACTGAAAATTATGGTAATTCCTGATATCTGTGTTTACTGTATGTGCACGTGTTTCAATGTCAGAATAACAGTACATTAAGGGTCACAAATGAATCATTTATGTTTTTAATAAGTCATCTATTATCTATAATTCAAATGTTAAATAGCTATTAGTAGTAGTACTTATGAATTATTAATGTCAGTTAAGCTAAGGATCTGTTAATTACTCTACTAATTTATATCTACATTTATTTCCCCATTGTGCAGGCTTGTAGGGAAGGCAGTCATGGGGAGGAAAGCATTCAGCTATAGATCAGTAGCTAAATTAAGAGATCATTAACTTAATTAGTAGGATTAGCGCGAAAGTGCTTGCAAATTACGCTACTTTCTCATATGAGGAAGTGCACTCAGTTTATTGCCATTGTAATTACCTGCAGTTAGTACACAGTTAATGGATATTCAAACTACTAAACTATACTAATCATTTAACAGTGTGCTTAAATAATTTGAAGGTACTATTGTTAAATATTATTTATTACTTAGTAGTAACTAATACTCAATGACATAATACATTATTTATTTAAGACCCTTAATGCACACTACTGTTCAAAAATTTGGGATCACTTAGCACACCATTGTTTGTTATTTTTTATACAATAATAACTTGTGAAGATTCAAATGTTATAAACACTAAATGTTAAAGCACCAGACTTGCATATTAAAATATTGTTATACATTTATCTGCAACTTAATTGGCTTAATATTATTAAAAAACAGTGATTCCTCACTTTTGAATGGCAGCATAAATTGTTACTCATTGTTAGCACTGCTAGGGCGCAAAAGGATTTTTCATGTTTAAATGCTTGTGTGAAGACCACTGCAGTACTTTTAAAACTCAACATATCCTAGAGAGTTATGATAATATATCAGGCTGGGTTTACACATTGAAACTTTCATAAAACCTTAGTTGCTTGAAACTTACATGAAAATAAATTGCACTTGAGTTGTAAACTGTCCTGCAAGCTACTTGACTTGCAAGTGCTTCAACTTTGTGAATCGATATTAATGGAACAGTTAAGTTGCATGGAAATTATGTTGCATGCAACTCACAACATGCAATTAGTTGCATGAAAGTTTCACCGTGTAAAGGCTACTTTAATGCTATCTAATAGCTTTTTAAAGCTTAAACAGCTTAAAGATTCAGCCACTCTGCAGAAATGCCCCTTATGAACAAATGTACCATGCTCGACCACTTCTATTGACGTTGGGGTCATAGTGCAGTGCAGTTTCAGCTGAAGCCTCACCACCTCCCTCCACTTTCCCACTGGTTTTGTATCACGCCCCCTAAGGTGTAAATGATAGAAAAAAAGACACACCAAACTTTACGTGTTCCCATCAGTCATCTCCATGGCATACATGCAAACAGGACGTAGCATGCGGCGGGGATCTTTGTTCCGACTTCCTGTCAGTCTGCCCTCGTGCCATGTGCTATCTGACACCTCTCCCTATCTGCCTCCCCTGCTAACTGAGTTGCTGCTGGTTGGCAAACACCTGTGGGTCAGGTTTCCCCCAAAGACTTCTCCATCCATTCCCTCCTCATTACCGTAATTGTGTGCTTTGTTCTCCTCGCGTTTTTATCTTTCTCTCACTTCCTTTTCCCCTTCCCTCTCTCCTCCCTCCCTCAAGCCCATTCTATGTGTTTGTAAACCATTCAAAATGCTGTTGGTGGTGTTTAGAGAATTGTGTTTGGTCTTTCCCTTCAATGATTATGCAATAGAAAGATTCTGATGAAACAGATTTAGTGATTCCCTGAAAAATATACCATGATTCTGTATTATGTGAGAAATCATTTGTGTCTATGAAAATAATGAAAGTAATACCAGCCATATCTTACATCTGTTGTCTTACAGGTTTGCCACTAGAGAGAGGAATGCACTCTTACTTTATAATGGCAGATTCAACGAAAAGCATGACTTCATCGCTGTGGAGATTGTGGAGGAGCAGATCCAACTCACCTTTTCTGCTGGTGAGTGATTATGAGTTTCTGAGTGTGTCAGTGTCTATACAAACATAGTTAACTCATCCAGAACCTGTGTTATTTCTATGAGCTACATTTGAATGAAAAGTAATTAACCCATAGCGTACTAAGCTATTTGTGCCAGTTTCGGGCACTAATTGGAAGCATGTTATGTACAAAACTGCTGCATGAGCCTAACTGCACAGATCATGGGCTGTGTTCATGGTAAAAGGCAAAATGTGCTGCTCTTCCTCATGCATGTGCATTTGCAGGAAGGTGACACAAACAGTGGGAGCAATGTGCAAGAAGTGAGTGGAGATATTACATGTGGTACTGATCAACTTGCAGCTGCCGGTTTTTTGCTCCGCCTGCTAAAATCAGATGTAAATGTGCGTCAGGGTCTCAAAAGAAGTGACTTCTTTTAGCAATGACAGCAGACAGTGATTAATTGGAGTAAAAGGCCTCAAGCACATGCTGAGGAATAACACTGTTTTAACTCTCGGGACCAGATGCATGTATGCGTGTGCAAAATATGATGTGATGCAGCTTTAATATGCAGGCGCAGTCTGTGTTATAATTTGACTGTTTTTTAGCCGGAGTAAAATAACTCACCTGTAGAATATTTTAGTGGGAAGCAACTTTATTTATTAGCAGTGCTCCGTCTTCATCACTGAACTTATTTGTTGACGGCTCCATTATTTTACTGCCTCTTTTAAACCCTGAGCCTCACAGTTGAGGAATTAGTGAGTGGGGCGGTGCAGTGAACATGATAAACTGTAGTCTAATGCTGAATATGTACTTTCCTACCTCAAGTGTTCCACTCTGGAAATGAACACATAAAAATTATAGACAACAGTTTGATTTTATACAGTGGAAATTGACTGTTGACTCTAAATTCTCAAGTTAACGTTAATGCACATAGTGCGTTAGATTAAAACAGCAAGATGGTTATGGTTATGGTTAGGGTAAACAGAATTAAATTAAATATTTTGATGTGTTTTCTACTCTTTTCTGGAAAAAACAGCACGTAAGTTGAGAAGCCACTCCCATCTCTGTTATTTATACCAAGATCTCTTATGAATCAGTAATAAACACTTCAGAAGTCCTGTGACGACTGTCATCACCCTACCTCTCCATGGAGAACTAATCCTGTCCAAATAGAACTTACATATTGTTCTGTAGCTACATTGATTGCAATGCAAACTGTCTGAGTTACTTCATAGAAGTGGGTAATAAGTGTTTGGATCTGCTGGCCATTTAAGGGGTTAATGTGATACCCAGGGTTCATTAGATTCAAATCAAAAGCTCTAAAATCCTGCTGTAAAGTTGGAGGGAATCTACGCAGGCACACAGAGTGGAGTATTTTCCCTCGTTTTTATGAGTGCCTTGGCTCCAAAAGTTAGCACATATCTGTGTGTGTGGGCCTCGTGCCAAAGGAAGCAGCTGGCCAAAGAGCACTGAAACACACATCCTCTATCTACCTGTCCTTTTGTTTTTCTAACCCTTTCACTCCGGCCCTCCTGGGTTGGCGTTTAGTCAACATGCCTCCGAATGCTCCTCCTGTCTCTTTAACACTGAGACTTGTTTCCAAAGGAAAAGGAACAGTGGAATGTGTCACCACACTGTCCTTGAGTGTAAATAGGTGAATTCCATGCATCTTACATGTGTTAACGGTCAGCCGTGGACAGTAGCGCACAGTTATAGGCACTGAAAGGTATTTCCTTGAAAAAACATCATCTTACGGTCTAGACATGAAGGAATTTTAACAACATTGTGATTCTGGTGAATGATGAACCCAGAAAAGCCAAAGGTCAAGCCCCTTCCACGATCACTGCTCAAGATAATGATGTAGGATAGAGAAGAAAACATCAGAGCAGACATTACAGTGTGTGGATGGGACTTGATTAAGGAGTTTTCATAATGGGAGGTCCAAGACTGTCATTATCTCCTCTATAATGATTCACTTAGTGAGTCCACTGAACTAGAAGAGTGCCGTCAATATTATGATACTCCCAGTGAGTTCCGCTGTTTGCCACTGAACTATTTTATTGGTTTGGCAAGCACTGTGACTTCAGCAGCTTAAAAGACTTTCCTGTGAAGCACTGTCAGATTTATTGGAAGTTATTTTGGTAGCACTTCATTATACCCAGTTTTGGCAGTAGTATGTCGCCCAGGTTATTCTATTAATAATCTGTAATACCTTTGCATTAGGCCTGCAAGTATCCAAACTAGAGGGCAAACTAGAGAGCTAGAGGGCATTGTACAGTACTGTGCACCCTGTCACTGATTGAATTTCCTGTCAAATCGGCCATTAAGTACAAATTAGTAGTAAGGAAACGTTTGAAATTTACAGAGAAGCCTCAACTGCTAAATATAATATTAGTTTTTTTAGTATTTAGTGTTTCCACCATTTGCCTTTATTACAGCTTCCGTTCTTTTTGAGAAACTTGCTCACTTTCTTTTTCGAAGAAATCTGTAGGGATATTTTTCCACACCTCCTAAGTTCAGTCGTAGATGTTAGTTGGATTTTCTTCGTCTCACAGTCTAAGTAATCCCAAACACATTCAGTGATGTTGAGGCCTGGACACTGGGGTGGTCAGTCCATTGTTCTGAGAACATCAGCACCTTCTTTCTGAAATGGCAACCTTATAGAAAGAAAAAAAGTCCTTTAATCTATGTTAGTGTCATTTTACATAAAGTAATGTTGAATCATGTTTATTGTTCATCATGAAATGCTCTTATAATGTACAATGGGTGGATGACATTTTAAAATGATGTTAAAAAAGAGGGAAAAACAAAATGTAGTTATGAGTTTTGATATGATAGTAACAATATGTTCCACTGTCTTCTAAAATCTAATTAAAACCATTTTCCCCCGAGTACTCACCTGCCCTCTTTTCCCTGCAGGAGAGAGTAAGACCACCGTATCACCATTCATAGCTGCTGGAGTGAGTGATGGACAGTGGCACACGGTGTGGCTGCACTACTACAACAAGGTAAAAAGCATCAAATGTACACCAATTCTGTTATTATTCATTGGACACAGCAATGCCATTCAAATTAGAGCTGTATGAAATGAACAAAATAGCATATTGTGGTTGTGTTGCTAGATACTGAGCATGTAACACATCCTGCAATGTACAGTACAAAAAGTCTAACCACCAAAGTAAAAAGCCATTTATCATAGCTGTGTGTTTTTATCTGTAAAAACACTAGATTACATTAGACTAAACACAAATAAACATAAATGCAGTAAAAAGTAACATGAATCCTTGTTTTCAAAAAGTAGTCCATATCCTATGAGCTGGTTGAAGAATGTAGGTTCCGGATTTCTCTATTATGCCTCCAACTTTTGCATAGTTTGTTTAAATCCACCACTAGTGCCTGTAGGCCCATATCATGGAAAACTGAATTTTTCATTCTTAAAATAGTTTGATGTACTATGTAAACACTGTTTCTAAATGTGCCCTTCACTCTCCAGTCCATTCAGTTCATGTATGGAAGCTAACTTTCAAAAACAGCCCAATTTGGTGCTTTTAAAATGCCACAAAAACCAACACTTTTACTTACATCCACCTGTTCAGACGCTGCCCAGTCAAGCTAAAACTTTACCAGACTGCTTTTTGAATAAGCAGCCAATCAGAACAGAGCTTTACAAAAATCTGATTAATTCTAAGGGATAAAGAGAGGCTGGAAAATAAATGTATAATAAGTGTTAAATTAACTATAGCTGTGTAAAATGAAATTATGTAAATGGAAAACTAATTATGAGTGTTTTTGGTAAACAAAACAATGCACATAAAACAATGCAAATATTATAAGTGGACCTCAGGGGAAAAAATAATAATCTAAGAAAAATGTAGGATATGGCCCCTTTAATAACTTATCGATTAGCCATACTAAGTATTGAATGAAAACTACAAATAATTCTGGGCCGCCACAAGCAGGAGATCGGAAATGGTTAAGCGAACACATTGACATATAGTCAATGCTTACTGTAGTAAAATTATTTGTATTTATTTCAATATTAGTGTTTTTGTTTCTCTCTTTATGGGATGTGGTTAAAGATTGGCCTGCGTTATTCAGCGATGTTAGTATTTCAGTGGCCAATATCATGACAACGATTAACAAACAATGTCATGCAGTCCTGTTTCAAATAACCATCATTCAGCCTAGGAGAGGTTTTATAAAATTGTAAGCCAGTACTTGTAACAGCATAAATAGTCTTGAAAATCACCATGGTTTCAATGGAGAGATGGACACTTATTTACTTGTAAGCCATTGGATAAGCTCATAGTCTTACAGGAGAATGCATGTTTCCACTCTAGAGTAGTGTATGAAAGAAGAACATGTGATCTTTGCTGCATTGCTCAAAAGATAGAGCTTGTCTTTCTCTTCCTTTGATCCTGCTCTGTCTTAAGGCCCTCAGATTACACATACAAGAAGTGAACAGCCCAGTCCATGCGTTCAGAGTTCGTGTAATGCATCATGTGTCATGTTTCATAGCTGTGAGCTAGTGAAAAAGTCTTTTGTTAGACCATAGGCTTATTTTACTTTTTGAACCTTTTCTACATGACGTTACATTACAGTAATGACTTCTTCTCATCAAGATTTACTTTCATTTATTGCATGTTTTTCTCATAATACTAGCTGTTAGATTATAATTTAGAGGTTTTCATATTTAGCTCTAAAATCATGTTTGTTTCAAAACAAGTGCACCTTTGCAAATGCAGAATGTCAGGAGGGGAGATTTTAGAGGTTTAATGGGCCTTTTGTCCAGTGAATTAGAGGCCATGAATGAAAAAGTAGGACAGTGAAGCCTCGAGAGCTGTCATCTGTCAAACATAATCAAAAACCGGTTCCTTTACAGCTGAAAACTATTACTGAACAGGGTCTAGGAAATGTTGTCTCTTTAGGAAGCAAAGTGGTGAAGATTGCAGGGATTTTTGAGGACAGTGAAAAGGGAAACTCAGACTGGGCCTTTAGACATCAGTGTTCGGAAGAAGTTGCTGGATATGGCCAGCACCCATAAACCCATAAACTTCCCATTACCAGTTTCAAAAACAGCACTTCTGGATAACAGTGTTGGAGTTGTTGCTCAAGACAAAAGTAATACAATTACTACAATTACTTATTATTTCTCTACATAACTGAAAAAACTCCTGAAAAAATAATCTCACTACTTGTTACTTTACTTCTAAGTTACTCTATAAAACTCAAACAAATCTGTAATTAGAAAGTTCAGAAGAAAACCCAATAGGCCTTTCAGTACTTTCTTTAGAAAAAAGAAACGTCCAATCACAGTAAATATCATTTAAAAGGCAGGTCATTATCCCTGCCTGCTTTTGCTCTGAACAAGACATAGTCAGTTATGCTTTGTTAGAATTATGAATGGCTTATCCTATTTGAAAACCTAGAAACTAGCTGGTACAAAACATGAATATAACATAAAGTCAACTGAGCAGTTTCTGAGCAGAGCTGTTTCTGAGTCGGACCTGTGTAGGTGAGGGTGAATCTCTCTCTTTAATACAACAATGTTTTTATCAGTTTCATATTAGCAGGATTAGATTGACTTTAGGGAGTTGTCGCGCTGCTTTCACAGCCAAAGTTGCGTAGTCAGCTGACACAGGTATCAAATTACAGCTGTATATAATATATATATATATATACAAAATGTATATATATACAAAATGTATGTTATGCAATTAATGTTGTTCTCTGAGAGACATTTGAGTAACGCAGTGTAACACGTTTCTTATTAAGTTGGTAACTGTAATGTGATAACAAGACTTTAAACTGCAATGTGTTGCAATATTAAGAAAAGTCATTTTCTGCTGTAGTTATTTTGTGCCACATCACCTGCAACACTTCTGACTAGCCAGCCTAAAAGGTCGGCTTCTACTACAACCTGTTAATCAGACACAAAAATCACATACTTACAGTGGTGGTTATACTTTATCTGTGCTGCTTATGGGTGAAAAAATACACCTGAAGGTGCCATACAACTGCAATTTTAGAATTCATTATAATAATATTACATTTTTAGGCTGAAATAAAAATATCAGGATATTTTCAAACATAAAAGTCCAGAAAAGCTTATTTTTAATGTCAGTTGTCCACTATGATTTAAATTCTTCCAGTAATGTTTGTGTATTCAGTGTATTTTTTTAAAGAAATTTGAATTGTAATCAAATTTGAGATGTCATGCATCAAATTGCTTCCTAAAGAGTTTAAAGAATTAAACTGGAGATCAGAAATGTAATGCTGCTACTTAGTGTGATGATGATGAGCAGAGAACGACACTGAAAGAACTTTGGAATGAAATATGTGTCCTGTAGGGGATGACCATCAGTAACTATACGCTGTATGCTCTTTTTATCTTTTTGACCTTGGTCTCTTAAAGACTAGCCTGGCTAATATGGTAGTACAGCAAGCTGTGATCTAGTGATCTGTAAGACTGCACTGCATTAATAACCTGGTGGGATCTTTTTGCCTATGTTTAGTTTGATTAGAATGATTTGTTCTTTCTATACTGAGAAATGTTCATGCCTGAGAACAGCTGGTGCTAACAGTAGAGCTAAAAATGCTGTTCATCATGTGTAGAGATACTGAGGTATAATGGATATTGGTGGAATTGTACTGGTTGCCCATTAGTAATATTTTAACTTGATCTATAACCAGGATATTTGGAATGTCTAGCTTTGGCCAAATCACATTATGTCAACTGGTGGTAAAGCAAATAGCCTACAAAGCTGAAAAAGAAAACAGTCCTTGAACAAACAGCTCTAGCTGTGTCAGTAGTGCCCCTTTTTTTTATTGTGTTTATTGTGGGCGAGGTTCTCTCCCTGAACCCCCTCAGCCTCATCGCCCAAGTTTGGGTTTAACCCCAGCGGTGATGCAGACAATGGTGACCCCCTGCTGAGTTAATCTGGGGTACAATGAGGCGCTTGGGTCCCTGAAAGAGCCAGATGGCACAAATTTCTTCTGTCACACTTACACGTATACATACCCAGCGCTGTTGATCACACAGTGCTCACCAAACCTGTAGTATTTAAATGTTTAATTCATAAAGATGTGGATTGTGCTGTCTCAGAGCACTGCTCTACCATATGGTAAAAAGAGAGATTTGGTGTTACACATGCAGTAATGCTGGAAGGAAAAGTTTTTGGAATATTATGATTATTATTATTACAGTGATATTCAGATTAATCTTCCATGTCTTAACTGGGCTCAGTTCACCACCATTTGACACCATTTACTCTTTTAAGCTCAGTTGAGCTGTTATTTTACCTTTTGTCTACCTTCATCTTTGCCTGTCTTTGAATATACTGTAGAATGTTTGTACAGAGTTTTACACACAAACAGAAGTGAACTACTCTGTCATTCATTAACTACAGACATTATGGCCAAAGAATTTTAGTCTGTGTTTTCAGCAGGTTTGATTCTCTTCTCAGCTCAATCTCATAGATAGATAGATAGATAGATAGATAGATAGATAGCATAATGAAGTGTAAAGTCAAAGGAAGAAAGTGAAAAGGGAGACGTTTTCAAAAAATTACTAGAAGATACAGAGAAAGTGGGAGTCCTCACAACCGTGCAAGACATGATTGACCACTAAAACTGTCCCCATCAGATGAACAGCACATAAAGCTTTCATCTTTGAGAGAGAGGAGAAAACCAAGCTCTACTCTTGCTTCAGATCTGAAAAAATCCACAGGTATTTCTGTCCATCCTTCCACTGTGAGAAGAAAACTAAAGGCTATGAGTCTAAAATGATGTCAAGAAGCCCTTACTGAGAAAACAAAACCAGACAAAAAAGAAGAAAAATTGCACTAGAACACTGAGAACTGAGATGTGGAGTCCAGATTGCAACATCACTGAATGTGTTTGGGATTACTTGGATTGTGTGGATTGTGAGAAACCAACTTCTAAGACTGAATTTTGAAGGTGTAGAAAAAAGTCCCTAGAAGTTTCTTTGGAAAACTGCAAGCAAGTGTCCTGAAAAGAACGGAAGCTGTAATAAAGTCAAAGATTGGACACAGTAAATACTGAAAAAACTGATATTATGTTTAGTTATTGAGGCTTCTGTGTAATTTTCTGTTGAATATATGTTTCTGCATTTTTCCTGACACTAAAAATGAATAACTTGTACTTAATGGCTGTTTGACTGAGGACTAAATATATGAAGGATGATGTCTGCCTTTTGCACAGTGCTGAGAGTTAGATATATAGACAGACAGACAGACAGATAGGTCCTAAATACATCAACGTTCCTAATCTTATCTGGTATTTGTTTATCAGGCTCATTTATCAGAAGATTTTGAAAACATTTTTTATGTATGGTTTTATGTATTTATAAATTTAGCAAGTTCAACATGATTTAATCCACATTTGCCTGTGAGCGGTAGCTGATGGGGTGGTTTTAGGAGTGCTGTAGAGGAAAACTCATGTTTGTCTCCAGGGATCATAATTAGGCCATTGTTTTGAGGCACTGAATGATATGATGAGTTATGAGGTTGAAGGTTAAAAGCTCACTGGTGACTGCATCTGTGTTCCTGTGGGTACTGAGCTTTCAGTAAGTTCATATTTTTTATGGGAAAGGGAATTGAGGGAATGCAGAGCAGGTAAACAAGAATGCAGAATCATCATCAAGGCATTCGGGTGGAATGAGCAGCAAGCGGAGCTCCGTATTGTGGCTCAGTTAGTGAGAATTGGGTTCTAGCCAGTAACGGATTAAGTTACAGCACCCTGGTTTGACCCTGTGAACAGAACTGAAACAGTACAGCATGAAGCTGAAGGTTTACTTTTCTGTTGTGTCATCTGTTTCCAGTCTCATGCTTGTTCAAACAGTGTGTCTCTTCATATAGTTTGATTTTGTTTAACACTGCGCTTGTGTTCACCTTGGTCAAACACACACACATACACACACAATCTCACCTACACACTCTTTTCAGATTGCAGTGACAGTTGTTAACAGCACGGCATGTGTGGACCTTGATTAGTTGGACGTTTTCCACGCCGCATGCGTCACACTGCAGGAATGCTCCCATTCATGGCTTTCCTTTGGACCAGTGAGCGCGGGCTGCTCACCCCCTCATCATGATTTCAGCTGTTTTCAGTCAGAAACAAACATACAAGAAGAAAAATGGTAGCACAGGGTCTCTGAGGAGAGATTCAAGAGCTTTAAGAACTTGCAGTGTACTTTTATAAGAAAAGGCTGAAGGTAGAACAGCTTCAACTTCATGAGCTTTTAGAGGCACTTCTGAAAAGACAAAGAACAGACAGTTTATGAACTTATGAAAATGTTGTTGCCAATGTTTCTAACATTGAACGTCATATTTCATGATAAGAATGCTAAATGGTATTTGTACAAATGTATCCAGTGAGATTTATTATTATATACATTTGTCATTTGTTCATTTGTTACCACAGAAAAGTTAGAACAACCAGCAATAACAACAGGTTTATATACTGAAACTCAAAATTAATTGAAAACTTAAAAAAGTAAGGCAAGCAAAAGTACTGAAACATTAGTGTCTCTTTTCTTTATTTAGGTCAGTATTTAGTATTTAGGTCAGTGTTTTGTCAGGTGTGTCTCCTCTTGTGAATGACAACTTGAAGTCTTTGAGGTATGGAGTGCATGTGTTTGCAAACTGATGCTCAGCTTGTTGGATGTTTTTTGATGTGTCCTGCATCTTTCCATGACTTTAGTACATTTTTCGCTCTTGATTTTGGAATTTTCAGCATGTCTGTAATCTTTATCATATACATTTTATTACTAAGAGACAATAGTTTTTTGTCAGATTAATTAAACACAATACTAATTTAACTCGTTATACATTTTTTTTTGTTTTTTTTTCCTTAGTTTTCTGACTTGCCCTATCTTTCAGAATGTAACTGAAATTCAGAGTCAGGTGTGTTGGATGGTGAGTGTTGGGTGGTACATTGCAGATCTCCTTTGAACGTGTATGTATTTGGATTGGTGTCTCAACATTTGCTTGGAAGTTATCCCATGGACTTTACTTTTAATGTAAGTCATTGGAACCTCACCTTTTTCCAAGTAATTTTGGGCCATTTCCTTTGTTCCTTTCATCATGAAATTCACACACAATGTAAAGCGCAACAGACATTTTCAAATTATGTCAAAATCTGAAACACAACAAAAATGGAGATACAAGGTTTTGTTCCGAAAGCAGTGATACATACACACAAATTAGATTTAAAAAGCTGCTTATCAGTGTTCATTTGCTCAGAAAAACACCGGAATAAAATAATAATAAAACATTAGAATAAAAAATAATAACAAAAAAAAATATTTCTATAATCGTCTAATACCTGGTTTGGCCAGTCAGTGTTTTTTTTATGTTAGATCATGAGCTCAGGTGATAAAATGTATCAAACCTATGTGATGGCTGGGGGCATCCAGTGGAAATCTGGAAGCAACCTTTATTCTTCAAACTAGCTCAGAAGATGCCCACTACTTCTCTGAAAACAAGAAAGATGAAAGTTTTTAAATAATGAGTAAAGACATTTGCACAGTACTGCATATATATATTTTTTTCTGTGGTTGGTAGTTTGGTTGACAGTTTCTACCCTTACACTGCATCTTCTAAACTCTTCAATCTACAAGCAGTACACAGTTAGTGGGGGGTCATATGTGCAGTATACGTTATTAGTGCAGCGCATTGCGGCCACATCGAGTCACATTTTGCACGTCATGCACGTAGCCTACATCTGGCTCTATATGTCACAACACAGCTCGAGAAGGAGCCGAAGTCTGTCAATAAAGAATGTAAATAGACCTCCTACCTCCTGTGTTATGATGCCTCCTTCACTGTCTGAGCTGCCATTGTGAAAATTGTTGCTTCTTGCTTGTGGTGGGTATTTAACGTTTTAGCAAAATTCTTGTGGTCTGACAGCTAAATCTGTGCATTCTCATTATGTGTAATATCTGATTTGGTTTGATGTCAACAGAAGCACTTAGCATACCTTGATGATTGTATTTCACTTACATCACTGGCCAACAGTGACCCTCTTCCCTCCATAATAAGCTGAACAGCTTCAGTGGAAGGTTGCAGACAAAAAACAGGAGTCAGCTGTACGGCATTCGGTCATTTGGGGATGGTTTATATCACAGAAAAGTAATGGCTGTTTTAAAGGGCCCCACTCGGACCTCTCAGAGGCTCAGAGGAAAGCACTTTTTCCACTGCAAGTCTGGTCCTTTTGCACTCAAGCCCCAGCTGCTCCATGTCTGTCTCTAGCTGAGGGTCCTCAAGAATACAACTGGCCATGTTCTCACTGGGAGGGAAGGATGTAATTGTCCCCCCTCTCTCCCCAATTCAAATCAATGAACCAGTCATTCGTAATATCTACTGGGTTGCATTACTGAGTTGAGCACTTTCCATTGTCCTGTTCCAAGCCTGTTCAGGGGCACTACGATGCCTGCATGTTGGTGGGTGTAGGTAGAAGGAGGCCCCTGGCCTTCCAGTCCATGGTGTTCCTGTTGTGTCGTAATGAGGAGATGCAGAACAGTGAAATCACACTACCATTTCAAAGTTTGGAAGCACTGCTTCAAAGGTTATGATCACTGTTTTGAAGCTGTTTTGTTGCAGATACATGTATAACAGGATTCTAATTCAATGCTAGCTTCAGCTCCAAAGCTTCTTAGGTTTGAAATAAGTCGTAAGAAGTTATATTATATAAATTTTAGAAAATTGCTATAGATGAATCCATAATAACCAAGAATACTGCACAACATTGAGAATAAAGTTGTAATAAAATTAAAGACCAGAATATACATAAATAAATATAATAAATTTAATTTCATGATTGTAACCTTTTAAATTGAACTTTTAGTTGAATAAAAACACATAAAACATCTACCTGGTGCCTATTATATAATACTTCAGTCTGCACTGTACTGTTACTATTGAATAAAATAACAACACTTATTTATATGACCAAACATTTGAACTGTGTATGTGAAAAAAATCTTTACGATCAAGAACACTGTGTACTTTAATGGTGTTGCACACCTTCTAAATGACTTGTCCTGTTTCCATTGAATCACATTTCTGTATAGCGTGAGTGAGCGGTTAGAGATTGGAGAATGATTACTTTTATGTGTTTTCACCTCCCTTTAATGATGGAGTGGTTGCAGATTCCAGTGTCAGCTTGTCCTGTGGTCTACTTCCAGTGCAGTCCTTTACTTTGTTCTACGCTTCTTCTGTCATAACAGCACAGTAATAAGTAAAGAGTTTAGCTTGATACAGATATATACATATGTTGAGTGTAGCTTTTTCAGTGTAGTCAGCTTGAGATGTGTGGTCTGAATGTACGATAAAGACAACAACACAACTCTGCACCCAATTTTGGAAGTTCTTTTCATAACCCAATCTCTGACACATGTCTATCCTGCTCGGACTGAGTTGAGTTATGGACAAATCTGACCGAATCCACCCAAGCTGCAAGAATACAGACATCAAATCATTTCGAGGAAAACAATCAGTCATGGCCTGTTGTGGTTTTATCTGTAACATCTTTCTCAGAAGTTCATAATGTTGATGATTCCTCATTCAAATCTGGATTATTTACCTAAAGCTGACGGTTATCTGTGATAAACCTTGATTTTAGCTACAGTGTTTTAGAATGAAGGAAATAATTTAGGCTTGGGAGGAGGCCATGTCTAAAGCACCTCCTTACAATCGAACATTTTACAAATTTCCATCTCCACCTTCCGATTCCTGTGATGTTTTCACACCCCACCACCTCCCAATCTCCTCCCTGTTCTTCAGTGCTGTTTCTCAGTTCTGTCTGCTCATCAAGGAGGGGATCCTTCTAGCTTAAAGTAGAAGCCCCCAGTCCAAGTTCTCGGAGTTCTCTCCCCTCCCTTCTCATGGTACAACTGTATGTTTAAGGCATGGTCCAAACTGGTAATTAAGCAGTGCTTACCTTCTCACCTACTCAAATGAAAAATAAAATGTGTTTTACTGTGTTGATATTTTTTCCCTTTTTTTTGCTGTATATCTGGTCTCATCTGTTCCTGTTGACACCTGTCCAGGATTTTCCTGGATTGTCCAGGTTGGTTGGTTTGGTTGCCTGTCCAGGAAAAAAGAATTCCATTCCTGGGCACAAAATGTCTGTAAATCCAAGCATTTTCATATGTTAGTATGTTATTATTAAATTTAAACCACTTGTTTTTATCCAGTCAAACCATTTATATACAAAGAATGGGTTTGATGGGTTCAGATTACCCTCAGTGTTGGGACAATTGTTTGGGAAAGGTCCATTGCTGGTGTCATGTTTAGGCAATGGGCAGCACATAACTGAGAAGCTATCCTTAAGATAGCTTAAGAAGAATACTTTAGCTACCTGCTAAATTTGGTAAACAAATCAAGCCACTGATCGAGTGTCCAGGAGTCTTGCAAGGCTAAAGTGGTCACCCTGATTCTGATGCTGCAGGCCAAACAGAGCTAACAGAGCTAAATTAGCATGCCTTCTTAATTCTTGAAAAGGTGCTATTGTAGCTCATTTAGCACAAAAATGGTGGCCCAGAAAGCAAATGATGAAGTGACAGTGTGTGATTTTCACTGCACATTTTTTCTGGTGTAACTCCCCACTTCAGCTCACGTTCGTAGTAGCTAATAGTCTGTACTCTAGCATTGCAACTTGCAAAGTTCACACACAAGGACATGCAAAATGGCCAAAAAAAAAGAAGAAAATTAGATATTGCTGAAAAAAAGGTTGAAAGAGCACAGCCCCACCGCTCTGGGGTGGAGGAAGGGTGTTGTCAAATGATAATGCAGACTTTTGCTGCGTTGTGGAAACCACTCAGGTCTCCAGAGAGTTCTGACACTGAATGACGCTCTCTCTCTCTCTCTCTCTCTCTCTCTCTCTCTCTCTTTGTGGTATATGCTCTTCACCACTGTTTCACTGGCTTAATCCAATTAGACGGCGAGCTGCCAAGGCCACAGCTCTATAGAGTGGTAAACAGACACCTCACGCTGTGTCTGAATGATTAGAAACAAACATGGCCTGTTATCTCCACCCAAACAAAACCCCCACAGCCAGAGCTGTTACGCCTGGAGACATCTCTGGGATTTTCGTGTGAGGATTTAGATCGTTTTGAAAAGATTCTGAAGTCACTGAAATGATCCCCAGCTGTGAAGAGTCTGGGTTTGAAAAGCACTGAAAACTACATTCGAATAACATAAACTGGAAAATGACAGAGTTGCACTGGCTGAATCTCTTTAAGCACCACACACAAAAAACCTCTCATCATTTCCATGTTTTGTACTCTAGCCCAACATCGGACGTCTCGGCCTGCCTCATGGTCCATCAGAGGAGAAGGTTGCCGTGGTTGCTGTGGATGACTGTGATGTTGCCATGGCTGTGCGCTTTGGCGGTCAGGTCGGAAACTACACCTGTGCAGCTCAGGGCACCCAAACAGGCAAGAAGAAGTGAGTGTGAGGCAGATGGTCTCTCTTTGCTATTGTCTTCCTCACTGATGTGAGTAGTATTCAATAAAAGCAATATTTAAGTGAAAAAACAACTGTAAACAAACTCCTTACCCTAAATTTAGCCGATTAGCCTGATGGAACATGTGTTTTCTTCTTCACTTTTACGCTAGACATGTGATGCTAATGTAGCTAACAACACTCCACCAATTGCCACTATGCAAATTGCATAACTAAATCATCATACACCTGAAAGAAACTACATCAAGTTCTTACATAAACTCACTCTAAGGTTTACTGTTATCCAAAAAATCCACACAAGAATGTTTCACAGCTAAAAACAGTACTAGCAACCAGAGATATTCACAAGTAGCTTCATGCCCAAATCGAATATTGAGTCTCTGACATGCGAGTCGAGTCTCAAGTCATTTATAGACTTGTTTATCTCGTTGTTAGTTGCAGGAATTGCATTGTACGAAAGTACACCCCCATTAAAATCTGTCAGGTTCAAAATGGCTTTAAATAACAACCCTTTCATTATGGAAGAAAGCTTCAGTCTGGAGGACAGAACTGAAACACTACATGCAGTAAAAAAGACATTTAAGTAAAAGACGTAAAACGACTTGAAATGGTTGATTAGCCTGTAGTTTGTATAACAGGTGTACTAGCTAACTACCATAATAGCTAATCCAGCTGAAGTTTTAGTAAGTTTTAAAGGAATGTAATCTGGAATTTACTAAAACTAGCTATTAGCTAACAACTTCAGCTAAATTAGCTATTGCGCTAGCCAGCATACTCATTAACCAACTACATACTAGCCAACTGCTTTCCTTCCTTTAAACACCACATTTACTGCATGTAGCACCTTGTTTTGTCTGTCAGACTGAAAGTTTAACGTTAATGAAAAGCTTGATATTTGGATACTGAACCTAACACCCCTGCATGCTGTGGGAGAAAGACATTGCAGTCATGTAAGGCTGGAAATGAAAGGTTTCATTTGTTTTCTTAATTTGGTCATTTTTGTTTGTGTTTTTCATTCTCAGGATGAAATTTCACATTTCTTAAGTCTTGAGACTGTGTCGGGTTGCGTATCAATTAACAGCGAGTCCAAGTTGAGTCACTGCCTCAAGTACCCATATCTGCAGGGTACCATATGAAGCGTGAATTTTGCCTGTACTTTTTTGCCCATTTTTAAATTAAGAGTAGGTCATACAGTGTCAGAAACCACAGAAGAAACTGACATTACTAAAGAAGGAAATTTCAGACAACAAATATGTCGTAGCTGATGGACTGCATTTAAAATAATTCCTCACTAAACTGCTGCTTTAACTCTACGTGCCATTTCACTGAGAAGTCAGCTTAATGAGACATGGATTCTAACATATGCTGTGAGGACTAAAGGTAATAAGCACGTTTACCTATCTTTCTCTCCCAAATGTCAAGTCAAGTCAAGTGGCCTATATGGGTCTATACTGCTTGAATCTAGACACACTAATCTTGTACACTCTCAAGCACATTTTGTCTCTCTTAGGCCCTGAGGTCTGATATTTGGCCTGAACAAGACACTGTGCAGCAGGGCAGAGACATGAGAGCTGGCTTAGGCACGCTAACTGCAGACTGGTGTTGAATAGCTCATCATTACAGGAGATTACAGTGCATTCCCTTGTTCTCCTTTCACTCACGGCCATCTCTCTCTGCTAATCTCTCCGGATCTGCGCTTACTCTTATGCCAATCCAGTTTTATGGACTTCACAGTGCAAACACACTCTGAGCTGATCCAGGTTGAGGTTCATCATTGTTCTTTAATGGTTTCTCGGTTTGACTGAGATCTCATCAGATCAGATATGACTGGGTAAAAACTTTGAAACAGAACAGTAAATGGAAGTCCTTATGCTGTGATTGCCTGCCAACCCAAAGACCTTCAGTGAAGTTTATGAAGCTGCAAGTAGTTTAAGGATCATTCTACTGAATTAGTACAAAGTCAGAGTTTAAAACACATTTGGGACTTTTAATTGACCTGAACTTTAGACTAAAATCCTTTTGCTTTGAATAACCCTGTACCTTAACTATGTTTGTTTTTTTTTAAGCTAATGATTGAACATTTCATTTAGTCACTACCAAAATAGTCATAACACTACTAAAACTTTACAAATGTTTCACTAGTGACTGTGATCATAACTAAAAACGCTAACCAGTACATGACTAGCAAACACAGTTTTAAACAGTTGTACACACATAAAATCATAATATTTTTCACTAAAACTCAAAAACGTTTACTTAATTGCAAAAATATGTGTTTTGATAGTGACAATGCTTTAGGTTACACACTGATTTTCAGTCTTTGGGACACATTAATGGGATCTCACTGCTCACTATGTGCTCATGAGACATTCAGTCTCACCTCCTGCTCTAAAATGCAGGGGTGTGGCTAAAATAAGGCTTCGCCTACGGACTAAAACTCTTTTGTGGGACATCATTTTTTAAATGAAGTTTTTTCAAATTAAAAATGAAACTAATGATGAATAATAATAAAAATGAAACAAATGATAAATAAATCTAACTTCATTTTAAAAGAAAATATCTTTAAAACAAAAAAAATGTGGTATTATTTTCACATGTGGAAATTTAGGGGTTATAGTTTGGGATAGCCACCTTCTAATAAAAAGTATCCTATAAACTATGTTTTTGTATATATTTGGCTCATTACTATCTCAGTTAATGCATTGGCTTAAATAGATCATGACATAATCATTGTAAATATCTAAAGTTTGAAACTTTTAAAATTTAAATTGTTTTTTAATAGTCCTTTTTCTGTGGGACCACAGTGTAAACTACTTTGATAAAATGCTCCATATTCATAAAATCACTGTATTATTAACAAAGGATGAAGCAATTAATTTTTTCCTCTGCCAGTACCAAATCCGATACCAGTGCTTCGTTAAGACACTCATATTTAATCATGGCAAATATACAAATGTAAAGATACAGCAGAGGCTGACGTATTATAGTGGAGATGGTCCTACACCATTCTATTTAGGACTGTGAATTTTTTTTAATTATTTAAATTATATTGTCCTAGAGGGCTAACAGTTTTCTCTATTGCAATTGTATAATGACCCTGACTAAGAGTATTGAATGTGAACTGGTCACGTCTGAACAATATACAGTCTGGTTAATAAGGTTATATGGAAATTGTGCATTACTACTATTTGTGCTAATATACGGTATCTGGCTATAAATGTTAGTTCTTTACATCTGGTAAAGTCCATAACAAGTCCAGAACTATGGCTCAGTGCAGCAGTTAAATGCTATAGTCTCTCAGTACTCAGGATGATTTGGGTACTAATCTAATAAACTGAGAATTGTGATTAACAGTTCAGCTGGGAGCAAAAAGCTCAGAGTATGTTCCACAGTACAAAGTTAGTTATCCAGTGATGATTTCCATCATATTCTACATCTAATTGAAATTAAGTCCTTTGGGCTGTGTTATAGTATTTGGCTATGCTATATCATTAGAGCATTACACTGTATGGTACATTTAATAGCTTTTAATCCAAAGCTGAAAACCTTTAAGCCATGGGATTTTTAGTTTTAATGAGCTGTTTCAAAGATGGCCTCTTAAACCTTCTTTCTGACTTAGGCCTGAAGGTTAATTTTTTGATAAAGGATAATACTGTGAACGAAAGAGCCTTTCCGTCTGACACATGATGGAAACTGAATGGCACACCTAAATACTTTCCTTATACAATTGTGAGTAATGTCTGTAAATCTTATAAGTACACATCATCTGCGCTGTAACAGAGTCATAGATTGAAGATAATTTGGGAAACTGTGGCCTGAGGGATGTGCTTGTGTATCTTCAGGTCTCTGGACCTCACAGGGCCTCTCCTCCTGGGTGGAGTACCAGACTTGCCTGAGGATTTCCCAATACGGAACCGTGACTTTGTGGGCTGCATAAGGAACCTTATAATCGACAGCAAGCCCATTGACATGACCAACTTCATCGCCAACAATGGCACCATTGCAGGTTAGATGCTGTATATTTCTCTTGAAGTCTAAGTCACATCCTTCTCTGCAAAATGCAGAACAGTCCTTTCTTGCTTTCAGCTTTTGTGAGCTTGTCATGAGTCATCCTTTAAAGAGTGAGCTTATCTGTGCTCTTCCAGGTTGTCCAGCGAAGAGCAATTTTTGCAGCAGGAGTGCATGTCACAACGGAGGAGTGTGTGTGAACAAGTGGAACACACATGCCTGTAACTGCCCGCTAGGCTATGGGGGAAAGAACTGTGAACATGGTAGGAGAATCTTTGATTCACATTCAAAACCCACGTGTACACACAGAAACACAGTTAAGGGCATACCTGTTGACTTTGCTGGATTGTTTGGGCTATGCTACATTAATTATTACATTATTTGGGATATACTGCATCATTTATTACATTATGTTTACTACGCTACATCACTACAACAATGCCAAACAATTAAAGGTTCTTCCATCACCCTGCTAGAAAAAACAGCATCATCCTTCATAGCTGTTCACCAGCAAAACTAGCATATTACTGCTGCCGGAACAAAACCTTGGATTTCTATTTTTGTTTTTTTTTTCTTTTATTTCTCTGTTTTTGTTTTTCTTTTTTTGACATAATTTGAAAATTCTTATAGTCCTTTACATTGTATGTAAATTTCATTATGAATGGACCAAAAGAAATGGTGCAAAATTACTTGTCTTTTTACTTTGACTTGACTTAAAATCTGGATACATTGACTTACATTAAAAGTAAATGATATTTTTCCTTCCTCTGTAAAGTTTTGTTTTGTTTTGGAGATGTGAGGTTTTGTTCCTACAGCAGCGCTATGGTGGATGCTGGTGTAAAATTTACATGCTGATCACCACTAAAACCAGCATATTTCGTGTTTTGAATGCTGGTATGCCAGTAAACCAGCATGACCAGGCTGGGTGACCAACTAAACCTGCACCAGACCATCACTAGACCAGCTTAAACCAGCATAAACCACTATGCTTGTTTTTTTCAGCAGGTCAGTGATCCTTCTAAAACATGTGTGCTGTCTTGACTAGAAAGGCTAAATGCTGTTAACTTTTCAATAATTGATTGTAACAAATGAAATAATGACAAGCGGATATCAACACTGCTAATAAGCTACCTACCTTATGTTACCCCTGAACTGGACTTTGGTGGCTTCAGATAGGCTACTGTTTTTAGCTAATTTTCTAAATTGTCAGCGCTACAGTATAACTTAGCTGACACACTTTTTGGGTGAGTACATTATCCACCCAGCAAGCATAATGTTAGCTACTTAGCTATGTAGGCTGCACAATTTTGAATGAAATGCACTATGAAAAATAATTACGTGTCTAGCAGATTTATATCAAGATCAGCGTCTGAATGCCCTTCAACTTCTTTAGCTTTCTCCAGCATCTGTGAGCCTCACCTACGTTGTCTTTGCTCTACATTCATCATATTGTTTTCTTTTCAGTTTTTGTTCGTCCATCTTGCTTTGGTTTGTTTGGCTGTGTAAGCAATTGTAGGCAAAACTGGCAGTTGCCATTATGTCCTGTCACAGGGGGTCTTGTTACACCTCAGTAGCTTGTAGCTTGCTAGGTATAACACAAAGTCTGGATAAAGTTTCCCAATATGCACTTAGGCACGGGTAAAATAACTCTTTTTTTCTGATTGAATGTTGATGGTTCACATCACATGTTTTAGCCTGCTGTCTTAAAAATAAAGGTGCTAAAAAGGCATCTTTACCAAAAGGCCAAAAAAGCAATGCCATATCCTGCTTGAATAAACAGCAGAGACCAGCAAAAACAGAATATATTGTGTTTTGGATGCTGATATGCTGTTCAGCAGCAATGGGAAGCTGTTATGCCAAAAGCAGCATATGTTGTGTTTTGTATGCTGGTATGCTGGTCACCCAGCATGACCATGCAAGGTGACCAGCTAAACCAGCACCAGACCAGCATAAACCAGCTTAGATCAGCATATTTTGGTTCCCTAAAGAACTTTTCAGTGTTGTAAATTAGACAGTTAGGGTTAGAATTTCCACATCAAATAAAGTTTCTATACCAGTGAAAAGTTTCTCCTAGAAACATGTCCAGGCCATGAATTAGAGAGATGGTATTTTTTCTTCTGGGCATATTTAATTCACAGTTGCCAGAATGTGAAGAGAATTTTAACAAAATAAATGCTCTGACTGAAAATCGCTGACCCCACCTTTGATCATTCTTCTGATTTAGACACCTATAGCCATTTTCATGTAAAGCAGCTTAGAAGCACAATCAGCTTTCATGCAGAACTGAGAAGATTGTATTATTGTTTTTTCCATTGCTGAGGAGAGTTACTCTGGTTTTCCTTTCATGATTTTATTTTTACTCTCAGGTGGTTTGACTGTCCTGCTTAGGAAAACTGCAGTGTTTGCTGATACAGTGGTCTTCAGAATATTACTACTATTTCTAAAGGGTTTTTGATTGTAAAAATGTTGCCAAAGTTTGGATACCTTGAAGGTCCCACCTTTGGGTTGGGTTTTGAGAACCCTTTGGTGTTAAACCAAATCATTCCTTGATGGCTTGAACCTGTGCGACCTCAGTTTGAATCATACTGGGCATGAAGGCAGGGACGGGCAGCGTGGCAACTGCTAAATGTGATAAAATGTACAGTTCAGTCAAGGGGAGGAAATTGGATCAAAATTGGCTTAACATTTTCAGAGAGCTTAGTTTGACCTAATTCCCTGAAGTCCACTGCTTGGTGTGGTCTGTTGGCTCATTGTACTTGACCAGGACTAGAGGTTACTCTCCATTCTAAAACTGGGATTACTGACATGGCACTCACATTCAACAACTGTGGTTCCATTAACACCTAAGAATGCCAGATTAAAAGCGCCGCAGATCATGTGCAATGAAATTTCACTCCTTTAACACTCTGTCAGCTGTACTGCAGAGTATTTGACCTCCTGTGTGATTGTGTTTTACTGAGGCTATATCTGTGTTATTTGTGATATAAGTTTTTTGTTGCCTGCTATGTGCATGCTTGCTTTTTAGACAGTCTCTAGTTAATTTCATAGCTAGATGAGCTCGCTCTGTGTAGTGTAGCTGTACAGACTTAAAACCCAGCTGAGTGTAAAACCCATTTAGACTGTTTAAAAGATTGATTATTAGTACAAATCATCTACTTTGCAGAGAGACAGAGGCACTGTTTTCGGGAGAGCACGCTTAAAAATGAAGGTGCTAAAAGAGCTCTAAAAAAGAGCCAGAAAGGGTTCTTTGCACAATGCAATGAAAGCACCACTTTTAGTTCCCTAAAGACCCTTTCAGTGGATGGTTCTTTGGAGAACTATGTTTGTAAAAGAGATGTGTGAGTGTGAAGAACATGTTTAAAGTTGAAAAAACTTCCACACAATGTAAAATTGGTACAGAACCTATATGTTAAGTAAATTGTAAATTAAGGCTTTAAAAGGTTCTTCACACTCACAAATCTCTTTTCAAACATGGTTTTTAAAGGAACCATAAGTCTTCTATGGCATCGCTTAAAGAACCCTTTGATGAACCTTCTGTAGCATCTGTTTTTAAAACTACTTGTGGCCCAGTGGATAAGTCTTTATTAAACATTTTTTTCATATATAAATGAGATGTGTGAGTGTAAATAACCTTTATAAAGTTGAAAGAACCTCCATGTGATGTAAAGTTTCTATGCGAATTAGCAGAGCATTTTTCCTAGTGAAGAACCATTTAGGAATCTTTAATTTTGGCTTAGTGATAAATAAGGCTTACAAAATGATAATTGAACAGTTTTTAAAATTTTATTAAAAAGGATATGATGTGCACTTTTGTATCTGCAGTCTCCTCACCATTTTACCATTCAGAAAATGCCAGATTGTGCAACCACACATTCATTAAAAAAAATTATATTTTATATATTTTTTTATTTACCACCAATGAAAATGTGTATAATTAGTCTTCGTACTTAGACACTTGTATAAACCTTTGTCCTTGAACCTTTTCAAGTGTATACCTACATTTTTCAACTAAATAAATATTATTATAATAATAACACATTTCCTGTGGTCACACCACCTGACTTGGTAAACTGAACCAGCGTGACCATGACTCAAAAATTACAGTTTTTTCAATATTTGTGAAAAGACTCCTGGCCTGGGCATTGCACTATAAAGTTCATTTGGGTTCTTCTTTATGGTGCAATACATTACCCACTCTTTCTTATAAGCATGTCAGAATAAAGGTTTTTTATTGTTGACTGTGCCATGTGACATTTGAAGGAATCAGAATTTACAGATGAATGTTTTTCAATGAGTTGAATATTTCTAAATTGGCCCTATTTTGCATCATCTTATGATTTTACAGGTTTCAAACATGTCATGCCAAACTATTTTATTACAAAATTTATATGTCTAAATTTTTACTTTTTAATGGTTAGTATTTGTAATAATGACAGGTTAGAGCTTGGCCTGAGTATATGGCTGGACGGTCGCACCGCCTGATGATTTTTTGTTTTGGTACACTGAAAATGTGTTCATATAAAGGAGGTATTGTAGGATAACATGATACATATCATGTATTTATTGACTTGGACACACTGTCACTGGACTCACAGTCTCTAATGTCTCTAATGTTAAGATGCGGCCTACTCGCAGTGCCGTGTTTTGTGAGAGAAAATGCATCAGCTCAGACTTTCTCCTGTTGCTCCATTCTGTCTGGTCTTGACATGCTGAAGTAAAATATCTTGCCTCAAGCAGTGAGTAAGAATGCCGGTCGATTCTCATTCGGAAGCAGGATCCTGGTTGACTAGAACACAATTGGCAATTCACAGTCGGGATTAATCCTGCCTCAGTTCAGAAAACATGTTGCAACATCAAAATCTTTCTTTTCTTGTGCATGCATGGTTAATTAAGCTCAAATAATAGTACCAGTATAGACATTCTCTGGTCTGCTGTTGAAATGCTCTTCTCTCTGCAGTAATGCCCTCACCTCTGCACTTTGATGGCCATGCCATGGTTTCATGGAGTGACCCTGACATCACCATAGCGATCCCCTGGTACATCAGCCTGATGTTTCGCACCCGTAAAAGCACTGGCACTTTGCTTCATGCTATTGCTGGGGAGCTGTCCAAATTCAGCCTGATAGTAAGTGCATCCTCAGTTACTGCTGACCAATTTACAAACTGCTGAAGGCAAGAACTGACTGAAATTAAGAAGATCCCTTTGGCTTTAGCAGTTCACTTGAGCTTCTGTGGCTTGCAAAGCTATAATTTGCCCCCATTATTTAATAAGGGAAGGTGGTATAGAACAGGCTGTTACACTGAGTAAATAAAAATTTACTCCGTTGAACAGCAGATATATTATTCAGTTATTGGTCTTAAAAAGAGGGGGACAGGTATTAGACCCCTGGTCTTAAGCCTTATTATCCAGGAACTACTTTGTCTTACTCTGTTACTGCCCTGAAACCACTATGCATGGTGTGTTTATGAAACTGGAGGACTGAAGTCTAGACCAGTCAGCAAGTTCTTTGAGTTTAAGGGGTTAAAAGAAAGTGTCTTAGCTGCTGATTGTTTTTACCATTATCACTTGGTTTCTGTAGCAGTCTCTTACTTTTTCTGTCTTTCTCTCAGGTCGGTAACAGGCAACTGCGCTTCCAGGTGTTTCTGGGGTCTCGGCGGGTGGCTCTGCTGGAGTTCCCGCAGGTCCGGGTAAATGACGGGGAGTGGCACCACATCCTGGTAGAGCTCAAGAGTGGGAAAGATGGGAAAGACATTAAGTACATGGCCCTTGTGTCTCTAGACTATGGCATGTTCCAGGTATGTACTGACCATGAGATACGGTCCACTACGTCCTCCTGCAGACTCCTTTCATCTTCAGACTAGGGCTGAAAGATTGATTGTTTTATATTGAAACAATTTTGCACAATTTTCAAATAGCAAGAGTTGTAGTGTTAATTATAGCCTGCAGGTTTTACATGGAGATTTTCTACCTAATAACACAGAGCTTGTGAACTGCCTGTGGATGAATTAGACCAATCAGAAGCATTCAAACACCTACAGGATGCGTACATGACAGCACAACCACAACTCACAGTCTGGTGCACTATGTTCTATGCTGAAGCCTGAAGGCAGAAAAAATGGATACACTGGTCTTCTTGGCTAACGAAAACAGGCCTGAGCCATATTTTATAGAAAGTACTCACAATTTAAATCACTGCCACAATATTGGTCCAGAAATCTCAATATTTTCCCCAAATCAGCCCTACTCCAAACTACCTCCTGGTGTTCAGTAAATATGATGTACAATCACTGTAATTGATTCTAGGAATGTGAATAATACACAAGCGCTAAAATTGGGGAAAAAAGTCATTTTAAACAATGTGAAAAGCTCAAAATTGACAAACAGGAGGTTCCAATTTATTTTGTCTGCATTTACCAGTGTATTTATTTGAGATATTTGAGTGTGGGTGGTATTAGGTGATCTGTGTGCTGTGTGTAGAGGACAGTGGAGATCGGGAATGAACTGCCAGGTCTGAAGGTGAGGGGGCTTTGGATAGGTGGCCTGCTGAAGAAGGACGGCTCTGTGCTCAATGGCTTCAACGGCTGCATGCAGGTGAATGCTGGTCAATTTTACTCGCCAGTTTTGTCCTAACCAGTTTTAGTCAAAACCTGCTAGCTAGGTCTACCGATGTTACCCACACACATATGCACATTGTCTCACACATTAATGGACTGTCATTGTGCAGGGTGTGCGGATGGGAGAGACCTCCACCAACACAGTGAACATTAACATGCGGCAGGCTCTGAGGCTGCATGTAAAGGATGGTTGTAACATACCTGACACGTGTATGTCCAACATGTGTCCCACACACAGCCATTGCAGAGACAACTGGGCCTCACACTCCTGTGTGTGTGAGCCAGGTAAGACCAGCATTTCGCTATCTAATCTCCATTTGAAGGATCTGTATCACATGATCACTTACTAAAGTTAATAAATTAAAACTTCTTACCTGGGCTTGCATTCCAAATGAATCAGTATACTGGTTGAAATTCTTCCCCACAATTATACTGGTACGGCACAATGCTAGTGCTAATACTAGCTTGTTTAGAGACAGGGGTGTTTCAAATGGAAATGAAAACCAAGTAGAGCCTATACACCTCCCATTGTCTAATGCGTTGCATCTGAAGTAGTCCACTTTGTTGTTGAGTCAGTGGACATAAAGGAATGGATGGTCTTTTGGGGTTAGTCTAAGGCTATGTTCAGTCTGCCAGCCCAAATCCAGTTTTTGGCATTTCCAGATTGTATCCAGATTGAATTTTGATAGTCTGGACAGCAAAAAAAAACCCAACAAATCCTATTTTTACAAATCGGGTCCAAAGTTAGAAATGTGAAATGTTTGAAATGTTTGAAATGTGATTCCAATTGGATTTTTACAGATGCGTCTCAGTCTGGACACTCTGGTGGCTCAAATCAGATTTCAAGGTGCCTTTTGCGTCTCTTACAACACGGCCGCAACTTCACAGCATGATTGTTTGGAGGACGAGATGATGCACCTCCATCTCTGCTGCATCCACATTTGAAATCTGTGTCAGCAGTGTAGTTACATAGTTACTGATGCCTACGTCGTTACCATAGCAACCCGTGCAGATAGGTTGGTGATGTCTGGATACACAAACCTGATCTGATCACTTGTAAATAACAGTGCAGACAGTCATCTCAAAAGATCTGATTTAAGGAACAAATCCGATTTGCCTGCGGTCTGAAAATAGCATTATCCTAAAGCTGTTGTCTCCCACCCTGGTCCTGGAGAACTACCTTCCTGCAGAGCCCAGATCCAAACACAGTTTGCCAGACCTGCTCCAGCTAATCATTCTCTTCCCAAGTCTCTCATTGGCTGGATCAGATGTAGTAGAGTTAAGTGAGGCGGGGCAGCTTATTGGAACTAAAGAAAGGTAGCTCTCCAAGAGCAGGGTTGGAGACCACTGGCTTAAAGGAATACTCCAGAGCAGAGCAATAGCCATGCTTGTTTCCTCTCTTGCTGCCCAAGGAGCTGGTCAGCTGCCTGACAATGCTGTGTTTCAGCCCAGCTGTGTGGCAGCTGGTACTGAAGTGTGAACAATTGTTATATTTTTTGCAAATTATATGGGGCACATGAAGGAGAGAAATGACCTAAGAAATTTGACTTTATTTGAATTTCCCATTCTGCCTTAAATGGTGCAGCGGTTACATTCAGGTGAATGTAAGAATTTAACTGCTGCTCTATTTGAGGTGGAACAGAAAATTCAAACAAAAAAGCTGACAAATAAGAAAACAGCTACAACCTCCAAAAGTAAGACGGAAAACAACATTTAACCGATTTTTGCCAGGCTCACAGGGCTAGTATTAGAAAGCAATATTGACATAGGTTTATCTGTATATTGTTCAGTTTTACATTTACTTTTTTTGCACAAAAAGACATCCCAGATTAACAAACCACTGTTAATCCACAAAAATATATATAATACGTATGCTGTGATATATTGAAATCATCAGAAATTTTAATTAAACCGTGATATAATTTTTTTTCATTTAAAGATTAGATTAGGTTGAAAAACACTGAAGTATTCTTTTAGGCACAAAGTTTGGAGAAAGGTGTGCGTGAGTCTCCGCTCTGCTGCATTTATGAGCTTTTGTAAAACAGGGCTCAAACCTGCAATCATAATTGGCACTAAACACTTAAAAGAAGTTGGCAAAAATGAAGGACTGATTCAAAGAAGAAAATCTGAGTTTCCTGCCAATATATCAAATTGCGGTCCTGGTGAAAAGCTGGCGTGTAGGTCTGTGTGGGTATCTGTGTGTATTCATGTGTGAAATATCTGTATTGCCGCTGTGTCCCTGCTGTGTGTCAGGTTACTTTGGGCGAGGTTGTGTGGACGCGTGTCTGCTGAACCCATGTGAACACACCTCCAGCTGCGTTCGCAAACCGGCCACCAAACACGGCTACACCTGCAAGTGTGGACACAACTACTATGGGCAGTACTGCGAGCACAGGTACAGTTCATTTTCTCTGGCCTTCTCCACACTATGTTGAAGTGCCAGGGTTTATGTGGTTCGATGTGATACAGATCTGATATTTTAGTGCTGTGTGAACACAAAAATAGTTTTTTGGTAACACTTTCTATGAATGTCACCTTTGTAAGCATCTATAAACACATTCATAACGTGTTATAATGCATTCATAAGGCATTATAAACGTGGCTATAAATATTTATAAAAAATCATTACATGTTTTAGCCATGTTTATTATGCATTATGAATTGTTAATATGATACATCATAAGTACTGTTCATAACAAATTATAAGAGCTCATAAGTCGTATTTGTCCGCTCTAAGTAAAGTGAAGCATACTGTACCAAAGTCTCCTCCAGTGTTAAGAGTGAGGCTTCAAGTTGAAGGATTTACTGAAGAATTTACTGAAACACTAAAACATACACAATAAAGCACATTACAGGCTTCAAATGTCAGATTTTAAACTAGTGCTGCCATCAGTGTTTTACCCAATGTGGGAAGGCCAATTTACACCACCGTTAGCCCGGCACTAACTTAACACTGCATATCCAAGAGAACGCTAGCTGAAATAAGCATTACTGTACTGTATAGTGTTGCAGAGTGAAGGGTTCTAGCGCTTGATGTTAGAACCAGTGAGGGAACAAATTACAATGACAGCACTCTACTATCTCGCCTCTCCCTCTCCAGGCCTTCACTCCACAGTGACCTCACGCTCAGTGTGATGTCAGAGGGGGTTCAGGGGAGGGGCTTGGTTTGCTGTGACATAATGTAACATTTAAAGTGAGAACTCTGGTTAAGAAAAGCACATTGTAACAGTAATTCTAGGCTGGACAGCCTGTTTGGAGCATCTGAGTATTCAGGACTGAAGCCCCAAAGATGCAGCCCAAACAGCACCAGCAGTGAAAAATAAAATACTGAAAATCTCAGGGCGTAAATAAACTTTGTATTTGTCTTTACTTTAAACTCTCCAAGCTGGGACTGACTTCTCTGGCACTGACAGTATAACATGTTATTAACACTATTTATAATGCATTATATTAACAATTCATAATGTATAATAAACATGGCTATAAAGTGTAATTCAGTGTAATTCATTTTTCTAAATATTTATAGCCATGTTTATAATGCTCTATGAATGCATTATAACATGTTATAAATGAGTTTATAGATGCTTCATAGAAAGTGATACCAGTTTTTTTTTATGAAATTTGAGCCACTTTCGCATGTGTTTCCATTTTAGAAGTGAGTGAAACACTATAAAGGGTCATCTGCTCATTAATGAATTCTTTCTTCTTTTTTCCTCAATAGTTTTGAATATTTCAAATGAATTTCTTTGCCTTTTGATCTCTTCCGTAAAAGCTTTCTGCAAACATTAACAGTATTTGTTTTCTCAGAACTTGTTACCTGAACCTGTTACAAATAGATTTAAAAATTAGATTATAACAGTAGCGTAACTGTAGAAATGGGAGTAGCATAACTGTAGAAATGGGTGTGGTTTATCTATCAAAATGAATGTAACGTAACTATGGAAATGGGTGTAGTTTACTTACTGAAATGAGTGTAGGGTAACTATGCAAACGGGTGTAGTTTACCTGTGGAAATGGGTGTAAACTATGGAAACGGGTGTAGTTTACCTGTGGAAATGGGTGTAGGGTAACTATGGAAATGGGTGTACTGTATGGAATTTGATGCAGTGTAACTATGGAAATGTGTGTAGTGTAACTATGGAAATGGGTGTAGTGTAACTATGGAAATGGGTGTAGTTCACCTGTGGAAATGGGTGTACTGTAACTATGGAAATGGGTGTAGTTCACCTGTGGAAATGGGTGTAGGGTAACTATGGAAATGGGTGTAGTTCACCTGTGGAAATGGGTGTAGGGTAACTATGGAAATGGGTGTAGTTCACCTGTGGAAATGGGTGTAGGGTAACTATGGAAATGGGTGTAGTTCACCTGTGGAAATGGGTATAGTGTAACTATGGAAATGGGTGTAGTGTAACTATAGAAATGGGTGTAGTTTACCTGTGGAAATGGGTGTAGTTCACCTGTGGAAATGGGTGTAGGGTAACTATGGAAATGGGTGTAGTGTAACTACGGAAATGAGTGTAGCATGATATGGAAATATGGAATAGTTTATTTATGGAAATTAGTGTAGCGTAATTATGAAAATGGATGTAGTGTACTGATGGAAATGAGTGTAGCATATCATAGATTTCAAAATGGGTGTCGAAAAAACTAATTAAGGCTTTAAGGTTTTGTTTTCCAGAATTGGGTTTTGAAGTTAATTTTTATTAATTTTCTTTCAAAATTTCACATATAACAGTAGTAGAGGCCAAATACCTGAATTACCTGTACATCATCATGAATTTCTAAGTATGTGCACTCCTAGTGGTGTCCAAGCAGGTATGTTCTGTATACCTGTGCGTCATGTAGACTACACCTCTGCTTTTATATACCTCTGGCACGTGCGATTGCTTTGATTTGTGGAGGCTTTTGATGTCTCTTTCAAAGTGAAATGTGTTTCAGATGAGCTAAGTGTGCTGTTTGGTCTGGTGGCTTTGGGGTTTGAGCATGAAAAGAGAGTGTTAAGTACACTCCTGCTTTTCCTTTTGGCAAACGAAGAGAAGCTTCTTCAAACTGAGTTGCCTCCACTCTGGGTGTTCACTCTTCAGCCGTTTGATGTTTGTTTTGCTTTTTGCAGTCAGTTAATATGCTCCATCTCTCTCTCTCCTTCTCTCTCATTCACTCCCTCTCTCTCTTTCTGACACAAACGCACACTCAGAGGAGACCAGCCATGTGCTCGAGGATGGTGGGGCTACCCAACCTGCGGCCCATGCAACTGTGACGTCAACAAAGGCTTCAAAAGGGACTGTAACAAGACAACGGGTGTGTGCAGCTGCAAGGTATGAACTACAGAGGGTGCCTGTGGAGCCTCAAGCGTCCTCTTCTTGTTTTAATAAATACTTTGGTGTATTTAAGAAAGGATGAAAGAATTTACTACTTTTATTAAATGTATAGTTGGTACAGTTCTGGAAGTCTTGCAAATGACTAATTGTCTTGCTTTCAACTGGACAGATGTGCCAAATTCTTGACATATATATTTGACAGTGCTTTATTGTAATGATCAATTTCAGGCAGTTAAGGTGAAAGGAAGATTCTTCACTGGCATTAAAAAAGAACTAATGCACTTACATTGCCAAAATTATTTTATATGATAAGAAATGACACATTTTAGAATCTGTGAAAATGTAAAATGAGAACTTTTAATATTAAACATTAAACATTAAGCAATCCAAAACTGCAATACTAGATTGAAGTGCACTGACAAAACTGAGTTCAACTGACTACATTGTTTCCACATGAGTAAAATATACTACATTTACATAATTATTGTGTGAAGTTTAGTGCTGCACCAAAGGTTCAGCCAAAAAAGGAAAAAAGCACAAAAAATTTGGCCCCAAAGTAAATAAATAAATAAAAGAACAATAAATAGGTCTACAATGAGATTTCAAAATCTAAGAATTTACAAATAATTTTATTTGTGATAAAAATGAGAAACAGGGATTCACTTCGTTCTCCTGTGCCAGTAGTGCAGCGCATTCAAACAGCTTAACAGAGTGGCAGCATACAAACAGTTAGTTGCCATATATAGCCGAGGTTTTTGACATGACAAAAAAAGTGTGTCTTGAATTTTGTTCTTGAATTTTGTGTCAGGCATTAATTTCCTTCTGTGCATGACTAGTAGGTGTAATAAAGTATATATTTTATTTATGTGGAAATATTTTATATTAATTCAAATTTCAATTCCTGACTTTTTGTATAAAAGGAAAGATCACAAAGTAACTGATGTCTTTACAATATTCATTATGCACACACAGTTGAAAGTGGCTTTAGTTTGTGTTTCTTTTGTTTCTTGGCCTTTCAGGATAATTACTATCGTCCAGCTGGCAGTGACACCTGTTATCCATGCGAGTGTTTCCATCTTGGCTCTCAGAATCGGACCTGCGACCCACTGACCGGCCAGTGCCCCTGTAAGATGGGAGTAGTGGGACGCCAGTGTAACCGCTGTGATAATCCCTTCGCTGAGGTGACCGCCAACGGCTGTGTGGGTACGTAACAGGTCAATTACAAAAACAAAGCAGCTAAATGACCAGGGTAGCCTTCGTAACAGTTCAGATACTCTTTGTGAAATAAACATCTGAATGAGCAGAAAAAAAAGGATTTGACATTTGATTAATATATTATAGTATATTATTTGGATGAATGTCATGCTGGTATATTTTAGGGATCCACCAATGTGGGAATTCTAGGCTGATGCCAGTATCTGATATTTTTCATGCATACCAGTCGATGCTGATACATAAGCATTTATAAAACCTAAGAGGTAGAAATAAATAGTGTTGGATTAGCATTATAGGAAAATGTAATATTTATTTGTAGAGAGTTCCAAATGTATTGTAAATGTATACCCAACAACCTGCTTTGGATTGTAACTTATTACAGCACACACAGCATGACTCTAATAGTGTAATGCTTTTATTATGAATGCTTATACCACTTATGTGAAATGCTTTAATGCCATTAATAATATGAAGCTGTGTAATAGTGTTGGGGGATTACCATGAGGATAACTGAGGACTGTTTTTAATAAGGTCAGATCATTAAGCGCCCATGACTCAGAAGCCTCGTTAGTGACATTAAACAACATTGGTTCCTTATTGTTAGCCTCTCTCTCTCTCTCTCTCTCTCTCTCTCTCTCTCCCTCCCTGTTGCTCTAACTCTTACTCTTATTTAATACTCTCTCCTAGTGGTTTATGAGGGCTGCCCTAAGGCCTTTGATGCTGGCATCTGGTGGCCTAAGACTATGTTTGGTGGCCCAGCAGCGATGAACTGTCCCAAAGGATCTAGTGGTGAGTTAACACCTAAAGTACCACAAGCCTTATTAAAAAATGATCAGTTTAAACTAAAATAACTGTGTTCTTGTCAACTAAATACTACGACTAAAATGAAGGAAAGCAGAATAACAGTTTAGATAAAAAGTAATGTTCTTCACAAATCAAAATCTGACGGTACGCTTCCGATGGTTTTGTTCATGAGGATGGACATCCTTTTATCCATCCTCTTATTGCGCTTTTCCTCTGTATGGTCCCTGTAGGCACTGCTGTTCGCCACTGCAGTGATGAAAACGGCTGGCTTCCTCCAGAGCTCTTCAACTGCACCTCTCACAGCTTTGCCAAGCTCAGGAAGGAGGTGTGCTTCTCTTTCTTTTGTCTTTATAGCAGGGGTCTCAAACTACCAGCCCTTGGGTCGGATGTGGCTTGCACGACAGCTTCATACAGTCCGTCTCATATTTACAATTTATTCTAAAGACTGGCCCACAATTTTTTTTTCATTTTTCGTTTGTTTCACCCACAAAGCACTGTGGCTCGTTGCCCAACAAAAGCTATATAAAATCAACTTGGACTGATGCTTACACTGTTAAGCAAAAATAGAGTAAGAAGCCATGGCTGTAATTTAACTGTCTTAGCTATTTAGTTAAATCTGCCTTTGTGGATTCATTCATGATATAACATGAATGACATGATAGAATATTAGATACATTATGTCAAGATTAATAAATGAATGGAATTATCAAACAGATCCACTGAGAACACAGATGAGCTGCTCTCTTTGCCAGCGCTTAATTAAATAATGCTACCACAATAAACTGTTAAATTGAAAAAAAATAACAATAATAATAATGTAATAATTATTATTATTAGTAGTAGTAGTAGTTGTTGTGGTTTGTGGTGACAGAAGAATTCATATTGAACATTGACCAAGGTGCGCCTAAGTAATCATATTTATTAAATTGTTTAAATTATTACTCGGGGGAAAAAGTGGGAGATTTTCCCATATTTTTGTTGAAAATGTTAGGTAAAAACTTTATGGAGTTAAACCAACCCCCATGGAGAAGACCACCTGGCTAGTTGCCCCCAGGTAATTCAAGTTTGAGAACTCAAATTTAGAGCCTCTAATACTCCTCTCCACAGGCACCTTCATCAAGCACTGTAAAAAATGTTACTAGGTTAAAGTAAACAATACTCAGATAACATCAGAAGTTGCCAATTCAGTCTGGCAAGTCTTAACAAGTTCAAATTGTATTCTTATATTTCTAAAGCATGTTATCAAATTCCTTCTCATATGTTTTGTGTTAAAACCAGTTGAACTAGAATTAATTGGGTTCAAATTTGGAAACAGAATTGACCTGCAAGTTTTTTTAGTTGAAAAAGCACTGCAAACTGTTGCCCTGACCGGTTGAATCCTACACTTATTAGTCACCAACCGCTATGAATTAGTAAGTAACCACTATAAATTATTTATTACCTACTAAGACTTATTCAGTAACTACTATAAAACTAATATGTTATGAGAGTGAGGAACTGAAGAATGGACATACATGCAGGCTTAGGGGTTACATTTTTAAGCAATTCTTACAGTCAGTCGACAGCTCACTGTTTGCTGTGTCTTTTGACTCAGGTTGAGGATCTCCATGCTAACTCCTCCAGACTGGACGGTGAGCGGTCTAAAAGTCTGGCGGCTATGCTGCACGCTGCCACTGGACACACACAGCACTTGTACGGGAGTGATGTGAGGACAGCCTATGAGCTGATGAGAAGCATCCTTCAGAGAGAGAGCCTGCAGCAGGGCTTCGACCTGTCTGCCACACATGACTCCACCTTCAACCAGGTGCAGCACAGGAGCATGTTAGCTTAAGCCGTAAATGCACGGCTATTTAGTCAACCACTAATATCCAACTAGTGTATCTTTTACACTTAGGAGGTTTTATTTAAACATAGGCCCTAAAGTTCATAGACCTGGTGTTCTGGATTCAGATTAAATCTAGTTTGACTGAAGGACAATGTAAGTAGTGTTTGTCCAGAAAAAAAATCCCGTAGTCTTATTATTAAAAGTGTACACATAGAGTGTTATGCAGAATCTTATGCGGCCCAAGAAAAGTGTTTAAAAATATTTATTTGGGCAGTAAATGTGTTTTTCTTCCAGTACCAATTCTGCTTGACATTAGAATAATAAAGACAAACATAACATAAATACAGTAAACATGTAACCTTATTTTGTTTTAAAAAGTTATTAATGTAGGTTGGATGAATACAGTTAGAAGAACACATGTTTAGTTCCTGACTTCTCAAGGCACTCTAGTCAAATGGAGTTGTTCAGTTCCATCAGCAACACCTGATTTAATTTAATGAAGGATTGATTAGATAAAGTAGCCACGTTGTTATGGATTGCGAAACTTCAAAGAAGTTTCCGAATCCTGCTTTCATTTGGTTTATACTTGCTTTTCAGAGTGTGTTGTGAACCTGTCACACTATGACTGGCTCAGATAGAGAGTGGATTAAAGTAAACAAATTAAATACACCCCTTACCCAGGTCTCAGAGAGCCTTATAGGGAACAAATAATAATCAGGCATGTACTTGTATATTAAAATGTTTACACAAAGATGAGAATGCAGAATTTAACCCCTTACATGGCCAGGGCATATTGGGCTTATTGTAAAAGTACAGAGGAAAACACAGCATGAGGATTATAATTGATTACAATAATATTCCATAAAGTTGGCACATTTTTTGGCCACAAATTTCTTCAGGCTATTTTTAAACATTGAAAAAAATAAACAAACAAAAAATATAGTTCTTTACATGTATTGTACTGATACATAAATATTCACTGCTTGGTAAATAGTTCCTCCAGTCAAATTTGTGTATCAGTGTATTTATAGTTTTTATTATTTTATTATTATAAAAGAATGAAATTTGGTTTTCTGATGTATTGAAACATTTCTCAAAGAATCATAATTGAACAGAAGTGATCAGAGGTCAGAGATTTACTGGACACTATACTAGACCTAGGGCTGGACGATTTGACAAGCAAATCTAATTGCGCTTTTTCTGACCGTTATTCCAACTGCAATTAAAATGCAAATATTATTCTATAAATTAAACTCCAAATTAAACTTTTTTACCTCACATCGTTTTTTTAGGCTTTGATGGTAATTGTAGTGTTGCCACGCTGCAATACTTTGAAAAATCCACTCTTACAAATCGCAACTGGACCCTCACATACCTGTAATAATGTGAAATAAGGTTATAAAGTGGGTTGTCAGTAATGCTGTGTTTTGTGATAATTCTAGGACATTGTTAGAGCGGGCAGTGCTATACTGGACCCTGAGAATAAGGCTCATTGGGAGCAGATTCAGCACTCGGATGGAGGTAGCGCCTCCCTGCTGCGTCATTTCGAGGAGTACAGCGGCACCTTGGTGCAGAACATGCGGAAGACCTATCTGAAACCTTTCACCATCATCACCAACAACATAAGTGAGTACTTCAAACACTACCTTTAACCAACTTCTGGCCAACCTACTGAAGATTTTTAGACTGTTGATGCTGTTTTTTCAGTGCTTTATATTGATATATTCACAGTAGAGCTCATAAGCCTTCCTTGTTGTGGTCAGTTGTTTCAGTGGACTTCCTGGACTCCTCTACTCCCGACCCGTCAGAGCTCCCTCACTTTCAAGAGATACAGGAGTCCTATTCCAAAGAGCTGGAATCCTCTGTGCTTTTTCCAGACTTATTTATCAAGCCAGCAGAGAGCACAGGTAGATATCAAACCTTCTCACCTCTATTTTAAAGCAGTGGTTCAGCAAATTTGAACAATTTTCCCCTCAGATACAGTCAGTCTGCCAAGACTTGCTTAGTGCCGAAGTTTAGTTTTGCGCTGCAGTTATGAGGCTATTGTTGCTAGCAAGCAATAGAAGCTCATACTATTCACTCCCCAGTCCATGCAGCCTGTTTTAAATGAATTTTTTCTGTGATGTCACAAAAAACAACACGTTTATATGTCCACTTATTCAGCTTAAGCAGTTATAAGGCGTGTTTTTTGAACAGCTTTTTTTGAATGAAGCAAAATACAGAACAGTCAATCAGAACAGAGGTCATTCACATATACTAGTTTTAAAGGCTTAATAACCCAAACAGTCTGTTTAATTCTAACTGATAAAAAGAGATTGGAAAATGGTCATGTTAAGATGAATTATAACTGTTTTTATTACAGTCAAGGAAAAAAATAATGCAAAAAAAGTAGGATATGGGCTCTTAATCTCAATAATCTCAAATACACTTGCTTATGTGGGCTTTGACACTGGTCAGATAAAATCTAGGCTTCAGGATGGCTACTCTTTTTAGCTATGTGATGTACATATGTCCATTTTTATAGGTCACAGTATGTCATTGTTTTTAGTATGTCAGTGTTATCACATTAGCTCCAGTGCAAAACTAAAGAAGTAGATTTCAGACACTAAGCACATCTTAGCTGATCGACTGTATCAGGGCAAAATTGATTTCTGGTCATACCTTTGCTTTAAGTTTCCAGAGAAGATCTCATTTGATTATTTCTCTTGAGTTCTGTAGGCCCAGGTGCAAACCCACTCAAACATCTACCAGTATGATTATTAAAACAGCTACTGTCCTCTTTGCTCTCTGCAGACATTGCTCCCACAGAGCCCGTTGGACAGACTGAGGCCCCTGGGCTGTTTGTAGGTCCTGAAGGAACACATTCTTTAGCTCTCACAAGTCCTGCACCTTCTGCTAAGAAAAGACGCCATGCGGAGCTTGCTGACCCTCCATCTGTCGCCATGGTGATCATCTACAGGTCTTTGGGCCAGCTGCTGCCAGAGAACTACGACCCTGACCGACGCAGTCTCAGGTGATTTATAGAACCAGAGCTCATGCTAAAGCAGGGGTTCCCACTCCCAGGTCCCAGGGACCCCTCATCTAGGACACCTGATTCAACTCATAGCTAATTAAGAAGCTACTCTTGTGGGTTAGAGTAAGGAAAACACTAAAACATAGGACTAGGACTGGGAACCCCCATGCTAAAGGCTAAATTCATTGTCCCCTGTCCTATAATGAGTGTTGTCATGTGGTCATTTTTATGTAATTTTTTATAAGATACAGTTGTATGCAAATACCCCTGATCATTGGATGTTTTTTTGATTTTCTAAGTGAAAATAAATTAACACATCCTCCACAGAGAACCCACTTCTGCACATCTCAATGCACAGTTTCTGTTGTTTAGCTGAATTTAACATATTGGGAAAAAATGTGGCCTGTGCAAAAGTTATGGCAACATAACATATATGCAAAAAGTTAATGCTCATTAAATAAATGTAAATTGTGCCCAGAAATTTGCATATTTAAGTGTGTTCTCTGTAGAGTATGTGTTAACTTATTTTCATGTCATTTGACCAAGGGAGTTCAAACTTCTGCATATGACTGTCTATGGCTCACTTCAAAACAATGGGATCAAACTGTTCTCCATGTGGCCATGTGGGACAGTGATGCAGACTCACTTCCAGCTCTAAAATGCAGGGGTGTGGCTAAAATAAGGCTCTGCCTATGGACTAAAACTCTGTGATTTAGTAGTCACAAGAAAACATTGGATAGCATTTTTAAAAGTTTAAAAATTAAACTGATAATAAATCTAAATCTTTCAACTTCTCTTTAAAATAAGACAGCGATGAAAAAAATACAAAAAATATTTAAATATTATTTTCACAAATGTAAATGTAGTGGTTAGGGTTTGGGACATACACCACCCGATAGAAAGTACCCTATAAATGATGAATTTGTATGTATTTAGCTTATTACTGTCTTTATCAATGCATTGAGATTAAATAGATCACAACACAATCCTTGTACATGTCCGATGTTAGAATAGTTAATTGCTTTTAAATAGTTTTTTGCTGTGTAACTGCAGTCATTTTAAACTGAGAAGGTAGAATGGTTCATATCTCAGATGCCTTTTGCTTAGACATTTATAGTAACTGATGGTTTAAATGTGCTGAACAATGTCTCTCCGGTCTGCAGACTGCCCACGCGTCCGGTCATCAACAGCCCTGTAGTGAGTGTGGTGGCACACAGGGAGGGAGAGTTTGTCTCTGTTCCGCTGCAGAGGCCCATCACACTGACCTTCAGGCTGCTGGAGACACAGGAGAGGACCAAACCTGTGTGTGTTTACTGGAATCACTCCATTCTGTGAGTAGAGTGGGGCAGCTGTATGGCCTTTTAATTTACTGATACACTTTGGGACATTGTAGAATGTTAGATAATCTAGTGACATATTCAGAATAATTATGTAACTTGTAAGATTCTGGCCCATATTGAGTAACATGTCTTCATTGCTGAAGTTGCTGTGTGCTCTGGTTCAGGCTGAGTGGCTCAGGGGCCTGGTCCACCAAAGGCTGTGAGCTGATCTTCAGGAACTCCACCCACATCAGCTGCCAGTGTAACCATATGAGCAGCTTTGCCGTGCTCATGGACATCTCCAAACGAGAGGTGCAGAAGCCTATTTCTACTTCCTTAATCATCAGGCAGATGTACCATGTTTGCACATCTATAGTACTGTGCAAACATTTTAGGCATCTCAGAAAATCACATGTAAAGCTATTTTTCTGGTCACTAAGCATTTATTTGGTTCAAAATGCACTAACATTACAATAAATGCAAATAAGCAAGACATTGTGATTTGATGTCAGTTTGTTAGCTCAATCATTTCCAGACCTCTCCTCGAGGAAGTCTAGTATTTGTGGTTACCATCCAGTACCTGCTTCAGATAATCTGTCCTTCATTAGATTAAATCAGGTGCTGCTGATGGAATTTGTCAAATCCATGCAACAGCTGGAGTGCAGCGAGAAGTCAGAACCAAACCTGTGTTCTTCTAACTATCAGACCAGTAACTTTTTTAAAGGGTACATATAATGGAAAAACAACTTTTCCTTTGCTGTAGTATGTAAACAATTTAAAGTTTCAAAACTTATCTCTCATTCCCCTTTCAATATAGTCTATATGAGGAAAATAAGCTAAAAAACAGACTGTTTTGAGTTGTTTTTGTGTAATCCACCTATTCAGCCTAAGCAGTTTAGCCCCGCCCTTTCAATTTGAAATTATAAAGAGTATTTCAGCCCAAGCTAGGAAGCATATTGCAGGGTCAGTCTGTGCAGAGCTAATCTACATATCAGTCTTACAGACACAGCAAGAAAAACAGCCTGTTTAATGTTATGAGATAAAAAGGTTAGAAAATTGTCTTGTAAGAATGAACTATGACTGTTTTTGGTATGTAAATCAACACACACATCAAAGAGAAGGGGGGACACATATAATAAATAATGTGAGGGACACATATAATACAAGTAAAATATAGGATATAGGCCCTTTCAAACCAAGCATTCTTCTTGTACTTATGTTTATTTCTATTTATTCAAATGTTATATAGAGTTTTTTACAGGCTGAATACATGTACGGTAGACTTCTTGGCTGTAAAATTGAACTTTTGTCATGGGCAAAATCAGTCTGGTTACTATAAATTCTCTATACTGATTTCTCTTAACTAACCCTTTGGTAGCATGGAGATGTTTTGCCGCTGAAAGTCGTGACCTACACCACTGTCTCTGCCTCTCTGGTGGCCCTCCTCATCACCTTCCTCCTGCTGGCTATTCTGCGCAAGCTGCGCTCCAACCTACACAGCATCCACAAGAACCTGGTGGCAGCCATCTTCCTCTCCGAGCTCATCTTCCTCACCGGCATCAACCAGACGGACAACCCGGTGAGCAGCCAATCAGAGACCTGGCAAAAGCAAATGATTTCTTTTATTGGTTGAAGTTTGCTCATGCGGGAGTGTTGGAAGTTTGAATGTGCTTCTGTTCTGTGTGTAGTTTGTGTGTACAGTGGTTGCCATTCTGCTGCATTACTCCTATATGTGTACATTTGCCTGGATGTTTGTGGAGGGGCTGCACATTTACCGCATGCTGACTGAGATGCGCAATATCAACCAAGGCCACATGCGCTTCTACTACGCCATTGGCTGGGGCATTCCTGCCATTATCACAGGTAAGACATAGAAAAATCAGAGTGGTCACAGACATATACAGTGCAAAAGGCTTAAGCCAGCATTTTAAATAGTTTCCACTGTTTAAAGGAGAATTCTGCCATCTTTTCTATATCTGTGCATAATTAAATGGTTAAGATGTAAACAAAGTCATTCAGAGTGGTTTGATGTGAAATGTGCCATTCTAGAGAACCTTACTGAATCAGAATTGTTCACAGTGGTGGTGATAGGAACCAAATGTCTGAAGCATTTAATACCTCTAAAAACCACATTGCAGGCAGCTATTACACAAAATGCTCATGGATATGCTGCCTTATGCCTGAGACATTGTTTTATGATTGTTTTGACACAAGGCTTTGCTTTAAAATGTATTTTTTAAAATAAATATATGGTAAAGAGGTACATGCAGCAAAGTAGTCCCCCAGATTTACCACGGTTTTACCATTATTTACATTCAGAAAACATTATGAACATGCATGTGTCTTCTGATTATTAACATATAATTGTTGTTGTTTTGGATAGTAAAAAAAATATTTTTGTGGTAGGTATTGGAACCCCTCCACTACCCCTCCGCTAGTGTAAAGAAATATGAGCTGGCAAGTTTCTAAACAATGAATCATTTCATGTTAAACCACTCTGAATGACACTCTGAGTTTACATCTCAGTGATAAACTATGCAGTAATTTAGAAAAATCAATGGATTCCCCTGTATGTTTAATCTTATGTTATCTAGACAGTAAATGTGCTATTGCCTGTAAAGGCCTATGTAAAATTATAAGTAAACATGACAATAAAAAACACAGATTTCAGTGTTCAGAGTTATTATTGAAATTAAAATTTGAGCTTATTAAAAGGTTTTGTTCCTCTTGTCCTTGATGTACCCCAGCCACTGCATGAATTTATTAAATTCCACCAGCACACCTTACAAGTTGCAAGTTATTTTGTTTTGTTTTGCTATACTATTCATATATAATTGAGTAATTACATCTGTAAATGCATATTGAATTACGCATTACGCTTTTACATTCAATTCACATTCAGTATCGACAGGTAGAAATTTACACTTCTGATTATTATGTTTCTAAGAACTAATAAAACACTGCAAAACAGCACTACACACACAGCACAAAGTTTTAATGAAATGCACTTACTAACACAAATGTGGTCTCTATTTGAAGTCAGGAATCTGTACTTTGGTCAGAATTTCTCTGCTTGTTTCAGTGAGTGAAATATAATGTCAAATCAAAACATGCTTTTGTTGTCACCTGCAATAACTCTGACTAACTATGGGTTAAGCTATTTAAGTATCAATTAGCTGAACCATATGTTGGATGGTAACTGTAAACACTGGGCTGCCTCAAGTAAAAGTTTGGAAATGGTTAACTAACACACCACCGGACATAAAACCAAGATGGACAGTAAAAATATTTAGTTGGGTTCATTCTAATTTAGTGTTTTGCTGACTAATAAATACTTGCTGCCCAGATAAATAGCAAAACTTACAGAATAATACGCATTGCTAACTCTGCCTCTCCCTCTCTCTCAGGTCTGGCTGTGGGTTTGGATCCTCAGGGTTATGGAAACCCAGATTTCTGCTGGCTCTCTGTTCACGACACTCTCATCTGGAGCATCACAGGACCCATTACCTTCGTAGTGCTGGTTTGTGTCTGTATATCTGTCTTTGTGTGTGTCTCTCATGTTATGTTCTCTTATTCTCTTTTATCATTTTCTCTGTTCTTCTTTTGCTCTATCTACATTTTTTCAGATTATAACTGGTAAATGATGGTTAACGGTTCTTGTTTTGCAGATAAACATTGCTATATTTGTGCTGGCAACAAAGGCCTCTTGTGGACGGAGACAGCGAACGTTTGAGAAGTCAGGAGCAATGTAAGATTTGTGGCTGCACAGTGCTTTTTCAGCTATGCAACTATGTCTGTGCATAGAACACTCCCTCAAGGCTGTCCTGCATAAAGCAATAGCTGAGATAAAAATCATAGTTAAACAGTTTTCTCTGTAGTTGATCTGCCAAGACATTTGTTGATATTTTGGTGTTTGGTTCTTCTTTAGTTTTGCACTGTAGCTACGAGACTAATGCAGCTAATAAATATTGGAAGCTTCTTTTGCACCACTTAACATTGTGCAAACTTCTTGTCCTCTGACACTGTATGACTGTTATCTGTAGTTAAAAAAAATGTCCTTTTTGTGTTTACAAAGTATGGACAAAATGACTGTTTGGGTAACATGACTACTTTAAGCTTTTTACTTTGGTCACTTTAGGGCTTTCCTTATCCAACCGCATGGATCAAATTAAGAATGAACTCATTCTGTTGGAAGAACCTCCAGTGGTGATAAAATGTACCAGTTGTTGGTGCCTCTGTGGCTGGACGTAGAGGCCTGAACTGTCTAAGTAGATATACTGATGTGGGCTGAGTGTCGAGAACCCAAAATTCAATTACAGCATTTTTTGTCCTCTCTTTCTTTTAGCTCTGCTCTGCGTGTGGCCTTCCTGCTCCTGCTGCTCATTAGCGCCACCTGGCTGCTGGGCCTGATGGCTGTTAACAGTGACGTTCTCACCTTCCACTATCTGTTCGCCATCCTCAGCTGCATACAGGTAGAAAGCAGAGCAGCCTGTCTGCCTTTGGCTACTTTATTACACACAGCCTGAGGCCAAAAGGTTTTTGAAGTGATGTGAGACTGGCCTACAAGCAAAGATGCTAAAACTTGTTTTATGAAACAGATCCGGTTCTGAAATCCGATTGGCTGAGCCACATTTGAATATTTGTAAAATATGTACACAGATACGGCTGCACACGTGAACTGAATTCTATGTTATTAAAGAAACAATGCTACACAACTATGCTAATTTGACTTTGTGTGAGGACTAGTACCACCAATTAGTTGCCAAACCACACATCACTGCCCGTAAATGTAATTTATTTAAATGTAACAAATAAATGTCAAGACTTTTTATTTTCATATATTTTATGGCTCTGTTTTTTTTTTCACCTGGATTTACAGAGAGTATGTATATGTACATACTTACCCTTTCTCTCCATTCCAGGGCATTTGCATCTTCTTCTTCCACTGCATCCTCAACAAAGACGTGAGGAAGAACCTGAAGAGTGTCTTTACAGGGAAGAAAGGGTCAGTGGAGGAGTCCAGCACTACCCGGGCCACTCTGCTAACTGTAAGTGTGGCTAGAGTGAGGACTAGACAATACGCTGTATAAAGCTCTATTTGAATACTAGATAGTATTCATAAACAAATGGAAAGTTACTCATTCACTTTGATTTTGGTTTCTGTCCAGCGTTCTCTAAATGGTAACACATACATAGAGGATGGCTGTTTGTACCGGACGCCGATCGGAGAGTCCACCGTGTCGCTGGAGAGTTCGGTTAGATCAGGCAAAAGCCACAGCAGTAGCTACCTCGCCTACACACTCAGGTAGAACCCTTCACCCTGACCTGTGGTGTGTACTGTGTACTGTGTACTGTGACATAGAGTGTCAGCTTTGGATTAAAAAAGCTAACAAAAATGACTTAATTAACAGCCATCAGCCAATTTGATTGTAAAGAAATCAGAATTAGACCATCAAATCTGGTGCATCCCTAGTATGAAATTATATGTTGGCTGTATCCATCACATCCAATAAAAGGTTCTCCAACAAAAATTAGCATATTTTTTCTGCCATGAGAAAACCTCGCAACTCCATTTTGATTTCTGTTTTTCTTCACATCATTTGAAAAGCTACGTTTTATATTTCATGAGTGAACTGAATTTTGAAAAGCAAACTTTAAAGTTACATATCAGATGTGAAATTAAGATTTTTTCCAGTGGCGAACCATGACTGTTAGCATTCAGTCCCATCAGTCTAGGTCTATATATTAATATGTATTTTACCATGTAGCAGTTTTACAGTGACTGTATCAGTAATGAGTCAGTAGAATGCTGGTGTAGAGCTGCAGCCACTATTTTTCATTCTGATCAACAATGATCATCACTCGTACTAGCAGTCAGTGATGTACCTAATACCTCCAGAAGGCCTCCTGTTCATTCTAAATCAAAATGTGATTGGTTGATTCCTCTGTCACTTTGCTGGGTAATCTGATGTGTTAGTACTTCAGTTCAGCTCCTGAAGGCCTAACCAATGGAAGAGCACGCTGGGCTGTATCTACCTAGATACCATGGATAAAAAAAGCCATTTAAAGAATTTAACTATTTTGTTTCAAAACTTAACAATAAAGTAAGAGTATTACTACAATACTTTCAAAGTTTAAATACAACAAGCATGATGATTCTATTAAATAAAAATAAACTAAAAATTGCAAACACATATTGATTTATTTCACAGACATCATAGACAGCCCTGAGAGATCCCCTCTGTTTTACCTTCAATTTCAGAGATATGAGGCTTGAGGACAGTAATAATATGGAATCTGCATGTAATTACAAACTCTTTTAAACATTAACTTAAACACACAATGGGAGTAGAATCATTCTGACTGTGTAATAGAGACGGCAGCAGCTGTGAGTATTTGTGTTCCTGGTTTTAGCTCTTATTTCACTGGTTCTGAAAGGACTTCTCTCAACAAGACAAGCACCTCTCACTCTGACCTCTGCAATCCCCACCACGTTTTAATCAGTTTGCTCTAACAAGGCCTAACTTAGTTTAACTCAAAGAGAATATGACACTCAAAATGAACCCACTGCATTTGAATGAAGTGCCTGCTTTGCAGCTGTTTCAATGGCTGCCTCAGTAATGGATGTTCAGAATGAAACGAGTCAGTATCACATCCTTTAATTGATAAGAATGACTGTTGTATGGTTTTTGACTTAATTTTCTAAGCATTGAAATGGAAGGACATGAAAGACTGATTTAATCTATAGCATGGTGTTCTATATTATACACACCCAGAACGTGGCCTTCACACAGACCAAATCTAGTTATAAGAAGTGCCATATTTGTCATATTTGTGTACAGTCTAGTTTTGTTCATGTCACTGTCAGTGTCAGTACAGTAACCACAGGTACAGCAGTTACTTCAACACATGTAGTGTGATTTCACTTAATTTTTACAGCACTTTTAACCCTTTTATGATGTTTCAGGAATGTTATTTGTTGAGTTGTTATGACTGATGTTAGCATGTCCCTCATAATCTGTGTGTCTTTAGGGGGGAGCAGAAGCACAGTGTGACCCCTAGTGGCAGAAAAACGCGAAGCAACAAGGAAGACTCCTCTTTATTCTTCAGAAAGAGCAAAAGAGGAGAAGGTAAATAAAGAGTCATTACCACCATAGGATTAGACTGGATTAGTAATTGTTCCAAAAACTACTCTTTTAAAATACCTCTCTGACAATGTGTCTGTCCACATGTGTGTAATAATACTTGTTAAAATTGTAGTGTACTTTGTTTATGTGTATTTGCATATGTTGTCAGACTCAGATTCAGACAGCGAGCTCTCGGTGGATGAGCACAGCAGCTCGTACGCTTCCTCTCGCTCTTCTGACAGTGAGGAAGAGGATAGGAGCTCCAAGCCGAAGTGGAATAATGAGAGGAGTCCCATTCATAGCACTCCAAAAGGTACTGGGGGATATGACTTATACTTATTTCTTGAATCTGTTTTTAATGATTGCTTTAGGGTCCTACATGGATCTATTCCTAAGAATGGCAAATAAAGAACAAAGTTGGCCATTTCAATTTAGGGATCCTTGCAATTTTGAGTTTCCTCTGTTGGATTTGAATTGGTGTCTAGTTCTTCCGTGTACCTAGAATTAGGGCAGATTTTTCATCTACTAATGTTACCCTTTGCCACCATCTCCCTCCAACCCAAAAAAAAATATGTTTAGTCAAGCCTGATCAACTAGTGAGTGAACTAACAAGTTATCATTGTGAGTGTTTGAGATATTTTAAACATTTGCAGTTGAATTGCCCCTTATAGCACTTATCAAGAATAACTGGATAAATACTATAGTTAGAGGAAGATAAAGGCTTTAAGTACTTTTTATGTGATGTTGACAGCTTTGGTGGTCTATCAGGTCTTGTATGTTGTAGGGGTACCATTTTCTGTAAATCGTTTATAACTTTGTGAACTCCAGTTTTAGAAGCTTTTTCACTTATTTCCCTTCCCAACATTCCCTATTTTCCCCTTCCTCATGCAAGTGGATTATCTTCTATCTCCTGAGAAATATCTATTAAATAATAGATAATAATGGAAGGGTGGTCTCTTAATTTTTGCACAGCACTCTACCTCTGAGTTTTATAGAGGGTTTGTGTGTATGTACTATATAATTACAAATGATCCACGAGATCTGAAGATTTCTGACTTCAGCGTTTATCGTACAACAGAACCAATGAGAATCATGTGGATATCTATAGATCATACATTTACACAAAGCCTAGAAAATGTCCTAATGTATGATGTGGTGACTGTACACTGTATTTTTACAGTTGATGCTGTGTCCAATCACATGAAGCATTACTGGCCAGTGGAGCCTCCCACAGCCAGTGAAAGTGAGGGCACCGGTGGCCCAGAAAAACTAAGGGTGGAAACCAAGGCTAATGTGGAGCTACACGAGGGCAATAAACTCAATCCTAATGGAGAGCTTTCCCAGAGTGAAGGTCCACCCAGCCAGCCTAGCAGCAACCAGCTGCCCAGGAGAGGTCAGACACAAATATGAATGCTTTTCAGAAGTTTATTATTGATTAGAGTTCACATTGCTCTAGGGAGGATGGGAGGAGCACATGAAAGGGATTAGAGGTACTTTCCCTCAGATCTCTGCTCTTCCAAATCACATAAACTGTGTGATATATTTCCTTTTCCTATTCCAAAGAACAAAACATCTATGTGCACACTATCCAGCATTCTTTTTAAACCTTATAAATCTGGACTAGAGATTGTTGTAGTTTTGCTGTAGTACATGAATGTAATTACATGAAATATATGTAATTAATTGCATTTACAATCCATTTACATTCTGCATTGACAAGTTTGAGTTCAAGTCAAATGCTATTTTACAAAAAGGTTGCAAAAATATACGTGCTCATCAACTTACATCAAATCATAATAAAAGTATATTGCACTTTTGAGAGACTTTTGAGTTCCCCTCCTCTCCTTCAGGCATTTTAAAGAACAAAATCACCTACCCTCCTCCACTGACCGACAAGAACATGAAGAACCGTTTACGGGAGAAGCTGAGTGACTATAACACCCCCATCCCCACTGTCCCATGTAAAAGTCCTTCTGAGGGGTCCAATGAAGGCCTGCGCTCCGGCACTGAGAGCAACAGCATCATTATCAAACCCCCAACTCTCCCCCTTACCTCTACGCTCAACGGGGTCACCATGGAGCTGGGCACAAGCCCCGCCCTCGCAGCTGAAGAGACAGACTCTGAGTGAGTAGTGCTTCCTTTCCTTTCATGCTTTCACACTGCCCGTCAAATGTACGGGGACACCTCGGCTTCTTTTCAGGTTTGTTTAAGTATTGTTTAATTCCACTGCTACTTTTCAACTAAGCAATATATTCAAAGACTTCCTTAACATAACATAGGTATGTGCTAATACATTGGTTATTTTAGCTTGACGTTCATAGCTTGATGTTCATTAAATGATACTGAAGTCTTCCTTGGTATGAAGTGCAGGTTTTTCCTAAATAATGATTTGACAGTTTTCTTTACCAAACACATATTGGACCTCTTTTGGCCCTAAGGTGGTTTAAACAGCTGGAAAGTTTGACTGTTGATGAAATCACAACAAGGGAATAAAATGTGTGGGCTTTTCTTTCAGTTTGCACTTTTCTAATTTCTGTGACATTAATGCAATAATAATGACCAAAAACGCTCATTTTATTAATATCATTTGAATAGCTAGGCATCCCCAAACTTTCCACAGGCAGTGTTTGTTGGAACTCCTTCTGAATTATGACTTCACTTTTGAATAGTGGAGACCAGGGAGAGTTGTAACACATGGTAGTTTGTAACACCATTAGTTTTACCAATACAGAGGTGATATCACTATTGTAAATTCCCACCACAATCCCCTACTGATATTAGAGTAATAATGAAAACTGAATTAGGTAAGAAAGTAAAATTTCATGTCGGGGTTATAAGCATGGTTAACACCTATATTAACCCCTTAAAAGGCTATGAGCCTGCCAGCAGGCCCAAAGTTTTATTACACACTTCTATAACCTAAGAATAGCTCAAGGGGTTTTAAGGGGCTAATGCATGTTGAATGTTCTAAATGAAATGGTCTCAATCAGCAGTTTCTTAGGTTTAATTTTATGTGTAAAATGTTTGCTAGTTTAAAACTTGCATGCTTAAAAACCTAGCAATGTCACGACCAACCAGGATAGGTTGTAACACTCCTTTACTGTTCAATAGGATGGAGGACTGGGACTCACAGAGACCAGAGAAGAATTAGCATTTCTGCCTTACACAAACACAATTCAATCAAAATGTGCTGTTTTTAAAACTTAGTTTCCAAATATTAGTGAAGGGCATTTTGGCTCTTCTCAGCGAGTCATATCAGTTGGCTCAGCGAGTCATATCAGTTGGCTCAACATTTACTGTTTCTAAAACAACAAGGAAAATTTGGTTTTCAATTATATGGGTTTAAGAAATATGATAACACTGACATGAGGAAGGGGGAAGATATTCTGTTTTTCATTACTGCTATAACCGACCCTGGTGGTTGGGTTAGGTTTTAACAACGGCTCTCTTTGTATTTGACATCATTTTGCTTGTTTTGTGAGTAAGCAGTGGATTTCTACACTATTCTTATTTGTAACAGACAACTATGAGTATCTTATATGAGAGTTTGAAAGGTAAAGCGCAAACAGCAACTGAGTTAAAGAGGCTGAAACAAAGGTGTTACAACCCTCCCCTGGTCTCCCCTACTTCACATTTGAAACGTGTCTATGGACATTGCCTGTTTGTTGTATTTTTGCAGTTGACTGAACTTGTCTCTCTCATTATCTCTCTTAGTGGGAGCAATGAAACCTCAATCTGAAGGAGCTGTGTAATTACACTACGAGTGACGTGTGTAGCATCAGGGATGTAGCTGTTGTGGATGTGTGTTTCTGTGGAGGACAGTCACTGCCTGCAGAACACTACGCTCCTATGGAGATCAGTATTGCCACAGAACTCACTCTACTTGCATGAGGAAAAAGGGAAGCATGTGTAAATCCTTACCAGGCCAAGGGGGCTCTGGTTACTACATATCCCAGCATGCCATAGCACTGAACTGACTGGGATGCATGGAACAAGATGACATTTTTGTGGTGTTGTCCATTCAAGGTTACCCAAGCGGATTGCACTGGTTACAAACTACAGTAATGAAATGTGTTATGTGAAGCGCTCCAGCTGTGCCTGTGAGAAACCTCCCTTAGACTTCATCAGTCTAAAAATGATGGCTTTTGAAGTGTAATATGTACAATAGTTCTTTTGTATTTTAGCTGTTAATAGTTTTTTGTAAAAATGAGATGTAATTAGCCCGTGTAACAAATTGCCAATAATGAATGTTTACTTTTGTTATCTTTGTTTACTGTTACATTTTTAACTGCGTTATTTTGAACGTTGAATATTGTGTGGCCATCTGTGTGACTATGGACTATTCCAGTGTTCAGCCTTTAGCCTAATGAAGGAGTTTTCCATCCAATATCAGTCAAATATACTGTGATACTCTAAATGGCATATATTATATTAGATCACTATATCTAATGCTGTTTTTATTATGTCATGCTAAGGTTTGTACAGTCAACACCAGACAGTGTTTAAGCTGAAGAGTACATAAGAATGTACATTCTTCAGTAAAGCATGCCTTCATTCCTCAGCCACTGCCTAAGTGCTATACAGAATTAGTGTTCATGTTATACTGTGTAAACCTCAGTTGTCTGACTGGGCTCTGCTGAACACTGAGTGACACATAACACTTCCTCCCTCATTTACTGATTCAGGGACCATCTTTTCAGTTTGTTTGCTTTTGTTTCTGTAGATAACGTATGTAATGGTCAGACCATGACCGTACTTATCCTAAAGCAAATGAACGCACAAGTTAAATGCAGACATCTATGGTTGTATATAGCTGGTAACAAGTAGTCAGCAAGTAAATATACAATATCAATATTTTTATACCATATTTCATCCAATACCAAATTAAAAAGAACATGTACTTGCTGCCTTTAACCTTCATTCCTTACAGCAAAGCCAGGAACCATGGATAAACAAGCTGTTTTTGAATCCATCAGTGCTTTCTTTTCATTTTCCCCCCAAGAGTTAATGCTGAATGAATTACAGCCAAACTTTAATTTTGAATTGGAAAGGAATACATGGATTTAGATGCTAAATCTATGTTAAACGTACCAGAAACTATAAAAACTATGGTAACTGTGCTACATAGATTTTGGAGAAGTAGCTAAGGAAAAAACTTTCTAAAAAGAAAGCTACACTCTTAAAAAAGATGGTTCTTCAAGAGTCCTTTAGTAACACGAACGGTACTATTTAGAACCTATGTAGAATCTTTTCATGCTTAAATAGTTTTTTGCATGATGAAATGGTTTTCAGATTGATGGAGAATGTGTTGTACATGGTTCTATATAGCACCAAAATGGGTTCTGCTGTTACAATGTCAAGCTTATAACAATAGAAGAACCTTTTTGGTGCTATATAAACCATTTTCACAAAGGTTCTATATAGAACCATATTCAACACGTTTTCCATTAATCTGAATAGCCATTTCAGCATGCAAAGAAACTTTTAAGCATGAGATGGTTGTTTTCTTGAACCCATGATTCTAAATAAAACAATTCCCTTTACTAAAAAACCCTTGAAGAACCAACTTTTAAAAGAGTGCTCCTATATTTCTTTAAAAAAATAAAGAAAATATATATAATAAAATAATAAAAATTATATATATATATATATATATATATATATATATATATATATATATATATATATATATATTCCCTTATGACTTTTGTTTTTTGCTCAGTTTTCACCCTGGCCAACTGATCAGCAGTCAAAGACACTGGATGCACAAGTGAATTTATATGTTTGTTGGCACTGAAATAAAAATGTAAACTGTAAATAAATGAACTTTGGGATGGTTTTATAAATGCATGTGTTTTTGTTTGTTATTTGTCTTTGTATTGATACTTGATCTATTTTTTTGTGTATTCAGAACTGTATATCGTGCTATTAAGACAACAAAAATACTCATTTTATTTATTTAGTTATTTATTTTGAAATCTTTTCTGATATAACACATCAGAAAAGAAATTGTTTTTTTCCTTTCACTCAGTATGAAATATGATCTTTGCTCGCCCCCTAGCGGTAACACAGGTTAAACATTCACACGTTTTAGTTGACAGAACCATTTAAAAACATTACACACATTTTTCCACATTTTCACTCTGTGAGAAGTTCTTGCCTGTGGTTTTTTAAGGGGGTTTCCGTTTTCAGAAGTGTATATTCCTAAAACCAGAAAAGAAATGGAGAAGAAGAAGTAAACCGAGGTATCAACCAACTTGAACTACAGTGGAACTTACATCCAGCATCTACCAGCAGAGGAACTGAAGTGTGTTAGCTAACCCAGCATATGTAACCCAGTGTAGAGATTGGGCTTTATGTGAAATACAAGATGAATTCCAAGAACTGTAGCGTTACTTTTTAAGACCATTTATTTCAGTTATCCTACAGGCTAGCATGGTGTTATTTTTCACCTGAGAAATCAGCTCGACCGGTCCTTTATTTAATAAACCTGCTATAAAACGGGGAGAACAAGAAACTACAGCAGAAAGGATAAGAGGATGTGTGGAAACAATACTGTTGAAGAAACTGACTAGAATTGAAAAAAATTAATACCTATAAATTAGTCTTAAATGTTTATTTCTTACGATATTTCCTCGCGAAACCCAAACCTGCGACGAAATTTCAAATTTTCAAAAATAACGGTTTCTGGCCCACTGCCGTAACGTCTCCAACGTAAACATACGTTTCAGAATCAGCACTGAACAGAACCAGAGCTCTGAACGTTACGGTAACTTCGTGTTTGAAGAAATGGAGTTGAACATTACATTTTACCACACAAATAGCGTTTATTTAGATGTGTTAATAGGTTATCTTTGTTAACCTGGCGGCCTGAAATGTAACGTTAGCAACAACCTTTTTTCGTGTTTTTTGTTTCTGTAGTCGGTTTTGGCCACCTGCTGGGGGAGGTGGTAGTAAAAGTAGCTAGCTAACGTTAGCTAGCTAAAGTAGGCTAGGTTACTAGATTCAACGTTAACACTCGTTTGTGTGACGCAAACCGGCTAGATATCAATATGACTTACGTGAAACTCCTAACTTAGTTATTAAAAACGCAATAGACATGTTATAACTCTCGTGCGTTCGAACTTGCTAAAACCAGCTCCAGTCGCGGCTCCTTTAAGACCACCCGTCGCTGTCACTGACGACATTTCCTGGTGTGGGAATCAAGCGTCTCGGCGTCTCTGAAAATCAACAGCAGTCCGAAACACACCATCGCAGGGATTTTCAGCAGCTGCCATGCGGCCCTGCGCTACTGTCCGGCGGAGAGGTGCACGCCTGTGTGTGTCGGGGATCGCGTTTTGAGTTGAGTGTTTGCGTTGGAGCGAGCAGAGGAGCGGATCTGGTGGTGGTTGTTGTTCGGTGGTCTGACAGCAGCAGCAGGCGGTGGAGGAGGAAGAGGGGCGACGCTCCCGTTAATGAAACTCCGCTTCGAATTGCGAGCAGGGTGAGTGAGAAACTTAAGATCTCCTCAATTCAGTGGTCTCATACATGGCAGACCGGCCGTGTGCGGCTCCTTAGCTCCGTTCCAGGGTTGAGTTAGGGGCTCCTGCGCTCCGGTGCGTTTCTTTTAGCCCGCGCTGCTCTGTGCATTGCTTCCTTCTCCTGATGTGCTGTGTGCTTGTTTCACCAATAGCTGTCAGATAGTGTTGTTTTTTAGGCGTTTATATTGGGTTACGCGGGTGTGACAAGACTGCAAGCAGCAGTGGTTTGATAAAAACGAGAAAAACAGAGTAAAACTCAATATCGTGATATTGTTCTCTATGATGATAGACGCTCCGGCGGCGTCCAAAACCACATACTATACTATAACGTTACATGCTGTGTGCAATAATGATGATGTACTCTTTTGATATCCTGTTTAGTTTGGGAGAGTGGCGTTTTGGCCTGTGTTTGTTTGGGTTTTGGATGAATTAAGGCATTCACATGATCCAAACAAATCTTAATAATAATAATAATAATAATAATAATAATAAAAGTGATGATAGTAGTGATAATAATAATACACTTCAGTAATGCACTTTGATCATGCCATGTCAAATGGATTACCAATACGATTGGTTTTACTGCAAGATATATAGCAATCAGAATCTGTAGAATTGAAAAATACAGCTATTGATTACTAAATTTCTGTTATTGGATTTTCGTGTTTTTTTTTAGTTAGCATTTATGTAGCCTGCTGAAATATTAATATTATCCTAGTCCTACAGTACAGTGGCTATATAAAGGGAGCATTTGGTTGCCTGATTATTACATTGATCCAGAAGCTGTTGCACAGTGGGGAGTGCCATTTGGGGTCAAGGCCTCACTTACTACAGTATTGACAGTACCACATTTTTCAGTTACTGAGCCATGCTTTTTTTTATTGAGAAATCCAAACTTGACTTCATAGCTGTAACAGCTGTAGTCCAACGTAAGAACAATGTGTGTTGAAAAGCCAGTGCAGATCCAAAGTAAACAGCTTGTGTGTATTTATCTATAGTGTGCAACAGAGGCAGCTGGTGATAGTGTGATGAAGTATTTCCCTCTAAGCACACCCCAACATAAAAGGAACGGACATCATCTGAATGCTACAGCAAATGAAAAATTGATGTTGTTTATCATCTGCAGCCTTTTATTGATATTTTGTATGCACTTTGTGCAGAGAGTCCATTATGAATGGATTTAAAAATGTAAGAAACTGATATAATACACTGCCTATTCCCACATCATTTTAAGGGACTGGATGAGTGCCTGTATTGTAACACATAAAGCAGTCTGATTTTTGGAGCTCATCACTGACCGATTTCTGATCATCTGCTTTCAGGGAGTCTAATGGGCGAAGGACCAAAATCTTATGATCCAAGTGCTGGTGAGTTTGTTTTTTTCTTAGCCAGTTAAATTGTTCAACAAGACATGGCCTGCAAATAATGGGTAATCAGTTGTTAATTATTTCATTTGTATGTGTTTTGGGATCACTTTCAAGAACAGTCATCAGATGGGAACTTCTAATAATGGACAGTAAACATAATGTTATATGAAAAGCGGACTTAGGACAGGGCCCTGTTGGACACCATGATGGGAGGGAGTGGAACTGATTTACAATGGCAGTGGTAACTATACACTTCAGTGCTGTCAGAGCTCTACCAGAGAGACACACATGGAACCACCCATTTAGAAATGTGACTTACCAACAAACAAAAACCCATTATAGAAATCAGATGCAAGGGAGAAAGTCCTCTAATGTGTTAGCTGGATAAGAAATAGTTAATCAGAGATTGCTTCCTAATGTTGCAGTAGTAGTGGGCAGATTGTAAGTTATTACCTAATTGTGGGTTTATTTTATCTGTACATATCTGTATTGACAAAGTAATCTAAAAAGAATGAGTAGTCTAGTATTCTTATTTACAAATGTAAGGTTTTAGGCAGTCTCAGAGGTTACACTGGACTGTGATGTTCTAATAGCTGTAACAGGTCATAGCTGAAAGAGTGGCATTCATCAATAAACCATGGAAATTCAACACCTTGTTGATTTCCATCGAACAGGCTCACCTGACTATACAACTTGGTGCTTCCATTATGTTCCTATACAACTACTACGTTCCATTCCAAAATGCTTCTTTCCCCACGTGATGTTGCTCATTAATTTATTATTAAAGAAACTTTCGTAAATGCTTAAGAATTCATTTTTGTGACTCAAGGTTTAAAATGTTTTGACTGTAACTCCACCTAAAGCCTAGCACAGCCCATGCTGGCAGCTTTATTGTCTGAATGGCAAGAAAACACTGATCCATAACAGTCTTTTTTTTCTAGTTCATTTCACATTCTTCAAGAGCTCAGGGAAACATATTTTAACCCCTTTTTAGCTTTGTGGAAAATAAAATGTGTCATTTTTCATAGTTTTTTTTAATTGGAAATTATGAGTTATTTAATTGGCCTGTGAGTAAATCTGGTGCTCTCTAATGATAGGCTATGTTGTTTTTTCCCTGACAGCACATGTTTTACTGGCTGTCCTATTCTTATCTTCAGTTGTCTGTGTCCCTTCCCTTTGAGTAATCTGTAGAGGAAGCCCATCTATAAACAAATCCCAGTAGTTCAGCCTGTCACCAAGCTCTTTCCTCATTCATGAAATTCCAACTGTAGGTTGTTAGTGAATGAGGAGGTTGAGGCTGAGGCCTGGGTCCTGTCATTTTCACAAGGGGGAGAACGGGAATGCAGCTGAAGCTTTGGAGTTTCAGAGCGCAGTCCCACATGCTTTGTTCCCAGACTGGCTTTTGTTTGCTCTGAGGTCAAGCCACTGCACTGAATAGTGAGTTGGCAGAGCAGCAGTGTTTTCTACTCTGTGGGGGCTTTTGGCTCCCAAAAGGAGTTTCAGGGTTTTTCAACTGTTAATCCAGCAAGACATGTGCTGCTGCAGCCGCCGACACCTCCGCTTTATCGCAAACTGTGCCATGACGTGACAGATCTAAGCAAATCCGTGTGTGGATTTATGTTGCAATGTTTTCTGAAGTTGCTGAAATGTAACCTGGAAACGTCCAGAAAATGCAGCCTTTGCTCTCTCATTACGAATATTCTACCCTCTAGAGGAAAAGTGCCAAACTTGTAAACCCAGCCTTTAGGCTTGGAGGACTGCAAGGCCTGTTTGCATAATTGATGTAGCAGCATTTATTAACCCCTCAAGCTCTAGACTTATTTTTCAGGTATTAATCTTAAATCTTAAAGTTATCCAATAACCACCAACAATTATTCAGTAATAGCTTGGAAGGAAAAGTGTGTAGTTTATCAACGTGAGAAATTAAAGATTGGACCTGCTCAAGGGCTCTTACATTTTGATGCAGTGAACACACTTGAGAGAAGGGGTCTAGGATAAGGTACTGTACGTAGCTCACTGAGTATTCTGACTCTCACATAGAGTGAAGAAACCTGTTTTTTGTTGCATGTTTATGAAGCCACCAGGTCATTCTACCACTGTGGTTGTAAATGGTGTCCCACAGCTTTGAAGATATGAAAATGAACACAGAATAAGAATGAACTGTACAAAGCACATATATGTGTGTGTTTTTTGTTCAGTTCCTAAATTGAACATCACAAAAACTATGATAATTCTTCTTTTTGATTTTTTTTTGTTTAGTTTAGTTTTTTTAGGCCATGTTGTGCATGAGAAACAGCTTGTCACAGCAGTAACTTCATAGATGCTAGGTTTTTTATTTGAATCAGCAGTTTTGCTGCTTGTTTTTCAGTTTAAATTATAAAAATGCATTTAAATGGTTGTCTGTCATAGCTTTAAAATTATATATATGTAGTCTTATTTGGATAATAATTGTTAATGTTAAAGATGTTAATGTAACAGACTAAGTTTAATACTCGAATTGCATGTCAACATTCGTACCTCGCTTACCGCATCAACTGTATAATAGCCATGCTATAGTCAGCCCATAGCAAGGCCATCCAGCTCAGCAGTGGGCAGTGAGAGGCACACAGTGAACCTAAAAGCCCTGGATGCTCATGGAGCCCTGGCACAACGCTAATCAACATACTGTACATTACAGGAGCCTCTCTCTCCCTCCCTCCCTCTCTCTCTGGCACAGCTTTTCCCACTAACTGAGGCAGGCCAGTCCAGTTCACAGGCCTCAAACTCTGGTGCTAAGAGTGGCTCTCATTGTGAGAGAGAGGCTGCCTGCTAGCTATGAATTCCTCTAGTGCTGTGAACTCAGTTTGCCAAGAGAGGGGGTCTTTGTCATGCTCTTAATGGGCTCTCTTGTTCAGGGGGGTAGTTTCTCCCAGGATAGGCTTGGTATTTTCTGTCCTCTATTCATAGGTGTGTCTTCATCTGACAGTTAATTTGTTCAAGTGTGATAAGAACATACAGTGAGTAAACACATGTATTGCCAGAGGAGTTTTGATACTGAGGCTGCACCCATTTTTGCTTTTTTAATAAGTGTGTCTTACTCCTCTTCTCTGTGGTCAGACTTAAGTTCAGCCATACGTTCATTGTACCCTATTATCAGTGAGACTTATTTCCAGGTTTCCTTTTTTTGTTGCTGCAGAGTTGCCATCCACCATGCTAAGATAAAAACACGAAACTGTGTATTGAAGATGCTAAAGCGACTGGACAAGATAAGGTTCCGAGGACAGAAGCGAGATGAGTTCTTGGACCTTGCTGAGTCGCCCAATGCGTCGGACAGCGAATGTAATGATGACCTCTTGATGAAACCTCGCGTGTCCCTCAAAGATGCGGAGGAACTGCGTGACCCTGTAAGTGGCTTTTTTACTTAGAGAAATTTTCAGCACTTGTTTCCTTCAAAACTGTCCTTCAGCATTGTAGTAAGCCATGTGCAGTTGGCGTATTATGTGATGTCTATTAGTGTAATACTGGCTTTTTCCAGCAGTGAATTTACATGCTCAAGGAAGACTAATGACTAAACAATATATTATTGCTCTCTGGTATATTATTTAATATAACAAATGCTGAGTGTGTGACTTTTTGAAAATTGTGGCAACAATTTAAATCACTTTCTTACTAACTCAAAGTATAGAGTACAGATTCTAGTTAGAGACAGCATAACATTACTTTTTCTTATCCAATAGCAATTTTGAAACCTTAAGTATAGATCAACACCCATACCTATCCATACCTATCCTGAAACAGCTGACACTCACTCTGTGATGTGATGTTATTAGCTATATATTACTTTTAGTAAGATACTAGTGTGTGAGTAGTTTGAGCATGATATCCTACTTTTATATCTTAGGTGCTTCAATTAAAAATAGCTCTAAAATATAGAACAAATCTTTAAAAGCTTCTATATTTTAAAGCTATTTTTGAGTCTGAATGAGACTGGGGATTATTTAAAACTGTGCTACACATTATGCTGGTTATTATTATGCTTATTACACGACGCTGGGTACAATGCGTTCAGAGTGACTCTTGCTGTAAAAAGTATTTGTTTTCGAAAATTCATGGATCTTAAATTGATGCTGAACGAAATATGTGTACTATTCTCTCTGGAACAATTTACCATACTCAAATTAAGCATTTATGAGAGTTTCCATTTTAATCCTGAACTGTTCTTAATCTGTCCACAGAAAAATAGCCTTAGCACTGGCTGATATTTGCAATGGCTGATATTTGCCCCCTGAATGGAGCCCTCTGTCGGTCATGCGTCACATTTAACAGGAAAAGGAACATTGTTCAGGCTATTGATTATTGATTATGGTGACACAATTTTTGCGCGAAAGACTGCAGGTCACCTAGCAACGAGGTTTCGCCGAGCTGGTAGCGAACGAAAAAGGAAAAGGGAAAGACAGACGAACATTTGGAGATGAATGGGCTTATTCGCATTCATAAGCAGCGCAGTTGGTTTCCTGGTACATTAAATCTGCAACGAGAGACTGTCAAACACTAACTAAAAGATGCGAAGCTGCGAAGATGAAGTGGCTTCTCTAATTTTCCTGTTCCACCTTAAATGGTGCCACTTTTACATTCGGCGCCTCAGTCAGAATTTAAGGTGGAACTGGAAAGTTCAGCAAGAAGCTGGCAAATGAGAAGCGACTTCAGCCTCGTAAAACAGCGGAAAGCTGAGAGACATTTTACGAGAAACTATTCAACTTTTGAGGAAAAGTTTTCTGCCGGAGTTGGAGGATAAAGCTTAAAGCAGAGCAGAGTAAGTCTGGCAGGTAATCTGTTAAGACACTTGAAGTGCTCTATCATAATGCAGTGTAGAGCTGAAAAAATAAAGTAGGTTGGGTTGACTCCACCCAGGGTAGCTTTTGAGGCTGCTGAACAGGCTCAACAGAAAAAAACAAATGGGTTGCTTACTGATACAGCTATTAAGCTTCTTTACGTCTCGTCACATAGTAATAAGAGAATTTCCAGTAGACTCTTGGCCATGTCTGTGTGATATCTTGATTATTTTTGGTTCGTAGTTTCGGAGTTAAGACCAGCTTCTTGCTGAGAGGGCTCCTGTTTTATTAATACAGGGTAAGATGGTCATGTCATGTTTGCATATTTTGAATGGCTGCAAGAACTAATTGTTCCTTTTTCTATACTTGCATCCATGTTGGTGTTCTCTTTTTTGCATGCTTTTTTATCTTCATACTTTAATTCGAGTTAAATGTTCTGTCTTGTCAAACATGATAGTATGGGGGGGCAATTTGTGTTCAGAACCCATGAAACTCTCTCTTCGCTTTGCTTTTCCTTGCTAGTGAGATCAGTTGACAGATTGGTTGTGTCTCTACGAGCTTCTGAAGGGCGGCTGCTTTGGCACCAGTTACCTTGGATACGGCTCCCGCTGGGGCCTTTGATTGGTGACCTCAGCCTTGTTCTGCAGAATCTTGGTAATGTTGTACTTCCAGGAAGATGATGGTTTAATGTCCTGGCCAGGCTGGAGTCATAGAGCCCGAGCAACGACGTGCTGACTGCACGGCTGATTTACTGAGTGTAATGGAGAATCAATTATCTGATGGAGGAGACAGAACCTGTTGAACATTGAAGCAACTGTAAAATGTGAAGTAACTGTAAAATTGGTCTGTTCTGCATCTGGGAGATCCTTGTTTTATGTGAAAATGCTCAGATTTAGCAAATGCACCTTGTTTAGTACTGTGTTTTTGTCATGGTAATGCATTTGTTTTATGCTGTAGATGTAGATCTTTGACAAGCCTTTTGCAAAAACATTCAGTGGTCCTAAAATGTTTTCTCACCTAGTTCATAGGCTCAAATAGCCTATTTACTGAAGGCGTGTTCAGTTGCTGCTGTCTCTTGTTCCCTTGGTGTGTTTTGAATGCATACCTGTGGTATTTAACCTCACTTTCATACTCTCTTGCTTTGTGCATCCAGGCTGGCCCAGGGTCCATCGCCATGGCTGCTGCCATCCAGGACTACCAGAGAACTGAGTCGGACAGGCTCAATGAAGTCAAAGGTCACCTTGAGATTGCCTTATTGGAGAAGCACTTCCTTCGTAAGTACTATTTCAGCATCACTTTTATACTGCAGTAACTGGAGCTCGGCACTGAAGGCTGCACCCTCATTGTTTTGTGGCCAAATATGAAATCAGGTTGTATAAGAACGTATGTTTTTTGGTAGGTCCGTCAACTAACCCAATGGTTAATTCAGTAAGGCTGTCCCGTATAACATTTTACAGACTTTGAATACTTGTTGTTATTTCCAAAAAAGTACTTAAAGACTCATTCTTAAAATCACCCTTACAAATAATAATATTTAAAGTGTTTTTTAGTCACCCACTTGATGGATACACATCCATTTTACACATCCATCAGTGTTTCATTTCACACAAGCTATGCTGAATTTTGACAGACGTCAAAACGCAAACCTATTTTTTATTTTTAATTTTTTTTGTGCACAAGTGAAGCATAAATTCCATGGAAATCCGGTCAAATCACACAGTCCCACTTTCTGTAGTGCTATAAACTCAACCTAAAGTAATAACACACTTAAACGTGATGATCTTCTTGGTGTGGTTGTTGCAGAGCGTCTTCTCTATTGCATCTCTAAAAAGTTATTTTGATTTTGTTGAAATAAACCGTTCTCACATTTTTCCTGTCAAGTTTTAAACCTGCTGTTAAACTGTTTAAATATAAAAGAATGGGAGAAAAAAAGGTGGTATTCCCACCTGTGGTTATGTGATGGAGTCACGAAATACTTGAGTATTCAAATCTGTCAGGCCAGTACTACATTTCAGTGGTCACAAAGCACAAACTGGTTCAGTTAATTGATGGGATTAATTAATGGAACTTCCAGCTGTCATCCAGATCATTGAAATGTCATGCTCATGAATTGTAAGCTTCACCCAGCACCAGAGCTACAGCTATATTGTGTGTGGGTGTGTTTGTGTGTGTGTGTGTGTGTGTGTGTGTGTGTGTGTTGTTGGTCCTGTCTCACTATAAATCTTCCTGTGTTTGTCACCTCTAGCAGTGGAATGCAATCACCCTCAGTAGGATCTGAGCAGGCTTTATTCATTTATTCACTGTGTGTGGCTAAGCTGTGTGACCTGTACCACCTTTCCATTAGTGTGCAGATTAGCCCTTCGCTGGTTAAATGGTCGATACACACACACACACACACACACACACACATATAATTACATATTCATTCTCTTTTTAAACTAATAGAGCTTCTCTCCTTTTGACCTCTCATATGTTTAACACCTGATAAAACATAACAATGAGTTCTGTACCACATGTCCACATTTTGATTTGTGATACTTTTATGGCTCATCGTACATTAGACATGTCAAGAGGCCAGCTGGTTCTAAATTTAGACTGTGTGTGGCTCTGTTGAACGGGAAAGCTGCAAAGGCCACACTAGGCCTTTCATATTGCTGCCTGCTGCCTGTAAATCTAGGCAAGGCTTATTAATAGGCTGTTACACAACACAAGCCTCTCCATTTAGAAGAAAGACTGTTATTGATGAACTGCTGGGGGTCTTTGACTCTCTCTTTTGTTCTGAAAATTTAGCAGAGCAACCTCAAAGCTATGAATGATGTTTGCTGTGGGGGAATATTTTACTAGAATGAGGGGGCAGCATATGGTGTACCTGTTTCACAGTTATCAAGAAGCCACTGTGTTGGTAATCCAGCAAGATTGTTGCATTAAGGGGAGGTTCTAGGGAAGATTTCCCAGAAACAGATTAGACCTTGTCTTGATTTTGTTAAAGGAGAACGATCATTAACATTGTAATTTAGTCCTGCACCAGGCTTAAGCTGCAATTAGGAAAGCTCACCTGAACATCTTAGTTAGGGAAGTGTCTTTGTTTGCTTATGTGTTATAGTTCAGTCTTTTCTTATTCACTGTAATATTTTATTAATGGAAAATGACATGGTAAAATACTATTTGATGAAGTCCTGTACAAGCTATTTGAGTTGTGTTTAGCCTAAAAAGGGCAGTAATAATAGTATCTGACTTCAGTGAGAGCAGGACTGGCTAGACAAGATGTTTGCCTTCACCCCACCCTTGTATGTGGGAATTACTTAGGCTGTTAAGCTCCCTCTTTCACACCCTTGTTGGTTCAACTCTTTGCATTTGTACAGAAAGCGTAAAATAACTAATGTTCAGTTTCTGTGGAAAGAGGTGGCGACTTCCTTACGGTGAAATTGCAGACATGCTAAAAATCAACCTAAGAGACATGGCAGCCTTTTCCTTTCTTTTGGCACAACGTCGTTAGATTCAGTAGAAACGTTCTGGGAAAACTCTGCCACTTTTTCCATGAAGTGCTCAGTCACGGGACTTGGCTTTTTGTTCTCATAGCCATTCTTACCATGTTCGTTTGGCAAAGACAGGCATGGCTGCTCATGCACACAGTGTGAAGGGACGTTGTCGTCTGGTTAGAAGGGCTTTTGTCTGACTCGTTTAACTGCATAAGCAATTGGGTCATTCATTAGCATCTTTTCATGCATGCTCCAAAGCTGCATGGTGTACGTCAGTCGCTCTGAGAGCGCAGGCTAACAGTACAGGGCAGGTTGTTTGCAGGAGAGCCTGCAGCAGTGACAGTTTGTTTTAAGTGTCATGGGACACAAGGAGACAAGTCCTAACTTGAGAGATCAGATTAACAACATCTGTGTTATGAGTGTTGAAGAACACAACAATGCCATTTATCCTTATTTTTTTAACAGTTCACTCATTTCCAGTGGATCTGTGCTGTTGCCGCTAACTCATGAAGTTTACTTAACTAATCTTAATTAGTGCAGTTAAGAACATGCGGACACAATAAATCATCTCTTTCTTAAATTGCTGGTAACGCATTTTCCTCCCTGTTTGATCCTTTGGACCTTGCATAGTAGTCTAGGCTTAAGCCCAGCTCCTTGCACGCTATATGTTAACTATAGCTAACTATATATAATATAGCTAACTAACCAAAACAATAGCGAATTGGAACATTACAGATCCCCTCAAGAGTCTCCACTGTAACTAGAGTACACAAGCTGTATGAATAAGAGTGAGAGGCTACAATCGCAGAAGAGTTGGAACAATTGACTGTATATACACTGTATGGCCAAAAGTATGTGGACACCTCCCCTGATCAATGAGGTTGGGTGTTTCAGCCACACCCTTTGCTAACAGATGTATAAAATCAAACACATAGCGATGTAATTTCCTTAGACAAATTTTGGCAGTAGAATTGATTGTATTGAAGAGCTCTTTGACTTTAAATGTGGCACTGTCATAGAATGCCACCTTTGCTCCAAGTGATTTCTTGATATTTCTGACCTGCTAGATCTGCCCCAGTCAACTGTAAGTGCTGTTATTGTGAAGTGGGATTGTCTAGGAACAACAACAGCTTAGCCTGAAAGCAGTAGACCACACAAACCCATAGAGCATTAATGAATAATTACTGAATTATTGAAAGTAATAATCCACTCAGAGAAGTCCGTTCACATAGCCATAACAAAATGCATTGCTTTTCAAATGAAAAAAATCTTTCTTTAGAGTCAATTTGGGTAGTTTAGACAAATGCAAAAGGCATTATTAATTATTTGGATCATTTAACAACCCTTGTGACAAGACAATACGTATCACTATATTAAGTTATTTTTTTTAGTTTGATAAGTTGACACAATGACAGAATGCAGTAGTAGTGCAACATTTAAAAATACAAAATACTCAGAGTTCAATGATTTTTTTCTAATACTGCACTACAGTTATTCTCCCCTGGACACCTGGAATCAAAGGTTGTGTTTTCTAACCGCTGTACAAAAGCTTAGACAGCCCTACTAAATCTTCTAAACTGCTTTTGATGAAACGAGCAGTTGCTTGGTGTTCTGGAAGTACTAATCATATCCATGCTATCCTCAGAAAAGCTTATCAGAACATAATTTAATACAGTAACAGTATCATATCATAATCTTCCAAATTGCCTGCTATCAAAAGAGCAAATTAAGCTCTCCCACGAGTTAGCTTAGGACTTGCTTTAGCCCAACCCTCTCTGACTCTGGTACTGGGTTTGGCAGGTGAGCTAACAAGGCAACAGGAGCTGTTAGGCTTCCGGTGTTAGAAACAGAAGAATCTGATCTTTTATTCCAGTCAGGAACTCACTCACTTCACTGGCCTACTCAATATTTACAAGCTGTTACTGTTTCGAGGGTGTGTGTGTCATAGGCAGTGTCGCAGTGCTGGCACTTCTGCCTGTCAGGGTAACAGTTCCCTGTCCTCAGTGAAACACAAGCCCATAAGGTTAAATGTGTGTCTGGCAGGAATACAGATTACCAGCCAAGATAGCAGATGCAGCACTTCTGCCAAATCAATGATCGAGTGAATGAAGTTTTATGTGGTTTGAAATCATTAGCCTTTGTGTAAATGTAATTTTAATAAGTGTTGTTATTGAGAAGTCATGCATGTTTAAAAGCTTTCCTTCCAGCACACCTGAAGAAATCTTGTATCTGTACTCTCGCAGGGACCAAAATCTGCCAACAAATGACAGTATTGCTGTGGTTTGCATTTCTGGGACCAAAGAGCCCATCCCACTGATGTGCCATATACTGCAGTGTACTGTGGGTCAGTAGAGCTTCCTCAGATGCAGTGTCCCAGCATTTTTGATGGGTCCTCAGTGTCCCCACATGAAATGGGCTCTCACCTTTGTATAGTCTAACTTGAACACGATGCTCTTGTTTTTGGCTGTGGTTCAGTGGCACTTTATTTGGTGCGAGTACAGATGGATTGGATGCTTGATCAGAAGTCACAGCTGGTGGAGTAGCAGGGTTCGAGTTACATCTAAAACCAGGATCTTTAAGTGACTTTTTCTGATTTAACACACCTGATTTTATCACAAAAGGCATTAGGGCTGTACTATATATGATTTGTTAAGCATTATTGTGATATTGGCCTTTGCAGTGCCAATGTTGCATAAGTCTACAATATGCAAATGCAGTGACAAACTGTGATCTAATTTCTAATTCTAATTTCTGCTAGCACCTCTGTGGAATCCACATGAACATTTTTTGCCCTTTCTATATTAAACATGGACATCTGAAGCTTGTAAAAGGTATTCCATGTTCAGGGCATTTGAGGCTTGTAACAGATATATTAACATGCATTTTACTTTGTAGCAGTTTTACAGTGTCTTCTTCAAGGCCCTGTTACAGGGATGTCACTGTTCTCCATTTCTAACATCTGAGTGAAACACATAACTGCTGTGTTGTGGACCTCCAGGACTACAATTATCTATTTAAAATCCTAGGCTAATTACATACTAAGGCATGTTATTCAATAACTACATGGACTAATGCAGATTGGCTGAGTTATTCTTAGGTAACATATGTATGTAGTAAAACCATGGATCTGCCATTGGGATACTTCAAGAAATCTTCACCATACACCATATGTCACAATACTTATTATTTCAGACATTTAATCAGTTGGAACTGAGAAAAAAGATCCAGTAGTGCTACATTTTAAAAATGCTGTCAAAAACTGTGAACACCATGGTTTTTATTCAATATTTGGCATACCGTGTTGCACTAAAGCCAGTTACACAGGACTAATTTTGCTCTATTTACAATGAAACATGCAGTTGCATGCAATATGTTCAGAAAAGCGCACTGCGTTGTATTGTATTGTATTGTATTGTATTGTGACATAATTTATCACAATAACAATATATATAGTCATATTGCCCAGCCCTAGGTTAAGTCACTTCTAGGCTAAATGATAGCATTTAAATATGTCAGATTGAGGCTCTGACTTGCCTGGCTTGATCCCTGGTAAAACTGTTGTCAGCCTTTTTCTTTTCACTTGAGCACCAATTAATCAGTGATGGATTTGCGTCTGTAGTCGTCAGAACCGATTATGGCGCTACACTGTGAGTTCTATTATGTGGACAGATAAACGGATTAGATTATTAGTTCAGCAGCTCAGCCAACCTCTAGCAAGATCAACACTACTAAACAAGTACACCATGGAACCACATCACTGATACATTTGAAGCTTTGCTGCAGGCTGCCAGGGTCTTCCTCACTGCACAGGGCTCAGGTGTCTCCTCCATTGCACCTGTCCTTGACTAAGCACCAGGGGGTCTTTACAATGAGGACAGTGCCACTGGCCGAGGCTGAGCCAGGTCTGAATTATAGATGAGGGTGGTCTTGTTTTCCAGGTAACCTTGAAGCAGGTGTAGTTTGAGGAAGTTGGCTGTACTCAGCAGGTTGTAATGTTGGAGAGCAGATTTCTTTTTCCTTACTTGATTGCAGCTGTATGTTCTTCATAAAGCTGAAGGTGTATGAAATTGAATGGATCTGTTTAAATTCCCTTGTCTTGAAGTTAAATGTCTGATGCATTTTGGTTTTGTTAGAAGAGAATCAGAGTTGACTGGCTGTGTAAACATAGCCTAAACACAGTCCATGAAGGAGTTTACTCTGAAACAAACATGAGGCAGGTTGATGGAGATTTGAAGAGACATTTAGGCTCAAGAGAATTTAGATCTTCAAACAAGTGGTGCACAAGTTGATGCTGGGAGCAAGTTGACTTTCAGGTGTATTTGCTTGAACAGATTCCAGATAACCAGTGGTTCCCAACCTGTTTGACCCTGCCAAAATCTAGGCTGTGGTCTATAATCCCGTCGCTCTTGACTCCTGAACTAAACGCACTAGAGCAAACTTATTCACATTTCTCCATACAGATGATATAGACTTCATAGCACTGGAAGATGGCTCTGCAATCTACTTTTGTTGTAAACACATGCTACACTGCTTCCTCTGCTGCTATTCCTAGTAGGTTCTAGGTCAAGAGTTATCACACGTCGACCACTAAATGCACTGAAGCGCATGACATTGCTAACCATAAATAAATGAAAGAACAACTATCTGTTTTCAGTTTTATTACAATTAAAATGACATGGGACAGTGACACGTTTAGCAAATAGCAGCAGTATGTAGTGAGGTTAGCTGCTTGGTGAGCCCCACTGCAATGCACCACCTTTTTTCTCGCATGTGAAATGATGTGTTGAACTTACCTATTGAAGTTGTAATTTGCGTGGCACTGTTTTTGAAATTGTGTCAGGAATTCCCTCATCCATTCACGGCTGTGTCCCTGTACTGTGCTGTTCTTTTTCCCTCAGAGGAGGAGCTGAGGAAACTTCGAGAGGAGACGAATGTCGAGGCGCTGAAGCAGGAGCTGGAGAAGGAGCGCTCGAAAAGAGTCGACCTCGAACAAAAGATGAATGAAATTCTCAAAACCAGGTAGGCCCATTTTCTCTTTTATCATGCTTTGTTTCCCAGCAAAGTCTGTTACTTCTGCACTGCAATAGTTCAGTCACATCCTGTAATAAATATTTATGTGTTACTCATAGGCTAGAAGACTCTCCGCCCCCACCTTCCAAAGCACATGGCCCTACTGTCAATGGAACAGGTAAGCTGCAGGAGTTGTCTACTGCTTTGACTTCTGTTACACCCCATAGCTCTTTTTGGTTTTAGCTGCTAGGAAAGCTAGATATCTACACTGGTGGTTACTTTATTCTGTTTCCAGCTGTATCGGGTTCAGACTGTTACTATTTCTGGCCTCTGTTGGCCCTATGACTGGGTGTTACTGTAATTAACCTTTAAACACAGAATGTTTGCCTCTCTGGCCTCACTGTCGAATAACTGTTGCTTGTCTCTGCAGTGTAAAGATTGTAGCTATTTACAGTCCTTCACAACAGAGTAATTCAGACACACATCATGTGTGAGCATGTGAGAAAGAAATCTGCAAAGCTTTGCGGTATAATTTTTTAAGCAGGCCACTGTGTCACTGTGTGTGAAAGAGAGTGAAGTAGCAGTTTTAGGTTCTGAGGATGAAGGAAGATGTTCAGAGTTTAAAGAAGTGGGACAGCGTACTTGATGATGAATTGCACCTCTCTACCTTAACACACGCAAACACATTATTTAGCAAGTGACCAGCTGACCACTGTTTATCCCTCAGCACTACTCTGTGAGATTGTTGAAATCCCTTGCATTCATACTGATTTGTTTTGTTTTTCATTTGATTTTCATTCATTGAAACAGTGGGGTCCCAGAATCTGAGACCACTAGTGAAAATGTTTTGCATTGTTTTCTAACTTGATCCAGTGTCTTTCATCACAAATTATTTTAGCAGCTCAGTATTTTGAGAGAAAATATTTACCTGAATTTCAGAAAAGTCCTCCTTTTGCTTTAAACACCTTTTTAATTAGCTGAAGAAAAGCAATTTACAGCTTCCATGTTGAGAAATAATATATTTCTTGATTTTGCAGTTGGGTTGGTGCCTGTTTTACAGGATCTGACAAAGATACAATAAGATTTTTTCTGCAGGTCTTCTCTAACTCTCAACTGATAATTCATACCACTTCTGACATTCAGATCTGCAGCTCAGAACTTTGCGTATGTTTGCTTTAATTAGGGATGCACAATGATATGGGAATAAAAAGTTATTTGTAAAGATTTTAAAATCGGATCAGATGTTTAGATTTGACATTTTCAAACCAATATTTGATGACATTTATTGTACTACAGAAGAATAGATTGTTTAGGTGATGCTGGACTAATATGCCAAAATTTGGGCATTTTCATATACATTTTACTGAATTTGTAACCCTACAGAAATTAATGCTATATTTCTTTGTAATGCCAATACAGGTAGGTTAAATCCTAATTTGTACATTTTAAAAAATGTGCATTGGCAGATATGTAAATGTAAATATCACATATAGAAAGGAGACATACGTATATACACACATATAATATATATATATATATATATATATATATATATATATATATATATATATATATATACACACACACACACACACACACACACACACACACACACACACACACATATGACTAGTGGACAATGTTTTGATCATGTTTCTACACTGATACCCCTTTTCTGTGTTGTGACAGGAGAGAAGCAGAAGGAGTCTTTTAGCTCTAAACTGTGGAAGTGGCTGTACGAGCGCTTTGGCGTGTATATAGAAGACTTCCGCTTCCAGCCAGAGGAGAACACAGTAGAGACAGAGGAGCCACTCAGTGCTAAAAGGTGAAGTGACCGATACTGTGTGTGTCCCTGCTAATGAAGCTTTCAGAGACAGAGGGGGTGGACCGGTCTGGGAAGATACAACAAGACAGTTTAAATGTCACTGTTCACTTCGGAGCTGCTGGTGACGGCACTCTGTCATGCTGTTTTCACTGTAAGATGCTGCTGTGTCACATGTGGTTTTGGATTGTTTGTTTAGGACTCGGCAATCCTTCCAGTCACCCCTGCCTCAACTCATTAAAGATCTGAAAGTCTTCTGTATGTTCCACTTAAGTGTGATCCTCCAGGGGGATAATTACTCACCCCTGATATAGAACGCGTCCTTATGGTAGCCCATGTGTACGGTGTCCCTTCTGAAATCCCTTTTAACATGTAACGCTGCATTCTATGTTTAGAGTCCTAATATTCACTTGAGAAATATGAGTGGTTCCATTGAGGAAGGCTGTCCTGGTTTCACTGAGGAAGGCTGTAGTCCTCCCCCTGGTGGTGGTTTTCAAATTGATGTTGTTTTCCCTGCCCTTTTAATTTGATATAGTTCAGCAGTGCTAACTGGCTCTTGGTACTCTGGTAAATAATTAATCTTCACCTTCCGCTCTTGTTACAGATTAACTGAAAATATGAGACGACTCAGTAAGTATAGACATGGCAATGCTGGCAACAGTAGTTGGAATCCAAAATTTCTAACATTACTTTGTAGTTTTTATATGTAAACATGTATATTACAGCATTTTGCCTGTGCACTTGAGAACTTCTGACTGTCTGTGTGTCAATGTATTCTCAGAACGAGGTGCTAAGCCTGTCACTAACTTCATGAGGAACCTCTCTGCCTTATCCAGCTGGCACTCTGTCTACACATCAGCCATTGCCTTCATTGTAAGGAACACAGACTCTTCACAGTGACTGTCATGTTTTAGGAGCACACATTTTGTAGATGAACTTAAAAGATTGATTAATTCCATCTAGCCATTCAAATATTTGGTTGTTACAACAAAACACTGGCAGCAATGTTACAGTATGCATTGCAGCATGATGTCCACAACACTGTGCAAAAGAGATCTCCTTTCATTTATTCAATTTCCAGTCAAAACAGACATCAAGTTCAAGTTATTCGTTTTTCAGGTAATGTTTCTGAGGAGATTAATGGATATTAGATAATCCACTTACATAAGGAAGGGGAATATCAAAGGGGAAAAGTGAAAAACATGAGTTTTTATTAAATTATTAAATGATTTAGAGAAAATGCTTTCATCTTTGAGAAAGGAGAAAATCAAGCTCCACTCTGACTTGAGATCTAAAACAATCCACACATCCAAACATCCTTCCCTGTGAGAAGACAACCTAACACTATAATTCTGAAAGGATGTGTAGCTTTCAAACAAAGAATCTGCTGGTGTACAATAGACTGGCCACCTCAGAACCAAGACCTCAGCATCAGTTTTTTGAGATTACGTGGATCATCAGAAGCAGAAAATACAACCAACTTGTAAGACTGAACTTTGGAAGTGTGAAAAAATAAGCCCCCTGAAAAGAATGTAAGCTGTAATAGGCAAAAGGGTGGACTCAAGAAATACTTTTCTCACAAAATAATTTTCTGTTAAACACATTTCCAGATTTTTTTTGTGACAATGAAAATGAGTAATTTGAATTTATTTACAGTTTTAATTTAAACAAAGCATGGTCTCTGACCTTTGCACAGTATTGTGCACATAAGGTAAAAAATTGATGACTACTATTTGTATAAGGAAAATGTAGCAAGTCTAAATTTATGTAGAGCTAATCTGATGTATGTTTCCTCTCCACCCCCTTTTCTCTCTCTCTCTCTTTTTCCATAGATCTATATGAATGCTGTGTGGCATGGCTGGGCCATTCCCATGTTTCTATTTTTAGCCATTCTACGCTTGTCCTTAAATTACCTCATAGCAAAGTAAGTCCAATAGCAGCTCACGCCAATTCAGATCGAAGCTGACAAACCAGTGTATGCATACCAGTCATTCTGCATCTGATTTCACAGTCTGAAGTGATATGTTCCATAATAATGATTACAGTAACAGTTTATAAAAAAACTGCATTTCATTAGGCTGCGTTATGGTATGGGGTTTTGTGTGCAAGAATGAAGTGTTCTAACAAGAAAGCCGCAGATTACACATTAATGCCATGTGACCATGTTGCTGTTGCAGAGGCTGGAGGATACAGTGGAGTATTGTGCCCGAGGTGTCTGAGCCAATGGTAATTATGAACACAGACATCTTAATGCCACTGATACTTAGAAACAGCGTGCCACCTATTACTGAAAAAGACATGATTTCTTCTAATGCACTGTTGGTTTTCATTGTAACAAAGGAATGAAAGGTTGGGAACTGGATGGTTGAATTTAGCTTTTGCTTTTTCACCAGGAGCCTCCAAAAGAAGACCTGACTGTTTCAGAGAAGTTCCAGTTAGTGTTAGATGTGGCACAAAAAGCACAGGTACACAGTTGTTTCATAGATATAGCAGAGAATAGGGCTGCCAGCTTTTTTAAAGCAGCACTCAGGAGAGAGCTGTCAGCTCACACTTCAGGTGTTAAAGCATTATTTTCACCAGCTGTATGTTTTCACAGAACCTGTTTGGAAAGATGTCAGATGTCTTGGAGAAAATCAAAAAGTGAGTGCATTTTAAGTATAATTTCAGATACAAGCACATCTACACATATGGTAGATGAGAAAATACCTAGCATGAGTATTATTTATTATTGTACTGTTAAACTGTAATTTTATCTAGCTTTTGTAAAAATACGTAGATACATTGTCTGTATGCTTGTTTTGCAGTCTGTTCATGTGGGTGCAGCCTGAGATTACTCAGAAGTTGTATATTGGTCTGTGGATGGCGTTTATTGCTTCCTGCCTGCTGCCGTACAAACTCCTGGGCTTCATAATGGGTAAGAAATGTGCATATTTGTTTAATTTTACATCATTGGTGCCATTTGACCATAGCTAGTTTCAAGTATTTCATCATGGTCTTGTGTACCAGTGACATTTAACTGTTGTTTGCTTTAGTGTGGTCAAATCTATGTAGATTTGGTTTATTTACAGCTGCTCTTATTTTTCACCAGGTCTGTATGCTGGAATCAAGTTCTTCATTATCGACTTCATCTTCAAGAGCTGCCCCAAACTTAGGGACAAATACGACACCCCCTACATCATATGGAAAAGCCTGCCAACTGACCCACAGCTCAAAGAGCGCAACAGCGCCACCCTCAACAGACGAGTAAGTGTGTGTGTGTGTGTATGCATGTGAATAAAACCTCTCCCCTTTTTATGTTCACAAAGAGCATTATAAATCTGCCCTCACACAAGAATTTAATTTATTCAACCACTTCCAACACTTTCTGACTAATTTTTTTAATCTTATGAATTGGCTAGAATTTTTTTGTTTTGTTAAAAATACAGGAATATCACTTAAAAGGGGAAGTCCTCTGATTTTACAGAATATCTGCAGCTGTAAACAAAGTCATTCAGAGAGGTTTGATGTGAAATGGTTAATTGTTGAGAAACGTAGCCTCAGATTCCTTTACAGTAGTGGTGATAGGAACCAGGGGCCACAATAACACAAATATAGCCATTTTATTTACTATCCAAAATTACCAGTGAACCCACATGTGTCTACTGGAAAAAAGTTTTTATGTACCTCTCTACCATGAATGGATTAACCCCTTAAATCCCAGGCTTATTAGATACTAAGGCTTTTTATTCAGTAACTACAGCAACTTCAATGCAAACTGGCTAAAATATTCTTAGGTTATAGAAGCATGTAATAAAACTTGGGGCCCTGGCCATTTAAGGGGTTAAAAAAACAACACCCATTTTATGCAAAATTCTCCTCTCAGAGTTATTGTGAAGCAATATCTTAGGCGTCAGCAGTGTATTCATAACTATTTCATGTAATAACCTTATGTGAGGTAACTTCTACAGGCACACTTCAGACATGTGGTTCCTATCACCAATGCTGTGAACAGTTCTGACTGGGTACGTTTCTCTAGAATGGATTTCACATCAAATCACTCTGAATGTCTCTGAAAATTGGTGGGATTCCCTTACAAGTGCTCAGCCTGGTTAGAGTGTATCAGAGAGCTGAAGCCAGTGGTTTTATTTGGAGTAATAGTCTGTCATACTTGTGCTCTGTTATCTTTCTCTCTCAGCTGTCTGGGTATGAAAAGGTAGGGATCTGGTGTGGCCTTTGGTTTGACAGCAGTGCCTGTGTTTGCCACCACTGGCTGGTCCTGCGTGTGTGTGCGTATGTGTACAGATAGAGATTCAGACCGATACACACATTTCTGCTGGAGAATGGATCAAAAACCTACAGCTGTAGCTCAGAATGACATTTTTCAAAATTATAGATATAAATACAAAAAAGCTGATTACATGCTAATTTATTACAAGTATGTTTTTGATTCATTGCCGTTAGAGGGTTACTAGATTCTTCTTCCATAACTGTGTGTGTGTGTTTGTTTGTGTAGGGGTTACATTTTAAATAGTTTTTCTACAGTAGTCAGTAGCTGGGGCAACAAGTGCTTTGACATCAGAACAGCCAAGCTCTGTCTATAAATCCATGAGCCAAAGCACCTTTTCTAAGACTGAGTAAAAGAACTCTTTACATATCTATTAGACATCTGTATTTTGCTGTATGTTACACATAGGTACATACTACATAGATGCCGCGGTGCTAACTTGGTTTTTCTGGTGTCGGTATCTGACAGTATTATGTTTCCATGATGAATTAGGTAAGTCAGAGCTTATTTTGTGCCTCTTGTAGATCATGTGTACAGGAACAAGGTTACAAGGCTTTGTTGTGTGTTGTAATCTTAATACATTTGTTTCTCTTCACCGTGTTAAAAGCGTTTCAAGTGGATCAGAATACATTTCGAAATACTACATAGGATGTGTATTCAGGATGGATGCATTGTGCACAAATGTTCATGGCTGATTCGGAATCCTATTTCTTCACAGCTAAATTGGTAGATGGGTGAATTGTTAAATTGCTTTTTTTTAACCCAAAGCTCACACTGTGTGGGATACATGAACACAGGAAACACTAGCACATTTCCAGTACTTTCTAGTAGCCAAAGTTACAACATAGACAACATTATTTTCTCATTAATGGCCCAAACCAGCATTTTTTATTTGTAAATGAAAAAATAACTTGAATCAAATAAAGTGCTACATGGAAAGTCAGAGGCAGCTAGTAATTTGACACAGTGAGTCATGCGAAATTATGCTAAAACATTTTGGTATAGGCATACAAGCAGCATTTAAATACATTTAATACTGACTTGCCTCACTTTTATATATGTGTATACCCCAATTTTATGTATAGAGTGAAAATCAGCCAATTCCAACCATGGCAGATTTCTGTTGCGCATACCTAGTATTCAGTGTGGTATTAAAGGCAGCATAATGGGCTAGGGCACACCTAACGTATAATATGATGGATGCAGTTAGTTTTGAATGATTATATTCTTGCTACTGTGCACATGTAGTCAAAATGTCAGAACAATACACAGAATAAAAAAAAATACTTTTCTCTGTCTCTCTTATTAGTTTCATGTAAAAATCTTCATCAGCCCAGCTGAAGCACACAGAGATGTTTCTGTCTTGAAGAAACGCACTGTCTTACTCTGTTAGTGCAGCTTAACAAGTAAAGCAGTGCCTGAATGATTCCATGGCTTTGCGCTTTGCACGATTCCACTGCATCCCTCCCCGACCTCCCTCGCTGATGTCTGACAGCCAGAGAGGAACAACTGTGGCCTTCTTCATCTCAGTAAGACACCTACAGCCAAGCCACTGTGGCCACTGCTCACCCACTGCTTACCCACTATGTTAGGCTAGGCCTATTCTGGAGCGTCGCTGAGCTCACTGGCTGACACTGGTGTAATGAAGCCTGAAATCAACTCCCATCAGATGGGCTCTTGCGTTTCAGTGCTGATCTAGGATTCAGTGCTGCCTCTGGATGGTAATAAAGGGAAAAAGCAGACTCCTGATCCTGTATCAGCATGGGGGCCTCTGCTTGTCTAGCCCTTCTCTGTCTCTAATGTTGTTGTGTGTTTAACCTGGTCCGTCTCCTCCCTGCAGCAAATCCAGCCTGTGGTGGCACGAGGTAGCCTGGCAGCTGGAGTGCCAAGTGGCATTGGTCGCGAGGAAGAGAGTGGGCGGGCCTACAGCACCAAGAGAGGCCCTTTCCATGAAGTGTTCAACCTGTCTGAGAATGAGCGCCCCCTACCAGGTAGGAACATATTACTGCAACTACGGTCCAAATTATTCTTCTGCCAATGTATAAGCATCATGCATGTTCATATACACTACCAGTAAAAAACTGGACAAATCTAGCTGTATGCATTTTTCATAATCTTAGAGACAGTTTAAGGTAACGGCTTATACTAAAATATAAAAAAGACAAGTACAAATGGAGAAGTTGATGCCTATGTACAAAATTATTTCCGAAACAAATATTTTGAATTTAAATAAAAAAAGAAAAATTAGCAACAGTAAAGTCTCAGCAAATGTGTATCTTCTTTAGTCCTGTTAGAAACACATCTCAGGTGGCTCTTCATTAAGTTCCTTGAGAGAATACGAACTATTCCAAGGCAAAGGGGAACACATTTCTAAAATAATTTGAAATAATCTTTTTTTGCATTAAAATATTAACATGTCTGTTTCTGTCTGTGTTATGATAAGTGTGTGAGAACGGGTGGCGATGCTGCTTGATCAACAGGGACAGGAAAATGCCCACTGACTACATACGTAATGGTGTCCTCTATGTGACAGAAAAGTATGTCTGTGTGTACTTACACACTATGCACTTGATAATCTATTATTCTACTATTTATTCTCTTATTGTACAACCTTTCTTTTGTTATTCATTCAATTTGCATATTGCACTGCTGTGTTTTTATAAAATATGTCTTTCGTTTGTCCTGTAGTTACCTATGTTTTGAAAGCTCCAGCTCCCGGTCAGCCTCCTCTAAGAAGAATAAAGTCATCAAACTCCAAGACATTACAGATATTCAAAAAGTATGGATGTATAACATTAAAGCATGCTGTTGATTGATATTTTTCAAGGGTTATGAATTTCAGTTACTACCTAAATATTTGAACTGCCTTTTTACCATCACAGTATAAGGTTTTGTCAGTATTACCTGGATCTGGGATGGGAATCTCAATAGCCACGCCATCCACACAAAAGGTAAGAAGTGAGCATTCAGACTTAGGTTACAATTGCACATCTGCAGACTCTGCTTATCTGCTCCGCTCTGTCTCTGTGTCTCAGCCTCTAGTGTTTGGTGCCATGATTCACCGAGACGAGGCCTTCGATGCCATCTTTAGCCAGTACACCAAGATCATCGGCTCCACCCCTTCCATCACAGTCACCAACTCAGAAACATAGAAGAGCGCAGCATATGACTGGCCACCGGCATGTGTCCTGCTTCAACTCCACCTGAACATGGAGACTTTAGTAAGCAGCTCCTTCTCTTCTAGCAGAGGAGGTACCAGGACAGCCAGAAAAAAAAGGAATCCATCTCCCATATCCTCTCTGTGCTGCATTTTTAGAAACGTGTTTTAAAGACGAGACACTCTCAGCTAGTATAGTCAACTAGTACACTGGCGTTTATTGTGTCTTGTGTAGGGATTTGCTGACTAACACTGAAATGCCATTATGGAACAGGAGCTGGTTCTCCTTGGCTATTCTAAGAGGATTCTTGTCTTGTGTTTGTGTTTATGTATGTGTTTTTGGTGTTTGTGTCTCATAACTCAGTCTTTTGTCACATAGTGTTTAATCCAACCTCTTCTTTCTTCCTGCCTTCCTGTCTTTTTCATGTGAATTGTATCACTTCTTGCCTTGCACAGGGAGACACATTGCGGTTTGTGGTGGTAAGTCCTTTAAGTAGTGAGAAATAAGATGTTTGGGGGACACCACAGCCTAAAACATCTCCTGCAGAGCATAGCAGCTGCTGCCCCCTACTGTAGGAATGGCTAGCAACATTGATTTTCAATCCAATAGTAAGTAATACCAAGGCTTTTTAAAGACTATTTGTGCACAATCAAAGGGGAAACCTTTGTGAATTCTTCAGTGAAAATTGGTAATGCAGGTATCAAATGTTAAAACTATTGCCTATTTTAGGACTTATGCTTTATAATATTTCGCTTTCTCTCTGCCAGTTTCACTGCTTTTGTATGACGTGATGTTTTCATGAGATGTGGAGGGAGAGAGCAGAAGGATAGTACACAGCGATTTGCTTAGATCACTTTCCCACTTCTAAGCATCAAAAACACATTCCATTTCGGAGAAAATAATTATTTTAACAAATGCTAGAAGAAAACGCTCTGTATCAATATATTTATGAGGATCAGTTCCCAAAAGAAAATGTCAGGATTAGAAATACTGAACTTCAGTTTCAATCCACCCATCTCTGCCCTTCAGAAGTGCTTGGAAACATAAAACCACAGCCTCTCACTTCATGCTCATCTCTCCTCAAACCCTGAATTAAGTTCCAGCTTCATTTGAATGTGTGTAAGCCATGCACCTTAATCACAGTGCACTCTCTGGATCATCTGTAGATTTAGCTATACGTGTAGGATTGTTTTTCTGAGTGATCAGTGTTCACTCCGAATTGTGTTATTGTAAAGTAAATGCAACCTCATATAAAAGCACAACAGCACCATAAAGTCTTATCCATCAACTGAACGTGCACAAGTGCAGAGAGCATGTGGGGTTGTTGAAGTTGAGGAAATACCTGTGTTTCTAACACTGTAAATCTGTTTTCTGCCATGTATATAGTCGTGCATGTCACCAGACTTGAACCATTTCATGCCTCTCTGTAACATGTAACTGTTTCTGCAATGGCTAAGCTTCATTATTAGCCAGGTCAGCTATGCTTCCAACCATCAACATAAAGCATTTAACAAGGTGGAAGAATCTGTTTTACCTAAATTTATAGGCCATTTAATGGCCGTTTCTCTATAATTTATGTAGCCGAGCTCATATAAGTACTGTAGAGCTTCAGTATATGGCTTTATGACGATCTCCAAACAAGTAGTACTTGCTTTTAATCTTTTAATAGTTCCTCCTCCACTGTAGCTCAACACTCCAGCATGGTTGTTGGAGAAACATTTAACTCTTGTTTCTTACATGTTTTGTAAGCCTTTAATTTCTTCTTAGTTTTTCTTGGCACATACAAGTAGCTTTTATATGTAATTCCAGTTGTGAGCACCTTTAGGTATAAAACAGGCCTTTAATTAGGAAGGTGGATAGTTTGTTTCTGATGCCAAACATCTTAGACTTGAAAAAAATCTCCATTCATCTGTACACTTATGGATGTAGCCTACTGAAGTCTGTGTACTTAAACTAGGCACATGATGCTGTGGTAACCTGCACTTTACACAATGAGAGTAGCATTGCTTGTGTATTTGTTTAAGTGCCCTGATGGTACTGTTTTGGCACATTAATCTAAATAATTATTTGTCAGCATCTCCCTTCCTTAATCTGAGTTCACTTATTTTCAGTAACACCACTGATTTAGCCCTCTTACCAACGTGGCTGACTGTTATTCTGTGCTAAAAGAGAAAATATGGTGGTCATTAACCTTAGTTAAAGGTTAGAGCTCTTAGAAATGTATGTATGTTTATGTTTAATTGCATCAAAATCATAAAACATCAGTGGAGAGCCAGTAAGCTCATTAGAGAAGAAGCACAGATTGTTTTTTAAATCAATTATTTGCCAAATATAATGTCTGTATTACTGTTTGCTGTCTGCCTTGCCCTTAAACTCTTATGTTTACAGAGTTTTGAGTCTTAATTTTGTTGTCTAAGGCTAGTTTGATCCCCAGAGCAATCTAGGGGCATGAAAATTGTGCCTGTTAATGTTCCTTGATAAATGTTAGTGGTACTGTGAGAGGGTCTAAAACTGATCTTTAAAACTGTGCAGAACTGGTGAGGAGGTTTGGTTTTGCTTTTAATTTGCAGTGTTTCCTCCAAGCTTTTGTCTTTCAGCCGCATTCACATGTAAGCAGCTATTGGTACCCCTCGTTCACTCAAGGGCATCAAGACTTTGTTTGGACATAATTTAAGTGTTACTGTGTTTATTTGGTTGTCTGTGGCATACAGACCCGTGTTAGTGTGGCTAGCCAAAGACTAACTGGATTAAAATCACTTTTTAGTGGAACCACCATTATGAATAGTCTATGTAGAAAAAAATTAATCATTAACTGGTCAAATAAATTTTGATGTACCAAATTTATTTTTGTTCATTATTATTTTTCTTTTAAATAGGTGTATGTGTCTTAAAAATGTCCTTATATTTTGCTCTGATCTGGTCAGATGTAAAGTCATCGTCTCAGAATTGTCCATAATCAGTTAACTGTAGAGATGCCCTGTGATCTCTATGAAAGGAGGATTTCACACACACACAAAAAAATCATGTTTTCATGTTAAACAAGCCTCAGAACAGTTTCTAAAAAAAATGTCTACTGTAAACGTGTTGTACCTTTTTCTATTTAAGTAAAAGAATTTAATAACTACCCAACATCTTGCCTTTCATTGCTCTGTTTTAATGTAAACTTTATTTTGATGAATCAAATATAAAACCAAAGCAAGCAAGTCTGAGTGAACGAAGTGATGCAGATTCTATCATGGTTGTTCCCCTGTGTGCAAGATGGCCTGAATTGGAGCCACAGAAGTGGAACCTGAATCTAGTTTAATCTTACTTTACAGTTCAAGTACTGGATTATCCATACTGACTGCTGTAGCCCACTGTTGGACTCTGACTTAGAGTCCCCCCTCTTTGCACAGATTTTCACAACAAGCTGAAGTTTTTGGTCATAGTAACACTAGAGAGCGCCATTGTGAAGTTTTCAGAACTGAACTGGCAGCTGGTGAGTAAAGGCTTCCTTTGAGTTCTTCACCAGAATTTATGCAAAACAAAAATAAATTACATGAAATGTTTAATTGCAAAAAGCATTACAGACCACTTTCAAGAATGTTCTTTTTTTTTAATTATGTATATTGTTGTGAGTGGGCTTTACACATACAAGAAATATTAATGCTATATTAATGATTTATACGATCTTTGTCAGAGAAATAAAAATTTGTTTACCATTAAATATATTTTTTAACTTGTTATATTCAAAACTGTTATAAATGGATATAGAGCATTTTGGAATGAATATACAACATTCTCAACTGAGAGGACCAGAACTACTGCTCCTAGTCAACTAGTTGTCAGTTTGGTGATTTTTCCCTAATTCAAATGGTTAAAAATATTTGAAACTCTTTGAAAAATATCTGAAACTCTTTTGGGCCCAAAGCTGATTTAAACAGCTGAAAGGTTTGTGTGCTCAGGAGGGCTGACATCACAACAAAGAGATAAAATGTCAATCAGTCAATTAGTACTTATTTTTTATTTATTTATTTTTTTAACTACTTAGTTATCACACAAATATTTACACATGATATTGTTTCCCTCAGAAATTAACCTTGTTAGTCTTTAATATGTCATTCTCTTATTTTTCAAACATCCTCTGATTGATCTTAAAACATTTGGAAAAGCATGTTGTCCTCAAAGCTTTGGTGCACAGTGATTAATATTTTTAACTGTCACAGAAATCCAAAAGTTAGTAAACTATGATATAATTAATTATATAAATTATTACCAGACGTTGTACAAAAGGGATACTCTTCCATTCTTTTTTGCCTGTTTCCTAATTTATATGTTTTAGCTGTATGCACTGAAGCAGGGAGAGAGTAAACTGAGTGACCGCTGAGACTGAGTGTTGACCCTCACTGCCCTATCTATAACCGCTCGGCGACTGTGGATGGCGTATTTATAGAGGCTGTGGTTCCCAGCAGTCCAGAGGGGTGTTCTGAAGCTCAGATACAGTTACAGCTGGGCTCTGGTGTCTTCAGAGCCTACAACATCTGTGTAGTTTTGCTCACAGATTTACACATTAGCTACAGCCACAAGAACACAAGGGAGCTGACTCTGAACATTATTTAACTTGATGTACATGCTGTGCAAAAGTTTATCATGTTCCATTGCATCAGTACTGTTTGTTAATGTACACTGCAGGCAGGGTTATATATGGCAAAACACTGCAGACTTTACTGGCCAGTTTCATGCAAGGAGTAGGAGCAGAAAATTGCTACTTCTATTCCAAGGATTACAAAAATACACTGTTGTTGTCACCTAATTCTGGTTTCTTTTTGTGTTCAGGGAACTTTGTGCTCTCGTGGTCTTAAAGCAGCATGGTTTGTGTGTTTGTTTCTTGCTTTTTTTCAAGAACAATCTAAATTAAATTAGTTGAACTAGATTTAACTGAGTGCAAACCAGTGGTGTCACCTGTGGCCTCTCCTGCCATTCTAATGGGATTAGCAGAGGCAAGTTCTTTTTACTTAAGACCACTACAAGTTAAACCAATGCAAAAATGATCCATAAATGATACATTTATGTTTACATTACATTAAAGTTCTTTGAAAAGTGTTGCAGACCACAGTTTCAGAATGAGCATATATTTACAAAGAATGAAGTTTGAAAGGTAAAACATTAAATATTTTGTCTCTATACTGTTTTTATTTAAACAAAGGTGAAAGTGAATTTACAAATCGCTGCTTTCTGTTTTCATTTGGATTTTGGAATTGGGATTTGTTTTGGAACTGGGTTTGTAGTTCAGTGATTATCTGCTTTCAATAGAACAAAACTAAGCTGACAATAAAAAAGTTAAAACAAATTATTTCAGCATGTAAACAACAGTATGTGTTATGAAATTGTGTCCTCTTCATCAGAGAACAGCTCTGATTATATTAAAGTTAAGCTTTGCACATTTGCACTGTCATTTGTGATTTTTTTTTCTCACAGGGATTTTCCTTTCTGCTTCTGTTGTTTTGCTGTATTCTGCAAATTGAGTGGTATGTTGTGTGTTCAAGTAGCATCAACCCTGTAGTTGAGACGTATTTAGAAACCGCAAAGTAGTTCAACACGGTTACTGCTGCTGCTCAAACAGTCTGAATGCATTTGTACTGACCAGCATGGGAGAGTGAAGGAAACAACATTCAACATTTTTTATCACTATTTCTTGTTTTCATTGTCATTGTCAAATTATTTGTTAGGTCTTATATTTTAACAGTTTTAGTTCTATTTAATATTTTGCTTTTTTGAAAAAAAAATAAGTCCCTTTTGGCCAAAAATGGCACTTTGGGTTTTTGGCTGAAATGTTTTGTTGGCCCACTGCAAAGATGCACTGTATCAGCACGTGCCAGCTTTACTTCACCATGCTTTTCCAAGAACATGAGAGGTTGCGCTGTCCTTAGGAAGGCAAAGACCTTCCCTGGCCATTATACAGTAGCAACCATGAGGGCACTTACTCCAAGAAAATTACTACAAAAGCCTGATAGCTGTGAAAAAAAGACTGAGACAAGGACAAGACAAGATCAGAAGAGATCAATAGTAAGTTACTGCATGAAGCTATTCTTACAAGACTTCAACATTAAAATGATTAGTGTGTAATTATGTTTGGCTGCATTTTAGTTCTAATAAAAAAGCCATAAACAGGAAGCATTGCCATGCCTCAGCATAAGAATAATCACTATTTCGTGTTTGGAAGGCTACTGACTTTAGACAGACAGCAGCTGTGAGATACTGGGCCAGTTCGTTAACTTGATCCTTAATACCAAAGAAAGCAGTCTAAGGTCAAGTACTGTTCAGGAAAAATGACACATTAGTGACCTAGTTGGGCAACTATTGTGCATGTATAGTGCCATAAAAAAGTACAGACCTAATTGTCCAAAAATTGTGTTTTGAGATATTTACCTATGGGGAGTACCTGTGTCATTGGGATCCTAAGCATTGCTGAGAAAACTCATTTTGAAATGGCTCTCCTCACCCAAGTATCTCCATGTTTTAGCTTGGTAATAAGAGAGAAGACACTTCTAACAACCGCCATAAAAATGAATGCGGGTGGCATTTGATGGTGTGCGTTATTCCCAACCAGCATGCACATGTTGAACAGGACGTTCTCTGAAGTCTCCCTGTAGATGTGGCACCACTGGTGGCGTATTGCTCCATCTACTAAAAAAAGGCAAGGCCTAATCAAGGAGTGTAATCATAATCCGGAAAGAAGCAAAGGCCGAGCGGAGAATGTGGAAGATATTCAGAGGAGCCCTGCCTTCCGGATCTCCAAGCTTAGGTTTCGCTCTCTTGCTTCATGCCTTGGTTACCTATCGGCAAAAACATGGCCATCAACTCAGATGACAGCATGCTAAAACTGGTGGCAATCAAACCCCAGTAACTGGCATGATGCTTTAACACCATATCAGCTTTCTCAGGAGGAAGCCTTGATCTGCAGCACCTTTGAGTAAAGAAGTTTGTGGCCCCTTAGGGCAAAATCTCATGCGCTGAGCCTGCTGAGTCCCACCAGCAGGTGTGCCGAGGTTTACTCTTGGACAAAACGAAGTCTAATTTAGTCATCTGACCTGAGCACATACTACGTTCACAGAGATACATGGGCTGCAAGTTAGTATCTTAGCCGTGTCCTGCAGAAGTGAGCTAATGATGGCTTAGCGCCTAGTAATTTGAAAGGAAAGCTATTTCTCTCAACATCGTACCACCCATCAACTGATCCCACCCAACTTGAGCTTTCATCACTCAGTGTGTGACCGTCTGGCCAAGTCGCCCCTCACTGATTCTGCAGCAGCACGGCTGACGAAGGGACAGAATTCTCCGGAAGCTTTCAACGGGGGCTGCCAAAAGCAAGAACAGTACACCTGCTGAATATCATTCACAATTTAATTAACACACATGCAGACAGGTATGTGCCTGTAAGCACACGATAATTTACTGGCTCTCTCTTTTACAAAACACAGAAATTTCCAACTACATGATGAACACAACCCCCACTGCCCCTACCCAAACATAAACTTTCCCCACACAGAAGGTGAGGGTGACACAAGCCTGTGCTTCTCTGCTCATGAAGTAAATGGAGAATAAGTGAGGAAAGCTCATTCAAGCTACATTTAGACACAGAAAGACGGCAGTACTGTACAAAGTGTAAATGTAAAGAAACCACCAAAGATCATCAGGTATGCAATGCATAGTGTCATCCTGAGGCATCTTGCAGTGTCAGCAGGTCACTACATTTGAAGTCACGCTCGCGAAGCCATGCTGAACCTCAAGCAAAGCATGTGAACTGGCACACTCCACACTCCATGTGAGTTCATCCTCTCCAGGGAGCTGGTATTAGCACATTGTGGGAGTTCCTCGCTACTGTTAAGTGTGTGAAGGGTGCAGCAGTATCCTGTTTCTACAGGAGTGTCCTTCATTCACATCGCTGAAGTTGCTGCAGTCCTTTAAGATGGGATATTGCCCACTGTCAGTGATTTACTCTCCTGGGAATCCCTGGCCTTTCCACTCTGGCAAGAAAACGCTTCCTCTTGGCTCAGCACCAGTCCGCTATTTGCTGTTCCGTTCTGCTAACTGCTTTAAAAAGCCTAGTTAATTTCACTTTGCTTGTTTTCATTCTTCCATCTCTACATTTTGGGAAATGTAATAAACAGTAAGAATCAGAATAAATTACAAGGCAACCAAAGATCTAAGAGGTCTTGGCCATGACATTACATAAGAAGTTGCCCCACTGGTGGTGACAGGCCTGAGAACTTGACTACAAACGGAAAGATCTTGGTTTCATCCCAGTTGATATTATACTGCCATAGTTATTATGCCCTTGAGCAACGTATTTCACCTACGTATTTAATGTATTTAACTTCAGTAACATTGTGCCAATATACAGTACTGTGCAAAATCTGAGACCAAAATCTGAGTATATTACATTCAGATGTGTCAGGTTTATGTGTCATTTCCTGTTAAACATGTTTTCTGCTTTTTCCTGATGCTGAAAATGAATAACATAATGGCCATTTTGACTGTAAATTAAATAAATGAAGGGTGGTCTCGGACTTGTCCACAGTACCGCACCTAGCAAATTTAACTTTCTCTAAGGTAGCTGAAGGATATCTTTTTGAGAGCAAATAACCTAGTTCTGGAATTTGAGGAAAGGAAAAATGCATCTGAATAAAAAGTCATGTACCAGAACCTCATAATGTTCTGAAACGATCATCTAATGAACTGAAGTAGAGATATTTCACAGATGAATAAATAAATAATCTATATTTGCTTGCATTATATGGAAAGAAGTATCATTTGACCCAACAAAAACAGGTGCTACCAAATACTTTGAGCTCATATGATGTCAGATCCATGATAACAGCAAGCACTAAAACATAACCCTTAAACTCTTTGTACACATCCCGACTACGCTGGATAAAAGCTGCAAGCACCGAAAACACTGTAAAACTTTTGCATATTTTTGAGAGGAAGCCTCTGTGGTTTATGTCATGAACTCAACACACTGCAGTGATCCATTTAAAATTCATTATCTTGTTTTATCTACTGTAGTCTACGGGCACAAAATGCCACACATCTAATTGCTGCTACTTGTTTGTGGAGCTGCTGATGGTCTGACCCCTCAACCTGACCTAGACAGTCCATCAGTGACCCAGAGCAGACTCACAAATTATCAGCAGGAATTACATGCATCCTTACACTGTCACCTAATCCTGGCACCTGCAGCCTGTATCTAGAGTATCTACAGCATCTACTGTGGGTTTTCACAGGGCTTTTGGAGATTTGCACCTATCTGTCGAGTCAACAAGGGACAGTAAAATCCAGTTCTGTAGACAGACTAAGAAAAGCTCACCAATTACAACAGCGTACATGTCTTCTTTTGGCTTTTCCGTTCCTGAATGACGTCTAACTTACTTCACATGTCAAAACTTCAGGTCAACAAATGTTTTCTCTGTGCACATGAAAGGTCTCTCTCAACTGGAACTTCATTCATGCCCCTAAGAGCTCGCAGGGTGACAGGGAATGTGAGGTGGTGGTAACCTGAATGAATTACTACCAAGCCTTGCTTACAGGCAACAACGTCTTCTTTTATAACCTGTCGGCCCCTGCGGCTCGGTCACATTTCTTCCTCGTGTTCGTAGCTGTAAAACTGGACCCTGTAACTGCTGGGAATGGGAGTGTTATTTTGGCTTCCTTAAGATGTTGTCTTCAGAGGGTGCTCAGGTGTCACTCAAGCCTGAAGTTTCCACTGCCCAGTTTTATGAGGCCCTAGTGTTTGAGCAAAACCGAACACAAACACACGGCTCATGACTATCTCTGAATATTTGTTCGATTTAGCACTCCAGATGTTGAGGATAATCCAAAAACAAAAAACTGCCTGAATAACTACAAATGTTATTAGTACAATCTGCCATAGACTCTCAGAAATAAAAGTACTAAACTGTCACTGGGGTGGCACCCTCAAGGGTACATCTCAGTACCCTTAGTCAGGGAACATAATTGTACCATAATCCACTGAAATTATATCTTCTAAGTTGCACTGACTCCACACACCCCGTCTCAACTCCAGACTTTTTATTTTTATTTGATTGTTCTATTTTTAAAACCACTGTCGTACCTTTGAGGGGACATTTACATTGTTTGTACTTTGATAAATGATAAATGTACCTGCACAGTACCTTTATTTCTTTACAGTGTAGTATTAATGCTGTCTGGGGAATCGAAGGTCACGGACATTCCAGACCACGGACATGGTTTTTGGCCTTGTCCTTTACACAAGTTTTCTCCGGATTATGGAAATCTGATCATATTATGAACCGTGCAATTGATTGCATATGAATGCTTCTCTTAAAATGTTGAATTATTGTCAAGCATCAACCTGTCCTTGCTTTTAAAGGACTCAGCCTTTCCTGGAATATTCCTTTTGTACCCAAGCATGGTTACATCACCTGTTATGTTTAGAACATATCACAACAGTCTTAAATTGCCCCAATTGTCCCAACTTTTTTGAAACATCTTGCAGGCATCAATCTGAAGATCAGTTAATGGTTACAAGAACAATACAGCTGATACGTTTTTTTGTTTGTTTGTTTGTTTTTGTACTGTTTTCATTTAAATGCAGGTCAAAGTGGATTTACAAATCACTGTTTTCTGCTTTCACATGCATTTTCAATACCAAAACTTTTTTGGACGAGGGAAAAGTTGTTCGAAAATCCCTTCGAGCAGTGATTCTCAGTCCTGGTCCTGAAATATCACTCTGCCAGTTGTAATGTATTTAAATCAGGAAGGCCTTCTTGCTATAGGCTAGGATGTTAGCTTGGAGCTACAATCAAACAGCTAAGGCCTTTGAACTTTCTGCTTAGCCTATCAATCAGTTATTTATCCCTAAAACCACAAAACATTACACCTTATCGATCACACTCACATTAAATGAACAGCATTGACAAACATTACAAATTTGTGTGTTTTGACAAAGGAAATCCCCCAAAATTCCCCATTTTTGGTTAAATATGATTACGCAGTTTGGAATGCAGGCTAGTTTTGAGTATGTACACATACTGATGTAGGGCTTTAAATGTTATGTTTGTATTGTGCATAGAAAGGAAAAATATGAGTGTGGACGTCTAGCCAACAGTCGCGCGGAAGGCGAGGCTTGCCAGAATACGGGTGGGGAAAAAATAACTCCGGTCGGACAGAAAAGGCGTCAGTGTGCCAATCAAGTCCAGGGTGGGCTCTGCTGCTTAAAGAGCTGCGGGTGCCCCCTCAGTTCGGTCCCCGCGGTGTGTGGATGAGCCAGTCCTGACAGTCCGGCAACTTTTCACTGCTTCTGAACCCTCCACAGGTCCGTCCTGTACGTGGAGACCACCGCTCACACGCTTCATCACGGTTAAACTACGCCCCACAGGTCGCCACACTGGATCTAAGCGACCCCGGGAACTGGTGGAGCGGGGGGAAGCCCTGGAGGAACGACCGGCGGCAGCAGCCCCGAGCGGTGGGCAACATGACCGCGGTTCCTCGCGAGCTCCCGGCGGCGGAGGAGAGGCAGAGGGACACCGAGACCGTGAGCGTGGCAATTGCGCCCTCCTCCTGCCCAGAGTCAGAGGGCAGCGAGCGCGTATCCATCAACGTGTCCGGTCTGCGCTTTGAGACACAGCGCAAGACGCTCGCGCGCTACCCCGGCACGCTGCTGGGCGACGCGCGCAAACGCACGCGCTTCTTCGACGCGAGTCGGGGCGAATACTTCTTCGACCGGAACCGCACGTGCTTCGACGCGATCCTGTACTACTACCAGTCGGGCGGACGGCTGCGCAGACCCGTGAACGTGCCGGTGGAGATTTTTCTCGAGGAGATCAAGTTCTACGAGATCGAGGAGAGCGTGGTGGAAGGTTTCATCGAGGACGAAGGGCTCACGCGGGATGAGGAGCGGCCGATGCCCGCGAACGACTTCAAGAGGCAGCTCTGGCTACTCTTCGAGTACCCGGACAGCTCGAGCGCAGCGCGCGCGATCGCAGTGGTCTCGGTCATGGTCATTCTCATCTCCATCGCCATCTTCTGCCTGGAGACGCTCCCAGAGTTCCGCACGGAAAAGGACGTGTTCAGCGACGAGCACCTCGCGACCAACGCCACCCAGGACAGCGACCAGGATCCCGCGTGGTACACGGACCCGTTCTTCGCGCTCGAAACGCTGTGCATCGCGTGGTTTTCCTTCGAGCTGCTCGCGCGCTTCTTCGCCTGCCCGAGCAAGTCCGCCTTCTTTAAGGACATCATGAACGCCATCGACGTGGTGGCCATCGTGCCCTACTTCGTGGCGCTCGTTCTGGAGCTGGCTGAGCAGGGCGGGAGCGCGCAGCAGGCTACACCTTTGGCCGTGCTGCGTGTGGTGCGCCTCGTGCGCGTCTTCCGTATCTTCAAGCTCTCGCGCCACTCCAAGGGCCTGCAGATCCTGGGGCGCACACTGCACGCCAGCATGCGCGAGCTCGGCCTGCTAATCTTCTTCCTCCTGCTGGGCGTCGTGCTCTTCTCGAGCGCCGTCTTCTTCGCCGAGGCTGACGAAGCCGAGTCCGGCTTCACCAGCATCCCCGCGTCCTTCTGGTGGGCTGTGGTGACCATGACCACCGTGGGCTACGGAGACATGAGCCCTGTCACCATCGGGGGCAAAATCGTGGGGTCCATGTGCGCCGTGGCTGGTGTGCTGACCATCGCCCTGCCTGTGCCGGTCATCGTAGCCAACTTCAACTACTTCTATCACAGGGAGAACGACGAGGAGGATCACACGCAGTACACGCACGTGACCTGCGGTCAACCAGCGGCACCTCTGGTAGACGAGAACAGTAAAGGTGGCAGTAAAGTGTCTCTCATTAAGTCGGTTTGTTCGGATGAGGATGATTTCACTTCCTCCACGTACTTCAACTTTAACCTGGAGGAGTACACGGGGAAGCTGACGGATGTGTGAGTTCCAAAACGGAACGAACTCAGATGAGCACAAATGTGAGTATGGAGTTAAAGCAGAAGCCTACAGCTTTCCTTCAACACGTGCGTAAAAGTGGTGCGACGGGAACGCAGGTGTCAAAACCTAAAACAGCTCTGGCAGAGCAGTAATATGTGCTGTAAACACACAGAGGAAATGAGAAGTTTTTAATACGACATGAATGATTTGTCCCTGTCAAAGGTTTTCCCAAAACTCCTACTGCAGTGGGACTGGCTAGTAATTCATTCCTCATAGACGTACTTGCAATAAACGTACGCAGCGTTTACGTTCATTAACGTAGAACTTCATGGATTAAAGGCAAAACAACTGGAAGTACCGGCAACTCCGTCATAGTCTCCCGTTGCTAGGCGACCTTTCTTCATCCGTATCCTGACAAGCCCCGCCTCCTGCGCTAGGATTGGCTAAAAGTTCATAATCACATGCAGTCCGCGGGACTAGAACCATATCTACAGTATTTTTCTTTAATAGGCTGAGGCAAGTTAAATAAGATAAAAGTGGACTAGCAAAACAAGCAACTTCGCAAGAGTAGATAGTTTCAGGCATATATATAATATACATAAAGCTGCATGTGGCATCGACATAGGAACACATGTTTGGAGCAATGCTTATCTTTTTGCCATTTATTTGATCTAAAATAAAATGCTAAAGCTCCAAAGTAGGACATGTGAACAACAGCATAACAGTACTGGTGCTGAGCCAACAGAACAGAATGCGCAGTAAATGCAGTAAAAAAAGTTAAAATAAATATCTAAAATATAAATGAGGAAAAATTACTCTAACATGTATATATAATATATATAACAAGTATATCCATTTGGAAACACTCAGAAAAAACACAAATCCATCAAAATTGTACTTAAGTACATGGAATTTAAAACGTTATTCGTTACTGACATAGAGAACTTTTTCTACACGTCTTACTAGTCATTCATGTTTATGTGTCATGTGCAGTACGTATTTCCTCGTAAACGTCAGATATATTTATTCAGAGTCTCAGGACACACTTACCAGTTTTTATCAACCCCTGTTTCCAAAGCTGTCCACCTGTGAGTACAGAGGAATGGACAGACTATGATTTATAACGTGTCCATCTGCCCTTTATTTTAATGCTTGGCCTCATCTGTGTTAACCGTACATCTGCCATTCTAAACAAATCATCTATTGGTTAGCGAGTAACTTCGTAAAGAATCCACTTTCTGATTTTAACGGTCACAAAATATACCTCGAGACATACAGTGCAAAGCTTTGAGCACGTGTGTGATGCTCGAGCGCCATCTTGCGGTTAAACAATATAGAGAATTTCACTGAACACTCAGCAGTCCAAACCACAGCTACAGTCCAAGCTCCACCCCAAAATAAACCACACCCCTAATCCAAGATCCTCTCACTCCATTCCCAGTCTGAGAATTCCACAATTTAGACTAAATTAAATTTTGCATCTCTGATGGATGAATTAACAGCTGTAGTAAACTGTGTTATTTTCCTTTCCAGGATCATGGAGATTAAAAGAAGATAATATTGTCACCAGCAGCAATCAATGAATATTGATTTTAAGCTTTTCTTGACTAAACTATTTAGAGAAAACAACAATATTCCTCTTCGGGTAACTCAGGAATGATAAGAGCTACTTATGTAAACACTGCACTTGTGAATGAATATATATTGTATATGTACCTGTTATAATGCCAGTGAAGCAGTGAAACAAACATGAAACCTGTGTAATAAATTTAATATTTTTTTTCCAGGATGTACTGAAATAGCCAGTAGTATCAGAGCTTCTCTGATACAAAAAATACTGTAAAGACTTTGCTCTGCAAAAATATGTGTCCCATGGTGTGATAAAGGGACTGGTGTCATTGCCAAGGCTGCACACTTCCTCTCTTTGCTGGCCAAATCCAAAGCATGGGAGAAAATATGCTATTTTTAACATGCTCTGTCCGACTTAAGCTTATATTGCTGTATTTTTTAATGTTTGAATGAAGTTTGTATTGTGTACACTTATTTTTGATAAATAAATATTTTGCCATTTTTATAGTCAGCCTTTCAACTGTTTAATCACTGTTCTGTTGACCTGGGCCCATTAGCACCAGGTGCCCCTTTTCAGCACTTTGAAGGAATTTGCCACTGTTCAGTAATTTTAAACTCCTGTGCAACTGCAGAAAAGACAAATAAACAGATAACAGCTCTAGCAATTTGTCCACAAACACACACACACACACACACAAACACACAGACATCAAAGACCACCTTTCATTTATTTAATTCACAGTCAAGCAGCCATTAAGTTAAGTTATGCATTGTCAGTATCAGGAAAAAAGCAGAAAACATACATTTAGTGGAAAATGACACAGAAGCCTCAACAACTAAATGGAATATAAAGTATTAAGTGTGTCCACCTCTTGCTTTTGAATTCTTTTTGGGAATTTTGCTGATTTTTTTGCTTGAAGAGTGGAGCGTGATTTTTCTCCTGTCTCTCAAAGATGAAAGCTTTAACTGCTGTTTATCTGATGGTGACAGTTTTGGTGGTCTACCTGTTCTTTTATTGTTGTTAGGAGTCTCGTTTTCTCTGTATCTTTTAATAAGTTTGGACTTCAGTTTTGGAAACCCCTGTTTTTTTTTATTTATTTTACTTAGTTTACTTTCCACTTAAACTGGCATTTTGACTGGGAATTAAATAAATGAAGGGTCACACACACACACACACACACACACACACACACACACACATATATATATATATATACAGATGACATGGATATATAAGATATATGCATTCATCTGTTATTCAAATTTAACATGTTCAAATAGGCTCAACCTGATTGATATGCAATCACATTCATCTATGTATACTAGTATGATGGTAACATCTATCCAAGCAACTGACAATGATTAATATTCCCCTCACCAAAATGTGAAAAGATTCCATTAATAATGTACATCAGGTGAGACCAATGACACTGCCAATAGTACTGATAAACGACTAGCGATGCACTGGGGCTGACTGAGTGAGTCTACTAACCCATATGGAGGGGAAGTCATTGAGATGCAAAGTGCAGGCTGGAAAAGCCTGGCCATTTCTTATTCATGATATTTAGCAGTTAAGAGCTCACTCCAGCTGCTGCTGACCAAACAGCATCAGATGGTGTTACTTCTTAAAACACATGCTGACACTGTTACGTTTCATGTTGGCACACTCACCTGAACACTTTTATCTAATCTGAATTAGGAGTGTTCAAACTGCACGCTGATAATCTGTTTGGTGCACATATTGCCATTACAGGGATACACACTGGGGTTACACATCCTATCTAAATGTTTTCATAAGTGTTAGAAATAAGTCCAAACTGTGATTAGTGTGCACTGTACTATAGCTGATATCTGCAACTGTAATGAAAAACTTTGAATTAGTAAATTATGCTTTGTTGAATGTATCACTGCTGTCGGAACAAAACCTCATATCTGCATTTTTGTCAATTTGTACTGTTTTACACAATTTGAAAATACCATATGAAAATAAAAATCTAGTACCATTAACTTCCAATCAAAATAAGAATGTTTTTTCCTTCTCCTATAAAGTTAACATTTTGGAGACACAAGGTTTTGTTCAAACAGGCAGGGATATGCAGACATTGTACACGTTTACATTTAATCTCATGAGTACATCATAACTATCAAATGAGAATGTGAAAGCCCTATACATTCAACTAAAACTCCCCACACAGTCTGTTAAACCTATAACAAGAAAGAATGTACAAGTATTTGGGAAACCAGTTGAGATGATCCTTAATCACTGTTGTCTAAAGGTTTTGATGAAATGAAAAGCATTTCATTTCCAAAGAAAAATCTAACATGAAAGACATTACATTTAAAAACAAAAATCACCACCAAGCCAACCATTCCTTTAAACCTATGATCTGCAGCCGCATTTCGCTGTCCATGGTGCTAGTTTTAGGCCTTTTGTTGGTCTTACAAAAATTGTAGACAACTATGAATTTTTTTTATGTATTATACAAGATACATGAAATGTTTAAATACACAGTGTATATATATATACTGTGTATTTAAACATTTCATGTATCTTGTATAATACAGAGTCTAGTAGCCACCACAATCTGCCACACCTTCTCCAGCTAATTAACTTCTTCAGAAGTCTTTGATTGGCTGGATCAGATGCATTAGTGTTAGCTAAGGGAGGGCCAGTTAAACCTTCAATTACTCGTCTAGCCACGTTTCACTGTCCACTCTGCTACTGTTACGCTTTATGTTTGTCTTATGTAACAATAGTCGAACATGATGATATAGAAATTAGAATGTGAAAGTATTTTAAAACTCGATATTATAATTTATATGCAACTATTATATGCTATAATGTTCTTAGAAACTATGTTTTATTTTAGCTTAGCTATCAGCAAGAACTGTGCACTAGTTGGATATTATCGACATCTTTTAGTTCAGTTGCTATAAGTCCGACCCTGCACCAGTGTGTGCACACAGTCAGCTCGACTATACTAAGTCAGTGATTAGTGGAGAATGATACAGCACCATTCCCCTCTCCATGGTGCTACTTTTATGTGTTGTTTGTCTTATAAAAAAATCTGTGGTAAAACAACACAGTAAACATGCTTTCAAGGCGTATTTTCTGTTGTGTTTCAGCTTAGCTACTTAGCTATGCACTAGACAATCATCACTTCATGTCTTTTTAATGTAGTTGCTGTAGGCTTTCCTGAGAACAGTTACAGTACCCACATCAGTCTGTAGTGAATCAGACTCTGCACCACTGCTTGCACCCAAACCCTCTTGCTTTTTTGTGGTGTGGTTAGCACTCGCGGCCACGTGTGTTAGCAGAGCCAGTCTGCATTGCGTCGGACCCCCTCCCCCACTCTCTCTCTCTCTCTCTCTCCCCTGCTCTCTCTCTCCCGCGTGCACCAACACGCTGAGTATTATTAAGGAATTATTCTCTATCCCGTTATCGATCTCTCCCCCTCTTTAAGCACCTTCCACCTCCATTCCCCCATCAGTGTGTCCACATAAAGCAGACCTCCCGTCATCTCTGTCTACTCGTGAGAGGGAAATTTTTTCGCTGATGCAGTCATGTCTGGAAATGGCAGGGCTTCGCGTTTTGCCCCTTAATGCATCTCCCATCTCTCTCTTTCTCTCTCTCTCTCTCTCTCTCTCTCTCTTTCGCTCTCCACCCCCACCACCCCCTGAGCTGCAGCAGTGGGGTTTTTCTACCGTCCACCAGCGCGGGAGGCTGCGGCTTCACCTGCTTTCTTATTTTTAATTTCAGCACTTAGTTTCATTTGCTTTCCGTGCACTGGCATCTCTTTGTGAAAGCATTCGGGTTTTTTTCTTTTTCAAACTGCCATTCAGTGTAACGCGACTGAAGATGCTCAGCTGTCACGCTGCCCAGGATACGACGGATACATCCCGTAAACGCACGTGAAGTGCTCGTTACCAGCGCAGTCCGGCCAGTGTATCTGCAGAGCTGCAGGAGGTAAGCACGAAATCTCCCTAGCTCCTGTTACAGTGCTGTGCTTTTCTGCTAAAATATCTCTTTGCTCAGATTTACTTTTCTTCTTACCTTCCATTACACACTTCTTCTTCGTTTCTGAGTTCGTGACACTTGAGCAGTGCAACTACACTAGCATAGCATGTATGCAAGCAGGGAGCTCAACTTACAAGATTATGTCACATCATTTGCACTGGAACAACATTAAAAAGTGCAGTGGTTCAGTGTCTAGTCCTTTAATTCAGTAAACTACCCCTAAAGGATGTGTGCCCAAGCGAATAAATTACAGTTAAGAGGATGGATAGATAAATAAATAAATAAATAAGTGGAGTGAAATTGCTGAGCTGGCAAATATCTCCGCTGTTCGATCCATTTTTTTCTCTCTGACTGGGTGACAGAGGCAGCAGTAGCGGATGCAGTGGAAAGGAGCGATGGTGGAGCCGCAGTGGGGACGCACTGACGGAAAGTGAACTAGCCCCCTAGCTGGGGTCCGAGCCGGCTGTGTGGGCAGGACAGGGACACTGAGCAGAGGAGGAATCTGGCAAGAAAAGTGGATGTCCATTCTAGCGTACTAAGCGCAGTCCCACAGCTCCTGCAGTGCTTCTACCCAGACTTGCAGGATGACCGTAGTGGCCGGAGATAACATGGATGAGACGTCAGCCGTGCCGGGGCATCCGCAGGACACATATCCTCCCGACCATGATGACCACGAATGCTGCGAGAGAGTGGTCATCAACATCGCTGGGCTGCGCTTTGAAACCCAGCTCAAAACCCTCGCTCAGTTTCCAGAGACACTATTAGGGAACCCCAAGAAGAGAATGCGTTACTTCGATCCCCTGAGAAATGAGTATTTCTTCGATCGAAATCGCCCCAGTTTTGATGCCATCCTCTATTACTACCAGTCAGGGGGTCGGCTGAGGAGACCTGTGAATGTCCCACTGGATATGTTCTCAGAAGAAATTAAGTTCTATGAACTTGGAGTGGAAGCAATGGAGAAGTTTCGTGAGGATGAGGGCTTCATCCGAGAAGAAGAAAGGCCACTGCCCGAACGCGAGTTCCAGCGTCAAATCTGGCTTCTGTTTGAACATCCTGAGAGTTCGGGACCAGCCAGAGGAATTGCTATAGTCTCTGTTATGGTCATTTTAATTTCCATCGTCATTTTCTGTTTGGAGACTTTGCCTGAACTGAAAGAGGATCCTGAGGGACGAATGCAGACAATTGGAAACAGCACCTTCTTCTACAAACCAAACATCCTCACCGATCCCTTCTTCGTTGTAGAGACCCTTTGCATAATCTGGTTCTCATTTGAACTTATAGTACGGTTCCTTGCATGTCCGAGCAAGGCAGCCTTCTTTAAGAACATGATGAACACCATAGATATAGTAGCTATTATCCCCTATTTCATTACACTGGGCACAGAGCTGGCAGAAGATGCAGATGGTAAGGAGGGCAAGGGGGAGCAAGCAACATCGCTGGCCATTCTCAGGGTGATTCGTCTGGTCAGGGTGTTTAGGATCTTTAAGCTGTCCAGGCATTCCAAAGGCCTGCAGATTTTAGGGCAGACCCTAAAGGCCAGTATGCGGGAGCTTGGTTTGCTCATATTCTTTCTGTTCATCGGCGTCATCTTGTTTTCGAGTGCTGTGTACTTTGCGGAAGCTGAGGAGACAGAGTCGCACTTCAGCAGTATCCCTGATGCATTCTGGTGGGCCGTTGTGTCAATGACCACAGTAGGCTATGGAGATATGGTCCCAGTGACTATAGGGGGCAAAATTGTAGGTTCCTTGTGTGCAATCGCTGGTGTGCTGACCATTGCCCTACCAGTGCCTGTCATCGTATCCAACTTCAACTACTTCTACCATAGGGAGACTGAGGGTGAGGAGCAGGCCCAGCTTTTGAATGTAAGCAACCCCAACATCGCGTCTGACTCCGATTCAAGCCGTCGCAGTTCCTCAGTCGCCAGCAAGTCTGAGTACATGGAAATCGACGGAGACATGAACAACAGCATAGACAACTTCAGAGAGGCCAACCTCAGAACTGGCAACTGCACCATAGCCAATCAAAACTGTGTTAACAAAAGTAAGCTGCTGACAGATGTTTAGAGTTCAGTGATGAACAGTGGGACTGTAAAGATTCAGTCAAATGTTGACTGCTTCAGTATTTGAATGCTTCATTAAATTCCCTAATGCACTCCTGCATTGCAACTATTATACTTTGCAGATGAAAGGAGAACAGACCAAAAGATACAACATGCAGTTAGAATATGAGACCGATAAATATGTATATATAGTTAGTGTAAATCATTCACAGCACGTCCAGAAACATGCCTACTTAACTGACAGATTCTCTAGAGGCCCTGGTGAGGACTCTGGATGGCTGTTCCCAGCTGGCGGTGGTGCAATTGCTGAAACATTATGCATGGATCACAGATTACATGTCAGCAAGTTGCACAGTGCATCTAAGGCGAAAACGCATAAAAATACTCAGTTCCACAAGGACAAGCCAAGCCATCTGCAGCGCTTGGCCTGTGTGTGGTCTTCCCCACAGCACTCCAGACCTACTGACCAGCAAAGCACCTTATACGAACAAGACTGATCTCCTGCGGGGATGCCATGAGGGACGAAGTCATCTCCTCATGAACATCCGCAATGCTGCTATTCTCCAGCAGATGCTGTAATTTAGATATCACCAAGTGATTCGATGCCATGCCCTTTCGATGCAAGACAGCACAATGACAGGGGAAAAAATAGCTTATTAATAAGCATGTTTAGATTATCCTCATTTTGATATCGGCATGCGTGAGACATTACCTCATTCTATGGATCTTTTTTTTAAACCTTTTTTCTCTCGTCCTAGTCATTTACTCCCTAATTCCCTCTCCATGGAAAGTGCACTGGTTTGATATGATTTGAAATGCTTCTCATTTAGGTGTATTTAAGGACTGAATGTTTAACCTTAAGGGAAACAATCTTAATGAGATCATAGCATGTTAAAATAATCTGCATTATGGCCTATTCCAACTAAGGTACTGTGTATCCTAGTATATTTAATGCATGACATTGGTATTATATAGCTTATTGCAATTTAGACACCTCTCCATGGTGTCGTTGTTACTATCAGGGAAACTAAGGACTTAGAATCCTGAAATTTTCTGAAATGTGACAAAAAAAGATATGCAAACCCCAACACAGGGATGTAAACTTTCTGATCTAAAAAGTAGTCTAAGAAGCAGAAAAAAAACAAAACAAAAACAAATAATACTATAAAATTGCATATACTCATATAAGCACCTGTTCAAAATCAGTATAACTTCAATAGTGCAATGCATGGGCCTTTTCTCAGAAAGAAAACTGAGCAAATTATGATTCATGCTTACATTTTTTTGCAATCATGTTTAGGACATCTTGGATTTCCTTCAATGGGATGCAAAATAAATCATGGCAGAATTAGTTTTATTTGTTGCTAGTGCCTTTTGACCCTCTCAACAATAGTATAGGTGAAAGTGCCTCGGGAAGACAGATTTTGTGGAATTGCCACATGACGCTTGTTGATGACAACTAAAATGAGCGTATGTACTGTACAAAGAAATAAGTGGTACAAAAAAAGAAACTAACATGGCACAACTCAACATTTTGTGTTGTCATGCACTAAGGCCCTGATAGAATATGAGGGTTGGGCCACATTTGAATGGGGAAGGGAGGATGTGATCTTTTAGAGCTTCAAATCTGCCTTGCATTGTAGTTTTCACTTGTGTTGTGCCATAATGAGTCTACCTCAGTGAGGTCATCACCGTAGGGCTTGCCGTTGAGCGGAACAGCTCCTTGGTGTAGAGCTCCAGTACATGTGGGAAAACTATGGCCAGTGTGTGATGTACAAATAACAAAAACTCGTTTTCACAGTTCCCCAACAACTAGCCTTTATGGAAGCACAGTTTGTTAAAACAAATGCAACAATGCAACTGTTTCCTGACCCTTAGACCTATTCCCCTCCTAGCTACGCACAATCAAGACTCATGCTTTGTCTTGGCATTTTGGGTTTCATCTTTATTATGGGTTTCATTTTTAGCATTCTAGCTATATTAGCAGGAAAGATCTGCATCCTGATCCACAAAACCTAGCGTGTAGAGAGCATTGCGTAAAACTACAGTTACAAATCAGAATCAGTTTGCATACTGTCTAACTTTCAGCCTAACTGAGGTTACAGCACGCAGGACCTGATTACTTTAAGTTAAGCTTACCCATGTTAATTAAGAAAAAGGCTTATTATAAATGATACTTAATTAACAGTGTGAGATATAGTTGAGAATGTAATGACCTCCAAACTGATTTGAAACATCCAGCCTTCTGGATGCTCTTCTGCAGCTTATCTATCCACTAGACAATGAGATGGAAAAAAGAATTCAGGGAAACTGAATATAGAGTTTTTATAAAACAACTGTCTGAATCCATGTTAACAATAAGAACATAAACCTATATACAGAAGAAAAAAGCAACAAAAAGAATTAATGTAGGCTACTTGACGAAGGAGCTCATGCACGTGTTTAAACATTGTTATACAGTAGGACAGTGTTAGAACAAAGCTTCAAATCTATGCCCATTTAATTCAATGTTTAAAATGTACATGTTAGAGTAAACCAACTAACAGTTGTACAATAACAGCAATTGAGCCATAATGGTGCTATGCATATATTTAACTCCAATGTACATTATGACAGCAATAGAGGATAGGGATCCATAATACAGGAGCTGAATTTAGCAGCATCTATTTACACTGGGTTCCATAGGAATACAACATTAACCAAGGGCTGTGGCGTTTTAGTTGTTGAAAGAATAAAAGTAGAGGATTTTTTTCTAAGTGGCCATGATGAAAGAAAAAGAGGTGTAATGTAACAATTCCTGAAGTTTTAAAGTTTTTTTTGCCCTGTCTGGGACAGGAATATTAAATAAATAGCTGCTATCCCATTTTCTGTTTGTTAGAATAGAATATGTGCTGTTGCCACATTTCATTTATGAACATTAATGTTGGTTAAGGTTGATGAACACCTGATAGCAACTTCTCTTTTGAGTGATTGTACTGAGTGTGTAATCCAGAGCAACAAGCACTGCTCGAGAACCACTGAAGATTTCAGCAATTCTCCCTGGAGAAATATTAAGAATTTTTTCTTAAAAGGCTTTAAAAAGATAAACATCAAAACTACACACAGTGCTTTTGGGATGACAGTACAGAGCAAAACATTACATGTTATCATGTAATTATTGTTTTTGTTAGCGGTCAGAAAGTAATCTGCTATAAAGCCAACGTAAAGGGCCTGGTCATTAAGGGCGTGGCCTTTCAGAGGACGATGAACACTTGACTGGTTTCTTCACCTGCGTGGCCTCATACTGCTATTAATGTTTTATTTCTGTGGCACATTAGATATCTATGGTTTGGAGAAACCATACTCTTGTTAAAAATTACAGCAGACTCAATAACGAGTCCATATGACAAGCCATGACAAATGTAGAGGAAGATTATAGCTAGTATTATCAATTTTCACCAAATAGAGTTTAAAAATGGCATTAGCATCAACAATGTACTGTCTGTTGTTTTCATTTATTACATTGTTCAACACCATACAGTGGTACCAAACTAAATCCCATTGTGAAATTATACTGTAAAGATACATATCTCAACAGCGACTGATCGCAAAAAAAATCTGCATGGTCTATGACTGCATGAGCTTAGCCTTTCAAAACTAAGGATCGACTATATTCTGGTTGCATCGTTTTTTTAAGCCCTTGCTCTCGTGTGCACGCGAGGCTGTCTCACTCATATCCTCTTCACCCACTGTCACTTATCTCTTCTCCCTTTGTTCTGGGGACTTATTTTCTGTTTGCATTTAATCCAGTCAAACTCCACAGATCACATCCTTGTTCATTTTTGTCTTTTCTTAACCAATACAACAGTGTGTAAGGAGCTTGAGTGAGGAAGGCTACGGGTTATAATGATAAAATAAAACCTGTGAGATTGATCTGAACGTACTGAATGCTCAAAATAAGAAATGCTCAAAATACATACAAAAGTCACAGATTTGTGACCATATCAGCTACATGTTCATGTTAAACAATCATGGTTAGATTTTCATGTTTGTTCCATATAATACAAACTCATTTTGCTGTACTGTGTTTAATTCATATTGTATTTTTTTTATCGTTTGTTACAGAAATTATGTTATAACGTGTTTATTTGTCAGATATTGACAAAGGCATGGTCTGTGATCTATGCAAGGGTATTTTTGTTTCTTATTGTATGTCACATGATTTGATCATACATTTAAATCAATAAATTTGTAAGGATCACTTCTCTGGTTTATGTGCGTTAATAACAAAACTGGATAACATTTTGTTTTGTAGTGCAATCAGATGTTCTACAGTAACAAAACAAGTCAAAATCTTGATGATCATGCCACATATTAGCATATTAGCGTATGTTACATCTGTTGACTTCAGTAAAAACCTCTCTGACACAGACTGTGTGATTAAAACCCATCTCTGTGTTAAACATTTGAACACACTGCCTGTGTTAAATAAGCAAAAGAAGAAACATAAACTGTATTGTCCTAAATTGTTATGGTTACTCCACCACCTCATCTAGGGCCTGGCAACTCGTGCTATGGATTTCCATGACAACATTTAATCAAAAATTTTTATTTAACTCCTGCATCCATGTGAAGTTTCTCAACTGTTCTCTAAATAGCATTAATAATTATTGATACTGCAAATGTGCAATGACTCCTTCATAATTTAATCATTTGAACTTTAAGGTGAAGACTAAGAAATGCTAAAAAAGTAAAGAAAAAGAAACCCTTTACTCAGAAATAGTAAAACATGCAAGCGAAAAATACTGCATTTCCAAATTAACTTTTATAATGCCACGGGAAGTATGTTTTTTTTAAGAGGTAATATATTGCTCAATTTTTTTAATGATAAGGACACTATTAAGCACAGAGTGGTCTAGATAGCCATGGACTGTTTAGTTGCAAAACCAGAATTAAACAACATTCATATATTGCACGCAGAAATTAATCTTTTGTAGGTGTATTAAAAATGTAGTACATAAAAATACACCCTACAATATATTAATATACTTTTGTGGGAATTACCATAATTAACACAAAACGTAAAATTTAATAAACAAATGTAACTCAAGTCAAAATTAAACGCAAGTCACAATTTTAGGCCTGAAAGGACACACTTTAAAAATTCATGATTAACAATGTATTTGGAGCACAGCTTTGAAATTGTGCATATTTGGAATAGAAGTTTTGCTTTTTTTTCATGTATATCCATGACATGACTTGCCAGGTCCTAACTGAATTTGCTTGGAACAGCCCAGGTGTTAATAGTAACATGTATGTTCTGGCACACTTTCACACGTGCTGCTCTCTCAGTGTGTGTGTGTGTGTGTGTGTGTGTGTGTGTGTGTGTGTACAGGGGAATGGGTTGCATTCTCACTGTTGTCCACAACTGCAGCTTTCCTCTCCTCTGCAGCCTGGGGCTGGGCTGGGCTGGAACCAGGCCGAGTGCGCCTCCTTAGGCAGAGAGAGAGAGACAGAGAGGGGGAGGGAGGGAGAGGGAGAGGGAAGGAGAAAGAGAGAGAGACAGAGAGAGAGAGAGAGAGAGAGAGAGAGAGATGGCAGTAAACAGAAATGCATCTCTCTCCTGTCATATGCTGACAGACCAAGCAGCTGTGTGGGCCATCATGAGCTGAGGGTGAGCCATCGTGAGTCTGAGGCTGCAAGTGGGTGATACACACCTCTGGACACTGCCAGACAGGCAGCATGGGTCAACGGCTCTGGATGCACCTTTTCATTAGACTAGGACCACATTAAAAAAACTTGTCATACCACATTTGAATGACTTCATGGTTATGATGTCACAAGCATGTACACATTCACATCACATCCCATTCCGCCTACAGAAGTTTAGCCCAGACATTTATGTTGAAGTGTCAAGGAGTGTTGTTGAAGTGATGATGATGTGTTTACATGTTGGCGAAAAAACATTCCGCGCCTCTTAGTGGTACATCACCAACTGCCGCATGTTGCCCTGAAAACGTTGCCAGGATGACTGTCTCATGGACGAAAACGGATGCCTATCGCCATGAATTATAAGATTTTTCACCACTGATTTGCTGAAAACAATGGAATATCCGGATTACCATCAACCACGAAGCGCCAGCATGTTAATGGAGCATTACTGCGAAAAGTCTATAGTACAGTTATTGGAACTTAGTGGAAGATGTGGGGACCAGATCCCCAGCTGGGTCTTAACAGAACTGGTAGTCCTACCTTGCAATTAACAGCAGCTACAATTCAAGTAAGGATGGATGAGTTCGGCATCTTTGACCTCTTAAATGGCCAGGGCCCACCGGCAGGCCCAAAGTTTTATTACACACTTCCATAACTTAAGAATAACTCAAATAAGCCAGTTTGCACTAATGTCCCTGTAGTTACTAAATAATAAGCCTTAGTATGTAATAAGCCTGGGATTTTAAGGGGCTAAACTAACTGGTCAGTGAAGCAGAGGGGCGTAAGGACTGATTTTGCACCAGGATGTTTTACGTAAAATGGCTTAGCATAAGCTTGGTTTCAAAATATGATCTATTCTGGAACACAATACTATGCACACACACAAACACAGACAAGTGCACACACATGCGCACACACACACACACACACACATACATCAGATTTAAACAAATTCCAGTGGGGCTACGCTTTTCCCTGAGTCAGGATTCACTATCACTGATCAGTCTGTTAAAGATGAACACTTCCCTAATCACTCACAGTACAGATCAACATCTTATGCATTGACATTCTTATGTACAATTCCTTATATGTTACATTAGAAGTTTATGTTACATGCTGAAATGCAGATATTAATGCATCCCTCCATCCCTCACACATCTATTCATTTTGACCTTCTTGCCTTGTGGTCCACTTTATGGCCTTCTTCCTCTTTACATTATCTCCATAATGCTGTCGTCAGCCATGGTAAATAATTAAGGCTGTGGCCATCAATTCATCCATCTTGTGTAAATGCGCAGTGCTCTGTCAGAAGAGGCCAGTAACAGTCAGTGACTCCACAGCTAATATCTAACATTACTCATCGCACATGGCATGTAATTTGACCAGAGATGCCCATACAAATGTATGTATATGCTCAGAAAAACACTAATAACATTAATACAAAAAGTAGTGATTAATGTGCTTGTTTAACTACTTCCAGACCTCACCTTGTGGCAGCCCAGCATTATTTGTAGTTGTTATCCAGCACCTGGTTTGGCTTAATCAATGCTTAAAACTAATCTACGCGATGGCTGGAGGCATCAAGACTAACTAACTTAGAGGTACTTATGCCTTTGCACATTTCTGTGTTTTGAATTTTTACTGGCATCGAAAGAAAATGTTAACTCAAAAAACTGTAATAAACCCTTTGATGTAAAATACAAGTTATTTAAAGTTTTTACTTCTTTTTGTTTTCAAGTCATGCTCTTTTTTCTGGGCAGTGCCCCTCTGTGTTTTTATGGAACATTTCTTATATATGAAAGTTGCCTTGGCAGTTTGTGTACAGTTACAAAAGAGCACTTTGCAAACTCCTCCAAGGAAAGGGGTCAGTTTTTTGTATCTTTCACACATCATGATGCCAAAATCCTTCACGTATTCTGCCCACAGACTTTTCCACCATGCCTTTCGCCAATTCAAAAACTCTGTCTGGCTGAAGCAACTTAACCAAAGCCGATCTGTGTTCAGTTTTCCGGCACAGCACATGGACACACCCCCCATGACTTTCAAACTCAACAACAAATCAAGTACAATGACTGACTATGGCTCGCTAACCAAAGCCAGTCAACTGCAGAATGTGGACTACACATCCCACGATGTCACAAATGAAGGCAGTTGATTTAAACTGAGCTGTATACAAAACAACTGAACATGCATTGTGCCAAGCGCATATTTTCTATAAATTATAGATCTAGGTTTACGTAGGAAGTAAACAAACCACAGGCTTGTATTTTAGCGCTGGTACTTCAGTTTCAAGAGGAAAAAAATGCATCTCTCTAGCTCACACTACTGACGAGCAGTGACACTTTAAAGATAACCAAGTATGTCCAGCTGGTAAAAGTCTTTTGTTTTTGGTTGTGTTGCCTGACATTTGAGGAAGTAAGAACTTGTGGACCAAAGTGAGTTGAGTACTTCTAAAGTTGCCATTTTTTTGCAACATGGTTTTTATTTTAAAGTTTTCAAACATAAAATCATGCCAAATTATTTTATTTACAATTTGATATAACTAATTGACCTTTTTTGCTAGTTTACTTGATCAACATAAATGGTTAGGCAGTTGCACCACCTCACATTCCTAGAGTTCTGGAGGCGCCACGAAATGAATTTTATCTAAATGCATCTAAATTGTCTCACATAAAAGAGTGACTGTTGAATAACTTGATATATGTTGTTTTAATTATTTTTTGGGAAAATAATGAAGTAATGGACAAAATGCATGTGATGTCAATGATATATATATATATATATATATATATATATATATATATATATATATATATATATATATACTGTAGCAAAAAATCTGAAATATTACCTATTAATACAACACTAGAATAATAATTCATAGGTTGAATTTAAGTGGTTAAGCGTGTATAGACTTGTATGTTAATATACAGTATACCATATCAAAGAATAATGTAAATATTTTCAATTTTGGACTATTCTGTCATTTATTTTCTTTAGTTATGATTATTATTATTTTTATAATCCCATGCCTCACCTGGACACCTCTGAGATACAAACAAAAGGAAAGTAAGCCATGTTTACATTACATTTGCTGTGGGAAGGTGTCAGACAAAATGCACTAGTGAGCGTAAAAAACGCTGTTTTGGGATGTAAGCATGTGCAGCCCTACATGCTATGCATATTCTAGCATTCTGTTGTGTATTTTAATGCTGATTTATAACGGTGACATACAGTGCCCATATGTTCTGCCATGTGCCAGAAAGAAACTCACACAAATACACACTAACCATCCATGTATCTGTCCAGGCATCTGTACTTTCCCTTTCCTGCTCAGCCCCTCCATCCATCCATCTGTCCTCTCCCTTCCCTCCGCTCCAGGGCACCTGAGCTGGGCTCGACCTTGCTGTTTCCCAGGATATGATCTCACCTTACAGCCGCTCTCCTCTCCGCACTGCTGCGTCAGCCTGCGGCACTGAGGACAAGCACACACTTTCAGTTATCACTCGCCACAGCGGTGTGCAATGCAGATCACACAAAATGATCAATGTTACTTAGGTTAAGCTATATGGCTCATCAGTCATGGCTGGACATGCGAGATGTAGATGTGAGAGACACAAAACATTTCAGAGGCACTTTAGGTGACTCTCCCGTTTACCTCCAGTGATGCTACCACAATAATTCAGATAAGGTCATATGAAGGAATTACAAACAAATAGGAACACTCAAGTGATCCAATCCTCTGGCCACAAAGTAATTCTAAGCAAGCATAAAACATCTTAAAAAACACTTAAAGTTAAATGAGCTTCAAATGAAAACCTTAAGCTTAAATATTTTCTTAAAATATGTCCTTAATTATCTTAGCTAATATTATTGTGCCTTAGCAAACCCTTAACATTTGATATAAAAGAGCGTCTACTCAAATTTTACAGAAAATTAATGACAGGACGATGACTCTCTACATTGGAAAAGTAAAAAAAAATACTGTTCAGTGTATTCTGACTCATTAAACTAGCAAAACTTAATGTATTTGAACCTACCTTTTAAAATAAAAAATGGCCTCAAACCAAGGGCATATATATATATATATATATATATATATATATATATATATATATATATATATATATATATTAACATTTACTTAGAAGTTCCAAGGAAAGCATTTGCTCCTAGAATTATTATTAATATAAAAACATAAAAACATTTTGGGGAATATGTATACATATTCTAGGAACAAATGCTTTCCTTGGAACTTCTAAGTAAATGTCAATGAGTGTCAGAACAAAATTGTTAAAACAGACCAAACTTGTTAGAGTTTACGCAGTTCATTTAAGGTGACCAGATTTCTGAAGTGAAAACTGGGGACATTTACAGTTCAGTGGTCAATACATCATTAAAATAGCCTATGCCTTTATGAATGAAATAAAAAGAAAAGGCAGTTTAACCTGTCATGCGCATGGTGCAAGGAGAGAGACAAAGACACGGCTGCTAGATGAGCTGCCGACTGAGATTGACGCTAACTTTACTCTGAGCAGCATGCATAGGAATAAATTACAATAGTCCTCTAAAAGATTTACATTTCTTGGGAGATTTGTCACTTGTCGATTATTAGAAATGAAGTCACTAGGGACAGGCCACAAAAACGGGGACTCTCCCCAGAAAACAGGGAAGTCTGGTCACCCTAGTTTAATTACTAGACATATTGTAAAACATGGTTATAATTACAGTGTATGTCTGTAACACTACTAGCTTATTAACTAGCTAAGCTAGCTAGTTACCTGCTACATCAGCGTCTAAGTGAACGCCTCCAAAACCTCTAAACAAAAGGAGGATTTTCTCCTCCCAAGTGTCTCATTACTAACATTACTTATTACAATTACTAAAATATTTTGAACGTTTATTTGTTTTCCCTGTATTTCTTTGCTGTCTGCCGGGATGATTAAACTGAAACAAGTCAACGTCTAAAGCTTAACGGTCGAAATTCAGGGCCTCGCGCTGTCAGTGGAGTTTAACATTTAACATTTTCCCAGAATTGGATTTACGAAATTGTAATGTGTTCAGATCCCTCGTACGCGTAAAAGTGAAAGGCCTTCGTTAGTCCGGCCCCAGTTCTTCAGCTCTCTGCTAAATCAGGATGAGGATGAGATGGGTGTTCGACCACAGGCCAAGAGATACCCGAACTCATCGAGCAACGGCTCCGAACAAAAGTAAACACTCTGTAACGTCGTTTTATTTAAAGTCAAACAGAAATTAGCTTGTACCTTTTTTATCTTTTCAGTTCATGCCAGTGGGCATATTAAGTGGAGTTCAACTTTAGTTTTAGTTTAGTTTTAGAGGCAAAATTACTGTTTTTCTTTAATCTTCGAAATATAAAAGCGTTTGTCCTTCTCTGAACGTCTTCTGATTACGTTGCCAGAGAATTTCTAGTCAGGAAACCGCCACTTAATAATGTTTTCCAGGTTCAGACGTTAGAGGGCGCTCCGAGAGAGTGAAAAATGAATGGGTTCCTATGGAGTCTTTGTGAAAAGTTAAAATGTATAAATAGATAATAATTTTTATACAGATGAATGCACTTATTTTCTCAACACAGAATAGCATAAATATTTCAGCTCCATTTTACCTGGCTAATGAGGTGATCAGTTGGCTGACCAACCGGCACTCAGTAGCCGTAATTTTGGTCAGCGTCCTGCTGCTGAAAAACTTTGCTGTACAAAAAGAGAAAGACATCTTTAAGTTTTCATTGATTTTTAAATGTGATTTATTATTTTACTTTCCAGAGTTAAAGGAAATTCCTGAGTTTAGAGGTCTGTAAATGTCAAAAGGAAAATTAATAATTTTATTTTGCTGTTTTGCATATTAACCCCATTCATTGAGGACTCACTTGCCTGTTCACTCTAGAGTTTTGCAGTCCTGTTTTGGGTATAATGAAGAAATAGGAAGTGGTCAGGCTTGCCTAACGGCCTCTGACGTCACCATGCATCAGGAGGCGGGTAAATTAATATTAAACAATAATACATTAAAGAATGGAAGGAAAACGTGTTGGGGTTTCTGATGCACTCTGGGGAAAAATAATATTAACCAGCATGTTTCACTCAGAAATGCATGACAGTGCACAAGAAAATAGTGTTATGATTTCCCGATTATGGTGAAATATATGTAAAATACAGGCATTCTCTGAAGAACTGTCTCAATTTTTACAGTTAGCTTGGTACTAACATTGAAGGGCTCATACACATGCTGGCAGAAATTAGCATTGTTGTAGCAGTGCTAACTGGAGAAACAAAAGCTAAGGACAGTGTCAGCTTTAAATACTGTTATAATGAAATGTGTGGCTAGCATCAGCATGTAATCATTGTCATTCAGAAAATCACTCGTCTTTAGCGATAGCTTACACATCTCTGCATTCAGCTGTTCCTACACACTTTCAGATAAGCTTATCAGCAAAGTAGGTCTGTAAGATAATATAAGATACTTCATCAAGAGAGAAACTGATCAAAAAGATCATGACTTAATGCTTATAATGTATAGATTGCTTGTAGGATGTGCTAGTAATAAGTAACAAGTTAATGTAATTTAGTGCATGCGGTGCACCAGATTGAGGCTGCAGCAGAGATTTGGTTTAAATACTCTTCCATAGTTGGAGGATGACAAATGAGATGAGTAAGTTTGTGCAGGGAGCAGCGGCATCCCTGTTGAGCCGCATTGTGCCATATTTCACAACTTTCTCTCTCTCTCTCTGTCTCTGTCTCTCTCTCTCTCTCTCTCTCTCTCTCTCTCTCTCTCTCTCTCTCTCTCATACTCTCTCTCTCTCTCTCTCTCTCTCTCTCTCTCTCTGTTAAGAGCAGTCAAGGACAGGCGGGTCAGGAGGCTCTGCAGCTCCCCTCCGGCTCCTGCAGTCCTTCATGAAATACAGAATTCAGCAGTTTAGTGCGCCTGTGAATGAGAGAGACAGCGGGAACAAGAGAGAGAGAGTATCAGTTAAAGAGTTGCCGGTCACAGACTCTGCCGCACTCATTCAACATCAGCATTACTGTTATATTGAAGAATAGGGCTATTATCCAGATAATCACACCAAGGCTAGAGGTCAGCCAACACAGAATATCACAAGGACTATTTGCTATATACTGATATATACATATGTATATATATGCAGTATGATAAAGCCATTTGCTTCAAATATAAATCAAATAATTGTTTAAAAGTTTAATGATTTTTGAGCTGTTAATAATATAACACGAGACTAATCCAATATGAGGCTTTTTAACAGTGATTCACTAGAGCAGTTATGTTGCCTCTCTAGTGTCAGTAAATAAAATGTAATGCCACAGAGAATTTGTGCAGTATTTGGGACATTAATTGTAAGACATTTGAACAGATCTTTATAAAATTCAAATTAAAATAGGCTACAACGATTACCACAACATCGGCTGGTTTCCCAGATGTGGATTAAGCGGCAGTGCCAAAGGTGAATCACCTTTGGAAATCCCTTTTAGTCTAGGTGTATGCTTAATCTAGGTCTGGAAACTGGCCCTATGTGTCCAAAAGTATCCAGTCAGCCCCCCTAATTAGTGAATCCAGCTACTTTAAGGTACAATCATAGCGGACACAGACATTCAGTTGCATGATTTGTATAATTTCCTTAGAAAAGCATTGCCAATAGAATGGGATGCTCCAGAGTAGCGGCACATGAGCCTAAGGTCACCATACCCAGTGCTAAGTGTCAGCTATAGAGCATTGGGCTGTGGAGCAGGGGAACTGCATTCTTTGGAGCACTATCCAGTACTTTTGGAAAGAGCTGAAGTGGTGTTTGTGATGCAGAACTATCATCCATCATCAGTACCTGACCTCACCAATGCTCTCATTGCTGAATGCAATCAAATCCTCACAGCAATGTTCTAACATCTAGTGTAACGACTTCCCAGAAGAGTAGAGGCTGTTACTGCTTCAATGAGTTGACAAACTCCCTGTTCATACTCTTGATTTCAGAAGAAATGTTGGATGAGCAAGTGTCTACAAACTTTTGGACATAGGGCCAGTTTCCCAGACACAGGTGAGGCCTAAGCCTAGACTAACAAAAAACCCCAATGGTGCCCACTGGCACTTCAGTTTAGTCAAAGACTAGGCTTAATCTATGTCTGGGAACCCAGACTATAGTGTATGAATAACAGAAACTAGGGCTATTTGCTTCACATGTAAATCAAATAATCGTTTATAGGTTCGATTAATTTTTGTAATGAAAGACTAATAGAAAATGGAGCGTTGAAACTGAAATTTGTTGGAACAGCTATGAAGCCTCCTCGTTGTAAAATGTAATACTGCTAGGGATTTGTGGAGCACTGTATTTGGAAAATGAATTGTGAGGCATTTCAGTTGATCATTATAAAATGTAATTAAAATAAACACAGTGATCACCATCTGGCTCAACCTGTAGTCGCACTGGGTTGGTTTTTTAATGATTACTAATCTCAACTTTGGAAATAAATTCGACTGAAGGCGTTTTTTCACAAATCTGAAAGGCCAGAATCCTGTTTTTACAGTATGGACAGTAAGCATCTGATGCTGCATTGACAGATTTTGCTGCAGCATGCTGTGGGTGGCCCAGGTGTGTGGTGCGGCATAAATGTGTGTGTATATGCAGAAAAATATACTGCGTACTCCATTAAAAATTCTGTCCTGCCTGTGCGCTTCATAATATACTGTTTAGGTTAGCTGATGCTGTCTGTAAGCAAAGCCCATAGCTCTTAGCTCTTTTCTCTCTCTCTCTCTCTCTCTCTCTCTCTCTCTCTGCTGACTCACTGTCACTGGCCCAGAATATGCTGCTTGCCTGCATCACACACATGCTCACCTTCTTCCTTTAGTGCCTATTCAGCATCTGCATTAGTCATTGAGCTCTGGGGCCAAGATGCTAAAATTATGTCACTCAATACAGGACAGAATCTGATAAATATGTGAGTATCGCATAATTTCAGTGCATATGAAATCTAGGGGAATTATATAATTCAAAGGAATGTGAAATCAAATTTAATGTGTGTCTGGGCTGCTACTGTATATCTTGGCTACAAGTGTGTTGACATTGCAGCGATCTACAATGTCAGACAGAGAACATTGCAGTGATGGGGTCACCATATGCTCTGCTGGACAGAAATCTAGAGGATTTTTCACATCAAGATAAGGAACCGTGGAACAGGAGGCTGCTGCACATGGTAAGTGTGGTGCTGCCCCCTTGTGGAGTCAAGACTTTCTCACCTGAAATCACATCTATGTCAAATCTTTGGGAGAAATAAACACCTGGTTTGTTAATCAGTACTTCATTATATTTAATCAGGTGTGCTGGTGATGGAATCTAACGAATCCATGTGATGGCTGAGGGCATCCATGAGAAATCTGGGACCAAACTTTGTTCTTCAACCTAGCTCCCAAGATATCAACTGCCTTTTCAAAAACAAGAAATTCTTGTTACTTGTCACTGCAATTATAGTTTTTGCTTCTGTTTGTATACAGTGTTATTGTCTGGATAAATGGTAAAATGGCAGTCATATGGAATAGTTTAAATGCCCCCAGTCAAACATGTTACATATAATATATTACATAATATAATATAAAATGTGCCATAACTTTTGCACAGGCCACATTATAAGTTTTTTGTCTCCCAATATGTTAAATATACAGCCAATGTAGTAATTATGCATTAAAATGCTCAGAAGTGCACCTTTTTATTGAGAACATTTTTAAAAATATTTGATTTCACCAGGGGTGCCCAAACTTTTGCATATGACTGTAGATATACATGTATGAAATAAAACATTTCACATTTATGTTTAGTTTTTGCAACATTTGAGAATAAACAAAATTAGCCATATTAATATGCAATATCTTGTTATGTCTACACTCTTTAAAAAGATACATCTTCAAGGGTTCTATGGAAAATGGTTCTATATAGAACCATGAACACTCAAAGAACCCTCTGCATGATTAAAAGGATCTTTGCATTATGAAAATGTTCCTCAGATTGATGGAGAATGTGCTATAGATGGTTCTATACAGCACAAAAAGCGTTCTGCTATTACGATGTGAGCTTGTAACAATAGAGGAACAATTTCCAAAAAGGTTCTATATAGAACCATATACAGCACATTCTCCATCAATCTGAAGAACCCTTTCATGATGCAAAGAACCTTTTAATCATGCAATTCTTTGAGTGTTCATGGTTCCATTTAGAACCATTTGTTTAACTAAAGAACCCTTAAAGAACCAGTGTGTACAGTTTGTGCTTCCTACAGAAAATATACATTCCACATGTGATTAAATGTGATGCATCGAAAAATCACATGTTCACGTATGACAACCAATCAGGCTATTTGTGTCCATGGAAGTTATGTGTCCCATGTGTTTACTTATGAGCAGGTGTTTTTAGATACATCAAATATGATCACGTGAAATGTATGTGTATTTTTGTAAGAAGCACAAACTGTAGAGCAAACTGCACAGTAATAAGGCTAATTTGGTTTGCTCTGAAATTGCACGTGATCACATTATCTCATGTAACCTTTTAATGTGATCCACAAGTCTATTTCAAGATGCTACACCATGTAATTTTGTGAAAAGTGTAAATGAACGAACCTGTGATGAAATCACAAATAAAAACACGCATCACGTGGGAAAAATGCAGTAATAAAATAACGTGCCAAGTCTCTAAAATAACACGTGACAGTTCACAGGTAAAAGTCATGTGATTTTTCTCTAAGGGTCTCTGTGTGGAATCGCGTTCATGCGCGGTCCCTTTAAATTGTAAAATTTGTTTTGGCGGGAAAACTAGCCAATCGAAGACAAGCACGAGGGTACGCGTCACCAGGTCTATATAAACGGGCGCGCAGAGCAGCTGAATCAGAGTACGCCTCCTAACCCTAGACAAAGCTGTGTTTCCTGTCTGTTGTGGTTACTGTTTTATCTCTAGCTTTCAGTAAGTTACAGGAAACTTTCCGCCGGTCCTGGTACGCTTAAAAAAGCTCGGAGAGTACTCTCTTGTGCTCAGTCTTTCCGGTTCGAGCGTCTCGTGCTGTGGACAGCAAGGCTGCCGCGAAGAGTTCTCCTCTGCTGCACTGCGCTTGTTACCGAAAAGGCTTCAGAACTGAGCAGAGTAAACTGAGTGGGGCTTCTGTTTGCACATCCTCCTAATGGTGATGCAGAATAGCCCCCGCTCAAACACCAGCTTAAGTAATGAAGTTGATTTTCTGCTTTGTTTGTTTAACTGTAGTATCTGTTGAACTCTAATTCTAATGTGAACTAACTGATTTGAACCGGTTAGAACACCGGCTGAAGGTAATGTCTGGAGTTCAAGGCTTGTCTGTCTTGATTAGGGTAATTTTGGTTAGTTGAATGGGAGACATGGGGGAATAGAGAAGTTTTGAGCATGTATGTTAGGACTCTGTGATGCTACTGTGGCTTGAATGTGGTTCTAAGTAATTGAGGCTGATATATTGTTAATATCTTGTTTTAGGTCTTCTTGTGCAGGGTGAGTCTGTCAGAAAAGTAGTAAATGTAGACATGATGTGGAAGTCTTTGCTCTTAAGTAACTTGCCACAACCTGCTTAAGTGATGTGTAATTACATGAAATGCCTGTAGCGTTCACTAAGATGTGCATGCTCTTGTTATTCCTGTGAGGACCACAAGTCCTCACAATGATGGGACATGACACTTGAGCATATGGTGTTCACCACAGTTTATAATCTTTTGCAGAAAAACTGCTTTTTGGGTACTGAGGTTAGGCTTAGGTGTAGTATTTGGCTACAGCCATACAGAAATCCATAGGAACCCAGGGAGGTTCTCACAAGTATAGCAAGGTGTGTGTGTGTATAAGAACCTGAGGGAGAAAAATGGCTTTTTTTTCATGCCTTCATCTTTTAATTTTTATCATTGACATTCAGTTCTTTTGAAGACATCTAGTTTACTGAAAGTTATTTTATTAATTTATGAGAATCAGTTCTCAAAAAGGAACATCAGGGTGGGCTTATTGATTTTAGTGCTGATGCCACCCTGTGCAAAAGGTGGTTTTTAATAGGCTGTTCTTAGCAGCTGTAAATTAAGCTTGTGTTGTGCTCTGGAAGTTTGAGCTTGACTGTATGAAGGTTTATGTAACCTATAGCACCATCATTGTTTGTCTGCATCTGAATAGTTAAATGAAATCCTTCCTGCTCAAACCATGACTCCACTTTTTGGCTCTTTAACACAACCTTCATGAAGATGGTCTGTGACCTACAGCCAGGTTCAAGTAATTTATTTATTTTTAGATAATGATTGAAAGATTAAAAAATAAACTACCAAAACTCTATATTGGAGTAAAAGTTTTGGGTGAGAACCCAAGTACTGAGTTCTCAATGAGCTGCAGAGGAACTGCTTATGGAGCAGAATGTACAGTTTTAGATGCTTTTCTTTACTTTTGGGAGCCTTTTGGTCTAAAACATGGGTGGTGAGCTGTGGTCCTGGAGGGCCTGTGTCCAGCACAGTTTTGTGCTTTTTCTCTTAACGCACAAAACTACTGCTAAACTTGGTGGTCTGCTCCCATCAGGTGTGTTTGAGAAGGAACGCCACTGAACCATGCAGGACTCTGGCACTGTGGGAATGGAGTTCATCACCTCTGGTGTAAAATGTGAAAGCTTGAAGGTGAGCTGTAAGCAGCAGCAGCAGTAAAGACAAGGCAAAAACATTCCAGATGCTTCTAACAGCAGAACAGGGTGAAAACCAAACCCACCAAGCAATTGGGGAAATATAAATTACTAAAATGGACCAAAAGAGAAGGTGGAGTCCTTTCCTTACTTTTTTTTTAAATAACCTTTGATCAAAACATTAAGTGCATGCAAATTAAATGTTGGTTTAACCTTTACTCTCGTAGCATAGGAGTTGTCTAGGTGCATGATTGGTACTGTACTGTTGTAAAAGGGCTCTGTAGTGTTGATATTTTACAATTGATTCTAAACCAAAAGGGAGTGAAGATGTTGATTGGAAGGGAATGTTAGACTGCATAGTGAGTAGTGAACAATGGTTGATTACATTTTAGGAATGTTTATCCATCAGTCTGTTTCTCTTGATGTGTTGCTTCATGTTTTTATGATTCTGTGGGATGTTCTAGATGAAGGTATTATCAGCTGCAGTTCTCTTGACTCTCCTGTGCTCTCAGGGAATATAACCGAACTGCTTAGGGATCCTGTGGAAAGCACCTTCAGTTTAGTGCAGAGGGGCCCAATTCTGGTCCTGGAGATCTACCACCCTGCAGAGTTGGGTCTTGAATTAACATACCTGATCAGCAGTGTCTGAAAATTAGAGCCAGGTGTGTTGAATCTGATCTCTCCAGGATGGGTAGATCAGTTTCTAGAGTGCTTTTATTTATTTGCTTTTTTTTTTGGTGGGAAATAATGCATTGAAATAAGTGAATCTGTACTAGTAATTCTGAAGTTCACAATAAAGCTACTTTGAGATCATTTTGTATGTTAAACTGCCTGTTTCCTGTGTCGCTTTGGTTTACTAAATGTAACTGTTTTCAATGTTACAAGCTGTTGAATATCTAATGTTATTGGCATTCTCATGGAGCTGAATTTATTTTATAGAATGATCAATTACTCCAGTCTTAACCCAGTTCATATAAGGACTGGGTTATAGTGAAATTGATAATGTTTAACACTATCAATCAATAATTATTTCAATATCTCAGTACTACTTGCCTTACTATTCATGTTCCTCAGACTGTATATAGCTCTCAAAAAAGTTGCTTCTTCAAGAGGATGTCCATTTAAGAGAACACTGAAAGAAATAATGTAGTGTTATTTTTCAGGATTGTATTTAAATAAAGGAGAATCCTTAAACAACATTTGAATGCATGAGCATGGTCACACTGACTTTAAGAACAGTCTCTGGCAGAATAGTAATGCAGATGACATTTTACAGCCTAACCTATTTTAATACATGTGTAATTGCTTTTGATGTCATGCAGCCATTTGTCATAGCTCCTAATCCTCAGGACTTCATTATTAATTTTTAATAAAGTGAACTCAAGCCTAATTTTTTTTTGTTCTCAAGCTTATTAAAATAAGAAGCAGGCCTGGTAAAATCTCTGTACGGCATATATACATATACACACATGCACACCCTTTAAACGGGGGTTTAGTTTTTTGTTTTTGCATGGTTAAATTCAATCCAATAAGATATTGATCTTTATTTTACAGAATTGCAGGCCTATATGTGACTTGTGATTATATATGTGCTTTAAGGCAGTGGAGTGTATTCCAGTTCAGCCTGATTGCTGTGTGTCGGTCTAGGCTATGCAGTTTAGGGAAGAGTAAACGGCTGGATGTGGATGAGGTGCGACGATCACAGCTAAACCTGCTCCGCTTAACGCAGGAGGACTGATTGACGTCCGAACCGTCTGTGGGTCTGTTTTAATTTCCACTTATGACGATTCATTCGAAAGAGCATAGTAGCAGGTGAATAGTGTCTTATTGCGGGAGGATGCGCGCAGGCTGCTGTGATTCAGAGCCTCTCTGAGGAGGAGTTTTCTCCATGGCGGGCTGCTGCTGCTGATGCGGCCTTAGGAGAAGCCACGATGGCGACGGGGAAGTGGCTGTTGTACGCCGGTCTGTCTCTCTCTCTGGTCGCCTTGTGTTTCCTCACCGTCGCTATTTCTTCCGACCACTGGTACGAAACGGACGCCAGGAGGTACAAGGAGCGCTGCCGAACTTTGTTGAACCGCCGCAGCGACCCCGGCTTCATCTACATCCCGAACCACAGCCTCCCTCTGCGGGCAGCCCGCGCTGAGCACCGCGGGGAAGAGCGAGCGGAGCCCCGGCACCTGGCGCCTCGCAACCGCCGGCATCTGTTCGCCATGAGCGCCGCGGACGAGTGCAGCAGGCGCTACAATTCCACCAACATGGGGCTGTGGACCAAATGCTACAGGCTCGGCTTCGACCAAGACGTCGAGGAGCTCATTCAGCAAGGTGGGCATTAACGCAGCATCATCACATAGGGTTTATTGCAGTATGGCTTCTTAAAAACACTGTTGTTATTGTTGTCCAGGGATGGACATCAAATCGTCCATCAATGCAGTCATTTGCTCAGGATTATAGCACTGACACTGATGGCTAGCAATCAACGCTATATAATCAGTTTTATATGAGGATGCTTGCCCTTAGAAATCCATAATACAGTCAGATGTGAGAGCACCAGCCTCGACGATGCTCTAAACATCTTCAAAGCTATTGAATCTCTGAAGTCACCTTTGAATATTAGTAGGCACACCTATAAGTGTTGGATGTAGGCCTAGATGTGTTGACAATGAAGTTACCAGTTGGGCATCTTGGTTTTACACACAACATGAGTAATTGGCCTTTCCATGAATGGCAGATAGAGATTTGGACCATATGATCAGAGGCAGCATCAAGTCAGAAGCCATCTGTGTACTTTACTCATGCTGATCATGAATAAGACTGGCTCTTTTCCTTTGTCCCAGCTCTGTCAGATACAATACATCTCCATTTGGTTGTCTGTGTGCCTTCTGCCACTACCTGATATAAATAGGGGTGGGTGATATGGCAAAAAAATAACATCATGATACACAATATGCATCATGATGTTTAGTATTTGGAACATAGAGAGAAGGATTTTTATTCAATGTTCCACATACTGCTCTGCCCTAAATCCAATTAAACAGGCATAACTACACTCTCTTTGTAATAAAACAATCAGTTTTCATTGTACTAACAATATCCACAATATGCTCAGATAAGAATATTGTGACATAATGTGATGTAATTCATCACAATAATGATAAATACTGCCATTTTCCCACTCCTAGATATAAATCACCTTTCTTTACCTCTTGTAGGGATAATTGAGCGGTGCTCCTACATTAAGTATTACTACTCAGCATCAACCTCAGTACGAAAGGACTTCTCCTACAATATTACAAGGACCATTCAGCAGGATGACTGGCATGCCTTGCGTAAGTGAGAGACCCTCTTTATTCAGAGAGATATACTCTATAATGGGCCTTCTTTCACACTAGTACTTTTTATATGGTTGAGAGGTTTTCTATCACCAAGCAAACGAAAAGAATATGCATCAGTAATCTGAAAGGTTGCTTATGGGAGCAGACCGCTGCTGGCCAATGGCTTTGATACTGCATCAGTGTACTTGCTAAATCTTTGCTCATGTTAACAATAAGCCTTGTTGCTCAGATCTGCGTCGGATGACGGCTGGCTTTATGGGCATGGCTTTGTCCATAATCCTTTTTGGCTGGACAATAGGGCTTCTGGGCTGCTGCTGGGAACAGGGCCTGATGCATTATGTGGCTGGCCTGCTCTTCCTCATGGGAGGTAAGACTGGATGCATCGAAAGCTTCCGGGGTTTGTTTTCTTTTCTTAGATTTCTTGATTTCATGTTTATCTATCCTGATTTTGAATTGAATGTTTTGTCTCATCATAGGTACCTTCTGCATCATTGCCCTGTGTACTTGCGTGGCTGGCATCAACTTTGAACTGTCTCGCTACCCACGCTCCCTGTTCACTCTACCAGATGACATAGGCCATGGTTACGGCTGGTCCATGTTCAGTGCCTGGTGTGGGCTGGGTCTAACCCTCATCGCTGGTTTTTTCTGCACGTTGGCACCTTCCATCCAGCCTCCGCCACCGCCTCGCACTACATACCCCAAATCTCGCATGGAGAATGGTACAGTCTGCTGAACGGCAGCTGAAAGAGGATATAGATGAGCACACATGAACTGCAGGTGCACTGCTGAACTTCCCGAAGGAAGTAAACACTACAACTGACAAACGCACCATGTGCTTATGTTTGACGACCCACGGCTAGCGTGAACGTTGACCTGATTTCAGGCCACCCATGGCTGTACATGAACCTCTGCCGTAAAAGCACATTTGTACAGACGTTGTATATAATCAGTTATCCTGACGTGGTGTCAGCACATCCTTGATAGAGCTGTTCTTGGTGTTTCACTGTGCAGTATCCCCTTTATTTGTTTGAGAAAAGACCGTGTCCTTTGACTTTCACAAGACATCTGAATTCACCAACATCTCAAGGTTACATATATATTTACCAAAAATGATAACTGTCAATAACATTACTTGCTGTTGTTTTGAGAGTGTCCATTACTTCATTAGACAATAAAACTTCTGTTTAAGAAGTGCCGTATTTATCTGTTCATTTGGATGGGAAAGAAGCAAAGATTGAAACACAGGCACTGAGTACTCAATTTTATTTAGGATTTTGTTGTTCCAGACCTGCAGAAAAGGAGTCAAATATTTATCTTCTTTTAGCTCTTCACTTTTTATTAAATGTGTTATCTCAGCAGCATGTTAAAACCAAAAGGTTGGACTATATTGATTTTTTTTCCTGAAAGAATGAATGTGTGATAAATACTGTTTAGTATGGGCCACACAATAGAGAGAAAGGAAAAGGAGAAATGATTTGAAGGCTGTGAAATGGCCAGAAGTTACTGTGTTACTGTCACAAGCAGTCCTTACCTATAGTAACAGTTATCAACAATCTCATCTACTGCACCATCTTTTTTCTCATCCTTCCTTGGCTACCCAAACCTGTATCACCGATACTTAAGACTGGTGGCTTTGACGAACGTGCTGTGCAGTCTCAATCCTTCTCTCACTAGGAATGGAGTGACCAAGTACCACATGGTGGCATCTCAAACCCTCCACCGATCGCTTACTAGTGAGTAAAATATGAGTCAGGACCCAAAGCCCCCAGCCATCAGTGGGGCAGCGCTCCATCCTCTGATACAGAGGTACAGCAGTGACTCCCCCCTGCTGGGTGGGGGCCTTTGGCACCCCCAGGAGACTGGGGGCCTCTATATATGCACCATTAGGTCATCAAGTCTTATGCGTAGATTTGCACCATAGACTTCTGAGGCAAGACACTAGTACACTGCACTGACTCCTCTGAAATGAACCACTGGATTTCACAGAATGGTTCTCATTAAGTAGACCAACACATTCACAGTATTAGAATGGGAACCAAGGATGGACAGATGTATGGCGAGTGAGACACATCAACACTACTCTCATTCTTTTTAACCATTATTAGCTGTGTGCATGCCCATTTTGTGTGTTCACCCTTTCTCAAATGCTTATGCATGAATGATGATAATTTTTTCCAGAACCATATATGTTTGGGGCCTTTTTATGCATAGCCAGCATAAATATCACCCTCACTATTCCTGCTCTGTGTGCCCTTCCACGCACTATGCGGCGAATAAAGTGAGTCTCAAAGAAACAGACAAATGAATGCTGTAAGAAGGGGTGGTTGTTGGGGAACAGGGGAAGGAGAGGGGGCAGATGAATAAGAGCTTATGTTATGTTATTAATGATCAGGATATTCTGCAGCCTCACGCATCGTTACAGTTAAGTTAAGAGGGATGGAGGGATGGGGAGTCTGTCCCTAGTGGCGGTCCATGCCGGCGCTCTGTAGGATGTCTGTAGCGGTCTGCGCTGGAGGTCTGAAGGCTGTCTGGAAGCCTGGTGGTGGAGAGTGGAACTGGCTGGGGGCAAGTGTGGGAGTGGGGAGGTAGGGTGCCCAGCCGGCTCTGTGCAGCGAAAGGTGGGCCGCCGCATCCAGCAAGCCTGTGTGCTGGGGCTGGGGTGCAGCCACCGAGCCGCCCGGCCCATCCATCTCTGTCAGCGTCTGCAAAGACTTGAGCCAGTGTGGTGGGTTGTCATCCTGGAGACAGTCCAAACTGCTACCCGTGGATGCAGGGATACCTTGAATGACGAATTAGAATAAGAGAGAAAAGGAGAATCGAGGGAGGAAGTTAATTTTCTTTCACTATTTAACAGTTTCATTTTATTATTCACAAGATTTTTGACCGTTTTGATGTTAAATGGCCCGTATAATGGAAAACTGCATTTGAATGAATCTGTCACTTTTCTTTCAGTTTGATGTTAATGTAGTATGTACACACTGTAGAAGTACCGAAATGTCCCACTCTCAAGTTGATACAGTCCATATTTAGGAAAAAAAGCCTGTTTTGAATTCACTGGTTTTGTAATGTCAGGCAAACATGAGATTTACATATATACACCTATTCAGACTAGTTACTGCTGTAAGGAGTGTTTCACTCAAGACTGCTTTTTAAATGAGGCACAATACAAACACGATATGTAGTTATGAGAGTGAGTAATAAAGTCTGGACCTACAGACAGGTCCTACATATCCTAAGATAATAAGAGACTGCCTCTGTAACAGAAAATTTGTCTGATTTTATTAGTCACTGCTTATTCACCAAATGCGACCAGAAAAGGTTTGAGTGCAACGGAATTCCAAACTCAGTAAGCAATGAATTCAGACCCTATATACAATACACTGTAGTCTACTATTGACAGTGTGGTAAATTCAGCACTACTATTCATTGACACTGCGCTACCCATAAAGATTCTGGAAGACCAGAGAGGCATACCGGTAATGATGGCAGGGTCCATCCAGCTGGCCGTGCCGTCCCAACTGAGGCTGTGCGAGACCCCTCCTGACCCAGTTGGCGCCCCAATGTGGTTCACGCTGGAAGTGGAGGATGAAGAGGACGAAGAGGAGGTAGAGTTTGGGAGGCCTCCAAAGTTGATATTGATATTCGGTAAGAGTGCTCTCAGGCCATCCTGCCATTCTTTCACATTTATGCTTTCCACTGAGCTGTTGTTTTCTGAGGAGGAAAAGAGAATAAAAAGATAACAACTTAATGATGCAACAACAAACAAAGAAAGAAAGAACTGGGAACATGTTAAAAATGTCGTATTTGGATCAGTGGGTTACAACTGTACAGCTGTGCCTAGCCCAGGTGCATCTATTTATCATCTGAAGACACAGAGGTGCCCCTTCACACGTGTTGAGGTGCTAAAAGTATAGGCTGCAAGCTCACCTGATATAGGTATTCCCCCAAGGCCTGTGTTGTGGTGCTGGGGAGGGCCGGTGACGTCTAGGAAGTGACTATGTGCAGCAGCTGCGCTGGTCGCATGGTTCAAGTGTGTTAGGTTATTGCGGGTGGGGATGCCCAGCCAAGGATGGCGTGAGGCTGTGTGTGGGGGCAAGCTGAAGGAATTGTAGAGGCCTCGATGCTGTAGCTGGGGGAAACGCTGTTGACCGTTGGGAAGGCTGGGCTGGTGGAGCGGGAGAGTGGGGGACCGAGGTGAAGCTTCCTGAACCGACAGCTCCTTCTCAATGAGGTCAGCCAGGGCTTTCCTCGTCACGTCGAAGGGATCAAAGCCCAGGTCGTCGTCCTGCTGCTGCTTGGCCGAAGAGCCGAAACCGAAGGCTGCCTGCCAGTCAGTGGATGAGGAGACAGGGATGGTGTCTGAAAGAGACAAGTATGAAGTTAATGATGAGAATGGAGCACAGACTCACCTAGTCTGCTTAGTCTTACTGAAGGCAGACTTTCTTGTAACCAGTAAACTGAGGATTAAAAATTGTACTTTGACCAAAAGGGAAAAAAAAGTTTTTGCCTCTGGAGCTATGAGGCTAATGCAGCTAAGAAATAATGGAACCTGCAACCCCACCAATTGGCACTGTGTAAACTACAGGCCTAATTTAGCTCCCACTTAACTCAAATAAAAGTGGGGAAAATAACAGTACAAAGAAAAAAAAGTCCCATCTCTTTCAATGGCCAATAATTCATCTCTGCAGCAACTGGGAGTATTGTATGAAATTAAATATAAAGTCTTATATGACAATTTCAATGAATGCATGAATAAATGGATAAATGAAGGCTACTTTTCCAGATGAGCTAAGGCTACTGCTAACAGTTTTGATATTACATGGTAAAGAGAACTCAACTTCTGCACAAGATTTTTCTCCTTAGTTGATTATATGCAGCTTGATGGAATATCATTGAGAGTCATGAATGCAAGCACATTTGCTTCACTCTACTAACCCTGTTCACTGTGGTGTTTGTTACACTTAGACTGGAAATGTAATAACCTGCTTCAAAATGCAACAGAAGGGACAAGCATTCAGCCTTCCAGATGGGTGCTGCTGCTATTTTTCGCTATGCAATATTTTTGTCCATTTTTATACATAACAGTATGCCATACAGAGGGAAACCCACAAAGCAAGTCTATTTGAGATTACTCAACATTGCAACTTAAGGCAAGTGTGTGATGATTTAAGGATGCAGACGCTGGTGGAATATAAGCTTCCATTACATGTTAGCTAAATTAACCTCACAGCTCCAGTGCAAATCTAAAGAAGCAATCTTAACACACTAAACAGATCTTGGCTAATCGACTACATTGGAAAATTGTGTGCATTTGATTTCTTTTTGCCAAACTATTTTTAGCCCTGTTTTAGCCCTTTCTGAGTGGATGTACCTGAGGCAAAGAGGCTCTGTGGTTCAGGGGTCATAGGCCAATCAGAGCCCCCCTGCGGGGAGTTGGGGAAGGACGGCAGACTGTTGGGGATGGGGTTGGGGTGTCTGAAGTTACTGTTGTCCGAAAAGAGGGACTGAGACTCGGCGGCTGCCCCTTCGAAAGGGGAGCGAGCTGTCAAGTCAGCGACACTGATGGGCACCACAAGGCTTGGCTTAGATAGCCCGGGAGGAGGAGAGGGTGAGTCACTGCTTGGGACCTGATACATAGAAAGATTAAAACACTAGATAAGAAATTTCTCCAACCTCACAGAAATAGTTTTAAATTTCTTGTATGTGCGGCTCTTACCTGTGGTATATTCTCTCCATTCCCTATACTTACAGGTTCTGTTGGTTTATCAACAGGACTAAAACAAACAACAAAAAAGCTGAATGAGATAGTGATCAGCCTGCCATGACTGCCAAGCCATAGCAAAAACTGTCATATTGTTTGTAATAGTGCTGCAACGATTAGACAAAGTTTACAAATACCATGATTGTTACTGTGGAGCTTTCTATAATGCCTTATAGTGATCATATAATAGACATGATCATTACGACTGACTACTGTTTCATCGCACCATACAAGAAGAAATCATTTGTAGCACAGAGAGAACTGTGAATGATGGCAGCAGCAAAGTTAGAGGATCTAAAAAATGAATGGTGAATAGTTATTTGATGATAGAAATACACACTAGTAGTAGTCCTAGTCTGTATTTGTTGTGTGAGGCTGTGTACCTGGTGGGCTCTAAGGCTGAGGGGAAGGGCGAGAGGCCTGTGCTCTGATCTGCTCCTAGTTCAGGGTCTGGTTCATCTGGGGTCAGGTGATCCGAGTCTGTCAGACAGTCTAAAAGAGGTGGGGACTTACGATGTTCTGTAGGTAAACCATTAACTAGTTTACCATAGCCCTGTAACAAGGGCCAGCCCTCTTTATTGCTACTGTTTGGTCTGTGGATGCAAGAGACAACAGTACTGACGATAGGTTGGAGGTGAATGAGACAGTTTCACAGATGAAGTCAATCAATAATAAATAATAAAGAAAATCTCTTAGTCAGTTGTTGAGTCTGCAACACTAAGGACAGGAGATACAGGAACACAGCAAAAATAAAACACAAAAAAGCACCTTTGCGTAGCGTTTGCTTTGTTTTTCATCTTCTCCCCTCCACATGTTGAAGATTGGAGAAAGTTGGGATTCATTTTGTAAAGATCTTGGAGTAGTTTCTGCTCATATTCCTGGTGTTTCCCAGCCTACAGAAACAGCATGAATACAAAATTGTATGTTAACTGTATATCAAAATAAATGTATTCCTCATGATTTTACAAGACTACAAACTCTTTTATTTGCAATCCCAAAAACAATAATTTGCAAAACAATAATAACAGAGGAAACAGTGGAAGCTTTAATAAAAGATATAAAGAAAATATTTCTGCATTCACCTGCATTTCCTCTTTAGTAAAACTAGCTGCCTCATCTCCCAGTTCATGTAGATACATACAGTCAGGCTTGGGGCACTGCATGCTTTTCAGAAAATAGCTGCAGTACTTTGTTGTACCTAAAGAAGCCTTCGAGACAAAACATGCAAACAAAATTTCACTTCTATATTCAACACTTCAAAATATAAACAATTTTACAGAATGTCTTTAATACTGGTGCTGCATAATAATTTCCAATAAACGAAAGGATATGAGATAGAATCCACACAGATATGAAGAACCCATGAAAATATGGCAGAATTTTTTATTATACTGGACCCACCTTAAGTGTTCTACCATCGACTACCACATTGTTAACACACTGTATTGCTCTCAGGGCATCCTCTGAGCGGACATAAGTAACATAGGCACTGGCACTAGGACCCTATAGAGCAAAAAATAACAGTTTATTTTAGCTGTGCACTTCAGTATGACTTCTCTGAAACAGAAGTGTACCAACACCTTTTTTGGTTAGTGCAAGTTTTCTCACCTGTGAGCCTGCATATGACGTGCTATTGTTGATGACCACTTTATGTATTTTGCCAAACTTTCCAAAATACTCTGGCCTCTTAAGGACCTGCAACATTGGCATAAGAGGAGATTAGGTCTTCATTACATTATGTACAGTTTATAAAACAATAAGACAACTTAGGATTCAACGTGTATCATCATGAATCATTTCAGCTAATCTCATCAAAGAAAATCAACATGTTCTAAACATGATCTGAAGACTGCATTAGTCTCTTAAGCCGGTGGTTCTCAAACCAGTCCTCAGGGATCCTCAGAGGCTCCATATTTTTGCTAATCAAGAAAATATAACGACATTGTGCATCCCTAAACAAGCTGACAAACTCAATGTATACAACATGAAAATAAAGAAGAGTCCTGGACCACACAGCATTCTGAATGGAGATTCTCCATTGAAAGCAAAACACAGTCCAGGACTAGGCTCTGTCCAGGTAACCAACACTGAGCTTGTTTCGCCAATATGGATTAAGCGTCTTGGACTAATTTACAGGGCTAATGATTAAACACTATTGTGAATTCTTTATAGTCTAGGCTTAACCTGGGAAACCAGCCCCATATATTTTTGGACTAACCTCATCTTTGACTAACCATGCCATTCTAATTATTTGACCTGTTTTCCTGTCAATTTTGTTTTAAATGTTCAATCTAGTAGTACATTAAATCCTCACTTCAGCAGCACCAGGCTATAGAAAGTAAAGGCTGCACATGCTAAGTGTGCTGCTCTGCCACATGACCAAGTAGGTATCTGATTGGATGCCATGTTGCTTAGTAAAGAGAAAAACAGAAACTATGTCATCATTCCCTTCCAAAGAGAATACAGTTATAGTTGTGTTTTCAAGAACTCTCACAACAGAAAACAGCTGTGAACTTCTAATGTTAACTTAAAATGCTGCAACAGAACCCAACTCAGTTAAGTAGCCCTCGTATCAAAATCTGCAAATACAGTTCTGACCTAAATAGGTTGGGCTGAACAGAGGAACCTAATCTGAAGAATAAACATACATCAGTGAGTCTATTTTGACATACCAAACTAGCAGCTAACTAGAACTGAGACGCTCTAAAACAACATATCAAAAGATCCGTCAACCACTAATCCATACAGCATACAAGTCTAACCATGTAGCAATTATCACAGTGACTGACACACTATATGCACTTTATCACAAATATAAATGAATGTAACATACATGTGTGGCAGTTTCCATTACAGTGCTAATTGCATGCGATATCAGACTTGTGGCAGACATGTGCACACAGATGAAGACTTTAGGCAACTGCTGGCCAACATTTAGCAAAGGCATCTCAGCAGCACAAATACAGATTCCGGTTTGTTCATTAAGACACACTACAAAAGGTATCTGGGCAACTGCATAACCCTTATTCCCATCTGAACCAGCTAAAACAGTCACTTCATGGTCCCCTTTAGTCTCTGAAATTATAACTATGAAGCTGTATTGACTGGGCTAGTACTCACAAAGCATCTCAGTGCTACTACAACACTGGATCTGAAATGAGCACATCTGCTCAGACATCCTAACTAGGGCTGCAGCTAATGATTTTTTATAGTCGATTAATAACCTATTGCTTAATTAATCAACTAACTGAACTGCTATTATTCAACCAACCTTATGTCGATAATTAACGCTACTGAATATCAGAATAATGTTAATAAGCACAGATATTATGCTAATTATTGTTCTTTCGTTCTATTTCAGCCGCTACAAGATTTTTTTATTGCTTCATTTTTATTTGTACAAAGAATAGTTAATCATTCCAACCTGTGGTAAGTTCAAAGGTATGCATACAATAAATAAGACTGCACGTAATTATTGGCTATATACAAACAAAACACCAGTGATTAATTACACACATACACCGATCAGGCATAACATTATGACCACCTCCTCGTTTTTACACTCATTGTCCATTTTATCAGCTCCACTTACTATATAGGTGCACTTTGTAGTTCTACAATTACAGAATGTAGTCCATCTGTTTCTCTGCACACTTTGTTAGCCCCCTTTTACCCTGTTCTTCAGCGGTCAGGACCCCATGGACCCTCACAGAGCAGATACTATTTGGGTGGTGGATCATTCTCAACACCGCAGTAACACTGACGTGGTGGTGGTGTGTTAGTGTGTGTTGTGCTGCTATGAGTGGATCAGACACAGCAGTGCTGCTGGAGTTTTTAAACACTCACTGTCCACTCTATTAGACACACCTGCATTGTTGGTCCACCCTGTAGATGTAAAGCCAGAGACAATAGCTCATCTTTTGCCGTACAGTATGAGCTAATCATCTTCTAGTCCTTCACTGGTGGTCACAGGACGCTGTTGACTGGATATTTTTGGTTAATGGACTATTCTCAGTCCAGCAGTGACACTGAGGTGTTTAAAAACTCCAGCAGCACTGCTGTGTCTGATCCACTCGTACCAGCACAACACACACTAACACACCACCACCACCACCACATCAGAGTTACTGCAGTGCTGAGAATGATCCACCACCCAAATAGTACCTGCTCTGTGAGGGTCCATGGGGGTCCTGACCACTGAAGAACAGGGTAAAAGGGGGCTAACAAAGTATGCAGAGAAACAGAAGGACTACATTCTGTAACTGTAGAACTACAAATTGCACCTACATAGTAAGTGGAGCTGCTAAAATGGACAACAAGCGTAGAAACAAGTAGGTGGTCATAATGTTATGCCTGATCAGTGTATATATTTTGAACGTCACTTGATCTGATTGCTGGGATACATTCAAATGAAAAGAAGAAAACCCTGGGACATAAGTTCCACTCTCCGGTAGAAAGTAAAATGGACAAGCTTGTCCAGAATATTTCGGTTTCCAACCAAATGAACACAGAGAACTGCTGGATCTTAACAGTGTTACATGCCATCTATACAGAATATGGTTATCATTCTAAGTTATTAAGCAATATTAGAGCTAGCTCAGTTACTGACAATGCAGATGATAATTGTCTAAATTTACACTCACCCAAGTTTACCCTCAGTGCTTTCTGAAGTGTACTGCAATTTATCAGAATGGCCACAAGTACTATATGAACATGACAGAGCAAGTAAATGATACACTGATCATGGTAGCCTTAGTCCAGAACACCCATGTCCATCAGCCCTAACCCTTTCCACACTGCCTCTGTTTGCGATTTTCTTCACATCTCCAACTAGTGGTGAGTATGTCCCCAAAGGAGCAGATCTTAAAATCCTCAAGAAATGACTCAGCACTGATGCTGAAATCTGTGACTTGACGTCCACATTCACAACCCACAATTCTTTGAGACATTATGAAACAATACTGAAAAGCGTATTGTTTACTGGACCTGACAATGTGCATTACACAACCAAAGTAATATCTATACATACAGAAATGTTACTTTCTATTTCATGAAAACATTGTGCATTCCAAATCACAACATTGCAGAGAATACACAACTACTTACTTCCTATACACAACATTAGTGGCGGTAACTGGTGTTATAATCCAAGCACACTGTTATCTTCCTGTTCCAGCAATATGAATGTGTCCCAAAATATATGTAATACAGCAACCTCCCCTTCTTTGAGAGTAAAACTTAACAATCACTGACACAGCTGTAGTGAGCAGGGAACTGTCAAATAATGCTTCTCACCTCCGGGTCCGCGAGCCTCTGCGAGAGTCCCACCACAAACACTAGATTCCGCTGCACCACACGGACACTAGCCAAGTGCTTACGGTTCTCAGTCACCTTCTGCTTCTTCTCATTCTGCTTCTGCTTCTTTTCGTTCTTTATCCTCTGGATCTCCTCCTGTGACAGGGGCTTGTATACAGCCGGGTCTTCCGGGTATGGCTACATCACACACAGAGCAATCACTCAGCTAGTAAATCCTACACCAATGTGTAACACTCTTTAAACAGCCCCATAAAACAAAATCAAGTCATAGTGATATGAGTAGTGGTGTAGAAATATGAAAATTATTAACCACATCATGTTGACCAAGCCTCACCTGGGTGTCAAAGTAATTTGTCTGCATTTGAATCACAGTGTACTCTCTAAAGTAACTCTAAAGAGCAAAAATGATGCGATTTCAGACACGTCTATTAATGGAATAAGCTAAAAGTCCCTGGACAGTACCAGCAGTGTGCTAGTCAGTAGCGCTGTACCTTTCTACAGGCTGGGCAGAGGCCATTCTCGTCTGTCCGAATGCGGTGCCAGCAGAAACGGCAGATTTGGTAGCCGCAGGTGCATGGGAAGAAGTTGACGTCGTCAATCTCGAGCGGTTCCATGCACAGAGGACACTCCATAGGGTCTTCCTTCAGCTCGGGACTACGGGACATCCTATTGCACTGGTACAGTAGAGTCTCCGACCACAGCAATTAACCAAAACAGGAGCTGGGAGAAGCAATCAGGTATAAATCAGGAGAGATTTAGAAAGTGTGTTAGAAGATAGGGTGACATTTTATCCAGAACTGTTGCTGCTTTAAGAAGTGAGGAAGCCTTTATGATGACATGACCTTCAACCTATTGATAAAGACGTAATTCTTAATCCTTGAATACATCATAACTAGTGACTACCACATTTAAACAAAGCACCATCTTAGAACAACATGAGATTATCATAAGTTGTAACAGTCTCTAGCCTAAATACCTTCTAAAAACTCATCTAATGACGACACTCTTGAAAATAACAGCCTATATATCTATATGTTGATGTTGATGACTTTTTTAGGGAATTTCTTTTAGGGAATCTGTGAATCTACACTGAAATGTTAATTAGTAAACACAAAGATTAATATAAGTATGTATTCTATCTATCTGTTAGTAAGGCTTTTGGTGGAGGAGCACCATGTCATTGCTTACTGGTTATGTACGTTTAGTGATGCTGTCACATTCCTCACCAAATTCGTATTTCCTCATATTTACTGTGGAAAAAGTCTAGAATGATTCCACACTATACAAATGTATCGATAGCAAGTATCAGAAGCCTCGGGTAAAACAGGTTTCTACTCCCAACACTGATCTGTCCAAAATATTGATAGAAAAGAATTGATTCTGACCACTGACATACAATAACGACACATTTTCGCATTCCAAATGTCAACGTTTCTGCATGTAAACAGTGAGTTTTTTCGCAAAGCAATGTAACCTGTGGCCCTTGCAACTTGCATGTAACGTTAAGTCTCCACAAATAGCTACGTATATGATGTTTCAAGTCAACCCCTGGAACTGAACATTTAACGCAAATCTCTAGAAACACTGTCCACTGTAAAACAACTCGGCCATCAGTCATAAAACCCCCAAGATTGCATCAGAAATCCTGACATGAAATCATTCACATCTGACATCCTGTATGTGATACACATCCTGCTCCTCCAACATGAAAACTACTGGAGTCAAACCACAAATAACGCCAACGCAAATGGCAGATGGGCGCTAGGAGGAAACAGATTCGGAGAGTAGCATCTTATTTATAATTTTTCCAAAATACTAAACAAACGCTCTGACACTTCAGCCGCATCGCTGAAGGATAACAAAAGAAGCAGGAGCTGCTGCGGCTCAGCTTTACGGGCTGGCGGCAGTCGAGATGCTAAAAGCCGGTCAGCTGCTCCACCAGCCGGGACCGAGCTGGAACTGTCGAGCGGCGACAAAACACAAAAACACAGCCGCTAAACGACTGTTTTCAACCCATTCATAGTCACCAACACAGTACAACAGAGCGTGTAGCACATCGAAATAAATGTCCGACTAATAACGTGAAATTTGCCCTAAATATTTTCTTTTATTTATCTGTCTGATGAGTATTGTAATAGCGCGGCCTACACTGGCCCAGAGCCTGCGACTCTCCTACTGACCTGCCCGGCTCTAGCGAAGGGGGTCGCTGCCTGTAGCTTTGTCAGCCTCCCCCTCTCCACTTCCACTCCCAGTTTACAATAACATGAGACGTGACGTATTTAAACCATCCACATAACTATATTAAAGACATTTATTTTCGGCACACCTGCACCTAGATGGTTTTATTGCTACTCACTTTAGCTTTCCAAATGCAGGGAATTCCACTCCAGAGATATTCGCGAAAAGATTTGTTTGGGGCGGAAGTTAAAGCCTCTGAGCAGCTCGGATTCCCTCCAGCCTACACTTTCAAACGCTGACCTGCTCAGCTCTGCTTTTAAACTGTTGGCTCGACGTTTTCTTTTTCAATCTAAGTGTTTCTTTAGACAGCAGCTTCTCACCACCATCTTACATTGAAATGAGGAGGAGGGAATACAGTAGCCATTCAGCATTCACTGAGTTTGCGCAAACGGGACGGAAATGCATTGTGGGGGATGTAGTCCTGAATCTTGAGGCGAGGCAAGCCAAGGCAAGTCTATTTAAATAGCGCATTTCCTATACTGCGGTCATTTAAAGTGCTTTACAAACAAGAAAATACAAAAGATAATTCAAATTAAATTTTAAAAAGATGCAGGAGAATAGAAATGAAAGACATGATTAAAGCATCATGAACAATAGATTTAAAAAAGAAGAAATAAACATTAATTTAAAAAACAAACAAAACATTAAATTATGAGAGTAAAGTGCTTTTAGTGGAGAGAAGTGCAGTAGAGTAACTGTGTTTTAAACTGAGCTGAAAGCTGAAATCCATTTAAGAGAAGCATATTAGCTAAACACTAACGCTACTATTTGGTCTTTACCTTCGGCAGGACTAACTGACTAGTTCCTAATGATCTGAGAGTTCTGCTTGGCTCATATCGCTGCAGTATATCAGATAAATATGCTGGGCCTACTGAAGTCAGCCATTTAAAGACCAGTATTAGCACCTTAAAGTCTATTCTGTAACACAGTGTAAGGGTTTAAGAATGGGGGTGATATTTTCCCTTCTCTTACTCCTAGTAAGACTCTGGTAGCTGCATTTTGAATCAGTTGAAGCTGTTTGTCTTTTTTGGGAATCCAGTTAGGAGACCATTGCATAATCAATTGTACTAGAAATAAAAGTGTGGATGAGTTTCTCCACGTCCAGTTGAGTGAAAAAATCTCTGATCTTGTTGATGTTGTTAAGGTGATGAAATGCTTTTTTAGTAACTGCTTTGACATGACTGCTAAAACTAAGATCAGAGTCTATTGGTACACCAAGGTAATGTGCTAGATCTCTCAAGTCCAGATAGGCAGCTAGTCTATGCCTCTCATTGCCATTCCCAAATAAAATATTCTCTGCTTTGTCTTCATTCAACTGCAGAAAGTTTTGTCCCATCCAGTTAGTGATGTGCTCAAGGTACTTACAAAGCGAGTCAGAAGCGATTCACTAAACTTGGACATAGATAAGGTTTAACAAGCAGGTTTAATTGTTATATTTTATTTATCTGAAGGTGAGGGAAAACACCACGCAAACAATATTATCCAAAATAATTAAAAAAAGAACAATTAAAATTGGTATGAAAAGATTTTTATTTTACATAATTATTGGAAAATGTGTTAATTCCGTGATTACGAACCCTGGCCTTGAATTCCTGCTGCACTCTGGCTATCAAAAGCCCTTTATGAGAATAAAATGGTTGTGTTAGTGTAGGGAAATATCAAATTTTGCAGTGCAGAAGTAATTCTAGGACCAGGTTGGTCTCTATTATTTAAAAAAATGCTGTAAATTTAAAACTGTAAAATTTTAATTGGATGTAATTAATTTACTTAAAAGTATTCTCTGTGGAGAAGGTTTCCAAAGTGTGACCCAATGTGTCTTCTGGAAAAAACAGCTATTACAGTAGCATTAAAATGATGAGTGACCAGTAAGTGGAGCATGTCAGCCGGTGCCACAGACCTGCTTGGCTAAACAGCCAGCTGAATCCAAGAGCAATTCATTACTGTAAGTACAACTGTGTAAAACGTAACATAATGCATGACGTAGACTTGAAAAACAACTCTTGCTTAAACCGCAGAAATGATATTATGTACTAAAGTTTGTAAGTCAACAACAGGTTAAAAAATGCAGATAGTAGATTAGCTGAAAATGTAATCACATACAAAAGTTCATATCTGTACTACTCTGTCTCCATCCTTTTTTTATATAATTATTGTAACAGCTCAGTCTATTAGGAGTCTATCCACAGGCAGGTGGGCTTGGGCCATGGCTGAGAATGAGCCCTCTCAGGCTGGACAGCGTCAGCACTCAGAGATGGGGCGATGGGGTGAGGAGAGAAAAGTGAGAGCCGTGCAGCGAGGAGGCCCATGTGCACACAGCTGTCCATATCCTTCCCCTTCAGAATCCCTGCCATCAGTCCACCTGCAAGGCTGAGCGAGAGAGAAAGAGCACGAGTGAAAGAAAGAGACAAGAAAAAAGTGTGCAAGAGAGAGCAAGAAGGAGAGAGAAAAAGAAAAAGTGTGCGAGTGAGAGAGAGAGAGAGAGAGAGAGAGAAAGAAAAAGAATGAACAAAAGTGTTTTTGTGTTTGAGTGGCAATAGAGAAAAAACGAATAATAGAGTGTGCAAAAGAGAGAGGTGGTGACAGAGACGAACAAGGCTACTGCACCAGGAAAAAAGGGAGAGTAAACAGATGAGTGAAAGTAGGAGGTTTGGAGTGACGTACCTGTCTCCAGCTCCAGACACATTCACCGTCTCCTCAGAACGAACTGCCAGTGCCGGATAGTACACAGCACACAGTCTTCCTTTCTACACAAGAATAACCAGCGCATGTTCTTCTCAGTGCCCATACTCACAGAAAACACAGCAGGCATACCTCCTCTTTACAGGCAGTGCTTTTACTTAGGTGCTGTATATATCACACCTGGCACTGAATATAACATACCCAGTTGTTATATAAACTAGTGTTGTTATTCTGCTATTATCTCAGGTTCATAAGGAGGTATAATACTTATGTGCACATTTTTAAAAATCTCATTAAGACTACCTCATTTGCACCATACACTGTTAGAAATAAAGGTGCTGTGCAGGTACGTTTTTCGTTCACCAAGGTACAAACAACGTAAATGTTCCTTCAAAAGTAAAACAGTGGTTTTAAGGTGCAATTGGGTACCTTAAATAAGTTTTTCCAGGTGAAAAGTACATATTTGTACCTTTTCATAACCTAATGTTTTAAAACAGAACAATAAAATAAAAAGTCTGGAGTTGAGACGGGGCGTGTGGAGTCAGTACATCTTAGAAAATATAACTTCAGTGGATTATGGTACAATTATGTTCCCTGACTAAAGGTACTGAGATGTACCCTTGAGGGTCTCACCCCAGTGACAAGAGGGGTACTGCCCCAGGGACAGTTTCCTACCTTTTTTTTCTGGGAATGTAGGTAAATATCCACCTGCTTTCAAACATGCATATTTTTAATGATAGTGCTGTTTAAGTCTATTGCAAGTCTTCTAAATTCTGTACATTTCTATACTTTTATGTACGTACATTTGCGTTGTCCTTTTGTTGCCACTGCCGTTATTCCTTCAAAATAAGCACATTTTCTGTCTATAAAACATATCCATAGATATATGGAAAGAAAATGTTCAATATTCTATCTGTTCCATCTATATCCTACATTATTATGCCCTTATCTTGAATTCTAGATTCAAGCATCAAAAAGACACAATTTATGATGAGTCAAATGTGAAATACTTTAAGGAATCTTCCATACCCGTCTGTGCTTTTGCGGTCGCAGACTGACTGTTCCAGCTTCATGCTCTCCACACACCAAGACCCCCAACGCGCCCAGTGTCACTACCACACAACACAGGTGCTCCAGCAGGGGGCGGGTAAGAGCTGCTGCACAGCTCAGCACATCCTCAAGAGAGTTTGGTAGAACTGTGGAGGTACAACAAAGACCACAGGCTTACTCCCTCTAATAAGCATACCGTACCCTAAAGAAGTCAGATACTACACTTTCGTTCATTCAGTTTCCAGTGAGAACGGCCAGTATGTGCAAGTCATTCATTTTCAGGAGAGATTTCTGAGAAGATATAAAATAATCCACTTAAGTAAGAAAGTAAGCGAAAAACATGAGTTTCCAAAAGCGGAGTTCAGAAAATAATTAGAAGATACAGAGAAAGTGAGACTCCGGACAATCACGCAAGACCTGGTAAACCACCAAAACTTTCACAATCAGATAAACGGCACTTAAAGCTTTCATCTTTGAGAGAGAGGAGAAAATCAAGCTCCAATCTTGCTTCAGATCTGAAAAAAATCCACAGGTGTTTCTGTCCATCCTTCTACTGTGAGAAGACAACTCAACACTATGAGCATGCAAGGATGTGTAGCTGTAGCTGTAGTGGACAGAGTTCAAACCTCAGCATCACTGAATGTATTTGGGATTACTCGGATCATGAGAAACAGAAAATGCAACCAACTTCTAACACTGAACTTTACCAGTGTGGAAAAATATCCCTGCAGATTATATGAAAAACTGAAAGCGAAAAGAATGGAAGCTGTAATAAAGGCCAGGGTGAACACACTAAATACTGAATAATCTGAAATTCAAATTAGTTATTGAGACTTCTGTGTAATGTTCTGTTAAAAATGTTTTTCACACCTACAGTATTATAACAAAATGAAATGCGTGTTCTTAAAAGTGCTAAGCTTATCAAGGCACATGAGGTACAGAGTTATCAGGCCCAAATGATCAGAGCAAACTGATAATGAAGAGTTTGCTGCTTGCACTGCTGTAATTCACAGCGCTGCTCTTGACTCACAGTCAGGAACACACACAAAAGCGAGCGATGACTCATTTCCTGTATTAGCTGGAGTGCATGATCCCGTCTCTCTTTTCATAAGATGATTTGAGACTGGCTAATGTTTTTGAGCACTGTCTTTGTCTGTGGTGCTTTGTGTGAGTCGACAGCAGAATGATGGGCCTGTGTTTAGTGGAGGGGAGTAAATCTGTGGTCCTTGCTGTACCAACACTGTTTTTCATTTTACTAAACTTTGGTGCATTTTAATTCAATGTTTTTTTCCCCTGTGTAGTTTGTTTGTTGCTATGGAAATCAAACATTGTTATTTATGATTACCTTCTGGAGTAGGCAGGTGAAGAGTGCGGCTCATGGTGCACAATTCTGCCAGGTTGGGGGACGTGTAGGAGAGATCCTTCCAGCTGTCTGACAGGAAGGGCTTACAGGCCTTATCGGCATCAGTGGGCTCATACCACACTGAAACAAACACACACACACAAACACACACACACCGTGGATGACGCACAGCCGTGGGCTGAAGATCTGAGCATTCAGTCTCTCAATAGCTGTGGATGTACCTGGGACTGAATGTTTCTTGGCAAGGCTGCAGACATAGTCGATGGTAGAAACAGGAATGTTCCCATCAAGAACCACAAGAGATGCTGAGCGCAGCTGCTCCTCATACTGGGAAACCTGCACAGCATTTACATTTAGGCCTTATTTCTCCCTCATACATTGACCCTGGCTCTGGCAAATTGGCCATAAAAGTGGTAGTATGAAAATACAGTTTTCACCATTTCCCTCTTACCACAAATGTAGTCAATCAGCCAAAACACGTTGCTTCGTTAACAGTTTCTTGGATGGTAGATACAGTAAGCTATTTTTTATGCCTCCTTTAAAAGTAAAAAGTCAAAAGTTTGTCACATAGATAAAAATAGTAGAAGCAGCCACCTTCACGTCTGAATTTGGGCCGCACTTTAGTCAGTTTTTATAGTTAACAGTATTTCGTACAGCAGTGGTCACCAACCCTGGTCCTGGAGATCTACCTTCCTGCGGAGTCTAGAACCAACCACAATGTGCCAAACCTGTTCCAGCTAATGAACTTCTTCAGAAGTCCTTGAGTGGATGGATCAGAAGGATTAGTTTAACTAGGAGGGAGACAGCATGTTCGACGCAGGTTGGAACAAAACTCTTTAGGAAGGTAGTTCTCCAGGAGGAGGGTAGGTGACCACTGTCATACAGGGTCAGAAACCACATAAGCAGGTCTGTTTGAGATTACTTAACAACTTGACACACTGTGTGCAATTTAGGCACATAAGCATCCATTAGGACCAGATAGCTACTTTGGCCTCGTAGCGCTAGTACAGAATTAGACGCAGCCTTCAGAAATCAAACATGTCTTGGTCAGTTGACTACATTTGGGGTAAGGTGTAAATTTGATGTTTGGCTGAAACATCATTTAAACTCCTAACTGCAGCTGTTGCAAACAATTTGTACTGTCAGTTTCTGCCATGTTGGTAACAACACTTCAGTGAAAAGCATTACTGTGGCTTTCCCTCAATGGCAGAAAAGACACTCACATACTGCTCTTTGATTTGCTGGTGGATGTCCATGTCCCCCAGTCCGAGACTCAGCTCTCCACTCTCTGTGATCACAGCGCAGTAGGTGGCAGTCCTCTGACCCTGCAACCTCGCGACTGCACTGGTGTTCTGATGAACACAGAAGAGAGTTCAGTATTGCTTATCTTTGCACAGTTTTCAGGCAAGAGACCAGTTTTACTGAGATCTATCTACAGACAAATTTGGATTAAATGAGCAGCAGTGAACAATGCATCACAATATTTCATTTATTTTCAAGGTTTGATAAGTATGAACAGACCAACAGTGCCACAGTCTCACTTACTGTGCTGCACTAAATCCAGTTAAACAGCCCGATTATGCTCTCTTTATAATGAAACATGCAGTAGGTCAGCATTGTTTGAGTACTCACGATAACCACATAATGCACAGAGAAGCCTATCGTGATGTAATTTTTCACAGTAAAAGACAGAGGACAGGAAACCCTGGACAGGCCGCCAGTCCATCACAGGGCAGACACACAGACATACACATTCACACACACTCACCCCAAGGGGCAATTTAGCATGTCCAATTTTCTTGCTGTGAGGTGACAGCACTACCTACTTCACCACTGTGCCGCTCCATCAATTGTAATAATATTTCAATAAATTATGCATGTATTCTGGCCAAAACACCATTTTTCCAAATGTAAACCACTCTCCACCCCCCACTGAACTGAATGATGGAATTTGAGACTCTATGCACCCAAATTATTTATGGACATGGCCTGTCCAGCATCATCATCATCATCATCATCACACATTACTTACCATATGCTTACAGTAGTTGAGCACAGCATCACTATGAGAATCTGTTCCAATGGCTGAGATGAAGAGAGGTTTGTGGCCCAGCCTGCTCAGACAGTCTTATAAGCACAGAATTGGAATAGAAAGAAGAATAAAGATTTTCTGTACTACACAAAATAGATGGACTCTGAACAGCACTGTAAAGAGACTTATGAGTTACCTGCGATATTCCTACCAACTCCCCCAAAGGACTGGCACACGTTTCCTGGATTTGTCTGCCCAAACTGAAATAAATACAAACAGTTTTCTGTAGGGAATTTAATTTTAACACAGCAGTTTGTACAGAAGTTCATGACTTAATAAAAAATCCAAGTCCCATGGACACATTCAGCATGGAATTTCCATGAACATCTATAACCATACCAGTAACTTCTGTGTTGTTCCTTTAGCAATGAAGTCAACATTCACACCACCAATGACAACCTGTAGAAGACACAATGGAATCAGATTTTAGACACACTGAAGGCAACACCTAAAGTCACTTTCATAAACTTCTTAAGTTCTCAGCACTTGCCTTTGACTGATTTACAAAAAAAAATGTTCAGTGATCATTTTCACATCAAATTTACATGTTATAAATCTTTACATACAGGTGAATTTTCACACGTGATCATTTTAAGACCAAATCGATCTGTGCAAATGTTTTATACTATACTTGTAATAAGACCCCACCATTTTTGTGTGTCATTTGTGTGAACTGGCTTTGGATCCTACATACAGGTTTAGATTTTGAGGGCTGGTTCTTCTCCTCCTGCGTCTTACTGCTTCCTCTGGGACCGCTCTGACATTTCTTCATGCGCTCTGAAAGGGCACAAGCTATCTGACTGCCCACCTTTGCGTTGTTATGAATGAGAGCTATGTCTAAGGGAGAGACAAGTTAAGGAAAATCTTACTTATGCTCAAAACAAGGTTCTTAAATTGTTTATGTACAATTAAAAAAATTAAGATGCCAAAAAAGGGTTCTTTTTGTAACATTTTAGAGGTAGCACTTTTGGTTCCTTACAGAACCTTTCAATGGATGATTCTCTAGAGAACCACTTTTGTCTTAAGAACCTTTTTAAAGTTTACACAACTTTAGAAAGAACCCTTAAATCGTTCCAATATGTGAAGGTTCTTTAACCTTCAAAAGTTTTTTCACACTTACAAATCTTTTTGAAACATGGTTCTTTAGGGAACCAAAAGTGGTTCTTCTGTGGCATTGCTCAAAGAACCCTTTGTTGCACCTTTTTTAATGTGTGTATGATTCTAGGAAAAAACATTTATTTGGTGAGGAACTTTTGTTTTACATGGAGGTTCTTTAAAAATGTCTTTCACACTTCCACATCTCACTCACAGAAATGGTCCTTTAAAAAAGGTTCTCAGTCTAAGAAAGAATAATACATGGAGATACATAATTATCAAAATTGTATGTGACAGATTAGCAAAGTCTTTGATGGATACTGGCTTGGAGGGACTGGCCCTCAGTGAGCTCACTGACTCTCTGCAGGATGAAAGGGGTCACATCTCTTCCTCTGATTCCTTTAAGCCTGTGGAGAACATACAGAACATGATTTTGACATGGGCATGTGCTCTGTGTCATATCGATTTATTGTTATCTCTGACTATTAATCTCATGACATCCGATTTCTTGGGCCATGTTAAGGCCTAATCCTAACCTTAAAAGACCTTTGAAAGTACATAAAGCCCAGTCTTGACTACATTTCATAAATAAACATCAGTTTTACATTACTAGACTTAGGGTTTGTACCAGGGTTTTTGAACCAGTATGAATAGGTGGGGCTGCACTGCTGTAGGCTGAACAGGTGCATGTAAGTTGGTTCTCATGACATCACACAAACAACAAGTTCAAAATGGGCTGCTTTTTTTTTTAGCTTGGTTTCTATATACGGACTGTATGGACTGGGAAGTGAATGATATGTTTTGAAACTTTGAAACATTTTTTACATATTACATTCAACTCCTTTATTTCAAAAATGTAACGGGAATTTGGTTCACCATGATATGGCCCCTTTAAATATGTTGCCATTCACCCTTGTTAAATGTAGCGAATATGGTTTAAGAGGTTGTTTATCAACATGCATGTTTAGTGATAGGATCATGTTCAAATTTCATTTGACTGCATGAAAAAACAGGTGTAAACACACCCAGGACACAATTGGATCACTCAAACCACATTTGGAGATGGTAATTTCATTTTTATACCTGCATACAGTGGCATAAGTGGAAATGCATGTGCTAAGTGCTGACTAGCAGCAGACTTAAAGCAAAAGAAGATAAAAAAGGAAATGCTGCAAGTCTGGAGAAGACGGGAGATTTTGTTTGGGCACAAGTGTCTTCTTGCACACCTGGGTCAATGAAATAGTCCAAGCCAATTCATAACAAGCAGAAAATGTCAACAGAATTAAAATATAAGCAATGTATGTGCCGCACTTTTACGGAGGAAAGTAAAATCATCCTATCTGGCCACATTGGGAATGAACGTTTATTTAATCTGGCCAAACGTATATCATCACTGCTGGGACAAAAGTTTTTTTTGGTTTTTATCTTTTGTCATAATTTGAAAATGCAAGCTGCCTTTTACATTGTATCTGATTTTCATGATGAATGGACCAATAGAAATGCTGCAAAATAGCACAGAATAGACAGCTGCTGCATTAGCTTCAGTGAAAATGTTTTTCTCTCGTCTGAAAAATTACCATTTTGGAGATACAAGGTATTGTTCTAACAGCAACCATATCCAGATATGATACCGACATGAAACACATTTAATGCAATGCGTAAACAAGCCCTAAGAGTGAGAGAAACCACCATTTGTTTTCCCCAGGATGCTGGGTTACCTGGCCTCGTCCACTGCAACCTGTATAGCACACTCGATCTGCTGTCCAGCAGCAGCATGCTCTTCTGGTATGGGCACGGCCAGCAGGACTCCACTCTGCAGGCCCAGAGACAGAGTGCTTGCTGTGGACAGAAAAAAAAGTTGCCTTAGTCTTAATCTGCAGGTGAAGACACCAAAAAACAGGTATTCAGTGATACCAGACTGGTTCGGTAAATGATACAGAAACTTTAGGCAGTCGTTTACATCACTGAATTCATTAAGTAAAGACTGCACTTTGCATTCAATAACAACAAATCAGAAATTATAAGAAAGAGGATTTTTCTTTCAAACTTACCAATAAGGCTTGCTGCCTCTTCGGCGTTGAGGACATTGTATGGAGATATGAATCCACTCTGGGTAGAGAAGAAGGCTGGGAAACTCTTTGACTTTCCATAAGTGGCTACACAGACCCCCTGAGTTTCCTAAGAATACAGCATTAAAGAGATGATGTCACCATTGATATTTATCATTATGGAATTACTGAAATCACTTCTGTGCAATTTATTACAATAATAATATGAATTTTGCCTGACAATAGATGTCAGTTTCACTTAGTTAATAGTTTCACTTGATCACTGACCAAGAACTCCAGGGTGCGGCCAATGTCCAGAATGGACTTCACACCAGCGGACACCACAGCGATGGGAGTGCGGCCCAGTTCGGTCAGATCCGTGCTAACATCCAGAGCTGCGAGGAACATTAATTTATTAATCTTTAAAAATAACAACAGTCATTGTTACCTATTAGCTTATACAGAATACAGTGGGTTGTGCATACGTTTAGCATTAAAAATACCATTACCTATAAAAGATCTCATATGATATACTGTTTCTGTCATAACCAAAACCTTGTAACTATTTTTTTTATTCCATCATTTGAAAAAGCCAGCTGTTCTTTACATTGTCAGACTATTTCAGGTTTAATGGATCGATAGAAATGACCCCAAATTACTTGGAATAAAATCTTGTTTCATTAAATTATATTTAACATTAATCACATTTTTTCTTTTCTTGAAAAGTTACCATTTTTTCAGGTATAATATATAGAACGATAGTACGAACATGCTTAAAGTATATTTATTTCTATCTACTGTTATATTTAAACAATAGTATCAGTGTGACTTACAGTTCTCTCCATCTCTGTGCACTCCACCAATTCCTCCAGTCACAAACACAGGAATCCCTGCTCTGTGGGCTGCGATCATTGTGCCTGAGACGGTGGTGCCTCCAGACAAACCCTACTGATTCAGTCACATATTACTCACATTCACATCCACACTCTATCTACGATAAGCAGAAAAGCTATGTATTAATTTTCACCTTGCTGATAACATACGGCAAGTCTCTCCTGGACACCTTAAGGGCCGTTTTACTGCGAGCCAGGAAGTCCAGCTCCTCTGGAGATAAGCCTACATGAACAGTGCCTTCCAAAACTCCTACAGTAGCTGGAGTTGCCCCCTCAGCCCTCACGATGGCCTCCACCTCTTTGGCTGTGCTAAAAACAGACCACTTATTCCACAGAGTTTAAAGCAGAAAATCAAATACACACAACTCCCTCATTTCCCCACACGTCCACCAATCAATACATCTGTTGCTCCAGATTTGCTTGTTAAGCTTTTCACTGGAGCTATGAGACTAATGTTGCTAATGTAGTGGAAGTCTATACCCACCAATTAGATATACAAACAGCATGCCTAAATCAAACTTGCATAAAAGCACATTGAGTTATGTGGTTCATGACTCTGTATGACATATTGTTATCTGTTAAAATGGCCTGAAGTACATTGCTTTGCTAAAACATTAGTAACAGCTATCATGAAGCTTGAATTTAGCCTGAGTTTGTCCATTTTACAGTGCTAGAAATAACAAAATCAAGGCTAATAGATACTTAATGCAGTTTGAGTCAAATGATTTGGCGTTTAGGTATGCAATTTGCATGATGCTAACTGGCAGGGCTGAATTTGTGCTGAAACACAGTTTGCAGACTGATCCAGATCCAGGCATTCCCAGATCCATTTAAGTGGACTGAGCACCTTGTTCACATATAAAATCTATTAACCCTTTTGTGGTGTTGGTGTCTGTGGGATCCATTTTCAATGTTTACCAAAAGAAAAAATGATGTGATTTATTATTATTTCAACCTCAGATTCCTTGGCCTTTGCTCATTTTCTGTGAAGAGCATATAAAGTAACACATTTTCAGTGACTTCACACTGTTCACCCCCCACACATTTATATTACACATGTGGTGTTGAGGTGAACCCGCAGGGAATAAAAGTGTGGAGGTGCTGTGTCCTTCACTCTGTTCTCCTCCTACATGGCCTGCTGTTAGTGTGTTTGTGTGTGTGTGCGCATCTGTTTGTATATGTGTGTGTGTGTGTGTGAGGGTGGACAACATGGACAGGCTGCTGACTGGCTACAGCTGCTAAAGGAGAACCCTACGCTGGCCTCTTGTTATATTTTACACATCTGGTATTTTTACAAATTGTTATGGCTGTACTGTATTGATTTAAAAAAAATAATGCGGTGGGTCCACCAGACCACTGAGTAACAACATCAACACCACACAAAGGTTAAATATGTAGAGACTGTGTAAAGGAAAACTTGCTGAGCAATATGTATATATGCAGAATAAATCAGTGGAGGAGAAGAGTTGTGTTGTGCTTGGCCTTTTCTACCTCAAGTTGTGAGGGTAAGGCATGCCATGTGTGATGATGGTACTCTCCAGAGCCACCACAGGCCGGTGTTCAGCCAGAGCCTCGTGCACAGTGGGGTGAACTTTAAACAGCCTATCTGTGGAAGATAGCACATCCCTATAGCCTACAGTTCAGCTGGTTCACAGATAAGTGATTGTTGATGGCAAACTAACGTGTGTACACACACACACACACACATATATATATCTTTTGGGAAGAATATTTATGTGCAGTGAAGTTTACCATATTTGCCAGACATGCAGGAAGATGAAGTTGAAATACAGCGCCACAAACTGGATGACAGTTTCGGCAGCATCTTCATTCCAAAGTAATCTTAGTGATGGAAGAACAAAACAATGCGAAATCAGTCAACACATACACAGTCTTCATGCTACTGGCACAAACTGACAAACTTTCAGTCCAACCATTCAGAGAAGCTCTTATGCTCCACTTGCTTAAGACAAGCAAGCAGTGTGCAAAGCTGAGGAGACAGTCAACTCTGCTTTGGACAGATCACTGTTTTATTCCCAGTTCAGCTACTAAACCAATCAGAATCCTTTGCAAAGTTTGAAAGTTCAACGTCCAACACAAAGTTAAGAAGGATGTGATTTGATAAGACCACTTGAACTGCACACTTCCATGAACAACATTTGAGCACTTGTAATAATCCTTCAACCCCAGACCTCAAATCAAAACACCGGTCACGTCTGTTACTTACATGCTGTGACTGAAGTCCAACGTGCGTTGTTTGCCAAAGTAGCCGGCTGCTGTTCTCACAGGCATCAAAATACGCCACAAATATAAACAGAAATTTCAAATTTAGGCCCAAATTTGCTGCAAAGCTAAAAGCTAGTCTCTCCCACTGTCGGTGGAACTGAACTTCGACCCGAGAGTGTCTGTTTGTTTTGGCCGAAGAGCGCATCATCTGCAGCTCCTCTCTCTGCCCTGCTTCCAGGAGCAAGAAGTCAGGGGACTTTTAAAAAGTAAATAAATAAAAAAAAAACATGACATACAAATGACAATGACATACAAATACCAAGCCCCCACCCATTTGTTGTCTTTGTGTAAACACCACAGAGAAAATAAATCCTGACTGGATCATTTTTCTATTGGGCATTTCAAATAACAAACCCTTTTCTTTTAAATCAGATCTTAACGATGAAAAAGAGCATTATTACAATACTCGTAGAACTGAAATACAACAAATATAATGATTATATTGTAGCGTGTTCAAGAAATGTTTACTTGTTATTTTTAGGTTGTTCGTTCTTTAGTATTTAATCAGCTAATGTCTCTTATTGTGAAGGGCGGGGCTGGAGCTGAATAATAAAGCATCGCGACTTGTGGGAAAGCTTTATCCCTTTTAATGCTACAATATTAAATAAAAAGATTAATTAAAATGACCTTACTGAGATGTTTTTTTTTTTTGTGTTCCTAAAAAACATTAAGAGCCTTGATGGTTCCCCTCTGGTGTTAAATTGATTCTGGTGTTCAAACAATGCAATTGAATTAGAAGGCATAATTAACAGAACTCAGCTCATATCGCTCATCTCAAATTGCAATCTACTGCTAGGGCACCACAGATACCCAGCTAGCAGGCTCGTGAAGACATGGGCCTCCTCTGAGATGACTGTTTCCTTCAATCTTATTTGCTGCTTCAGTCCTGCATTTTGATTGGATAGTGGAATTTTGTGCTTTGAATTGCTTCTCAATTCTGTATTTTAATTGGATAATGGAATCCTGGGCTGTGATTGGCTTCTGGAATCCTGCATTTTGACTGGCTAGTGGAATCCTGCATTCTTATTAGCCAGTGAAATCTCTTCACTGATTTTACCTGCTGTAATTGGACGATTTGCTGAAATTTTCCTCATTTAACTCTGATTGACCAATCTTCACATTATCCATGAATTCGGAGCACTTGGAGGAAAAGTTTGGAGGAATGCAGAGAAATCATGGAAAGTCACCAAGACAGGGTTCAGACTCATAGTCCCAGCACTGTAAGGCAACCATGCTAACCACTACCACAGCCTTCTTTTACAGGCCTCTTGTTTTTGATCTAAACTGGTGTGCTTCAGAATTATGTGGTTGTATATTTTAGTAATAAACTCAGTATATTTATTACAGTAAGAAGTATCATTGTAATTGTTTAAATCACTTGTAAATAAATGAATAGTAATGAGTAGTAAATAAATAAATTAAAAAAAAAGTTTTTGTAAATAAGTTAACAATACAACAATAGCATTTATGATTTGAAAATGCCTTTTGGCCTTTACAATGTGTTACATTTTTTAATGAATGGACCGATACAAATAGTCTAAAACTATTTACTTGGGCAAAAAAATCTTATTCCAGGAAAAATGGTATCTGTCTTCAACAGTTCCTCCAATCAGATTCATTGATTGTTTAGTTCAGCCTATTAATAAATCAATCATTCATTTATCTGTTTATTTAGTAGTTACTGATTCATTCAGTTCTTTCAGTTTATTTATTTGTTACACATAAACATAAATAACAGAAAAGAGTTTACATAAAAAATAATCTCCTGTTTTTAAAAAGCAAGTGCAAATGTGTGATTTCGTCAAAATCAGAACAGGGTCAACATCTGCCTCATCATTTTTCCATTTTGGTCACAAAGAGTCAATGACTGCCTCTGCAGGTTTGTTTGGGTTTCCTGAGTGACTGATCTGGCTGCTCAGTGTGGGTATGAAGGGGACTGTGGTATAAATGCCATTTAAGGAGAAGTCTGAGACTGTAGATTCAGCATTTGATGTTACAGGCTCTGCTTCATGCATTTGACCTCCAATGTTGTTGACAAGTGCAGGAGTTGTGATCTCTGTGGCCCATAGCTGGTTCTGAAGAACACAGGTACAGTCCCGCTCTAGGCTACTTTCCTCAACTTCTCCATCTGCATCTACAAGCTCCATTTCAAACCAGTTGGGGTTTGCCAGTTGGTAAGCCTGAAAAGCCTCAATGGCATCTTTCAAGGCTCTTCCAGGCGAAGAGTTGAAATAGTCATCTCCACTGATACCGTCAACCTGTTTAATCCTTCCAGGTTCGTGCTTCTCCTTGTCCATGAGCCTGAAGAAGAGTTCCTCAAAGTGCTTCATCAGTTGGTACTTCACTGCCACGTTAAACAGAGCAGGCACGTCCTTCTCATTGCACACATCATCGAAGTAAGCCACAATGTACTTTTGGAAAGAAGAAGCATGCACAAAATCTGGTACGATGAGGGCAAGGGCCGGGGTGAGCATGTCTCCCATAGGTGACCGGACGTCCTCCCTGGTCATCACCCTCCTCCCTCCGCACATGCCCCTCCACTTGGCATACACCCCTGGAGAACATAAGATCAGCACTTTATCTGAAGACATGGACAGTTTCTCCCTTTGCATGTCCAGCCACTGGATGCTGCCTACAGTACTCAGCCAGGTGAAGTCCAGCAGGTCCAGGGTGACTTCAGTGCCACACTTTGCTCTTAGGAAGGCACACAGCTTAAGGACAATCTCTTTGTATAAGGGATGATCCAGAGAGTAGATGATGAAGACTTTACTGGGCCTTTGCACTGGAACACTTTCCACTTCCTCCTTGTCAGAGGTGTTATGAGAAGAAGAATATGAATCTGTAAAAGGTGTAGGACATTGATTGTCATACATAATATACGAAGACAGCTATTGTGCACTATGTTTGACCAGTTTCCCAAACTCAGATTGGACTGAAAAGTAGAGGTGTAATGATGCACTCAGCTCACAATTCAATTTGATTGACTAACGGGGTTCACAATGCAATACTCTCATATTTTTAACACAATTTGAATGAAGAAGAACACTGACTGTGTCTATGCCATTGCAGCTGGAGCTGGTGTGTCATATGACATTGAACGTGCTGGTGTGGGCTGAGTTGGACATGTATTGGAGAGTGGTGAACCATGATTATTAGAGCTACCTTTCTAGTTCAGGCCAAAAATGTCAAAACTTGGTCAAAAACAAGGAAAATGTCCACCATTACAATTGACTTCTGCTGACGCTCCTATGAGATTTCCAATAGTATGTTATCACTAAGTTAGCAGTGGCACACATTAATATTTTTTGGCCATCCTACATGAAACACTGACCTTTAAAACTTGTAGAAACATTCCTTATAAGAAGCTTGTAAAAGACATTAACACATATTTTCCCATATCCAATAGTTTTATAGTGATTCTTTCAGGAAAGAACTCTGTCGTTTTACATTTCTAACAACTAAATGAAACCTGGTATCATAGCTGAGACTTCCAGAAGACCTAGAGTGTTTTTTTTTCATGTAATTGCTCCCATCCATGAATGAATCTGATGTACACTTTCTTAGGACCTTTCTCAAGGACAAATTTATGAAAAAAATAGGAAGATATTGGTGAATGAGGCCCAATGTTCCAACATCTAGTGTAAAGCCTTTTCAGAAAAGAAGACTCTGAAATTGCAGTAAAATTAATACAGTTGATTTTTAAAAAATTATGGTCTAGCAGGTGTCTGGGTACTTTTGGGCATATAGTGTTACCATTAAAAAATTAAAATAATCAAATAACCTAAATATAAACATTCCATAAGAGTGAACAGTGGAAAAAAGCATTTAACTCAATGTCACCATACTACATACAGAAGGCCTGCATTTGTTGCTTTTTAAAAAAGTTATACTGACCCTCCTTTGAGTTGCTGTGCAGCAGAGCAGCGTAGAAAGCAAAAATTATGAGCCCCACTAGGCCAAAAACAGCCCAAGAAATGTGCTGTCTGTTGGTGATCTTTATTTCAGGGCCTGAAAGAAACAGCATTTTAACATGTTGACTGTGGATAAAAACGTTATGGTACATTACAGATGTACATTACTTACATCTCATCATTGTTGGTTTTGGCTTAAAAAGGGCAAAATCTAGGAAACTAATAACGAGAAGTAAAAGAAGTACTTACTTGAGCAGATTTGAACTTTTTCCGGTATTCTGAACTTTTTTTTGTATTCTGAACAGCTATTCATGCACCTCACAAAGAATGGTTTAATCTATAAAAAGCATGCAAAAAGTCATGACTTTCTGTTAAAAGATAAACAGGGCAAGGGAGGGCTCAAAAGGTGTGAGTGAACAATGTTACAACTCACCACAAAGACAGAAACACAGCGTTTTAACTGCAAAGCATTCAGAGAGAAATTGACACTTATTGATGTACGATTGTCCTGTGAAGTAAAAAAAGTATTTCACATCATATGTTCTGTATGTATTCTTAGCATAAAAATAGCAGGATTATGACTTATGCAAGGACACTTTACAAAACAGTACAATAAATAAGTTAATAAAGAAAGCACCTTTGAGACTGTGAATGACGAGTTGGTGTGAAAATCAGGACGGTGAAGGCCCACTCTGTACAGCTCAGAGAACTGTCCAGTATTAAAGGTCATTGTGATCACTCCTCCACTGTTCTCAGTATCTGAAAATGACCAGGTGGGGTTGGGATTCCAGAGGCTGCCTGATAGTACAAAGCATTTATATTTACATGGAATTAACAAGATTGACTTGAAAAAACAAATACTATTGACTTTCTAGAGTTAAATGAATACAGCTCACCATTTTCCAGGCACACTGTGAGCTTTTGGATGCTAGGATCTGTACACCCTTGACAGCAACAAAGCAATGATAAATCAATGATAAGTGAATAGAAATACTAAAATAAAGACAAAACAGTCAAAAAGATTTCACATTTAGAGCTACAGTTTGAACACAGCATTTAAAGGGGCACAAAACTAGTTTTATGAAACAGATAGTTCAGATAGGTCCTAAAATCTGATTGGTTAAGTCACATTCAAAGTCGTTGTAAAATCTACAGGATCCACACCTATGCCCGCCTCACAACAACTGAACTGTGTATTACTCCACCACGGCACAAAAAAACCCTTGTGCTGTTACTCGAATAATCTTCAACTCTCATGCTGCTCGCATGGACCCGAGTATACTGTTGAAGTAAGACCGTTTTTTGTTTAAACTGAGGGGCTGACAACTTATGTTCTTAACTAGAACTAGGCTGGTCAGCGAGCTAACAGGCTAAAAGATAGCAAACATGCTAAACAACTCCATAATTAATATCACAGGCTTGAATTAAAGCACTTAAAGTATGATTAACTGTACAACAACAGTATAAACGTCTAAAAAATGTCACTTGAATGTCTTACATACTTAATAGCATCAAACCCAGGCTGAATCCCAAATGGCTCCGTATTCCATAGTGTGCTAGCTATGAAAGTTTAGAAATTCTAGCCTCTACAGCCAAATAGTGCATCATTTGTCGAGTATGGATGTGTCTCAAATGACTATTTCTTTGCTATATTTTGCACCGTTGGGGTGCAGGATCCAGTATTTAAATTCCTATGTAGTGCACTATGTAGGGAGCAGGGAGCGATTTGAGATTCAGACCCAGCACAAAAAGTGGGGCGCTGCTGGATTGGTGGTAATTTGGTGACCAAAAAGTACTTATAAAGCTAGAGTTTTTTTTGCATTAAACAGTGCTGTCTTATCACATGTTCATTGTTATATGACAAAAGGTTTAAAAAATCATGAAATGACCGCGATATACAGCAACGGGCGACCAAACGTTCTCCTCATTCAGCGGTCCATGGTTGCTTGGCAACAATACCATACTCTAAAGGAATTATATTTCTTGGTGGAATACTTGTTTGTGTCGATTATTATTAATAATGAATTATTTTCTGAAAATTTGTGTATTTTATCATTATTTATGTTTGCTGCCATTTTATAAAAGCAATAAGTCACTTGAGGCAATAAGCTTTATAATATCATGGAGGCCTCATCAGTTTGATTGTACATTGATGAATGTTTTTGTTTATCAGTGTTCTCTCACTACAATACCCAGCAAGTATGAGAGTCCCTGTGGTGTGAACTAATCTTGAATTGTAGCCTAGCCACTGGTCTATAGGCTAATAAACACAACTGAGCTGGCATTAGTGGCATTAGTACCCCAGAACAGAATTGTAAGGAAAACGTCAATCTTTATTCAACACAAAATGGCTGCCAGAGAGAAGTTTTTAATCCTTTCAAGAAAGAGAAAGAAGCCAAACTGATGTAGGATATCTAGATAGCAGGTAGCTAATGTGCTAACTTTAGCTTTTAGCTTGTTGTACTGCTCATTTCATGCATCATTTCATTAATCCTTTCTGTTCATTCACTGTAATGATGATTTGAACACAGCGACTGCAGCTACAGTAAGATATTCGTCCCCTAGCAGTGGCATTAGCCTTTCTTCTGCATTCATTAGCTAGCAAAGAAAAAAAACAACCCTCAAAAATCCACCAAAGCTGTAGTTTTTCAAAAGATTGGTTCAACCTTCAACATACATCATTAGAAGGAGGTCTGCCTAGTCTTTAAACCAAAACTCTGGAAACTACAGGAGCAGTAATATAAGAGCTGGCATGTTTACAACTGGTGCTTTTTTTATTTTTTTATTTTGGCCGGAATGTCCCTTAAGCTTTAGTTGTTGAAATTAACAGTAGTCATGGTCAGTACAGATTACGTAGCTCACCTGGAACGGTAATATTCTGCACTTCTGCACGTCTCCCCACATCTGGCTTCGGTAAATTAGATACAGAAACTTGATAGGTCAACCCTGGATCGACCACAACTCGGTCCAAAGTAAAAGACCACTAAATGACAATGAATAATAAGTTTTAACTTTGTGGAACTCACAAATAAAAACTTTGGAGTCATTCAGTAATTGATCGAGCATAACAGAACAACAAGGACTTACTGGCTTCTCATCCTGATTTAAAATCAATGTTATTTTGTTAGGGAACATGTAACGAATACATAGATGGCTGTTAGTGGTGACCTCAAGCACGTGCACCTCCGTCCCCTGCAGAGTGAAAATGCTTCCTACAGTACAGTACAGAGCAAAGAGGAGAGAAAGCAGTTAGAGTTACAGTTGTGGCTCAGATTTGGAATGAATCCATTTTTAGTGCTCCCAGGAGTGATGATTGCTAAGTAACACTCATTACAAGAAGCAATCAAGAGACTATTTTATTTATAATAATGAAATCTATACTGCTTTGTACTGACGAAGAGGTTCTACATAGTAACAAAAAAGTTTCTATGGCCTTCAACAACAACACAACCCTTTTTGATGCTATCAAGAACCATTTTTAAAAGGTTCTTAAAGGACATTATACAACTGCGTCTCCATCATGGAGAAGAGCCATATAACCATGTAAAGAACAATTTGAGAATTCAGGTTTTTGTGATGGTTCTATATATAACTATTAATGACACCTTGAGGAACCACAAGAGTGTTCATAGGCAAAGAGCAGTAACTTCAATAGTGGATCTTTTACTGCAGTTTTTAGTTTTCTTTTAAACTGGGAGTAGTTCAATCAGGAACTTTTGTCAAAAGATAAAGCTGATCAAAGTTTTCACCACCACTGCAAATACTGCATTTTGCCTTTGCCTTTGCAAACATATGCAGGAAAAGGGCATGTCTAGCCAACTACACTCTTTAAAACTAAGGACCTCATTCACCAAGTTTTTTTCCTGAATTTGTTCATGAGAAAGGTCTTAAGAAAAAGTTTACATCAAATTGATAACGTGTTCTTAAGTCGCAGAACTGTTCACACCTTTGTGCTCTTGAGTGTGTGTAGATTCTCCCAAATAAGAAAACACTGACGAATGTCAGAATCTTTGTGAAAGCTGCATAAGTTTGTTTTAAGAAGAAATCTCTTCTTAAGAACAGTTAGTGAATGAGGCCCATTGTTCCCTTTATAAATCCCTTTATATCCCCTTAAAAGATCCCTTCAGAGTTCCTGGCTTGTTTGTATGCTGCTAAGAGAAAACCTTTAACTGATATGCAATCTTTACATTATATGGAGGTCATTTAAACTATTTTAAATCTTATTTACAAGGTTCTTTGAAGAGCCATACATTGAAACATTCTTTAGGAAACTTCTATGGTTCTTCTATGGCATCACTCCAAAGAATCCTTTTGGCCCTTACATATTTTAAGGGGAATTCTGCCAATTCTTTTAAATTAAGTGGTTGAGAAACAAAAGTTTAATTTTAGAGAAACTTGCTGACTTGGATTTCTTTACAGTGGTGGTAAAAGAAACCAAGGTCACGACATCCCCAACACAAATATAGCCATTTTATTTACTATCCAAAAACCAGTGACCAGTGAACCTACACATAATTTTATATCATCGCTGTCCAGAGAAAACCATGTATCTCCATTTTTGTTGATTTTTATTTTTGTACATCATTTCAACACACCTGTCCTTTACATTGTGTGAAAATAGAAATGCTCTAAAATCACTTGGAATAAAATCTCTTTACATTGACTTACATTGAAAGATAAAAGTGTTTTTGCCTTCTCCTGTAAAGTTACTATTTTGGAGATGCTTGTTCTCCTTTGGACATCAACGACATGTTGATTTGGAAAATAGATGTAAATCAGAACAAATATGTTTTCTTTGGCAACTATTTTGTTTTACAACACCCTACATAAATACCCCTTGGCATTGTAATATGAAACCTATGATCATGGCCAAAATCATATCACACAATCATAAAACAATGTCTCAAATATCAGCAACATATTTGTAACCATTTATTGTAAATTTTAGAGAGGTAGCTTTGCTCTGATTTCACTCTATAATGCTGCATTTCTCATCAAACCACACTGAATGACTTTATATATAAGTTTTATTTTACGTAGTTTTCTCCCAAATTTAGTCATGTTGAGTTCTAGCTGTTTGCTACCAAGCCTGGGGAGCTGGGGGGAAGGTGAGGGCTGGCATATGCTTCCTCTAAGACACATGAACCCAGCCAATGCAACTTTTTGAACTGCAGCTAATGCTAGATAGTTGTACCACTCAACATGCTTGAAAGAGAACACTAACTGCCAGTCAGGGCCTTGTCTTTTGGGTATACAGGTGCAAGTGAGTGAGCCTGAGTTCACATTGAAATGCCCATGTGGGATTGCTGTAAATAAGAAAAAACCTGACTTTAGAGGCAAAGCTTGAAAGGTCATGCTGCTCAGGAACAATTTTGTTTACATCTTAATTATTCAGAAATTATGAAGAATCAGTGGAACTGGAAATTGGAATTCCCCTTTAAGAGTGTATTGGGGCTTAGATAAGCATGTCTTACCATCAGCAGGTTCAGTGAGTGTGAGAAATAGAACAGGAACTATGTCTTCACTCTCATCTGCCCTAAATGACACCTCGACCTTCAGTTCAGGCAACATGGGACAGTCCTGCCTCGGCCTCACCCAGCCTTCATCTGAACACTGTGACTTACCTGAATTCAACAGAAACAGATGTGACCTTTTGTGTCCATGCATAATATCCACGACCAAACTGAGGTCATTTCATACTCACTTATATTAAAACCGCATGATAATCCCTGACAAAGAGAAACATAATGATTATTCATTAAGGCAGTTGAGTTTATGTGAACTTATCTACAAATTCGATGATGGACAGTAATTGAGAAAAAGAGAAACCCCTCACCTCCTGGGAGCACTGCACTGGAGGATCCTTTATCAGACCAAGAGGAGAAACCTGTTCTGTCACAACTGAAAGCAACAAAAAGACAAAAATCATCCTTTTGCCCGGTAATCTTCCGAAACTGCTTTTAATCTAGCATGTGTAGATCGAGGTGTGCTTGAAGCAGTGGCTGAAAAACTGAAGAAGCTTTTTCTGATGGTAGACAGGAAATAACCAGATCAGATAAATCTGCCGGAGATTTTCCATTTCAGAAGATGTCCGTGAAACTAATGAGTTTCACTTTCACCTGTACCCGTAGCACTGGATTAGTATTTGACTGAGAGACCGGATAGAGAAGTGCTAAGGGTTGCCATTTGATGTACAAGGGAGAAGATATGGGTATATATTGTACTTAATCTCAACATTTTGGAAGTAAACACATGTTGGCTAGGTGAACTCATTTACCTTTACAACAAGAGCACTACTAGTGTGTTCACTTTTTACCTTTATTTTACCTTCCATTCTTTTCAGGAATCTTACCTCCAGTTTTTCAAAGAAATCTGCAGGGATATTTTTCCACACCTCCAAAGTTCAGTCAGGAGTTGGTTGCATTTTCTACTTTTCACAATCCAACTAATCTCAGACACATTCAGTGATGCTGAGGTCTGGACTCTGGAGTGATCAGTGCATTGTTCTGAGAACACCAGCAGTTTCTTAAAAATACCAACTTTAAGTCCGCTTCTCAGGGCCCATATGGAAAAAAAATATATGGACTATACATTGTAGTACAGGCTGAAATACATTCCAAACACTAAAATGTATTTCACAATATATTGCTGTATTAACCAAATGTATTTTAAAATGCATTTATTTTATTTAAAATGTATTTAATATTACACCTAGAAATGTACCAAACAAAAAATAATGTATGTAAATGTATTTATAAAATACATTTGAAAATGTAGGAAAATAGCCAAAAAGCATGCTATTTGAAACACCTGTTGGAATGAATTTGTATTCCAGTATCTTAATTTTGATTATTAGCAAATGAACCTTTAACATGCAAAAGCAAGTGTTGGTGGTATTGATGCACCGTGAAAATGCAGTTATGATTTGAAATCTTGTTTATTTGAAATACTTACTGCATGTGTACATGATTAATGCAAAGTACAAAGCAAAACACAGAAGTCAGTACCATTCATTCAGTTCAGGTATATTTAGCTATAAAACTGCATACAACTGAAAACATATAAAAACAAATATAATAAACAATTAACAAATTTTCATACATTGCCAAAATAGATTTGATAAATACATTTGGACTATTTTTTTTCCATTTGGTGGTGACAGTTTTGGTGGTCTACCAGGTCTTGCACAGCTGTTAGGAGTCCCATTTTCTCTGTATCTTCTAAAAATTTGTTGGAAACTTCTGTTTTTTCACTTATTTTCCCCTGACTTTCCTCTTCTTCATGCACGCCCATAATAATACATCTAATCTCCTCAGAAATATCCTGACAAAAATCATTTGTGCTCAATGGCCATTTTGACAGATAATTAAATAAATAAAAGGTGGTCTCTGCCTTTTGCACAGTTCTGTAGATATTATAAACTACACACCACAATATATTTTCAGATGTTTTATTTAGTATATCAAGTTTTCATAAACTGTATAAACTTCATACATATGATATACTGTGATTACCTTTTTGTCGAGTTCTCTGACTCAAGATTTAATCACTACTTTCTTAAAAATACAAGGCGTTCTGGATGTTGATTCCAGTATAGCTTCATTCTCAATGTTATACAGCTTTCTCAGTCATTATAGAAGCATCTGCAGCTCTGTTCATCATTCTGGACACCTCAAAACTTGTGAGGTTACTCAGTGCCATCATATTAGCATTGTTTTGTGCATATATCTGCATACAAAATTAGTTTTGTAATATAATAAACAGTGATTCCAGGCTGTTGAATGATAGACTATGTCATTCATCTTGAATGCTAGTATAAATATCCACTAGAGGGCAGTAAGATCTTAGATGTTGTAAATGAAGTCCATAGCATTATAGTACTTATAAATGATCACATCACACTACATAATATACATAAGTATTAGTAATATAAGTAAAGTACATATTCATAATTTTAAAATGAAAATTGACTTATAAAGGGTTCTGTTGACATGTTTATATTTCCAGTAGCATGCCAGCGGTCATCAGAAACTCAAAGAAGCCCCCTTCCCTCAAAATGGCACACATAAACACTTACAGTCCCCCTTTCATAGATGACCATGTCAGCACTCTTACAGATAAAAGACAACTGTGCATAACAATGACATTTAATGCAATAGATGATAGCCTCTAGTTTATCCTGGCTTAATATTTTGATCATATTTTTGAGTGCACTAATTTAGTGGATTGTCCAATCCATTATGTAATCATATCAGTAGTCGGACCATGCAGCAGTTACTTTATGAGCAGTTATGCTCACTTGAGTTATAGTTCGCCCTCAGCCCATTTACAGAGCAATGTCAGGCACACAGCTACAGAACAGATTCTGCTTTTATGGCCTTTAAACACAGCCATGACTGGCCTTAACTGACCCCATCATCAGTTCTTAAACAGATAAGTAATGTGAGGCCATGCAGTACACAATTTGACTACAACTAGGCACAACACAAAGCTTCAACAGCTATAAAATACAATGTGGTAAAATCAATAAATGTTCAAAATAGGTTTAATACATTAAAAATAATCCCATAAACAATACCTCTGGCAGTCAGCATAACTTACCAGTTGATACAGAGTTAAACTGATGTGTAAGGTTATATGTGTGTTTATGAATGTAAGATATATAAATAACATATAATTTTCCAAAAGCTTCATATAGAACTGTGCAAAAAAGTCAGTGACCACCCTTTATTTATTTAATTTCCAGTCAAATATTTATTTTTCAGCTTCAGGAAAAAGGCAGAAAACATATCACTGACAGAAAATTACACAGAAGCCTCAGCAACTGTATATAATATCAGATATTTCAGTATTTAGTGTGTCCACTCTTTGCTTTTATTACAGCTTTCATTCTTTTCAGGGGGCTTTCAGTTTTTTAAGAAATCTGTACACACTTCTAAAGTTCAGTCTTAGAAGTTAGTTGCACGAACCAGGTAATCATTAATCCATAAAACCTCAGATGTCCAGTTTTGGTGTTCTAGTTCAAATTTTCTTTTTTTTTTTGTTTGGTCTGTTTCCTTTTCTCAGGGCTTCTTGACAGCTACACAACATTCCTGGCCTACAGAGTTCTCACAGAATAAGAATGGACAGAAACACCTGTGGATTTTTTCAGATCTGCAAGATGAGGGGCTGCAAGAGACGACAAAAGCTCTGATGGGGACAGCTTTGGTGGTCTACCAGTTCTTACACTGTTGTTAGGAGTCCCATTTTCTCTGTAGCTTTTAATCATATTTTGTTTTGGAAACCCTTGTTTTTTCACTTATTCTTTCTTTGACTTTCCTCTTCCTTATACAAGTGGATTTTTTTACATCTAATCTCCTCAGAAATATCTCTGGAAAAATGAATAACTTGTGCTTAATGGCTGTTTTGACTGAAAATTAAAATAAATAAATAAATAAATAAATAAGGGTGCTCTTCTGCACACTGATTACTGATTGTGGCTCCACCATCATCTGTTTTATAAGATTTAGATTTGTAGTAGCTCAGAGGGCACCTTGAACGTGGATTAGATTTATATGTGTTACATGAATTAAATGTGTGTCATGCTCATTTATTTTTAGTTAGAGAGTACATTACCTTTAATGGAAGAGGTATACGCGTGATTATGCTCATGTTTATCGTGTTTTTTTGCCTTTTAATTGTGAAAGATGGTTCCTAGAGATAAAGGTCACCAGAGTTTTTGAATGACCATTGTCTCGGTGTGTGTGTGTGAATAAGGCATCTATCAAACGCCACACTGAAAGGCAGGTGAAGGGCAGGTGTTCTTGCACATGTGAGAGGGCGTGAGGCGTAGCAGGGGGTCTATTTTAGCGAGCCATTCACGAAAGGGATTCAAACCATAAATCTGTCATCAAAAACCATAAAATGCCTTTTCTGCTCTGACTGCACACCTCACTCTTCCTGGTCCTCTTCTACTTCAAGGTAAGTTAGAGCAGGATTGCCTCAGTATCCATTGGACCTGGTCATAGTTTTGGCTGTCAAATACATTTGGACAGTTATTGAATGCTGTCTTATATTAGTAGCAGGTTAATAGGGCCTATTTGGTCTTTACAGCAGGCTTTTGTACTTTGGTAGATAATCTCTCCAGGTTTCCATGTGGAATTGCAGTTATGCATCTCATAATAGCAGGGAGGGATTATCAAGGATTGCAAAAGAGTGCTTCAGCAGCAGTCTGCTCGTGCTAACCTTGGAGAATGCATGTTATGAAATGCTGTAGCTGGTTTTGCTGGGGCTACAGGGACCGTTAACACAGCACTAGCCGGCAGCTCTGACCAAGCTGGAGCCGCTGAATGGGGAAGTGTAACTGGACACTTTAACATATTGTTTGGCCTGGACACTTGACCCAAGTCAGAATGTTGCTGTGTGAGGAATGAGAGAAGCCTTGAGGTGTCACCCCCAGCAGCTTTGCTTTTCCCACCTTCTTTATTAGCTCTGGTTTTATCACCTCATGACTTGTAGCGCAGATCTAGGTGACCTTGGAGTTACTCCACAAAGCAGGATTCATCAGTTTAGCTGGATAATCTAGGCCAAAAGTGAGGATACAGTAGGAATGCCCACCCTGACTTTTGGCTTTTGTCATCTGGCCTGCTCTGTAAAAATACCATCCTGGTCCCTGAGGGGCCTGTTGAGGCCAAGGATGCAGATTCCTTAGAGAAATTAAGTGTGTTGAAATACTAAGATCTACAAATTAAGACTAAATCTTTCAAGACTAATGTTTGCTATGAACCCACAAAACTTCAGGTCAACAATTGGAGTCCACCCCTAGTAAAAAGAGCTCTATATAGCACAAAAGAGGTCCTATAACAATAGTGGAACTATTTTGGTGCTGAACCATTTTTCAAGTTTTTTTTCCATCATTTAACCATTCAGATGGTTCTTTGAGCTATCATGGTTCCATATATAATTGTCTTTACTAAAGAACCTTTGAAGAACCACTTTTTTAAGAGTGTATTAAAAAGAATCTGTACCAAACTCTTAAAAATAAAGGTTCCTCTGTTGTTCATGGCTTGGACGTTCTAGGAAAAACCTATAATGTGAATATGGAGGTTCTTTAACCTATAAACTGGTTCCTCATACTCATTTTGAATTATTTAAAGGGGTGGTTCTTCTACAACATTGTTCAAAAAGAACGCTTTAGGGACCTTTATTGCTTTTATAAGAGCCTATGGTTACTAAACTTTGTCTAAAACACAAATCTTCTGTCGTCTGAGCACAAAGCCAATGATGACATTAACTCATGACTTCTTCTTGGACAGCAAGGACAGATTTCAGGTTTCTGTCTTGTGATCAGCTCCATAAAGATTTCAGTTCTGGTAGCCAAGATCTCTGTGGTGGTCACAGTCGTCATCCAGCATGTCAAGGCTGCAGCTGCGAGTGTGATAGGAAGGCATGGTAGCAATGTTCAAATATAGCCCCTCAGGAACAATCTAGCACCTCTTGGCCTACATTACAATTAAGCAGACATTGTACAACCCATGCAGAACTGAACAGGGTGTTGCGCTCGTAGGGTCTATATTCAGTTTCTAGGAAACAAAGACGCAAGATGCAGTTTATTCTTAGTGCTGTCACGGTGTTCTGTTGGCAGATTTGTTTGATCTTGCCAAGTAGTCAATGTAACAATGTTTCCTAATGACTATCAAGCTGGACAGACACATGCAATCATCCTGCTGTCTTTGATCTCATTAGTAGAAAAATGTTTGTATGTTTTCTTGACTCAAATCAAGATTAATTTAAGACTTTAAGACCAATATTTGTGTACTTGTGTCATCTATTCATCTTAAATGACTTTTCTTTTTCTTTTTTTGGAGGGCACATAAAGAACAGAAGTCATGTCTGAGGGGTAAGATGTCAACCCTTTCCCTGTTACATGATAGTAATGACCAATTGTAAATCAAATCATGCTTATTTGATTGATCGATGTTTACTCTCTTCTTTTTCTTTTCTTTATTTTACACCAAAACAGACCGGTAAGCCACTATTTTGGAGTTGTTTTCAAATTCCCCCCTTTCATATTACAGTACTGTGCAAAAGTCAGAGACCACTTTTTATTTTTTTCATTTCCAGTCTAAACAGCCATTAAGTCCAAGTAATTCGTTTTTCTTGAGATATTTCTGAGGAGATTAGATATAAAATAATCCACTTGTATTAGGAAGAGGAAAGTCAAAGGAAAACAAGTGAAAAACAGCAGTTCCTGATTGAGATACAGAGAAAATGGGGCTCCTAACAACCATACAAGACCTGGTTTCTCCTTTGAGAGGAGAAAAACAAGCTGCTTCAGATCTGAAAAATTCCACAGCTGTTTCTGTCCATCCCTCCACTGTGAAAATACAGTTCAGCACTATGAGTCTGAAAGGATTTGTAGCTGTGAAGCTGAGAAAAAAGAAGAAAATGTACAAGTCAAACAAAGAAGCTGCTGGTGTTCTCAGAACAATGCACTGACCACCCCAGAGTCCAGACCTCAGCATCACTGAATGTGTTTGTGATTACTTGGACTGTTGGAAGGAGAAAATGCAACCATCTTCTAAGACTGAACTTTGGAGGTGTGGAAAAACATCCCTGCAGATTTCTTAGAAAAATTGAAAGCAAGTCTACTGAAAACAACGCAAGCTGTAATAACGGGGCAGAGTGGACACACTAAATAGTGAAAAAAGTGATGTTATATTTATTACTTGTTGAGGCTTCTGTGTAATTTTCTGTTAAATATGTTTGTTTTTTTCCTGAAGCTGAAAAATGAATAACTTGCACATAATGGCCATTTGACTAGAAATTAAATATAAGGGTGGTCTCTCACTTTTTCACAGTGCTATATACTGCAAGTTTTAAAAAAGACCACAGTGAAACACATTTACTCAATAATTTCTTTTTTCACTTTCAGAAAAAGAGCAAGTACTCGGCCACACGCCGGCTGTTCTTAAAAGTGAGTGCTGTGGTTATATATCAAGTGATTTCACCAGCCTAAATTAGGTGGCCTAAGTATCATAGATAGCAATTACTTTACAGCCACTGTCCAACGTCTTCACTGTCTAACCTGTTACCCAACAGAGCAAGCTTCTGAAGAAAGCTGCGTCTATGCTCGTCGCAGAGAAAGAACAGAACAAGCGCGAGAGGGACAGTGCCTTGAACGAGAGAGTTCCTCCACTCAAACTGTCCGGTCTGTCTGTACAGGAGCTGCAGGTAGTTGCTGTTACCAAATTACTAGTAGCAATATGAAAGACAACCATGTGACTGAGTCGTGTAGTTAACAGCATCTGAAATATCTGAAAATTCCTTCCCAGGAGCTCTGCAAAGATCTCCACCGCAAGATTGACATTGTTGACGAAGCACGATACGACCTTGAAGTTAAAGTGGCCAAAAATGAAAAAGAGGTATCGCCTCATCCTGTCACATCATACAGTAAGACAGTAGGGCTGTCGCTATCAATCACAATGTAGTCAGGTAAACTACCAATTATTTTGATGATTAATGAATCTGCATGTGATTTTAGGGCCAAACAATAAAAAACAGTAACGTAATGTAACGCTAACATACTTTCAAAGATTTCAAAATACTGAAAAAAGATAAAATTCATGCTCATACACTCATTAAGCGTTTTATTAGGAACACTATACTAATACTGGGTAGAACCTCCCTTTGCTCTCAAAACAGAACTGATTCTTTGTGGCATGGATTCCACAAAATGTTGGAAAACAGTCCTTTAAGATTCTGATCCATGTTTACACGACTGCATCATACAATTCCTGTAGATTTTTCAGGTGCATTTTCATGCTGTGAATCTTTGTTCTACCACATCCCAAAGGTTTTCTACTGGATTCATTGTCATGTTCATCAAACCAGTTTGAGATGACTTTTGCTTTGTGGCATGATGCATTATCACGCTGGAAGTTACCATTATAAGTTGGGTAAATTGTGGTCATGAAGGGATGGTCAGCATCAATACTCAAATACTCAAATGGGCTGTGGCATTTAAGCAATGATTGATTGGTATTAACAGGCCGAAAGTGTGCCAAGAAAACATTCCCCACTCCATTACACCACCTCCACCAGCCTTGACTGTTCACACAAGGCAGGTTGGGTCCATGGATTCAGGCTGTTGGCAAATTCTGACCCTGCCATCTCTGTTCCTCAGCAGCAATTGAGATTCATTAGACCAGGCTATGTTTTTCCAGTCTTTAGCTGTCCAATTTTGATTAGCCTGTGCCCACTGCTCAGCTATTTTGTTCTTAGCTGACTGAATAGGAAGTCGACGTGGTCTTCTGCCGTTGTAGCCCATCCGCCTCAAGATTCGACATGTTGTGCGTTCTGAGACGCTTTTCTGCTCCCCACATTTGTACAGAGTGTACCGAGTTAGCTCTCCATTCATCAACAGGGTGTTTCTTTCCGAGCTACTCACTGGCAGCTCAGGTCAGAAGTTCTTACTTTCAGGAGAAATAGCAGAGCAAGCTAATGCTGTGTCTACATGTTCAGAAATAGTGTCTTAACATGAAAAAGCGTTGTTTCATGTTGTTTTGCACAATTGACGGAGGCATGTGGCAATGTAAATGCCTCTTTGGTGATACTGAAAAATACTTTGGTTCACTGAAAAATTGTGATAAGGAAAGCTTTTTCAACTTCTTCTATGCACATAGCAACACCCCTTCTTAATATACTCTTTTACTTCATATACATGAACTTTGTAACTAATAACACATGCATTTGTGAGATCCTGCTTGTGTGGGTTTCCTCTTGTGTGACGCAAACAAATGCAGCTTGAGCGATGATAGTGCCCCCTTGTGGAGAATCTGCTAAACATGGCTTTATAATGACCTATACATACTCTGTTTATCATCCATACTCGAAACTCATCACTAAGCCGATTCATTGAGAACATACATTTTAAACATTTTAAACAATTAATATTTTTAAAATATGTATTTTTTTTTACTGATTCATTGCGACAGCCCTACAGCATAATAAAGCAGTCTAAACCACTCAGGCAAAACTGCGAATGATGCTACTGATGGAATAAAAGCCAGTACTGAATACTTAGCATTTTGGTTGAGGTAAAAAAAACACAGTCCTTCATTCTGGTTCCAGTAAAGTACTGTTGTGCTGTGTTCACTGCAGATCCAGATTCTGACACAAAAGATTGGAGAAATGAAGGGCACCATGAACAGAACCAAACTGAAGAGGGTGAAAAAATCTGCAGATGCTATGCTGGGCGCCCTGACTGAATCCAAACTATCATCAAAGGCTGACTTTAAAGCCAACTTGAAGACCGTCAAGAAAGAAGAGGAGAAGGTAGGGCATTTTACTTTACCTCCCACTCTTCCACTACGAGTTATTAAAAAGTCACGATTCATGAATCACCTACACTGCTTTCATCATTTCTTTGGGTGTCTAAAATGAGAACTCCTCCCATTGATTTCTGTTCACACAGAAAGAGGAGGTGACTGACTGGCGTAAGAATGTGGAGGCCATGTCTGGCATGGAGGGCAGGAAGAAGCTGTTTAATGCTGGGCAGTAAAAGGTACATGAAAGCAGTAACATGAACAGTGCCACTTCACTGTCAGCCTTAAAGCAACAGTTTGGTGAAAAATCAAACTGATACAGATTTTTCATTCCCTCAAATGGTGATCAGCCAAAATGTATTTGATATCTGAAAGTTTCTTCTATAGTTTTGCACTAGAGCTACACGGATAACGTAGCTTAGAAGTAATGGAAGCTTATAGCCAGTTAGCAGAGTGCAAATTGCAAGACTAAATGATCACACACCTGCGTCAAACTACATTCAGCTGTTGAGTAACCTTGCATTAACTTGCTAGCTCTATTACTTGTTAGCTACATTAGCCTTGTCGCTCTAGTGCAAAACTAAAGAAGAAAACATCGGACCCCAAGCATGTCTTGGCTGATCAGTTACATTTGGGGTAAGGCTAAATTTGATTTGCATGAACGAATGAGCCAAAATATAATGTCTTTCCATTCCTAATTCAACCTCATGTAACAAACAGGTGGCTTCCACAAGAACGAGCTATGCCAAGATCAGAAGACACCTGTGACATTTGCCGAAATTGAAACCTCAAGCAAGATTATCAAAAATGTGCAGATTCAATGTGATAATCACTGTGTTGAGCTATCTGTGTAAAATATTTGTAATGTGGATTTGTATGTTTTTATGATCATGGGTAAATGTTGCAAAGTTTTGTGAACAGAACAGAAGCTAGTGATTGTTAGCATATATTTAGCCTGTCTACATTTACTTTATTCCTGTTGCACAAAAATACACGTGATATTTTTGTGCATTGCAATACAGTATAGTAGCAGGTGTAAGTAAAAAATGAGCAATGATTTGTTATTGTTTGTACAGATAAACTGATAAGTGGTCGATTTTGTGACTTTTTGACCTTCTGTATTGTTGTGTAGCATAATGATGCCAGATATTGCAATTCTTTACAGTCAAATGAAAATACAATCACAGTGTAATGGCATTCCACAATTAAATATGATGCAATGCTCAGATGAAATGTGTGGTGTTTTTAAGGGCTTCCACTGTCAACCCACTGGTGTCTCTCAATAACAAGCTTCACGTCCACTGTGACAAATGTGCTGCTGTGTAAATGCTTCAGCATGCTGACAGTCTTGGATTACTACATACTGTCCATGTTTACACAGATGCTCTGCTACCCATTCAGACTCTGTGAAGTGTTTCATATCGATTCTTGAATATAATCCCAAAAATATGGAATCCAACCAATTACTGAGTTCACTTCAATTCTTAGCCACATTCCTCTTGATCACTATTGACTCGATAAACAAATTTAAAAGTGTTGTTGCACCCTTAGGCCTCACATTCACACTGGCATGCTTCACCCAAAGCTCTGCACCCTTGTAGGGTCAAACAATGACAAAAGGAAGGGGCCCAGGTCTAGGCAAAGCACGCAATTGTGTTTTGCAGCTTCTAAGTAAAGTGAGCTTCAAGCAGTCTAGTCTATTTTAGTGAGCCACTCACAGAAGGCCATTGAAGCCATAAAACTTGATTGTGCTTCCTCAGGAGCTGGCACTGTTACACTCTGCTCACTCTCTTGGGGTTTTCCTGCACAGTTCAGGTATGTGCTCTCAACTTTTATTGAACATTTTCACTGAGCTGTAAAAAAGACTGGTATATGAAGGCAGCTTGGTGGTTATTTCTTTAAGCAATACAGTCAGATCGTCTAGAAGAGTCTGATTTTTGTCTGGTATACATGCACTTTGGGATAAAAGTACACATCTGTAAAGCCTGGTACTCATTTTTAAACATTAAAACCATTTCTTTAGGTTTCTTTTCCAGATCTTATTATACTATCAACCTTTTTATGCTCTTGATGATGCTCATGTTGCTATTTTAAATGCGCGTTTCTAAAGAGGATTTTATCTATGAATGTAAGCTTTGTCTCCATATTTGTGTTTTGGTAAAAGGTTGTACAACCAATGGTTGGTTAGTTTTGCAAAAGTCAATAGGATATGTGAGAGTTGGATACAAAAGCCTGATTCATTTTCATTGGTTTTCATAGGAAGCACTTAAAATCACAATGTCTGAGGCGTAAGTACCTTTTCAGTAAACTTATTGCCAGCGGCTTTATGCAACATGTATTTTTATTGACTTTCCTTTCCAATTTTTCTTACTATTTCTCTCATCTGTCATCTACAACTCTAGACCGGTAAGTCAACAAAGTTGTGACTTTTTCATCATTGGTTGTCAAAACACTCTGCAGAATTGAGAATGTTATGCTTATCTTTAGTTTATGCCTGTTTGTTCTCAGCACCAGTTTTCAGCAGTCAGTGCTTTGTGACACAGCATTTTTTATGTTAATGTTTGGAGTAAAAATAAGTAACTACACAATGTATTTATCTTTAAATACCACAAATACTAGCTGATTTTATTTACAGTAAAACATACTACATTAGAAAACATGTGACACTTGCTTTTGGCTATATCTATTCCACTCTTGCAAAATGTTGCTTCTAGGAAACGTAGATATTTAAGCTTTTTTTATAACATTAAAAAAAAATCATTTATGCACACTAAATGTTAAAAAATAAACCTCTCACCAACAGCTGTGATTTACATTTTTGGGTGGATGAAAAATGATGAAAATGTGTTTTTGTTAAGGGACTTGTTCAGTCACGTGTCATCATAAGCTGCATCATGCTAGAAAGAAGTTTAAAAATGCCCACTAAGAGATGTTATCACCAAGACCAAACATTTAACTGGTTTAGCCACACCCCTCCTGTCATTCTTATCCCTCTCAAGGTCATTAAATATGTATCATGTGATTGTAACATAAGGAAAATGAATTTGTTAACCTGAGACAACATTGTTGAGCAATGCTAATTAAAAGTTAATGTACAATGCAAAGGAAAATACAAGCTCAATGAAGTTATGCTTTCATGTTTTTAGAAACCGAAACCTAAGATTTCAGCATCGCGAAGGCTGTTCCTGAAGGTTAGTGTTTGTATTGCTTGCATTCCAGGAAAGTAAAGACATTACATTCAATGATACTTGTGAATATGCTGAATTTCCAAAAGTTTGTAGACACCTGTCGATCAAAAAATCCTCTGAATTAAAGGTTATTAATAGGGAATTTGTCCCCACTTCACTGCAGTAGCAGCTTTTACTCTTCTGGGAAGATTTTACACTGGATGTTGGAATATTGCTGTGAGGATTTGATTGCATTCAGCCACAAGAGTATTAGTGAGGTCAGGTACTGATGTTGAATGGACAGATCTGGATTACTTCAACTCATAACAAAGGTGTTTGATGGGGCTGCATCACTCCAGAGAACACAGTTCCACTGCTCCACAGCACAATTCTGGGGTGCTTTATACCCTCTCACTGATTCTTACTGGCATTGGGCATGATGACCTTAGGCTTCTGTGTGGCTGTACTAGAGAATCCTATTCTATTACCAATGCTTTTCTTTGGAGATTACACAAACTATGTGCAGAAGTGAATGCATATGTCAGCAATTGGTTTCTCAGTTTAATAATTAGAATAGTGTTTGGACACTTTTGGACAGGTTAAGTGACACTACAAGTACACTTCAGTTAAAATGACACTCGAGTTTGAACCTGATTCTTTTTCTCAGACTAAAATATTAAAGAAAGCAAGCACACTGATCGCAAATGAGAAGGAAGAGAAACAGAGGGAGAGGGAAAGAGTTCTGAACGAGAGAGTGCCTCCTCTGAAGCTGTCTGGCCTGTCTGTGCAGGAGCTGCAGGTTTGTTGGGTTGTCAACATGACATGCTTTAAATCTAATCGAGCCATAATATTAAAACAGTGACTGATGTTGGGAAGTAATTACTTATTTGTATCCTATATATATTGTAATGTCACTGAAGCCACTTATTTTTAATGAAGCGAAATACATTTAGCATAAATCAAGGGTTCAATGTCTAACCTTTAAAATTTTATGTCCATATGTTTGTAAATGATCCTCAGGCTCTGTGTAGAGAACTACACCAAAAGATTGATGTAGTAGATGAAGAGAGATATGACATTGCAGCCAAAGTGACCAAAAATGAAAAAGAGGTACACTTGCCAGCTACACAAGTTCTTCAAGAACATACAGTACTTTGCAAAAGTCAGATACCACCCTTCATTTATTTAATTTCCACTCAAAACAGCCATTAAGTACAGGTTATTCATTTTCCAGGAGGTATTTTTAGGATTAGAAGTCAAATAATCCACTTGCATAATGAAGAGAAAAGCCACAGGAAAATGATCAGATGTTACAGAGAAAATGAGACTCCTAAGTACTGCTTTCATCTTTGAGGGAGAGGAGAAAATCAAGCTCCACTCTTGATTCAGATCTGAAAAAATGTGTAGCTGTCAAGAAGCCATTACTGAGAAAGGGAAACACAAAAAAAGAAAATTTGCAAATCAAACAAAGAAGCTGTTGGTGTTCTCAGAACAATGGACTGACCACCCCAGAGTCCAGACACCTCAATATCTCTGAATGTGTTTGGGATTACTTGGATTGTAAGAAGCATAAAACACAATCAACTTCTAAGACTGAACTTATGAGTTGTGGACAAATATCCCTGCAGATTTCTGGGAAAAACTGAAAGCAAAACTCCCAATAAGAGTGGAAGCTGTAAAGGGTGGGGAAATATAACATCATATTTAGTTGTTGAATCTGCTGTGTAATTTTATGTTAAATTAATGTTTTCTGTTTTTTTCTGACGCTGAAAAGTGAATAACTTGCACTTACTGGCTGTTCTGGCTGGAGCTTAAATGAAGGGTGGTCTCTGACTTTTTCAAAGTGCTCTGCACTCCTAACTCTATTCATAGGTTTTCTCACTAGCAACTAAACAAACTTGTGTTGACTTCAGATCGAAGATCTGTCCCATAAAATCTTTGAGCTGAAGGGCAAAATGAAGAGACCTGCACTGAGGAGGGTGAAGATTTCTGCTGATGCCATGCTGGGTGCTCTTCTGGGCTCCAAGGTCAAGGAGTCTGTGGACTTCAAAGCCAACCTCAAAACAGTCAAGAAGGAGGAAGAAAAGGTACAGCCTATCGTAGAGCTTATAAATGGCCTAACTTTTGTGTTTTGTGTGTTTTCTTGCTCCAACACACCTGATCTAACAAAACAGTAGATGTAGGTAAAGTAGCCTAAACCCTAACTCAAATAAAAGTGGTGTTACTTCAGGTAACTAACCAAAGTTAAAAGTACCTTTCCAAATAAAGCTTCTACATAAGGGCTACTTGATGTAACAGGAGAACCACTTTTGGTTCCTTATGTTTGTAAATGAGATTTGTGGGTCTGAAGAACCTTCCAAAGATCTAAAGAACCTTCACATAATGGAAAAGTTCTATACCCCTAAGGGTTCCTCCTAAAACCCATACATCATGTGGAAGGTCTTTAAACTTAGGAAGGCTCTTTACACTCACACTTCTCATGTACCAAAACAGTTCTCTAAAGAACCATCCATTCAAAGGTTTCCAAAGGTACCAAAAGTGGTTATTCTATGCAAAGAATCCTTTTTGCCACTTTATTGTTATGATTTGAAAATACATAGCACAAATCCATCAACATTTTGCTCAAGTGACTGAGTGAATGAAAGAAATTGCTGCTCAGCTCTGCTAATCAGCTAATTAACAAGGACTTCCTGAGCTGAAGTTTGTGTAAGTGCCAAAGAAAACTGAAATATGTACAAAGATAAAGTGAGGCCTGAAGTGAAGCTTACCACTCCAAATGACTTTACTGTGCACCGTAATCCAAAATCATAACGTGTTTTCCTTCAGTATGGTAACATATTTTTGAATGAAACATGGTATTAGGAAGGGTCTTTGTACTAACTGAGCGTTCTCTTGATGATAGGTGGGGGATGGGTTGAGGAGACAGAAAAATATGACATAGACAGAGAATGTATAGTGAGGAGAATTGCCAAACACTAGAGGGCGCTCCTGAGTGATGAATGGGCTGCTGTGGAGCTTTTGTGCAAAATCTTATTTTTTAAATGCTTAAACATTTTTTATAGAGAAAAATGCACTAATATTCTGAACATAGAACAGCATAAAATAGTTCAACTCTGCTGTTAAATTTTTGAACATTTTTGATGTTTCATGATGTCAGAGAATGCAAACCATTTCACTCAGCCAATGAGCTGATCAGCTGGACAATCAGCACTCAGTAACAGTAATGCTAGCGTCTTAATGCACAAAACCTGCTTGCCATTTTTTTAATGGAATACACCCATCTGCTTTCCAAAATTAAAGAAAAGTCCCTTTCAAATGGCTAAAACAAGTTTAAGTTTTTGTTTTTAGTCGTGTAGCTCACCTCCATTCACTGACGACCCATTCATTGACAACTCACTGGCAGTCGCCCTCTTGTGTTCTGCAATCATGTATTTGATATAATATGAGAAATAGGAAGTGGCCAGGCTCCCCTTAAACTGGCTGCATTCTGAAATTTCTAAAAGCATAAAGAATCAGTGTGTATTATTTTTACTAAATTACTGAACACAGACTGTAACAGTGCTGCACACTGAATTGACATGATAACCTCAACTAAACACTCCATACAAACTAGTAAGCTTCATAAAATGTCGTAGTTAAGAGAACAGTTTGAGACGTCATATGAGGGCATGTAATCCAGAGGATCCAGTGATATTCAGAGGAAAAATGTATCAGATTTGAAAAATTTTTGTTACCACAGGGTGCGACAGCTGGAGTTCCTGCTTAGACCTAGAATTCCTAATATGGGCACGGCATCGACAACAGAATGATGCACGACTTTAGAGGTCTATTACTGGTTAACTTAGTTATTTCTCCTGCCTGCTAGTGCACGGTGATGTAATCAAAACTTAAACAACATTTTTAAAGTTGACAAAAGTCGCCACACTTAACAAAGATTAAAGAAAAACAATAATTTTATCCCTAAATGGTATGATGAATCTCACTTACTATGACCAAGGACATGATCTAATAAGGTGGATGAGGTACATTTTGATTTCAGATTGACTTGAATTGTATCCTTTCAGCCATGTGGTTCAGTACTATTCACTCATTTTTGCTTCAGTTGCTAATAATGAATCTGGTGTTTTTTCACACAGAAAGAGGAGGTGACTGACTGGCGTAAGAACGTGGAGGCCATGTCTGGCATGGAGGGCAGGAAGAAGCTGTTTGATGCTGGTGGACAGTAAACGGTAGATGAACTGATTTGTCTTACTAACCCCGTAAATGGCCACAGCCGACAGTTTTATTATACACTTTTATGACCAAAGAATAGCTCAACTAGTTTGAATTGAAGTGTCTGTAATTACTGAATAATAAGCCTTAGTTTGTAACAAGCCTGGGATTTTAAAGGGTTAAATAAAAAGTGTTTCTATACAGTTTATATACTTAAGTTTATCAGTTTGTCAAAACTTGAACATTTCATATCCATTGAGTCCAAACTAAAAATATCTAATGAGGCCTGGAAAATGTCTTGAATCAAATGTCTAAGTTTTGCCTGTTCACATCTTATCAGTGATACTATTATAACTGCTGATGTTCATGTCTATTTATGTTCTCTCAGGTGATCATCGTTTTGGGGGCTGTATCAAGGATGTGCACTGGTGAGAGAGAATATTCTCCACCAGTTTCTTACTGACATGAAAATCTGGTAAAGAACCTTTGATATGAAGATTGAGATTTAGCCATTCTTGAGTCCAGCATACATCGATCTTAATGTGTTTGTGTGCACTTTAAAGAGAACGAGTTACAACACAAAGTCATTGTATAGATAAGTTATAAGAGGACATACAGAAGCTCATACTGTTATTACTTCTCAGTGTCAGAGTCTGTATTTATAACTGTTCTGTGATGTCTTATTGGTTGGTTTTCTCAAAAATAAATGCACAGCTATAAAAAGACCAGTCTTTCTTGTTTATGTCTTTGATTAAGCATGTGTATACAATTTGTTCACATGACATGCTTTGTTAATTTCTAAGTGCCAGTAAGTTAACACATCCTCTACAGAGAAACACATTTCAATGCAAATGTTTATTTGCTGAATTTAATGGGGAAAACAATTAACATAAAATGTGGCCTGTGCAAAAGATGTGGCACATTTTACAGGTTTTCTTTTTTCCAGCTTGTAAAACTCAGCAAATAAATAGAAATTGTGCACTACAATTAGGATAAAAATGCCATATTTTGCCGTAATTAAGTATATTTTCATGACATGTCAGTTGAGGGTGTTCAAACAACTGTATGTCAGCTATTTTTGCTGTGCCTAAAATGTCATTAGTACGGGCCTTCATGCTAAACAGGGTGTCAGAAACAATGCACAGATATTTGAGGTACCCCTTTCCAAACACTGGGGTCATTGGGGTCACCAGGTCAGGGCCATGCTATGGATGTTGATTATTTTGACCTCAGCAGGTTTGACATTTGTCCTTATAAAACCTCTGCTGGCGTCAGTGGCCGAGCTGATAGTTTATTGTGATCACAGCACAAAGCCATTTTAAGTAAAGGACTTGTTGCATTTGTCCTAATGTTATCTGCAGACATTAGACCTAAAAATAATCGAGTGGCAAAGGGTCAGCGATAATTCTTGACTCCTCTGTTGGAGCGTCATGCACTCACTTCACTCAGAGAATGAGTTCTAATCAGAGCAGCTCACATTGCAATAAGACAATGACTCCACCTGCTAACACCCGTCTGTATAAACCCATAGACAAATGACTCCTGCGGTGATACCAGCCAAGTGCTGCTCATCTAATGCGCCTGGAAATTATCACATTCATGTGATTCTTAATGACTGACCTTGTTGACCTAAAGCTTTGCCAAAGCCCACTACTGGCACATGCACTGGCCCTGTCTACCTTTCCAAAATACATTTTCTCATTCCCTCACTTTCCTTAACGCTTTGCAAAGTCTTCACATTTATATACATATCCAGAGGACAGTAGTAGTTACATACATGTAAGAACAATGTTGGTGTTTTTTTTTTACTTTTCTGAGTATTTTAAGGTCATGACACTGTTAACTTCTGCTCTAGAATATTTGTGAGAACAATTATCTACTTTTATCTAGTTACATTTTCACCATTAACATAGAATTACTAATTCCTTTCTCGTGTTTAATGTCATTATGTTATGTCGGGGAGCATCTGTACTGTTTTTTTGTTGCTTACATATCAGATTTTAAGGTTAAGCATTTTATTTCTATATTGAACTGCATTTGTATATAAGTCAGTATAGCCAGACTTTTTTTTGGGCCATTTCTTTTGGTCCATTCATCATGAAATTTACACACAATATAAAATGTGACAGTCATTTTCAAATTATGTCAAAAACAAAACCTTGTATCTCCATTTTTTTTTATCATTTTTCAGTTGTTGACATCATTTGAAAATGCCTGTCACCCTTTACATTGTGTGTAAATTTCATGATGCATGGACCAGAGAAATGACCCAAAGTGTCATTTACTTCAACTTTTTATTCACTTACACAACAATAAGTAATTTGACCAAGGGTGTTCAAACTTTTGCACACAATTGTGCAGGGGAAACCTTAAGCAGTCTGTAAAAATTATATATGTTTAAATGTCTACACCATTTTGTCTGCCCAGTAAACATTTTTTACTCTAAAAAACACACAAATTTTATAATAAATACCGGTAAAAAATTGTAAGCTTAACAATTTTCAAATCTCTCCTTGAGGAAGGGTAGTATTAACAGTTACCATGTAGTATCTGTTTCTGACAATGTCTTCCATCACTAGAGCACTAAAATGGGCCTTGTAGGTTCTGTCTACTAAAGCCTTGATCTTCACCAACAGGTGGCATCCAAACCCCACCATACCCCATCCTTCACGTCCAAGACAAATAAAAGTTGTTTTATTAGGCGACTTTGCTGTGTGAATCCTGTTTGGAAGCTATGTGGAATGGTCAGAGTGGCCCAGTCAGAGGTCTATTTTAGTGAGGCATTTGCATGGGCGTTAGAAACTATAAATCTGAATGATTTTCCTCTTTCCTCCCTCAGCCAGTTCATACTGTCCTCTGCCTTTCCTCCTCTAAACAGGTATGTGTCATTTCAGTGATTATGAGAGGCTAAATGATTCATATTGCAAGAATTAGTGTCGCCACTGATCCGGTTGTTTACTGACTTCTTGCATGCATCAAATAAATGATAGGTTAAGAAATGCTGCTCGGAGATTGTTTGCACCTTGTTACTGATCAGTGTTACACGTCTGGATAAATGAGGGGCCACAAGCCACATTTCATTTATTCAGATGCCTTTGAAATCGGTGACGATCCATGAAGATTTTCACCTATGCTGAAACTCTGCAGCGCTATGTGCAGGAGTGATTTCACTGAGCTGAGGACAAAAGATAAAGGTCAAATGGATTAAAGTATCCGGTTACAGCCATCAATAATATGTAGGGAGATAGATTAAGTCTTGTCTTGGACTAAATTGCATTCGCCTTCAAAAATGCATTTATTTTAGGCCTGAGTTGGAGGATGAGAAATCAGTGGTGCAGTAAACAGCTGATTGATCTATCAGACTGCATAGTGTTGATGAATGAGTAAATCATGTATTTATAGGAAGAACGAAGATTTTGTCGTCACGTCATTTATTTTCTAACATGCAAATGCTGTACAAAGCAGTCAAGATAGTGCCGCGAGTCAGTTTTCCTTCATCGTCAGGCATATTGTTATCTTTTTTATCTGGATGGAATATTTAAAGACATGCAATGAGAAAATATTTCAATTATACTTTACAGAGATTATCAGAGAGTCTTGGCTATTGCTTATATCAATTTGTCTGGCTGTAGTGACCGAATGCAAAAGTTATATTTGATATAATATTGGTCAAACGGCCTTGGATACAACTTGTATACTTTTCTGCTTCAAATTTGATTAAATCCATTTTAGGGTTGATATGATGTTCACTAAAAATAATATTGTTTCCCTGTTTTCTTTGTTGTTGTTTCATAAGCAGGTCCTATAAGGAACAATGGCTGATGCGTAAGTTTTTCTATTAAAGAAGCTTCTCTTAACTGTGATATTTTTGCTGTGTTATCTTTAACTAACCTCCTGCTGTCTTTCTTTTCCATCTTCTGCTTGTACAGACCGGTGAGTTTCAAGACATTCCACTCGAGCTTTTACATTACAGAGATCTTTGAAATTTAAGGGGGGGATTCTAAAGGTTTTTCAATATAATTCATTCTTTGAGTAAACAAAGTTTGAGTGGTTTGATCTGAAATGGATCATTCTGAATAAACTGAATTAACAATAAAAACCAGACGTCCAAACTGATCAATGCCACTAAAAGCTACTTCACACAGACTTATACAAGTGGAATACAGTGCCTGTTGTATGGCAAGAAATCCTCAAAGAAAATTAATTTGTTTAGATTTATCACTATTTTACTATAAATAACATTACATATAAAAACTCAGAAGACACATATACGTTCACTGGTGGTTTGAAATAAAATAAAATAGCTATATTTGCACTGCATACATCAAAACCCCTGGTTTCAACCCCTGGACTTTGTTTACATCTCATAGGTTCAAGTACTAAATGGATACAACTTATGGGATATCACTCATGTACCTAATGCATGTCCAAAACAAAAAAAATCAACAATTAAAATAAGTGTTGTTCAGTCAAATCAGTGTTGTATTTGTAAATATTTGTGAATTCCACAGAGAAAATCCAAGATTTCCTCAGGTCGTCGGCTAGGCCTGAAGGTGAGTATACTGTGGTTCTTTCAAGAAGCATTTTAAAAAGGTATGTGCGAGTGTTCAGAATCTTTTTAAAGTTTGAGGAACCTCCTGTATATGCCAGTGAAAAGTTTTTCATACATCCCATCCGACCCAAGAACTATTACGAACCACTATTTGTAATGTGGTTTTGACTGAGTTAAATTAAGTATGTTTTCTCATAGATTAAGATGTTAAACACGGCCCAAGAGATGCTGATAGTGGAGAAGGAGGAGAAGAAGAAAGAGAGAGACTCCATCCTGAGCGAAAGGGTTCCACCATTAAAGCTCTCAGGCCTGTCAGTCCAGGAGCTACAGGTAAACTTGCTGCAAGCCATTAACTTCACATCAGGTTGTCACTTGCAGTGGACGCAGTTTTTCCTTGCTACTGTCGTGACAATGGCTGTTGTGAAACAGCACTATGTAAATAAACTTTGACTTGACTTCACTTGTCTTGCCACCAAGCACCTCAATAATCTGATCAGGAAAGCCAGTCTGGACTCCCTGGATGCAGTGACAGAGGAGAGGGAGGTTAACACACTTGGAGAACATTTGAACAATTCTGACCTTCCCCTTAATGGCATGATGTCCAAGAGTTCCTTTAGCCTTTGTGTCATTCTAACCAGGTGCTCTAGGAGGCGCCATTGGTGATCTTTTCTCCAAACAGCCAACAAGCTCCACAATGCTTCAACCCAACATGCTCAGAAACAATGAAATGGCATACTGTGTACTGCACACTGAACCAGTACTGTATATGGTGTACAATACCTGCATAGTATACACTGTATACTCTACTGGTATATACCGTATACTGCATACAGTACCAATATATGCTGTTTACTACATACTGATCCAGTATATACTGTGTACTGCATATTCTTCCAGTATGTACTGTATATTGCATACTCTATAAGTATATACTGTATACTACATATTCTTCCAGTATATACTGTATATTGCGTACTCTATGAGTATATCTATTTACTAAATACTAAACTATATCTAAATCTAATGTTTACTTTTGTTCAGCAGCCATGCTTTGCTCTCTTTGTGTAGGACCTTTGCAGGGATCTCCATCACAAGATTGATGTTGTTGATGAGGAGCGGTATGACATCGGAGTAAAGGTGGCAAAAAATGACAAGGAGGTATGATGAATGAACGACTGCACCTCTATAGCTACTTTTTACACTGGTTTATTTAAGGCATCTTTTCTAGCAGGACCCCGCACCCAAAGTACACATCTGTTTAGTGTAAGTGGTGAACTGTAGAGTATTATGTCTAATTTAATGGCATATGATGAATCCACATAATCGCAGTGGAGTTGTAAGCATGTGTTTAATGAGTGTGTGGCAGTATTACCATTACCTGACATAAAGTTTGTGTTAAACACTGTAAACACAGTAATTAAACTACGTATAATTACTGTAATTACTCCTGTGTAAAACACAACACTAGAAAAGAGCATCGGTTATTATAAAAGTTCACAGGCAGAATGTGGGCTGTTTGCTGGGACAGATAGAGGACATGAGCCAGAAGATCTTTGAGGTGAAGAGCAAGCTGAAAAGGCCTGCGCTAAAGAGAGTGAGGATTTCAGCTGAGGCTATGCTCAGTGTCCTTCTGGGCTCCAGGCACAAGGAGTCCTTTGACTTCAAGGCCAATCTGAAGACAGTGAAGAAAGAGGAAGAGAAGGTAAGCCATAGGGTTGTTGTTGGTTAAAGCTGTCAGGAGAAAAAAATGCCCTAAAATAAGGTGTGTGTGTGTGTGTGTGTGCACTGCTGAGTCACCTGGTAAATATTGAAATGATTATTTAAAAATTTTTAAAAGTTTGGGTCTCAAATGCAAAATTAAACATTATTCAGCACAACACACTAGCAATCATCAGATTCATCCACTCGGGGAGGGGGTCCGAAGCACAACCCACATTACAAAACTGCTCTTCCCCACATTGCATGCAATTCAATCCACCAAATCCACCAGAGAGGATTCCAAATCCCCAGGACGCAACCACACAACAACCGCAAAACAGCAATAGTCAGAAACAGTCTGAGTCTCCTGTCTGAGATGACCTGTATCACTCTGACCTCCACAGAAAGAAGAGGTGACTGACTGGCGTAAGAACGTGGAGGCCATGTCTGGCATGGAGGGCAGGAAAAAGCTGTTCGATGCTGGTGGACAATAAATGGTAATAAACATGAATTAAGATAAATAAATAACGCATAAAGCTTAAGGCTTTACATGGCCAGGGCCCACTGGCAAAGTTTTATTACACACTTCTATAACCTTGGGATAGTTTGGCCAGTTTGCATTGAAGTCCCTGTAGTTACTGAATAATGAGCCTTAGTATGTAATAAGTCTGGGATTTTAAGAGATTAAATGGGCAGTGTGTAAGATTTAGTGGCATCTTGCGGTGAGGTTGCACATTGCAACCAACTGAAAACCCCTCCCTCACCCCTCCCTTTCCAAGCGTATAGTAGAACCTATAGTGTCCATCATGTTTCCGCTTCTTTAATGATGAGGACTCACCCTCCCTTGCTTTTTCTTGTGCTAAATAATAAGCATGATCCTACATTTGTCAAAATTTGTGGAAGAAACCATTGATTCTTCTACTTTCTACATATTTCAACCAGTGCTATGGCATCACCAAATTCGAGCTGCTGCTTTACCATAAAAATGTAAAAGGTAGTCTGCAGAGCCAGTGTTTGGTGTCCGTTCTGGGCTACTATAGAAACATAGCGATGCAACATTCCAGTATCTATTGGAAGAGGACCCGCTACCTATGTAGATATGAAAAGCTCATTCTAAGCTAACGAGAACACAATGATTTGTAGTTACAGGTGATCATACATTAATGAAAACATCGTTTTGTATACTGTATCCCATTCTGCTAATAGATCCCCCCAAATCTTATACATTGCACCTTTAAGAACTGAAGGATCAGCAGTGATGTGGTGTATTTTTCTAGAGCCAGGCTTTATTCAGTCATCAGTCTTAAGCCTTGTTATTTTGTCATCTATGAAACTAATAACTGAGGTCCATATACAGGTCCTTAAAGTTTGGCGTTCGTTCACTGTAAACTGTAGACAATGTCTTTTAATCTATACTCCTTTCAGGTCACTGATGAACTCTGTATGAGCCTGTATCTGACCACTGGCTGCTGCAGAGAACAAGAGAGATGGAAGAAGAACGTTGAAAACATCTTCATGAAAAATGGACACTTGAAGGGAACTGAATGATATCTTCTATTGTTGTATTCTTTTTTCTACTTCCTAAGGCATTGTTTTGACATTTTCCACACTGAGCACTACAAGAGACTGATGTTGTTCAATTCTGCCTTGAAATCAGGCTTAGTGATATAACAGATTATAGTAGTAGAGGAGAATGAGACGCAGCCTAATACAGGGTTGTCAAACCACTAAAAGGGCCTTATTAAAAAATCTCAACAAATCTGTGGGTCAGAGAACAGCAATGTTTTTATTGCTATAACCTGAGCTGACCATTGTTTAATCAAAATATGCAATAACTTTAGCAGTAAAATATGGACACCTGTAGTAGACCTTGAAATATTACATGAATACTTGAAATATTCAAACTTCACACTGAATTAGATACCTGGCATCCTTTCAGTAATGCAATTTCTAAGCTGCTGAGCAAATGTTAAGTGTATATTGTATGTAATGTATATAATATAGTATATTGGTTGGACTGCAGCTGAAATGCAGCTAGTGTGTTTAGTGATAGGACTGATGTGGATTGTGTAGAACTGGGTAAAATTGAGGTGTAACTGCTGTCCCATAGACTGCTGTTGCAGTGCATGCTCGGGATTGTAGTGCAGTGCATTGTGAAATGGGCTGATATTAACAGAAAATTAAAATACTTTTGCGGGCCATATTGGATTGTGTCTGGGCCTTGTGTTTGACACATAGGACCTAATATATTTTGTTTTTGCTAAATAATTAATAAATAATTAATTAATTACAAGTATTTGAGAAAGATTTATCACTTTGTTTCCAGTGCCTAATGTTTATGCTGAAAGCAGAGTGAATGTAAACTTACCCCAAAGCCTTTCAACCTAAATAAACAAAAGTAAATAAACATCATTAGTGGACAAAAGCTTTTTGTCTTACGTGGCAAATTTTTGACTGGTAAGTAGAAGAGCAAATATGATAATGTTGAAATATATTGTATTTAAATGATACCTGTAGTATGTTTTTGATTGATCTGTTTTGCATTTATATGGGGCTACATGGTTCTTGAGAAAGGTCCTAAGAAAAAGTCTACATCAGTGAATGTCAGAATCTTCATAAAACTGTGTTAGTGGGTTTTAAGATTTTTTTTTCTTAAGAACAGTTGGTGAAAGAGGCCTTTTGTTTATTGGGGAGCTTTGCTGTTACAGCATGTTGAAACTACCTCCGCCGTGTGGAGGCTGTACTTTAGCTAAGTTGCAGTTACAACAGTTACAAGAGAATAACTAAAACAGTACAGGTGCGAATTCTGTGACTTAACCAGACAACTCAGAAATCAAAAGCAGCTACTTTCATCATTCAAAAAGAGTCTTTAGGTTGAATCATGTGAAATATCTGTCTGATTACTATGAAGATTAGCAGGTGACGTTGCTATGTGAATAAGAGAGCGTGACCAAAAAACATGTTTTACTAGAACCTGTTTGAGTACATTAAATATCCATGTTACATATTACACCAAATTACATTGTGTCCCTCTTTCCCCTACATGCAGTTTTTGTTTGCTGTGTGTGTCACTGAAAGCCATAGCATCCTACACTAAAAGTCTTCATGGATCTAGACGTCTCTCAGGACATTCTCTCAGTTCCTCTCTCAGCTGATGGTGGTGGCCTACAACAACATGACAGGCTGAAGCAGTTGCTTACTATTAACTATAACTATATTTTATAGCTTAATAAGACATTATTTATTATTTCATGGCTATTCATTTCCTGCATTGATTTATTTTTCAGATTTTTAAAAATGTTTTCTGACATACTGGAACTGTGAGGCTGAGCTCACTTAGCTGTGTTCAGATAATGGCTTGCTAACCCTTCCTCCAGTGAACCTTCAATCTGTCACACAGCAGGAACATTCAGAGACAAAGTATAAAACACCTTCTGAGCAAGAAAGGTGAGGACAGGGGGCTATTTTAGTGAGCCACTCACATGAGCATCCACATCTATAAATATGTAGAGTTTCTTTGCTGACCACTCTGAAGTCATATTGTCCTCCTCTGAAAGGTAAGATTTAATATCTAAGGAACAATACCTTAAAATAGTGATATTGTCATAGATACAGAGTCATATGCAAAAGTTTGAGTACCTCTGGTCAATTTACATATTTTGTTGCTTTTCTAACTGAAAATAAGTTTTGCACAAACGTTTGCATTATTTAGTAAACTAACAGTAAGCTAAAGTTATATTTTGTGAATTTGGTCCCATAGATATTTTGTAGAATGTTTCACAAATTGAATCACAGTTACAGAATGTAAACAAAGTGACTCATCTAATGGAAGTGATTAATACATAATGGCAATAAAATATTATTAAAAATATTACATTAGAAATTTTTCTCTGTTTCTAGCAACCAGAAAAATAATTAATCATGTCTGAGTCTGAGTAAGTATTTCCAAACAAGGTGTTAGAGTATTTTATATTGCCTTTTTGTGCTACATAGCTTTAATTTGAGATGTTCATCTTCTATTTACATGTTGTATTTATGCCCTTTTACTTCAAATGGCTGTAGAAAGGTGAGTGATAATAATCCTAAACTCAAAATAACAAAGTAAAAAACAAAGTAAGTTTACTTAATATTATTTAAGCCTACTTATACTTGACACTTTGGATATGTCTCCATATCTAGTGAGCCCCCTTGCTTTCCCACCTGCCTAGTATTTCAACCAAACTTCACATATAGCATACTGAGAAACCTGTTAGAGAGCAGTTGATTACCAGTGGCTCCCACCCACTGCACTGGCTGTGGTTCACCTCTGTTGTCAAGATCTAACACCAAAGAGTTTGACAAAGTTTTATGTGAAGCCTATGTTTGTGTAAAGGCTAAATAGCTAGCTAGCTAAGGATAAGCCCAAAGAATTCTCATAGTTACATCTAACTGTCCATGCTGGCATGATGATCAGCTAGCTAATCATGTTGAGATCGTTTAGCCTGAAGCAATAAAATGAAGTCACATGATGCCCTGCTTAAAATAACAGCGCAGGCAGCAATCTGTGCTGAGCTAAGCTGGTCTGGTGCTAGTCTGGTGCTGGTTTAGCTGGCCACCCAGCGTGGTCATGCTGGTTGACCAGCATACCCGCATGTCTAAAAAAATAACCAAGTATCTCCATTTTTTTATTTTATTTTTCTACTTAATCTGAGCACATCAGCTATATTTCATGATGAACAGCCCAACAAAAATGATCCAAAATTGCTTGGAATAAAAACTTTACATTAACTTACTTTAAAAGTAACTTTACCTTATTGCCTTCTCCTGTAAAGTTACAATTTTGGAGATACTCTGTTTTTCTTTTCTGGTTTTGCTGGTAATCATGCGAGTTTTGCTAGCAGGGTGTTCATACACTTGATGATGTATAAACAAGTATCTTGGTTAATAAAACTTTTATTTGAAGATAGCTTTCTCATTGTGTCTGTTTTATTGATTAGAAATATCCTTTCACAGATAAACTGCCTTTGTCATATAGTCTGTAATCAAGGGTACATATGATGGTGCTTTAAAATACTGCCAAAACAAGACAGCTTAGGAGGCAACATATTTAAGGTACACAATAACTGAGACCGCCTTTATGTCCGAGGTGCACATTTGTTGGTTTGTGCTAGTGCTTATGTAAAAAAGCTCACTAGGTATTGAGACACAGCTCCACTAGACACTGATATACAGCAGCTTCATCCTGAACTACAGATAAGTAAATACATCACAAATGTACATCATCAAGTGATTATTTTAAGAATGTCCTTTCTGAACCTGTTGCTCTTCACAGAAAAAAACAAAGCCGAAGATTTCAGCATCTCGACGGTTGTTCCTAAAGGTTAGTATTATGCCATTGATGTCATTATTATTATGCTATTATTGTCATCATTTCTCAAGTCAACTGTTAATTCCACCTGTGATTAGAAGCGTCTTATTAATCTGACTTTAGTACGTTTATACATTTGGTGCATTACAGTGTGGTGATGGTGGTTACAATAAACCTCAATTCCTCAATTGTTTGGAACATTTAATGCATCATTGCCAATATTTTTTTATAATAATTTTACAGACTAAAATAATGAAGAAGGCTGACATTTTGCTAGAAGAAGAGAAGACACAGAAAAAGGCTGAGAGAGAGAACACCCTCAATGAACGAGTGCCCCTTCTCAAGCTAGCTGGGTTATCTGTGCAAGACTTACAGGTACCTTTATATAATTAACAGCACACTTTTGGTCGCATGTTTTCACAGAACCTGTGCAGAGAACTGCATCAGAAAATCGATGTTGTTGATGAAGAGCGCTACGACATTGCAGCTAAAGTTGGTAAAAATGAAAAAGAGGTGAGCTCCTAATACACATACCACAGCATGCTGTCTACACAATACACCTTGCAAAATGACTTGGTGGTTTACATTATACAGTTAAATAACCACCTTCTAATGGTTGCTTGAATGCCTTTAGCAGAGTTGCTAATGATCAGACTCAGACAGTAAATTGGAGACCTTATTCATTGATTTGTTTCAGATTGCAGATTTGAACCACAAAATCTATGAACTGAAGGGTAAAATGAAGTGACCTGTTTTGAAGAGGGTCCGGGTGTCTGCGGATGCCATGCTTGGGGCTCTGCTTGGGTCTAAACACAAGGAATCCATTGACTTTAAGGCCAACCTTAAGATAGTCAAGAAAGAGGAAGAGAAGGTAAAGTTCATTACAAAGAGGTTCATAAAAAAATCTTAAAAGTCTTCACTGTAACTTAATTGCTTAATAGCTTTGAAAGCTGTAACATTAAAACCACCTCCTTGTATCTACTCATTGTCCATTATATCAGCTCCACTCACCATAGAGGTGTGCTCTGTAGTTCTACAATTGCAGACTGTAGTCCATCTGTTGCTCAGCATACTTTGTCAGCCCACTGAAGAACCCTATTCTTCAGTGGTCAGGACCCCCATAGGACCACCACAGAGCAGGGGTTTTAACAGTGTTTAAAAACTCCAGCAGCACTGCTGTGTCTGATCCACTCGTACCAGTGCAACACACACTAACACACCACCACCACGTCAGTGTTACTGCAGTGCTGAGAATGATCCACCACCCAAATAATGCCTGTTCTGTGGGGGTCCTGACCATTAAAGAACAGGGTGAAAGGAGGCTAACAAAGTATTCAGAGCAACAATTGGACTACAGTCTGTAATTGTCGAACTACAAAGTGCACATATATTGTAAGTCGAGCGGATAACATGGACAATGAGTGTAGATACAAGGATTTTTAATGTTATGGCTGATTGGTGTATTTTGGGTGGAGAGTAAGTGTTCTTCTTATTTACAAGAGTTTAATTCAATGTCAGGGGCATCCAGCTCTTAAAAAATTATGGAAATGACATGATGTTCTTGTGTACACTAACATAGTTGGCTGTACAACAGGCCAAAATCTCCATCTGAACTTTAGTCAAGTCAAGTCAAGTCAGCTTTTATTGTCAATACTACAATATGTACAGACAGAATATTGAAATTGCGTTACTCTCAGACCCCATGTTGTGAACACTAAACACTAATCATAAACAAAATAAACACTAATTGTAGAAAAATAGAATAATAAAAAGAAAAAAATATATAAATGATATAAATATAAGAAGGTCCTAAAATTAACACTAAAGTGACATAAGGCACATACAGATTAAGGTCTGTGGGTATAAATAGTGCAAATATAAACAGTAGTGCAAATTAGAATGAGCTTATGGAGCAGTTAAATCACTCTCGTAACTACATAGCTTACATATTAGTATAATAAGTTTAAGAGATGTTTAATAACTGAATATCAAAACCAAAGTTCAAGGGGTTAAAATATTACACTCTTCCAGAGTACTGATGGTGGGTCTGAAGCTAAAGTGCTTAAGCTTGTAAGTGCTTGAGCCAAGCTAACCCCTTAAACCAAGGGTGTTGGGCTACAGTCTTGGAAGGCCAGTGTCCAGCACAGCACAGTAATGTCCACGCTCAGTCGTTTTTTCTCTGCTTAGTTGTTTTAGAGCAGGAAAAGTACCACACTGAGCTAAACACCAGCCTAACAGCCTGCCTTAAACCTTAAGGGCCTGCTTGTAAGCCCATGTTCCAGTTCCTCACTCTCATTACACATTAGTTTCACAGTAGTTACTGAAGAATTAACAGTAACGCCTTAAGAATAATAACTGTGTAATAAGCCTGCAGTCTATTGGGCTAAATGCATATTAAAACCCTTTACCTTTCCACAGAGGGAGGAGGTGACTGATTGGAGGAAGAATGTGGATGCCATGTCTGGCATGGAAGGCAGGAAGAAGATGTTTGGGGGCACAGCATCCTAACAATAGGGGAAATTTCAACCTGCTTGTCTCACCAATGTAATAATTCTGTTAGGCTAAAATGGTCAGATATCGGTGGAAAATGTACAGAATATATTTTTGGGCCATAAAATGGAACATATTTAGACATAATTATTATACTTTAAATTGTATAATTGTGTATAAAAAATGGTACTATATCGCCTGTATGTGATACATGTTTGTCTTAACAGCCTAATAAAGAGAAAACTATTTTCTTGAAGATGCTTCGAAACGCACTGCAGCTTAGGAAGAATACACGGCTCAACGCCCGTACACTGCTATTACGTCAGAGCTTTCCTAATGTCTATTATTGGGCGACGGGGGCTGATGGTCCCGCCTCCGTGTGGTCATTTCGGCTTCCTATTGGCTGGAAGAATACGTCATTCGTAGGAGAGGTTGTGTTGATAGTGGTTCCTCTCTCAGCCGTATATGGTGGAGAACGGGCTAGGTAATTGTCAGTTTTGTTGCTGAGGTGAGTCTTTAACGAGTTATTCGACTCTTTTAGCGTTCATAAACTATACAAAAGAATGTTCGCGTGTTTTTGGCTTATATACGTCTGACCAACGTTGCTTGGGCGTTGTTAGCTAGCAAGGAAGCAGTGAATGCTTTTCTGAACGCAGCGTTTCTGAGCTTGTGGTGAGATAAATGAAGATGTGTCTTTACTGCATTACTTTCGTTGTCATTCCGTTCGGTTCTCAGGCTTCATTGGTGTATTTTCATGTGTATTTGTTGCAGAGCTTACAGTGTTGGTCAGTCTGCTGCTACAGGCTAGCTAGCCCCCTGACATTTAATTCTTGACCTCTAACCTTTTTGCCTACGATCTGCTCTTAAGCTCCTGTTACAGCCATCGATATAAATTATTATACATGTTTATTGTGCATTCGTTCCCTTTTGCATTTAATGCATTTCTCATTTGAAAATATAAGTATGCTCACAACGAATAGGCCTGAGAACTAAAGGTGGGCAGGACAGGGGGTCCCCAAGGGAGCCACGAGAACATACTGCAATGTAAATTTGTCCAGGGTCTTACCGCAGAGTGTTGGGGAAGTGTAAGTGTACACTGAAACAGAGATGTTGCAATGCCTTGCAGTGAGTCACTAAGTTCTTTTATGACAACCACTTTCACCAACATTATGGGTGGAAGTGTTCCCCTACTTTTCAGAACCCATTATGAAATCTAGCTAATAGTTGCTCTTAAATGCTTAAAACGTTGATATGTGCTGTGATACAGTAATTAAAAGTTTTCATTTGCATATTCAGTATGCATGTTTATTAGGTTATGCATACTGTTGAGCATGTTGGGTATGTACTGGGTGTTGGGAGTGTGAGTTACCATCACCCAGGTTTGTTTACCGATTCATAACCCCAGGCAGGATTCTGTGGCTGGGCACGGCTGTGGTAGAGGTTTAAAAAACATATTTTTCTCTTGGCAGTAAAATCAATTTTCTTCTCTTCTACTTAAAAAAAAGCTGTATTATGGGCATGAACTCGCTTTTTGTGTATCCCGCATGCTACAGTGGTGTGACATTTGGCATCAGAAGCTGCAGCAAACACACTGGAGGCCCAAGGATCTGTGGGGGCGCCAGGTAAGGAGTGCCAGGAGGGCTCTGAAGCAGCAGAGGGAGGTGAAGTTGGCGGAGAATGAGAAGACACTGCAAAGAACTCTCGGGAAAGAGTACACTCTCCTGAAGACGGCAAAAGTATCAAGATGGCACGAAGCATGGGGGACTAGGGGATGGGCCATAGTAGAAGATTTGTGGCATGCTGGATGGAGAAGTGCGGCATCCCGCTCCCACACACAGATTAGCTGAGGAAATAGCCAACCTGCAGTGGTCGATAGGGCGGTTAGGTGTTGAACTTATGTTCTCCACAACATTTTTGCCTGTTGCTGCTGCCAGACCCTGACATTACCCTGCAAACAAAGTTGTAGCCACCCCCACAACTCCAATGAATTCACCTAAGATAAAGTTTTATGATGGTGTGGGGAGTTGCCACTTTAAGATGGTTGCCGCACCAGCGAGGTGGGGGGTGGCAAGTGAAAGTGGTGCAGTTAGCCTCGGTGCTAGAAGGGCCAGCCCTGCAGGTACTGTTAGATCTCCCTGCTGACGTTACAGGAACTTGGTACAACCTCACAGCCAGTCTGGGGAGGAGCTTTGATGAGCAAGTGTGGCCCATGCACATTAGAGAGAATCTCCATCAGAGAGAACACCAGCATGAAGAGAAGGTGGTGCCACTTGCTGCCGACATAGAGAATATGGTTTGGCTTGCCTGTGGTAAGTTTGCAGCAGTGGCTTGTGATAGCTTGGCTCTGAATGCGTTCCTACAGGTGGGAAGGCCAGTAAGACTTCAGCAACAGTTGCGGCTTAAAAGCCCACTCACCCAGGAGAGGCTTTACAGTGGGCGGAAGAGATGGAGGCGGTTTTGAGAGAACATACAGGCTACAGCCAGGTTTGTACAGCAGCTGGGGCGGACAACAGTGATGAGTAGCGTGAGGGAAAAGAGGCAGTCAGGGCACTTTCAGGGGGAGCATGCCATGTTTGTAAGTCACTGGGGCACCCAGACCCTGGGAAAATGGCAGTAGTTTAGGCAACGGGCGTATCAGACAGCTTAAGATGTCATGCCAAGTGGATGGCCCTAGATGATACCAGCTCCACAATCAGCATAATCAAACCAGAGGTTCTTCCATGCAAGCAGTCATGGCAGCCAACAAAGGTGAGAATGGAGACTGTAATGGGGATGGACTATGGATGGATGGCAAGCAACAGGAGACACTCAAGGTTGAGGGGAGAATTTTACACCACTGGTTCTATGTAGTGGAGGTGGGTGATGCTTGCATTCTGGGATTTGATGTGCTAGCAACCATGAAAGCTACACTGCAACCAGTGGGCCCCAGGCTGTTGATGGATGAGGTTCTAGTTGATACAGTGCACTGGGCAGGACAGAGTCACGCTAAAATATGAGTGCATATTTTATTGAATGTCATTATAATAGATTGTTGTTGATCTTAAACATTCCAAAATCCATGCAGTTGAATCACTACCTTCAGATTTTAACAAACCTAAATAGGACATGGCAGTGTTGTTTCCTATTTAGGAACATGTTTTACATTTTCATCTTAGTGCCTCTTTATCTTTCAGGCCTTCACACTGCTCCTTAATGTCGAAGCACAAGCTCTTCTTGCTGCGGCACGGTGAGGGGGCATGGAACAAAGAGAACCGCTTCTGCAGCTGGGTAGACCAGAAGCTGAGTGAGAATGGTGTTGTGGAGGCTCAGGAGTGTGGCCGGTTGCTGAAGGAGCACGGCTACAAGTTTGATCATGTTTTCACTTCGATTCTCAGCCGCTCCGTTCAGACGGCCTGGCTTGTGCTGGAGGCCATGGGCCAGGAGTGGGTCCCTGTCACCAAGTCATGGAGGCTGAACGAGCGTCATTATGGGGCTCTGATTGGCCTGAACCGGGCCGAGATGGCCCAGAAGCACGGCGAGGAGAAGGTTAAGCTGTGGAGGCGGAGTTATGACATCACTCCGCCCCCCATTGATGAATCACATCCTTATTTTGCAGAAATCTACAATGACCGCAGGTATAACACATGTGATGTGCCCAAAGAGAAGCTGCCCAAAACTGAGAGCCTGAAGGAAGTGCTAGAAAGACTCTTGCCTTATTGGAATGACGTAATTGTTCCTGAAATCAAGAGTGGCCAAACAGTCCTTATTTCAGCTCATGGAAACAGCTGCAGAGCTTTGCTGAAACATCTAGAAGGTAAACAATGAGCACATTTTTATTTCTCACTTAAAATTTACAGCAAACATTTTCAATCTGACAGTCTGATGAATTTGGATTTACATACACAGAGACTAGTGTTCTATTAACAGGACAGCTTTGCCCATTTATTTTGATAATTAACATCTAATATAGGAAGAAACCTCAGAATCATTTGATGCCCTCGGCCTTGCCAGCCCCCCTTGGGGGAATGTTTGACACCATCTTAAGGGCTGTTGCGTTGCTATATTAGCTCACTGGAAGGGTGGAGGATTGAATAAACACAAATGTGACAAAATCTGCCCACAAATAATAGCAAACTTGCAATTGTCTATTCAAATTTGAGTTGCTATGTTCAAACTGGGGTTTATGTAACAAACTACTCCATGTGTTATACATGAAGGCTGATGCAGCTTTGTTACTTTGCTAGCTTGCTAGTTTGCAAAATAAGGTCTACATAGCTAGCAAATTATGGTAATGCACTATGCTTGTACCCCTCAAGCTTAAGCCAGACAAAGCACTTATTTACAAAGATTGTGTACATAATACATACTCTGTGAACCTTCTGAGGTGCCAGTATTTGAATGCTGAAATCACTTTTTGAGTAGTCATCATGTTTTATTATGGGAAGACAAAGAAGAATACAGACCTGCAATTCCTTTTAAAGACCTCTTTCAAAGTTGTATTCACTTTTCAAAAAATACAATTAAGGGTAAGTATTCTTTGCCCTCGAAGTGAAGTGAAAAGTGCACTCTTGTTATCCCCTTTTCATTTGCCCTGCAACAAGTGGCCACTTCGAAGTTCTGCAGTGAAGTCAACAAGGACATGTTAAGAACAGTATTGAAACCAAGGAATAGATCTAAAGGCCACAGATATCAAGTTGCCTAGGGCTCTGGGTCATTGCTCTGTTGACCTTTCATAAGCATATAATAAACACCGGTCATCAATCTCCTCTGCTGTTATCTAACTGGTTATGTCAAAACCTGGAATATCTAAATTGCCTATAGGTTTATTAGCTTGACTTTCAACCCATTTGCTCTACATTCCACAATTCTGTCAACTGAAAAGGGTAAAGCTGGCTAACTGAGTGATAGGCAAATAAAAAAATAATAAATGGCAGTGTCTAGTATTTTTATGCCTTTGTAATAAGCCATTCATTCTTTCTTAACAGGAATATCTGATACCGAAATAGTCAGTGTCACTCTTCCCACCGGGATACCAGTTCTGCTGGAGTTGGATGAAGATCTTCGGCCTGTCAAACCTCGAGAGCTCCTGGGTGACCAAGCCAAAATTCAGGCAGCTATCAAAAAGGTGGAAGATCAAGGAAAAGCTAATTCAGTGAACTAAATACTGGTTTTATTAGGAGTGATTTGCTCTTGACGAGTCTGTTTATTGATTATAAGGTTGACAGAGGTGGCACTTGTAGGAGGTATCTTGTTCATGATGCACTGAAAACAGTATGTAGTTACACTGTGCACATTTTGTGGTCAAACTGGCATAGTTACTGGTATAAAAATGAGTTCAGAATCTGGCAGAAATTAAAAATAGGCTTACACAGACTTGTCCTGCTTGGACAGGGTGACAGCCACTGATTACTGAAAGGATAGGCATATATTTTTGTATTGGTAAAAGGCCTCGGCGTATGAGAATTACTTTAGGCTGATATATAGCTGTAATAATTGCTCTGTAGTGAAGTATGCTTGCAGCTTTATTATTATTTGCTAAATTTGTCTTTGAATATAGAAGACCAGTGGTACCTTTGTCTTAAAAGGGAGCATCTATTAGTTTTAACAAAATGATGTTTTAGTAGAAGGCATTACCAGCTGCTTCAATATATTTGCAGGATTTTAACAGTTTATGCACTTAAAAACAAAATGTACCTCAACATGACTACCAGCGGGGACAGTCTATTCCTAACATGACTTCACCAGTGAGCCTATTCTCATATATCGACCTGTACTCATAGGCCTAGAGTTATTTTGGATGGAAACATACTCTGCTGCCATATTTTGATCGAGTAAGACAAAGAAGCGTTCAGATTTGCTTGTTTTTTTTTTTTAGTTAGGTAAGCTCTGTGCTGTGAACGTCACTTCATCCTAAGTATTAGGTTTGTTTTTGCACCTTAAATATTAGCTAGCATTTGAAAAATTACACATCGTTACACACCTAGTAACTTATTTATTTATTTTTTCAATACAAAATTCTTGTGATAAGTCTCATTTCTGCTAAATGGACTTTTGTGGTGTGTTAGAAACTCTGATGAATGATGTACTTTAAAAGTCCAATGGCATGAAGTTGGTGGGTCAGAAGCCCAGCGCTCATATGTGATTCAGCCTGTAAGCAAACAGTACACACAGTGCTGTGCAAGAGACCACCTGTTTATTGAATTTCCAGTCAAAACAGCCATTAAGTACAAGTTACAAAGCAGCCTCAACAGCTGATGTGGGGTCCAAAAGTCTGAGACCACTGGTGAAAAAGCTTATAAATTACACTATCATCTTAACAATATGAGTGTTAAGTAGAATTTTTGAGTGTTTACATCAGGGGTGTCCAGCCTTATCCGCAGAGACCCACCGTGGCTGCAGGTTTTCACTCCAACAAAGCAGGAGGTCACCTGATGAAATGTTTGAAGACTGAGACCAACTGATTAAACAAGTGGAGTCAGGTGTGCTTCAGCTTGTTTAGAGTGAAAACCTGCAGCCACACTGGCTCTTTGCAGACAAGATTGGACACCCCTGGTTTACATGAATCTCATGCAATGAATGAGTTTTTTAGTATTTGGTATGTCCTACTTTTGCTTTAATGACAGCCTGTGCTTGAGCTGGCAGGGACTCCTCAAGTTTGTGCAGAAGTCTTTGATGAGTGGATCAAATGCACCTGAGAATCGTCTGAACACGAGCTTCAATGGAATAAAGTTAAAAGGAATGTCTATCCTTTTTACAAAGGTCTTAACATGGTCAATTTCACATGATTGCTTCAGTTTGAATAGTGATCTATAAGTAGTGCAGAATCCTGAATATTACTTCCTCATTTTAATTGTTACACCTTATCTTAGTTTTACATTTTTCAGTCTTCGGAAACTTCTGTTGTTTATTTGCAGATTTAAATGAAAAAATACCAGATTTTCAATGTGGTCTCAGTTCTTTGGACTTGATGTTTTCTGCTTTTTTTTCCTGATGCTGAAAAATGAATAACTTGTACGTAATGGCCTGGTTTTCATGCATGATTTTTACTGGATGGATCAGGGTTTTTAAGTCTGAAAGGCTTCTGTGTTCACTGTGTCCTGTGTTTGTATTTTGCCACTGTGCGTTTGATACTGTACTGTATTTATTGTGAATTTTAGTCTGTGTCCATGCTTGTATTTGTACTTCATTATATGTTATGTTATGTTATGTTATGTTATAGAACCGCTGCTGTTATTTATGACTTATTTAATGGTAATGTGCAAAGGTCATCTTTATTGCTGCAGCGTAAACATTTGTTTGGTGATGCAGTTTAATTTAATGCTATAATGAGTTATGGTTGTAAGCTCATGTGCTTCCGCAGGGTCTAAACAAGGGTCTCGGCTTGTTTAAAAAGGAGAGGATTCCCTTCAATCTGCTCTTTTTCATTTCTGGACTGTAAAACGCAGATATAAAGTGCAATAAAACTACTGGCTCTAGTTGTACAAAGTGTTTTTTGGGGACGTGACTGCATGAAAATCATTATTCTGAGAACCTCAGAAACATTTACCAGAAGGAGGTGCTGCTCTGCGCTAACATTCAGGTCAGCTGCAGTGTCTTCTAGACAGAAATGTACTGGAAAGAGAATTTGATGTTTTCACAGAAGACTTTATGTCACAAGGAAGAGGTAATTAGCAGTATGTTAATGCACCATATGACACCTTGACTTAGATTTGTCATGTCAGGCTAAATTAATCTCCAAAATTTCCTGATGAATGCACCAATACAAATGCACTAAAATCACTTGGGGAGGGTAAGACAGAGAGAGAGAGAGAGAGATGAAGACCCTTATCTCATGACAAACCTGAAATGAAAAACATTTGTTATGGATGGTGTTGTAAGACATTGATATGCCAGCTGTTTTGTAAGGGTGTGGTCATTGATCAGTGTAAAAACATACAGAGAAAGTAAAGGAAAAAGATCTTGCATGAATCCATTTGAAGATCTGGTGCTTTTGGCTCAGAAAGTGCCCCAAAGAGCCCTGAAAATCTGGAAAAAGAAAGGCATCTTATTATCATGTGAATGCTTGCGCTTTACTGTTTATGACAGGCCGGTACTGAGCTCTGAAATGTCATAATTAAAGAGCCTATATCACACAAAACCAGGTTTTCCTCACTTTGTTCAGTTAAAAGAGTTTGATGTGTTATCTAAACAACACAAAATGTACTGTTCACTCTCCAGTCCATTCAGTCAATATATGAACTGGCTCCAAAAAAAACAGCTCGTTTAGACTGAATTGTTTTTGTCATAAAAAACACATAATCTCATACGTCTCCCAACATGCATTTTGCCCCAACCATTTACGCTGAAATTATAAAGTGCTTCAGCCAGTCAGAACAGAGTTCATTTACATATATCAGTCTTAAAAGCAGCCTGTTTAATTCTAGGGGATAAAGTGAGGTTGGAAAATGATCATGTAAAACTGAATTATGATTGTTTTTGGTATACAAACTCACACATGCATCATAAGTGGACCTCAGGGGGAAAAATGTAAAGTACAAAAACTGTAGGATAGGGGCCCTTTAAAGTGATAGTTTGGCCAAAAATCCAATATACATAATTTCCTTCTTGCTCAAGTTGATCAGCCAAGACATGGTTGATGTTCGGTTCTTTTAGTTTACTTCTTTAGTTTTGCACTGGAGCTATGAGGCTAATGTAGCTAAGTAATGGAAGCTTAGGTACTTCCGTTTATGAGGTTTCTGAAACTGTATGACATACTGAAATAAGAAAATTAACATACTGTAAAAACAAATATCTCGGTGAGTGTAAACATTTTAATTCTAGTCAATATGCTTAATATTTCTCATTATGAGACTGTAAGAATATTATAATATTATTCAACTTATTTCTGTTTTTACTTGGCAGATCATTTTGCTACATTCAAGACACAATGAAGAGAATTTTGTTTTTTTCAAAAACTAATGCTTAAAAATATCAGCCAGTTGAATAACACAATTTCTCTATTAGTCAGTTTCTCTAATTGACAGTTTCTCTAATAAAATTATTTAAGCAAATAAATATTTAGAAATTAGTTAAATATCTTGTGTTATTCTTACCCCAATCTCAAAATGAAAAATATTGGTTTGTACTGACTGGACTGAAGATGATTTTACTTGCAAAGATCATTATTTGCAGTGCGAAAGGTCACATAGCTAAAACCAATAGTAGAGAATTTCTCGAAGCCTGAATTTCATTCCTACGTTTGTCCGTTTTTATAGATAATAGTACGTCATACAGTGTCAGAAACCAGATCAGCAGGACTATTTTAAATTACTTAACAACTCCATGCGGAAACTTGGCTCCTGAACCTTTACCCATGTATGTTCTGGATTCCTGCAAAATATATAGCTACACACTGCATTTCTTTACTGCTTGACTGATGCTGTGAGTGTTTCCACCCCAAGCCTGAATAAAGAGAAGCTGGCTGATGGCCCAAACCATTTACCACAGCGCTGGTGTTTACATGGACATTTCTTTCCTTAAACATGTAGTGCAGATCTCAGCAGCCTGGGCTCTCTTTCCCTTACCAAATATGTCCCAAAGGTGATATTACGTGGCCTGTTCAAACGAGGCCGCAACCCAGCTGATGGCGTAAATTCACTGCTGCAGGGACAGAAACTTCCAAATCCTTGTGCAAAACAAGATAAAAGCAGAAGAGCTCATACATATCCAGTAATTTTAGAAGATATGTGTAGAAAGGAGCAGAGGAGCTCACAGAATGTTTTTCCCACACTACCAAAAAACATGCTCATCTGCCACCAGACGGGTAGTTCCTAGTTTTACACAGCCCCATGTAATTAAGTGAAATTTTAATGGATTTTTGAGCATTTCTAAGAGAGAGTACCGTCACTTATCCTGACGTACTTTACATTTGTGAAGAATATACTGTTGTTCCATCATTTCAATTGCAGTCATTAACTTTTAGACCTAAAGGATCCCAAAACGGACTTTGGTTCCTGTGCTAGTTTCCCTGCAGTTCTACACTGGAAGCCCTGATGTTTGTACTTAAATTATCAAGTTAAATTTACTTCTTTTCTTGCTATTAATTGCAATTAAACATGCAGGTTGTGTATACTGGCTGATTGAAAATTCAAGTGTTCTCATTTTAGTGAGAAGAACAGACTCAACAAGACATGCAATGAGAGAATACGGGGGCAGAGTCACCCAGAATTCCTGGCAGTTTAGTTCATTTCTGTTTATTATTTCTTATTTTTCTTTCAGATGTTGTTTTCACACAAACAACATGCTCACATATTATACACAGGTTAAATATACACCGATCAGGCTTAACCTTATGACCACCTCCTTGTTTCTACGCTCATTGTCACCAGCAGCACTGCTGTGTCTGATCCACTTGTACCAGCACAACACACACTAACACACCACCACCACATCAGTGTTACTGCAGTGCTGAGAATGATCCACCACCCAAATAGTACCTGCTCTGTGAGGGTCCATGAGTAGTTCTCTCTCTCTTTTCTCATTATTCTCTAATAATGTAGTTTATTCTCATAATATGCTAATATTTCTGGAAAACTTAAAGGGGAATTCCACCATTATTTTTTAAATTTCTGCATAATTCAGTGGGTGAGATGTAAACGAAGTCATTCAGAGTAGAGAAACTTGACTCTGATGTCTTTACAGTGGTCTTGGGAACCAGGGGTCACCTGTCTATAACACAAATATAGCAAATATATTTATTATCCAAAATGACCAGTGAACCTACACATGTCTTTGAAGTTGTTATATGTAATGTTGAAAATTGTAAAACAGTGATAAATCTGGGGAAAAAAAAAGGTTTCTTTGGGGACTATTTTGCCTTAGAACGACCGGCAAGTACCCCTCCACCAAGTGTGCGTATTAAAATATATCGCTGCTGTCGGAACAAAACCTTGTATCTCCAAAATGACAACTTTAGAGAAGAAGGAAAAAACATATTTCACTTTTAATGTAAATCAATGGAACCAGACTTTTTTCCAAAACATTTTGGGCTGTTTCTTTTGGTCCATTCATCTTGAAATGTACAAACAATGTAAAGGACTAGAGGCATGTTTAAATTATGTGAAAAACTGAAAAACGTCAAAAAAAAGGGGGAAACAAGGTTTTGTTCCGACAGCAGTAATATGTTTTAAGCCAAAAGCTTATTGCAAAACTATCGTAAAACAATGTCCCAAGCATCAGGCAGTGCATTCATAACCATTTCATATAATAACTTTCAGCTTTTAGAGCCATTAAACTCTTCAAGTGTCTGGTTCCCATCACCACAACTGTGGACAATTCTAAATCAGTTCTAAAAGCTCTTTAGAATAGGGCGTTTTACATGAAACCACTCTGAATGACTTTGTTGAGTTATGCAGAAATGTTGAAAATTCGGTGGAATTCCCCTTTAAACTAGTTGACGCAGAGCTGCCCTGCACTGATGAAGAACTGAGGAACTGAAAGTAATGACTGGTCCCGCTCAGCGTCTCCCGTTGCCAGGCAACACCGTAGCGAGGCAGCTCTTTTTTCCCCACCCGTATTCTGGCAAAGCCCCGCCTTCTGCGCTATGACTGGCTGCAGAATGAATTACAAGAATGAGTGGGAGGGGTTTGTCACGACGGGTGGGGAAAATAGCGCCTTGAGGAGACGCAGCCAAGCACTGCTGCATTATGTATGAGGGGGCGGGGCCTAACCGCCGGATTTATTTAGCGAGAGGTCCGAAAGCGGCACCAAACTTTCACTCTCCAGACCACCGTGGCATCGCAGGCCACCTGTTTCTCAGGTAAGTGTCATTCACATCCCTCTGCACTGACCAGCATGACTTTTAGCCCTGAACTGGATCTCCCCCAACTGTTGCTACCCACTTGTGTGGCTACATCATTTCTACCTAATGTCTTGTTTGCTGGATGTTTCTACACTAACACTGACAGACTGAGTATAAAGATGTCTACAGTGTGTATTAACTACAATAAACTACAGACACAAACGATTCGGGTGTCATATCTGTTAATAGAACATGTAAACAGGCTACTAGTTGAGGTAACCTAGGTAACCTAGGCTGCTGTTACATCTGTAAGGTCATTTATAAATGTAAAATGCTTGCAAAGGAGCAGCATCTGTAAAGGTGTGGCTGGATCTTTGCAGGTGCAGCCCAGCTTGACCAGAGTGCTGGGTCCTAAAGTTTACAGTTTGGCATAGGATGTTGCTGCACATGAGAGCCTTTTAATACTTTTCTGTTGTTTTTCTTGTGCTCTTGTGCTCTTGTGCTCTGTTTCTGAGCAGAGATGCATTTTATGTAAATATAGTTTCACTCATTTGGTGCAGAATGACACTGGTGGTTGGAAAGTGGGGAACAACAGGAGAAGTGCTGTGAGTTCTCTGAGGCTGATGACAGATGAGAGGTTTTTGTGGAAGATTTTCGGTGCAGCTGAGGGAGAATCTGGAGGTAATTCACTGCAGTGAGTGCTGGGTTTCGGCCGGTGCTGGACGCAGGGTGGAGGCACTGCCCTGTGCTTCCACAGTGAGACAGGACCCAGGGTGGGAAACGCTGCCTGCAGTGATTACTCTCAGCAGTAAGCGGACAGACACTAGAGCAGCCTGACAGGCACAAAGCTTATTTTAAGCCAAACTCTAGACTAAAAATGAATTTCACTGGTCAATCAGCATTCCTCCAGGAAACTGACCCTCAAAGTCCAGAACAGCAAACAGCACCAGGATTACCTCTAAGTTGACTGAAATAGCAGATGGTAAATGTGCATATTCTTGAGGAAAAGAAGTTAGAATGATTTCTATTTGTGACGTATGTGCAAGACAGTTTGGCTGGGTGAGGTGCAGGATGCTTGGTTTTAGGGTTATAGGATCAAACTAGCTGAACTGTTCACGAAACGTTTGGTCTCTCATTGCTTCTAAAGCTAACACCTGTATTTCATGCTATAGATCAAAGATAAAGATATTCAGTACTGTGCAAAAGTCAGAGACCACCCTTCATTTATTCCATTACCAGTCTGAATGTCCAACAAATAAAAGTTATTCATTTTTCAGGGTCAGGAAGAAAAGCAGAAAACATATTTGCAAGAAATTACGCAGAAATTTTAATAACTAAAAATAACATAACATCAGCGTTTTCAGTATTTAGTGTGTTCACCATTCGTCTTTATTACAGCTTCCATGCTTTTCAGTATGCATTAGGATTATTTGGATTGTGAGAAGCAGAATATCCAACCAACTTCTAAGACTGAACTTTGGAGGTGTGAAAAAATCTCCCTGCAGATTTCTTTGCAAAACAGAAAGCAAATCTCAACAACTTCCATTCTTTTCCTTTCAGTTTTTTCTAAGAAATCTGCAGGGATATTTTTCCACACCTTGAAAGTTCAGTCCTAGAAGTTGGTTGAATTCTCTGCTTTTCATGATTTAAGTAATCCCAGTTACAAATTTAGACTCATCAGTTCATAAAACCTTTCTTCTTTACATTCTTCCACACTCATAATGTTGAGTTGTCTTCTCACAGTGGAAGGATGGACAGAAACACCTTCAGATCTGAGCTTGATGTTCCTCTTTCTCAAAGATAAAAGCTTTTATGTGCTGTTTGTCTGATGGTGACAGACCCTTCCTTATGCAAGTGAATTATTTTATATCTAATCTCCTCAGAAACATCTCCTGAATGATGGTGATCTCTGATTTTTGCCCATTATTATATTTGATTAAAGAAATCAGAAAAAAAAGAAATGTACGCTCTTCATACTGTATCAGAATGGATGTGTATACTCTAAGTACAGTGGTGATATATTTTAGCTTTCACTAACAACTTCTCCAGCTATGTACAGCTGAATATAAAGGAACTATAGGAGTGCTTGCCACTATTTGAGGCGCACACCCAAAGCAATCCAATGAACGATGTTCCAGAGCCATTTTGGTGGAGTTGGGAATAGCACAAGTGTCCTGCAGAGCAAAGCCTAACCAGAGATGATGAAGAACTGGCACATTTCGCGTTCCTCAATCGTGAGGTCAGAGAAAGCTGAAACCAGCGTTTCTTTGAGTCAGTCCATCAAGTATGTGCTGAGACGCCTGCAGATGTTTTCCAAGCAGTAGAAAAATAATGAAATAAATAAAATAAAAAATAGAGAAAAATCCCAAATTCCTTTCTGAGGTTTAGTCCCTGAATGTGTTCCATTCTAGCGTACTGTTTATCATACATTAACCAGGCTTCTTGCAGTGGAAAAGCTTTGGAGCTGGAGCACGGTCATGCCAAGTCAGGTCCTTTTCCTTAGATGGTATTAGCCATGAGGCTGGAGACCTTCTCCATCAGAACCCATGAGCGTGTGTCTGGCTGTGATCGATGTCTTGTCTCCCAGGAGACTGAGAATGTGTTTCACTGCAATTAAGGCTTCTTCCTGCAAGAGCATCTTGGCGTCCTGTGATTTGCTGCTTTTGAGAGAAATCTGTAAACTTTCTGAGCAAATGGTCCAAAATTGGAGAAATTGCTGACGTCCCGAGCAGTGGCAGCTTCTTCATGACCTTCTTGGGTGTTTCTAATTAGAGAACATGATTTCCTTTGAAAATGAAAGAAATGCATGATGAAGCTAGCCAAGCAGCTAAAATTATGTTAGTGAGACTCAGTCTGATGGAAAAAATGTGGAAATACCAGCCGTTTGATGTACTGCCTTACTGAATGCCTTGATCTATTGAAGAGGCATAGCGCCAAGGCCAGTTTCTTGCTATGGCACGGCAAAAGAAGTTGTTTATGGTCATATTAGACAGCGTTGACTCGATTGTAATCAAAAGCATAACCGTATGACTCAGGGGGTCTTGAGGAATGCACTGATGGAGACGTAGGTACGCCTCCACAAAAGTTCTTGTTACTTTGCAGGGAGAAAGTATGAGCTTCAAAGAATATTTCGAAAGGAGAGAACAGCCATGTAGTAATTCAAACATGCCCACACTGGCATCCTGACTTTTAAAGAGCCCGTTGAGAGGACACAAATGAGATGTTATAAGGAACAGATGCTGGTGTGATAGATCTACTGGACACATGCCGTCCATGTTGAAGGCTGATGTTAGCACGTCAGGCAACATGTTGGCATTTAGCTCTTCTTAACCTTTGAAATGGTTGCCATATCCTACATTTTTCTTGTTTTTTTGAAGTTTTCTATCTGAGGTCCACTTATGACATTTGTCTGTTTTTTTACCAGTCGTAATACATATAGTGATATATGTTATTGAGATATGTTCTGATTGGCTGCCCTCTATTGCCTCATTCGGCAGGCATTACAGGCTGAAACAATCCTTATAACTTCACAGTAATTGGGTGGAGCTAACGTCCTGTCAGCTGAGTATGTGGATATATGTAAATTAATTCAAAAAAGGTTGTTTTTGCAGCTTAGTTTCCACTGTTTTCGAGTTTAACACTGTTTACATACTAAATCATTTTTTAAAAAGTGAGGAGAATTTGTTTTTCCATGATATGGGCCTTTATTAAAATATTTTCTGAGGCCATTTAAAGCTGGGGTAGGTGATTTTGTAGAAACCAGGCAGCGTAAGCTAGTTTTTGAAAAAAAAATCCCATCCCCTACTTTCAGCCCTCCTTCCAAAGCCACTCCTCCAAAACACATGAACGCACCATGGCCTAAGAACATATATACAACCAGATTAAAATTAAGATAAACATAGCTAGCTAGCTTACACCTACAGTTTAGCTAACATTGGCGCTGGACTAGCCTAATACAGGGGTGACCATACTTTTGTGGCCTGAGATCTACTTTTTCCAGTGGACAGGTCATCGTGATCTACCTTTAAAAAAATAAAAGAAAAGGCTGGCCTCATCCTTTTTAAAAGCTTTGAAACTTTTTTAATGCACTTCAGTGGCATATATTGATATTCAGCATTACAGGGCAAACGACTACTTAAAAATCACAACTTTATTCTGATGATTTGCACTGAATGGTGTCAGCAGGTTTGTGTAGTCTGGATAACGTTTTGCTTCCTGAGTTCACTTTTAGCTGGGAATTCGTCGTTGTGGTTTCTGTGTATAGTGTGTAAATGTCTCTCGACGTTCCCCTTCTTTGGAAGTGCGATGGTTTCGGTTTTCAGTTTCTTTGTGCTAGATCTCCCACTCATTTTCTGGAATAGTCAGTGTAGGTTACAAAAGGAAAATGCAAAAAATGGCACTACATGAACTGACTACTGATAAATGAAAACTTTCTAGATCACTAGAGAGGCAAACTCACAGAGTGCTTTAGGTGGGCTGTGGCGTAGCTATGGTAGCAAGTGGTAAATTAAATAGACAGTGGCCACATTTCATGTCAGTCAATCACATTGACCTGCCCACTGCCAGAAGCAGTAAGAAATAGTTGAAATTTGATGGCCTGCTTGAATGAGGCATGATCTACCAACATGCACTATGCAATCGACAGGTTGATCACGATCGATGGGCCCCAGGCCTAATACAAAAGGTAGCTACATAATTAGCTACACTGACTACATAATTTAGGAAAATAACAAATTCCCACATAAACAAAACAAACTAGATAATTACCTGTCCAACAGAAAATAGCAACCTTGGTGTTGCTTTCCAGGCCTTTCAACTCCCCCAGTTTTCGCCACCATTGAAAAGCCACGCTGAGGGTCACTCTGGTTTGACCTCTTGCTTTTTCTACTTCTGTCTTTCTTTACTTTCTTTCTTTGTTGTAGGTGTTGTAAATACCTGTGTAACTTTCTCTGCCATTCTTGTGAACCCAGCTTACTACCTTTCAGCTGTGTGTGTGTGTGTGTTTGTATGGAGCTGTATGATGGATGGCAGGTCATGAGATGGCTAGATAGGCGGGTAGGCCATCTAATCATTTCATATGGTCCGAATGAGATGATTGGACAGGGTTTTTTCAGTCCTGTGGCCTATAACAATTTTTTTTTTCTTTTTATTGTCAGAGCATTTGATTTGTTGATTGGATGTAAATAAATATCATGAACTATAACAAAAAATGTTTCTAAAATAAATCACCTACTTCACCTCTAATTTTTTTGTAAAAATAAGAAAAGTAGAGTGCTTTTTCTGAAGAGTGTAAGCTTTATGCAAGTGTATAAGACTCCTTTAACATGGTCTAAACTCTAACTTTCAAGAACTGCACAAGTGATTATGTTATTTTTCAATACTACCTTTCAACAAGCCTGTGAAAGCAATGAAAAAGTGGCTGATAAATTAAGGCAGGCCTGAAATTATCCATCCCTTCCTTTCAGCACATGCCTTTTCAGATGAACTGTGTCATGCTATTTCTATTCTGTGCTTGGACTTTGTCCAGTGCTCAGTGCCATAGGCTTTAGAGCAGAGGGATGTTGGCTTGTTAGTGAACAGGAGGATTTCTGTTCTTCAGTGACACAGGTGCAGCTGCCCTAATGTGAAAGGAAATGGGTTTCCCCGAGTATGCATGGGACGGTGTTTGTGCATGGTTATTATGGACTCAGTCATTTAGTACGCGGTCCACTTTCATCATTAGCCTTGAGGGCACATTAAATAGGCCTAATCCTATTTCCAGTGCAGCTTCTGTTTGGAACGAGAGAATTTCATACTGTAGCATGTAAGGTTTATCAGGGACAGAACTGTTCTGCAAACAATTTGTGTCTGACCTTCGAAAAAAATCAGAAGCAGTGCACTGTGTATAATGCTATCCAGCTGCCTCTGTATTTATTCATTACCAAGAGGAACGCAGTGTATTAAAGGGCCCGTATCTTACATTTTACCTATGCTGTATTTTTTCCCTTAAGGTTCACTTATAACGTTTGTGTGCTTTTATGTACTAAAAGTGGTCATACTTCATTTTTACCTGACCATTTTCCAACCTCTTTTTATCCCTTTGAATAAAACAGGCTGTTTTTATTACTGTACCTTGAAGACTAATATATGTGAATGAGATCTGTTCTGACTGGCTGCCCTGTATTGTGCCTCATTTAGAAAGCAGTCCCAGCTGAAACACTAATAATTTATGAATGGGCAGGGCTAAACTGCTGTAGGCTGAGTAGGCAGAGATATGCAAATAAATTGGTTCTTATGACATCACAGAAACAATGAATTCAAAATGAGCTGTTTTTGCAGCATATGTATGGATTAGGGAGTAAATAATATGTTTTGAAACTTTAAGAATGTTTGCGCATTAATTCAAACTACTTTATTTCAAAAAGGCGAGGGAAATTCTTCATTCCTTTAATGCAACTTGAGGCCATGCGTTACAGTGATTTTACTATGGTTAAAAAGTGCTTTCTTGTGTTTAAGGCTATGCTCACATTACCAGGCTGAAGTGGTACAAATCTGATTTTTTGCCTTAATGTGACTTTTTAAAAGCTTTGTAGACACACTAAGCTCTAAAATCTAAGCCACTTTCATATGTGGACCTAGATTTGTTACATATCCGATTTGTGGCCATGTGCCCTTAAAGAGAACACTCAGATTGGAATACATGTGTTTTTTTACTGCTCATGCACCATCATTCAGCATTAACATGGCAACACAGCATAACTTGAAGTGAGTAGCAGTACATGCTGACCTTATTTCGATTTATTATGCTAGAATAATATATAGCTGAGAATTCTTCAGAGCAAATTATCTTCGTTAGTTAGTTTGTTGTTGTTCATGATGCACATGGTTATTTCATGTGATGTTATTGAGCTGGATGTGCACATGCAGGCTTTGTCATGGTGCAGATTTGTTCACATTAATGACAGATACGAGTTACTTACTCACGCAAATGTAATCCGCACAGTTAGATCGGACAAAAATTCCAAACTGAGAAACAATAATGCTTGTAATATGAACCGTATTTTTTCCCTGAGGTTCACTTATAACATTTCTGGATCTGATTTCCAGTGTTTACTGAAACTTAGCATAATGACGTTAGCAACAAGCGCATATTTACAGCGACTGTTAAGGACCAACGGAAAACTGACTCAATGTGTAACACACTAAGTGGAATCTGCTTGTGTCTGTATCACCTACTGGACAGCTAAAAATATCAGCTAGTGTAAACCAAACTGTGGCAAACTCACAGCAACACAAACCATTGCAGCTTCCATTTGCTGTGGCCATATAAGGTGGAGGAGGAAGTCGGTTCATCAAAGGATGGAGCGCACTTGCATTGTCTACATGCATCTCAAGCCTTCAGTAGTTTGCAAAAGGTCTGATTGAGGTAACTTACTCTACTTAGACTATGATGTTTCTTGATTGAGTTCAAAGTCATTTATCGCATCTCAAAGGCTTCAGTGGAGTATAGATGCCAGTGATTGCATGCTGCTTCTGAAGAATACAGTACTTATATAGAGTGAAGATGCACTTTAATATCTGTGAGCTTTGCCACATCAGTGTCTTTTACCATGTTTGGTTATGCTGGGCCACACCAGCCCCTCCACCCCACTCCACAGTACTCTGTGTCATGGAACACGAACGCTTTCTCATCTTTTAGGCCTGTGGCTATTGTTTCCATATGGCTGTGTTGGGGCATCCCATGACTGTGGACATCTGTGCACGGGCACAGTGGCACTCGTTCCTTAACTTTTCTGTATTTAGTGTGTCTACTCTTATCACAGCTTCCGTTTTTTCAGGAGACTTGCTTTCGATTTTTCACAGAAATCTGAAGGCATATTTTTCTAAAGTTCAGTCTTAGAAGTTGGTTGCATTTTCTTGTTTTTCATTCATTTCTAGCTACACATTCTCTAACTTTTGCACAGTGCTGTATATTTTATTCCTGTGGAAATGATGTACACATTTGAATCAAGTCATTTCAGTGCATCACTTTTTTCAGTGCAGTGAGGGAGCTAATAAACTGCCAGCTTCCAGCTGTTCCAGCTTCTTACAGCTGGTGCTCCTTACGTGAACTGTGGCCTAGGCTGTAATTGCTGGCACTAATGCTAATTATAGATTGAAAAGAGTGGGGTTTTTAAAAGAACATAACATCTCACTGCCCTTGACTTTGATGGCACTGATGAATAAACCGGCAAACATGCTGTGAAAAGTTTAATTCTTTCATCTTGCCCACGTAAATCTGATTGTCGTATAAACAGGGACATAGAGGCTGGATGAATGCACGTGATTGTACGGAGGACATCATGTACTGGCGGTGGATTCTAAAACTTCCTAAATATGTTTACATACATGCAAAATGTTCAAGCTATATTCAAGAAAAATGCTCTAAAATTACTTGTAATAAAATCTCTATACATCAACTTACCCTAAAAGTAAAGAACATTTTCCCTTTTCATGTGAAGCTGGCAGTTTGGACATACTTGTTTTTCTTTTAGACAGCAATGAGAAGTTTTTTTGTCTGTATTTAATTCAATTACTTCACTTTTTAAGAAATAAATTGTTTTCTTCTACTGCCCACATGAGCCATATTTTCAGAAGAGCATTCAGCTTGAATCTGTATAAAATCTGTCCACTTATGGCCGACCCACAGTATCATCAGAACACATTTGAGTTTGAAAAGAATACTTACAGCAATTCATTCCCAGTTTCAGTGATAAATCAGGCCTATACAAGTCCAGTTTTTGTGCACCATCGTCTGGGAATGCAGCGCTTTGCAGTTTCATCTTAATGTGGTGTTAATGTGTGCAGATCCACCATAATGAATGGGGCACGTTTGAGCGAATTGAAGAGAAGCATTTACCCAGAAACCTGCTCAGTGTCCTTGACCCAGCCCAGCATTGCAGCGGTCAGCTTGTGCAGTCTCTTGTTTCCCCCCATTTCCCTTTCATGGTTAGAGGCAGGCGCTGTAACTATGTGAATAATGTTTTGTTAACATGAAGAATCTTCTCTCGAGCAACTACTGGTTTGTCACTGTATAAATCAGGGGAGCAGGTAGTCTGTCAGCAGCTTGACCAGCGGCAGATGGTTTCAGCATCTGGGATAAGCTTGTGTAGATTTAAGGGTGGGCCTGCATCCCACCATGGAGTGCATTCTGGATCTGTGTGCTTGTCTTGTCTTCACATGATGACGCTTTACAGCCAAACCACAAGGTGGTTCATTACCTTACCTTACCTGCCTGTCTCTGTATTGAGAGACCTCATAGTGCATGCCTCTCTGATGCTACGTAAGCTTGAGGCCATGGATGTCTTCAAATTTGTCCTTTTCTCCCATTATTGTCTATTATGTGTTCCAAAGAGGCACCCTCTCTTAGTTCTTTGTTCATGAGCAAGAAGCTTCATTTAGCTGGGAGTAGGTCACTGAAGGAGCGGAATTCTGACTCCAGCATTTTTGGAATTTCAAGACCACAAGAGGGAGAACTATGGTGAGGGCAACGTGCCCAGGAACTGTAATCAATCGCAGATGTGTAAATTAGAATGTGTCCTCAGCCTGTGTCATGTGGAAATGATTTGTGGGCTTGATCCTACCTTGTGGTAAGAAAGCTGGACAGAAAGGCGGAGAGCCTGGGAAATCTATAACGTGCCCAGCACTACCGAGTCAGCGCTCTGTTCTTTTTCCTTCGAGCTTTAGGAAGAGCGAAGAAGGATATAAGACTAAGGAGGAACAAATTCCTTCATACACAGTAAGTGTTGAATTAACCCATTACAGAGGTACAAGGCTTACTCTGTGAGAGGTCATTCATCAGTGATGGGTTTACTGTTCCAAGACGTTCTGCAGACTTTGAAATCAAGTGTTTCTTTTAGAGGTGCTGCTTAAGTCCTTAAACTCTGCACTTTTAATAAGACAGAATCCTAAGTGGTTGTTGGTTGTTGAAATATGGTTCTACAAAAATGTTTAATTGGGACCTTTACATTCTGTGGAAGTTCTTTAAAAACATTTTTGACAGCACTCACCCTTTACAAAAATCATTCTTCTTTAAAGAACCATCCATTGAAAAGTTCTTCTGTGGCATCGCTCCGAAGAGCCTCTTTCAACATTTTTATGTTTAAGAATCAGGACCTGATGGCCATTCCTCTATCATATATACAGATATGTGCAGAAGTCAGAATTTTTTTCATTTATGTAATTTCCACTCAAAACAGCCATTAAGAAGTTACAAGTTATCTACAAGTTATTAACAAGTTATTAACATTAGGAAACAAGTTATTCAACATAAAGAAAAAAGCAAAAAACACATAAAATCACATAAACACATAAAATCACATAGAATATAATAGTATATATAGATATATTATCAAATTTTCGCTATGTAGTGTGTCCATGCTTTGCTTTTACTGCAGCTTCCATTCTTTTTAGAAGACTTGCTTTCAGTTTTTCTAAGAAATCTGCAGGGATATTTTTTCACACCTCCAAAGTTCAGTCTTAGACGTTGGTTGCATTTTCTGCGTCTCACAAGTCCGAGTAATCCCCATAACAAATTTAGACTCATAAATCCATAAAACCACACTCCAGATGTCCAGTTTTGCTGCTCTTCTCCTTTTTGTCTATATTCTTTTCTCAGTAAAGGCTTCTTGATGGCTACACATTTTTTCAGACCCATAGTGTTGAGTTGTCTTCTTACAGTGGAAGGATGGACAGAAAAAACTGTGGATTTTTCAGATTTGAATCAAGAGTGAATATTGATTATCTCTTAAAGATAACAAAATTAAGTACTGTTGTTTTATATGGACAGTTTTCTTATTTTATATCTATATATTTTATAAGTAGATTATTGTATACCAAATCTCCTCAAAAATATCTCCTTCAGCATTTTAGATGCACATGAGAAAGAAATTTAGATGCACATGAGAAAGACATTTGCAGGGCAGCGGAGGTGTGTTTGAGTAGTTGCTTGTGTAAATGTTGGTGTCTCTTTGAAGTTGAACATGATGTCAGTGGCCAGGTTTCCATTCAAACATTTTGCAAATGATATGCGCATTTGTGAAATTTTGGCAGTCATGTTTCCATACACTACAGTTTTGCAAAGGAACTTTAGATGGCTTAGGCTACCATGATTAGGGTCTGTATCTAAATGAGCAAGGTGGAGAGATTTAACTCGGTTATTGCTTTAAGTAGAATTATCTTTACAGTTGCCATCTTTTTATGGGCATATTGCAGCTCAGGCAGGGTGAGCAATGGCCCTCCTAATGAGGGCTGAAATCTCTTTGTCACCCCGACGACGTCCACCTTCATCTGGAAACTCAAATACACCAGACAATTCTGGGAGCAAACAAGCTTTGGATTAGGCCTCTCAGAATGTCAAAAGCAACCTTTGAAAAGCTATGCGCCATGATTGGACCATCTGTAGGACCAATCATTTCTCACTTACAGCTGGATATGTCATCGTTAATTCGAAAAATGGTTTTCCATCACCCTTTTTCACATTTAGGCTTTAGCAATATTCTAACTTTTCCACCTTTTGTGATATTTGTTTTTTCGAATTTTGTGCTTTTTCCATTCAGGTGCACATTTTCAAAATTCGCAAAACAACTGGTGGATGGAAAACTCACTAGTGTCTCTTTGGGAACAACTTTTGTTGGGAGGACACAGCTGTAACTGGTTGGTTTTAAGATTGAAAGTGTAGAAGAGTGGCAGTAGGCACACAAACATATAGAGTGGACACATTAAACATTGAGAGATTTAATATTATACTTGGTGTTTGAGACTTTTGTGTATTTTTCTGTTAAACTGCTTTTTTCTGATACTGAAAAATGAATAACTTTGTGAAACTTTACAGAATCTTACTAGCTCAGATTTCTTTACAGTGATGGGGACAGGAACCAGAGGTTATGAAGTCTATAATGCAAATAAAGCCATTTTATATACTCTCCAAAATGGCCAGTGATTCTACATGAGCTTTTATATGTAATGATATAATGTGATAATAGTAAAATAGTGGTAAATCTGAAAAAATAAATTTTCTTTGGGGACTATTTTGCCATACAATAACCTGAATGCATTTAATAAACGTGTTTTAGTCCAGAACTTCTCAAAACTTATCTCAAAACTTTTGTAATACAGGCAGAAAACATAACCAGAGCAACATATTCATAACCATTTCGTGTGATAGCTTTCTGTGAGGGAGCTTTTAGAGGCACTTGAAGCTTCAGAATCTGTTTCTTATCACCACCTCTTCGAACATCTCTGACTCTATGAGTTACTCTACAATGGAACATTTCAGATCAAACCGCACTGAACTTTGAATCTTACTGATTGAACTATGCAGAAGTTTTGAAAAAGCTATAGAGTTCCCCTTTGGGAACTTTTGCACAGCACTGCATATACATTAGTTTCATAGTAGTTATTGAATAAGTCGTAGTAGTTAATGAATAAAAACATCAGTAACTGAATGACTGGTCTGCAGTTTAAGAGGCTGACCCTCTCTCAGGTTAAGTTAGTGTTCTGTACGAGTTGATAAGAAAATCCCTCTCAGCTGAAACAGATCAACTCTCCGCTGACAGAAATGACATCTTTTGGGAGGGGCCGTATGTCACCTAAACGCCGCTCTGGCCCGCTCTCCGGGTCACCGAGGTACAAAAGGCTCAACTCCTGCACATATGGAGGCGCTTTGGAGGAGAGCCACAGATTTGAGCCCATACTCTTGCACCTGGAGAAGAGCCAAGGCAAACAGGCCCGGAGCTCCAGTGGACTTGTCCGTCGCGTCCACTCACCGGGCAGCTGCCTGCTCCACTCCAGCTCCAGCACTCTACACATGTGGAGCAGACACAGGAGCACAGACGAAGCATTGTGTCATGCCGAGCTTAATTGTTCCCATGTAGATGCAGCTGTATGCTGGTGTAGGATGGAGGTCTGTGTGTTGTTAAGGAGGCTTGACTGGGTTCCTCGATCAACCACTACTGCCCACTCTGTCAGTGTTGTGATGGACGTCATAGCTTGGATCAAGTCAGATAAGAATTTTTCATAAGCGTGTTTGTAAAATTCTTTATACATAAAACAGCTTGAAAATCTCAAGTATTCTCTATAAAAGTCCTAGTTATTTTCTAAAGGAGGATCTTGCCCTATGAAATGGGACAACCATCAAATATAGAAGAGCATTACTTCATTAACAGGCTACTAGCGGGGCTCTGTAGGTGACCCTGCCAGTCCGCAGTGATAGCAGAGGAGGGTAAAGTTCAGCAATCTCGCTGGTCGGCTTTGGTTAAATTTAAGGAATCATGTTCCTTCAAAGAGGGGAATGCAATGATTATTTATTATCGCCCACACCAAATTCTTCAGTGATATGAATCTGAAGTCAGCTATTTGCCAGTGTCTTGTTCGAATTTTCTTGTTCCACCTTAAATGGAGCAGCAGTTCTGGGTTTCTTTTGTTGCTTGGGCAGCCATCTTTTCTTTTTTCTCCTACCACTCTGTTTGGAGTGAGCCTCTGAAAAACCATGTAGCCAAGTAGCACTAACACTCCACCCTACCCCTCTATCTCAACAAAAATTGGGACACCCTACCCCTAGGCGTGAACGAGCACAACAGAAGAATAAGGGCTAAGTAGTAGGGGCAAGAAGTGAAATGGGATTAGCTAGCTAAGTAATTTTTCTGTAGCCTGCTGGTTACAGACTATCACAAACAGCACAAGGTATGTTTTTAATTAACATACTTAACAGCTTTAGCTGTTACACTAGTTTAGTGAACATGGACTGAAGGAAAAACAACTAAACTTTCAAAAAATTAGTAAAGTAAAGAACTTGATGGTGGACTAACACATTTAGAAATACATGTGTCATGCTGACATTAAGTACGGATTTAGACAACATGCTGTTAGCTAGCTAGCTAAACTACCTCATTCAGCTGCTTCTGAGTTAGAAAAGGTAAGAACTACATACAGTTCTCAAGAAGTTTCTCATTATCAGAAATATCAGAAATGTTTGTATGATACTAAACTTGAGTGTTATGTTAAACATCCAGCAAAGCTTGAATGAAAAATAGGATATAAATATGATAAAACATGGCTTAAAAACCGCTGATCAGACCTATCTGAGAACTGTGTGGACAGCTCTCTGTCCAATGATCCCTGCCTGCTTCGCCTCTCATAAAGAACTAAAATCATTATCCAGCTTTTATGTGACGGTAACTGGACACAAAAGGTTGTGATGTGTGGACAGACAGATACAGACAGGTGGTCTTGCTTACTTGCTTTTGGTTATGCTGGGTTAGCTTTAGCTTACTAATTGCCTCTGAAACTGTTTTGTGGACGAAGCAAGAGACCTCAGCCTTGTGACTGGTCAGGGGAATGCTTATGGAAGTGTTACCCTAGATTAGGACTGCTCAGTTTACATCGAGAGGAGAGAAATATGGTGAAATATAAAGATCATTTATTGGTCATTGGAACATTATTGAAACTGTAAACTTAGTACATGTTTACTGTGTGCCTGCAAGCACAAGATTAACCTTCTTAGAAAGAAAACACAGATTTAAGTACCCTGGGTTTTTAACTGAAATTAAGAGCGTGTGCCCTGTGGTTTAGGTGTAGTTAGGGCTGTGATCTTCCTTCATTGATAGTTTAATTCTATTTAACTGAATTGTCAGCGAAGTGGAACGCAAACATGGATTTTGGAAGAAAGAGCCTTAAAAATAAAATCACAGACACTACATTCCTCATATTATAATCAGTTTTTGCCACTGGATCTCAACAGTAGTAATGATAGCGCTCACTGTAGGGTAAAACGTGTATAAAACATATTGTTTTTGTGTCAAAGATTCAGACATTGTGTCTGCCAAAGATAAGATTGACCCAGTGTGGTCAGTAACGCCTGTAATGAGAGACAAACTGAAGGAGCTGAATTAGATTTGGGGCATCTGATGGCCTTTGCATCTGACCCCTGATTTCTGCTCTGTTGGGAAAGTGGCAGTAATGTCAAGGAATCAGCATTCACTAGATTTGTCTGATTTGATCATAGATGGATATGAAAGCTTGACTGCATCTTTACCTTTGTTATTTTTCAGCCATGACTGTTATTGGACTGTTCTTCACAGAATCGCTGGTGCAGGCTTGTCTTCACTTTGAATACAAGCATGATGGTGAACAGAACAACATGCATGTTTAGAGATATGTTTTGCTTTATGTCTGACAGTGTTATTAGTTATGTGTTCCTTGCTCTATATGGTGGGACAGTATGACAGGGACTGTGAACGCTCACATCAGTGCAAGAGGCCTTTCAGCTAAACAGGCTATTAGTGTGTACAGAGCGTTGAGCACAATACTCCCCCATTAAAAAACAATCTGTTTTGTGTTTGCCTCACTTTGGTTGCATCAACACTCATTTTTTTCAGGGAATGTAAGCAAATTAGCTTATTGTTTAACTAAAGGATCCGTGCAGTTAGCATATACACTTCCCAAAGCTCTTGAGTTGATATAATATGTTCTGCAACATTCAGAAATGCACGGGAAACTAAAGCTGTAAATACAAATGCACACATGCGCTGGTGATTTATTTTTATTAGGTTTTCTTAGCCAGAACGTCTGGAAGTGGAGTGTTTTTGTTTGGATCTCTTATTCCTTCCTCCAATGACCTGGAGAGAAGTCAAATATTGCATTTCCAGACCGCGCAAAACATATGCTTTGTGTTCTCCCACCGTGGCCATCTCTGCTAGGCTGCACTGTCCCCATAGCCTTCAGTATCCTCACAGCAGCTTTAAAGACTCTGCAGACCCCAGCATGGAGGAACAAACTTCAGTGTGCTGTTTTCACTGCCCCGACACATGGAGCTCATGCATGGCTCCATATTTAGCTGATGAGTTGAATCAGATGTGTTAAACAGAGAACAGGCTGAACAGGGAACATGTGCAGTGGTATAGAGTGAAGGTTAAGAACTGTGTATGATGATCCTGTTTAACCCCTTTAAACCTCAGTGAACCCATTATATTACAATTTAGCATCAAAGCAGTTAATGGATAATGAAGCAGAGGTTCTGCAAAAAATAGACAATAGTTGATCAGCCGATATGTGTTTGATCTCTGAAGGTTGCTTCTTTAGATTTGCACTGGTGCTACAAGGCTAATATAGATAACAAGTAACCGAAGTTTATACTAATAATACCAATTAGCATTGTGCAAACTGCATCGCTAAATCATCACACACTCACCTCCAGCCATATCAAGTATAGGCCTGTCCAAACACATTTTTTAAGCTGACCACAGTTGTTTTTGCAATTATCTTTTTACAGTTATATTTGCATCACAAGAGAAAGTGAACTGGGTGCGTTTTCATTGGATTTAGGCAAATGTATGTAAATAAAAGAAACATGTCATGGGTCTTACCAAAATAGCAAGAATTCTTTTGTTTCTATGCCCTTTAGAGGGCAGCAGTGAGTAATGTTTATTTATTTGATGTTTGTTAATAACACCTTTAAGGGGGCAGCAGTGAGTAATGCTTATTTATTTGACGTGTATTAATAACAGCCTTAGAGGGCAGCAGTCAGTAATGTTTGTTTGTTTGAGCTCGAGCTTCGTCTGTTGTCAGGTTAAATCTCCTAAATATCCATTAATGATGTGTCATTCACAAACGAGTCGGCTCTTTTAGGTGAACACTGAGAGCCATCTCATGTTGACGAGCCCCAGGGAACACTCGGAGCCCCCTTTTTTAAATTAAGACAAAACAAATGGTTCTGCCTCCTCATTATTCCCAACACCTGTGTTGTGTTAGTTCTTGGCTGTTTCCAAGTGTGCCTCGCTAGTTATTCTGATTTTTGACTCTGACCTGCATTGTTTGTTGATGACAGGATGATTGTTTTGCCTGCATTTTTCTCGTCTGCTTGTCTTATAAGTCCTGCCTCCCGAAATTCATCCAGTCAGACTACTTACTCGTATCTAACGTTCTTTGTTTTGTGACAAACGTAATGCAATTTTTGTTAATTAAAATGTAGACATGTTTTTTTGAAAAACAAATGATAGATAATATTGTTAACTTGGCTAATTTAAAAAAAAGAAAAACAAACAATGCTGTTGAATGAAGAGCCATGCCCATCTCTAGTATCAACACCTAGGCAGCTAGAACAGCTAATTTGGCCACTTTCGGCTTGTACTTTAATAGTTGAATGAACAAAAAAGGCAATTAAATCACTTTTATTTATATGGCAGTTAGATATCATGATTGTGACAGGCCCACTCAAATAGACTTATGCACTTTCTGATGCTGTGTGACACACATCTATAAAAATGGACAAAAGTGTGTTGCATCGCCGAAAACTGTTGTAGCAGCAATTTGAGAGTTGAATTTTGTCCATTTGTCTTTGTCAGAAACCACATATGCAAGTCTGTTTGATATTACTTAACACACATAGCTTGAGGCAAGTGTACAGTAATATACAAGGACAGCTCCAGTGCAAACATGTCTTGGCTGGTTGAATACTTTTGGGAAAATTAGAAAATAATGTGGATTTGTTTTTTTTACTAAACTATTCCTTCATGATTACTGAATAAAAACGGAGTAAAAAGCCTGTACTTTAAAGGTTTTTACAACAGACAGTGAGACGGGAGAGATGATGATAACGATGATGATGATAATGAAGATGACACTGATATCCTGATAAGCCTAAAACAGACAATATAGAGCATGAGCAAGAGAGATTGATAAAGAGAGTGAGGGATGATGTTGGTCTAAGCTGAAGTAGTGAGTAGGGTTTGCCTTTTCTGGTAGTTGTCAAAGGCAGAGGAGTGTGTAGGGAGTCCTGTGGGGATATAAAGCAGACAGTGGGAGAGACTGGTGCGTGATCATAGCTCACACTGACTGTACTGCACTGTACTAACCTGTGCTCTATGCTCTACTCTGTCTCTCAGTGAGAACACGAGGAGTTTCTGTGTGAGACACCATGGATGAGGACTTTGAACGCCGCAGAGAGCTCCGCAGACAGAAACGAGAGGAGATGCAGAAAGAAGCAGAAAAGTAAATCTCACACACACACACACACACACACACACACACACACACACACACACAATGTACATATGCCCTATATGTGTTCTATATATCGCTACTGTCGGAGCAAAATCTCATGTGGGAATAGACATACTTTATTGTTAATATAAGTCAGTGGAACCAGACTTCTTCTCATGAGATTTTGGGCTATTTCTTTTGGCCCCTTCATCATGAAATGTACATACAATGTAAAGGGCAATAGGTATTTTTTAAATTATTGCAAAAACTGAAGAATGACAAAAATGGAGATACAAGGTTTTGCTCCGACAGCAGTGATATGTAAGTACCTATATGTACTAATAATAAGAATCATGTATTATATCACCAGGAAATCATTAGAGCCTTCTAGACCTTCAGAGAATATAATTTGAGAGCTGAACTGAAGGCCCAATGTGCTGTTCACCACTATATATAAACCGATCAGGCATAACATTATGACCACCTCCTTGTTTCTACACTCATTGTCCATTTTATCAGCTCCACTTACTATATAGGTGCACTTTGTAGTTTTACAATTACAGACTGTAGTCCATCTGTTTCTCTGCATACTTTGTTAGCCCCCTTTTACCCTGTTCTTCAGTGGTCAGGACCCCCATGGACCCTCACAGAGCAGGTACTATTTGGGTGGTGGATCATTCTCAGCACTGCAGTAACACTGACGCGGTGGTGGTGTGTTAGTGTGTGTTGCGCTGGTACGAGTGGATCAGACACAGCAGTGCTGCTGGAGTTTTCAAACACTGTGTCCACTCACTGTCCACTCTATTAGACACTCCTACCTTGTCAGTCCACCTTGTAGATGTAAAGCCAGAGACGACAGCTCATCTGCTGCTGCACAGTTTGTGTTGGTCATGCTCTAGTCCTTCATCAGTGGTCACAGGACGCTGCCCACAGGACACTGTTGGCTGGATATTTTTGGTTGGTGGACTATTCTCAGTCCAGCAGTGACACTGAGGTGTTTAAAAACTCCAGCAGCACTGCTGTGTCTGATCCACTCGTACCAGCGTAACACACACTAACTTGCCACCACCACATCAGTGTCACTGCAGTGCTGAGAATACCACCCAAATAATACCTGCTCTGCAGTGGTCTTGGGGGTCCTGACCACTGAAGAACAGGGTGAAAGAGGGCTGAAACAGGATGAAAGCTTGCAGAAGATGTGTATATACATATACAGTTTAAGATTTTTCTAAGCATATCCTAATCCCAAACCTGGCTGTAACCTCAGTAACCAGGAAGAAATGGTTTTGCACAACAGAGTAACATACTTTACAAAGTCAGGACCCTTTCATCAGTCCTGCAGATTAGCCCTGCTTTTTTCTGGTTTGCCTGCATTGTCAGGACATTTTGTCCTAAATAAGATACAGAATAAACACACATAAACACAAAGCACACACAAACAAACTGATAGTTTACACACTGACTCTCATTTGCTCTGATATCTAGGAGTCAAACTGTTAAAATGTCAATGCCTGCAGTCCCATTATTTTAAAAGGCTTCAGTTCAGTCAGTATTTTAGTAAAGTAGGGCTCTACTGTTGTATTGTTGTAGATCTCTCTCTCTCTCTCTCTCTCTCTCTCTCTCTCTCTCTCTCTCTCGCTTTCAGGCCAAACTGGACAGGCCTGCATTTCTCCCATCCAAACAGCACTCTCTCTCTGCTTGACTCTTTTCCTTATAAAGGTTGTAGCATCTGTATATCTTGCCCTCAGTGTTTTACTGGAGCGATTGCAGTGTTTGCAGTGTGCTGCTTCTGCAGAAAAGTGTTGCAGTGTTAAACAGCAAGCAAAATAAATGACAGCTACTGTATAGAGTGATAACACACTGGAAAAGCTGATACACTGAATTCACTTAATTCAAAAGTGAACATTGTTTCTACATGAATAAAATATGTTTGGTGATGATGAATATGGGGATATTTTCATGCACATATCTGTCAACCTCAAAACACTCGGACTAAATCCTCCTGGATTAGCTTTAAAGAAGATATACATATCTAGAGGATTGCAAGTTTTTACATCAATATATAAAATGCAGACAATTTAACACATCAAAGCATCATCTAAACTGCTCTTCCTGAAAATGATAAACACCAAATACAAATAAAGGTTTGAACAGTTTTGAACGGTTTTATCAGTCAAATCTAATCATCGGTCCAATGACAATATTTTGAAATGATTATGTACCAGTACAAATACAATTATGATATCATTTTGCATCTCTAAATAGCTGACATCTATACTTTCTGTCTTTCAGTTTAATTACTTTCTGAAATAATGGTAAAGATGTTATGTAGTATATTTTATTCATGTTGAAAGTTTGTACACATTTGAATAAATTTAGTGCTTCACTTTTTTAGCACATTAGAGGACACAGTGCTAACAATTTGCATGATATTCCAAATTTTTTGGCAATAGATATTTAGACTTTATTGTACATTTTGGAAATTTGTAGAATGATGTGGAAACATGGCATCAGTGTTAGGCACAGCGTTTATGGGCTGTCGTGCATTACTGTCAGTCAGTGGCTGCGTATTTACTCCGAGCTTATTCAGACTCGTCCATGCTCATTTGTTTTTCAATGGAAATTGGCAGTTGGCAAATCAGCTTTCCATTTATCTCAGCAAGCTTTGGAAATGCTTTTCTACAGTCAATATTTACATGTTTCTCATAATCTAATAAGTCACATACACTGAACAGCCCCATGCAGTTAGGCCTTATGAAATGACTTGTTCCTGAATTATAAAAATGCACCCACTCTTTGTTTCATTGTTGCTCGTGCTGGGTTTGAGTGGAGTGTTTATAGCGTGAGATGAATTGTTCTTTGTAAACGGCAGGATGATGTGACTCTCTCACCCGTCCTGGGCTTTCTCCATCCTCCTACAAGTCCCACAATCCAGCAGGCCTTATATGGTCTGGCAAGCGGTTGTGTACAATTCAGGATGACAGATACACTAGTGCTGTGTGTGAAAGTGGGAATGCGTATCAGACACTGCTGTAGCTACCAAAGGGTGCAACTTCTAAATGGAATTCTGTGTAGGTGTTTCTTACTGGGTCCGACTGAATGTCTTAGTGTTTTACGTGGCAAATAACATAAGGGAAAACCCTGATTTACTACCCAGTGTGCCAGGGATGACAAATCTTTAGTTGAAAAGGAAAAGTGAAAATTTATTTTTTTCCCATGGTGATTACAAATAAGGTAGTAATTAGCCAAAAACTAAACCTGGAATGTTCAGATACGTGTTGAGGTTTGTGTGCACTTCTTTCTGTCTCTGCATGAGTGTATAGTTTGTGTGGGTGGGTAATGCACACTACTCCGTCCTTGGCAGAATCTCAGGTGCTGATGCTTTAATAAGGCCCATGGTGCTTCTCTCTCATTCCCTTCCTCTCCAGATATAGAGTAACACTAACTCCTACACACACATACCGTCCGGCCTTCACCAACCCTCGGGCCCTCTTACTGCCCAGAGTGCAGCACTGCTCCTACACGGTGAAAGACATTCTCACTAAAATGAGTTCAGTTACAAAATCAGACATGAGAATTTCTTATATGACACTCAGATTTAGTGGCCTTACATTCCGTGCTAAGTTTTACTCTGCTGACACGTCAGTTGCCACATATTCTGCAGCTCTTTCCTCACACACATTTTCTAAGCCGTTTATCCTTCTGGGTCGCAGGGAGGTGCTGGAGCCTATCCCAACGGTCTATTGAAATCATTCTTGTTGTAATAGATATTTATCAGAGACTGGATGCCATCTAGTCCACCATTCCGCCTGTAATGCAACTAATCGGAATGGGAGGATAATTTTGTATTGCACATGAAGGGAGATCCAGGCTGGAGAAAAGCAAATGAACCAAGCAGTATGTGGGTAGACGCTAGGACACAACTGATCTTTTGAATTAAATAAGCCAATATTAAGATTCCACAGATTTGTCAGTATTGGCAGAGATCTACTTTGAGTATTTGAGTAAAGAATACGCACAGCAAAAAAATTGTACCTTGGCAGGTGAAATGATCTTAAACCTAGTTTATATTGAGATTGTTGCAAACTTATTTTAGGATTATTTCACTTCTTTCAAAGCATTTTTTCTTGATTTTTATGTCATTTTGTAAAAGTATCTCACTATATTGGCTAAAAATTTTGCTGGTTTCAAACACGTTTCTTAAGAAATGCAAAAAGTATCTGCCAATATAGTGAGATAATCTGACTCACGTTCAAATGAAGTCTGTCGAAATCTCATTGTTTAATTGTTTAATCGAAAAACACTCTCCACTTTTATTGTGAAATGTTTCCGAGGTCATTGTGCACAAAGTCTAACATAAATCCTGCTGTGAGAAATATGTTATGAATCCATCTGAAATGTCCTTTTGAATATGCTTAGAAATGAACAGGAATGCATGAATGTAGAGAAGAAAAATATTTTTAATCAGATCTCAGAACTGCATTAAAATAAGCACAATTTGTGTGAATGCTGTCATTAGTACTAAGGAAATAGACATTATTCTACTTAGATTATATAGGAAACAAGCTTTTCAGTGATGTATGACGTTACATGGCAATACATGGTTGTGTCAAGGTGGAGCTAAAATATGATTTAAGTTGCTAACGTTTGGAAAATACACACACAAGACACAAGTGAATGCAAACAGACTGAGCACATTGAAATAAATATAATTCTGTTTGTTAAAAAATCTGAAAATGCGGTTGACAGGACCAATTTTCTGAGCATATTGGTCATTAAAGCAGTTTTTAAATACAACTTTTGAAGTCTTTATTGGAATTCTTGGCATGTTAAAATCAGTGTCTGTACAGTATCATCAGATCCTACAGTCACACTTTATTTGGATGGTCCCCTATAGATGATCTGCAGATACTCAAATTATTAACAAACTTTCTGGTAATAGTTGATTATCGACAACATAATGGTTAGGATCTGGTTTAGGAGTAGGTGTAGGTTTTGCACTGAGGTTAGGTTTAGGGTTAAGGACAGATTAAATAGAATCTTTCACACACAACTAGCTAAACACAGACTGAGCGTCTACAAAACAAATACGGTGGACCATCCAAATAAAGTGTTACCGATCCTAATTACAGATTTAACTTTTCATTAAAATGCAAAATATTCATTCTAAAGCAGTGAATGAAGTTGCATGGAACATATTTGAGTAATGTCTCTGCTGAAATATAACACAGCACACGCACAGTTGAAAAAGACACTAATGATCATTCTAATGCGGTGTGATGAAGTCCTGCTGCAGATCCGAAAAGCAGAGCCATTTGAGCTAAGCGGGAAATCAGGCCACAGAATCAGTCAAACGCTCTGTTAAAGCTGCTGCCAATTCCACCACACTTTTCTCACTAACAGCTTTTCTGAGATATGAGATATGATGGATTCTGACTGGGCAAAGCACTTCCTCCAAACAGATACGCCGGGTCGGGTGGAGGGGGCGGGTTGATGGTGGGGGGATGAGTAACACATTCTTCATTACTTTCTCATTTCTGTAACATTGCAGTCACGGAGCATTTCTTTGTTGCTCGTACGTGATGAAAACAATAAACTACATAATATACAATACAACTCTACAGTAATTCTGTATTGGACACCAGTTGTGGAGTGGTTATGTGTTTGGATATTCAAAAGAGAAACTTTATTGAGATGGATGAGCCTCAAATCTTAACCACTCTTTTCATGCTAGAATGAAACCTCAAGGCATTTGCACCACATCCATGCCTTTATAGTGGAAAAAACGAAATTTATTGGAAAGAGGAAATATTCAGTGGGAAATTATTGATGAAAAAGCAGTGATTTCCACATCCACCCAGCTCAGTGTATCCAAGCCCTTAACAACTTTTGAAGGGGCTCTTGTTTCTGGGAGAAGCAATCTCATACACGCTCACTTAAGGTCGTATTGTTTTTTAATGAGTAGGATATTGTGTAATAAGATGCATTGACATTTTTACAGTAAGTTGTGATTTTGAAATTGTCTCCTGGCTGAGTTTGAATTCTGTGGCCACACTGTGGTCAGAACCACAACAAATACAGTTCTTTCCTCCACCCTGGGGTCTACATGGTTCTTCAAGGCAGATTGAGCAGTCAAGGATGAACATCAAGGTCATAATGGGAAAAATTCTGGCATTCATCTCACCTGGCAGATGCCCATAAACAGTTTACTGGACACCTGAAATAAGACATCGTCCTCCTCATAGTTCCTTAAATCAATCGATTCAAGTGGCCAACCCCAGCTCCCTTAAGATTATGAAGAAGGCCTGTGCTACATTTTTCCCACAGTTCTCTTGGTCCAGCTTTCTCTGAGACACAGCTGCTTCACTCCACACCACCAGGTCAAGGAAACTCCACAGACGCTGGAATGTTTTGACTGCTGTTTTTCTTCCAGGGCTAAATAGCCAGCCATGATGTTCTAGACTTTGACAGGAGAGTCAGGCTGTTCACTAAATCGCTTCCTTTCTCCACCCATTTGGTCTCTGTTACTTTGGGTGTTTGACAGATACAGTGCATGGATGTACAGTATGAGTATCTTGCAAATTCCTTCCTTGAAGACATTTCCTCCAAGAAAATTGCGTGCCTCTCTCTTCAGATGACCGATCCGGTTTGGAAATCCCAAAAAGGATGGGATTGTGTAGGATTTCCGTTCTTTTTTTTACCAGAACGAATAAGTGGACTTGTTGTCCCTGTTTTGAATCTTTCCACCATCCGCAACATCTGTAAATCATCGGCAGGGGGATGTCGAGAGGGGGAGAGGGAAATCGTACCCATTCTCTATCAATGGGCCATTTCAAATGCACTTTCTCTGCCTGATAAACACTGGCATGCCGTGGCAAACTGAAGCCAGGCCAGACCCACACCCGCAGTTTAACTGGGAATGAATGGTTCGGTCCACTACACTTATTGGGAGTGTCTAAAAAAGAAAGAGAAACAGCTGTGAGAATCACACTGTTTCAGCATGATTTGGCTCCTTGTTTGGCTGAAAAAATAAGCTAATTTACCACTGCACGATGATGCTAATGGCGTTTCTCCTCTGACTAACTATCCAAACTGCTCTCTGTCTGTTTCCATTTAGTCAGATTTACCTGCTAGAGAAAAAAAGGACAGGGTTGGGATGTAATGGAAGTCAAATATTCAGAATCTGTATTCAGTCCACATTACATTTTGAAAAGGCAGTGTTCCAAAATTTTTTGTAATACTTGCCCACTAAATTAAAAAGTATCAACCATGCTCAACACACTCTAAAGAGGAACATAAACAGCTCATTGCAGCTAAAGCCTGAGTAGACTGATAAATCAGTGTGATGGCCTAGTCATTTATCTCAGTGTTACTATTGGCTCTTTTGAGGGATTTTCAAACCGAAGAGTCTTATATAGCCATAGCGGTTGCTTATTCAGTTTCAGTGCAAATCAATCCATAGACTTACCTTTCTGATCCATAAGACAGGTATCCAACATTATGTGCAACACATATCCATTGCATGTATTGCGATATACAGCTCTCCTAATGAGAATTATAGCCTTGATATAAGTAATGTCTTAGGATTAATGACATACTGGTCAAACATGAGTGCATAAGTATAAAACACAAGGAGCTCATGCTATGTCTGTCTGTCTAAGCTGCTGACATGTTTTATGTTCATGTTGTTTACGTTTCACCTCCTCCTTATATGAGTTATGACATTGACATACACACACATAATGGGTGCTGTTTTTTCAGACCTGTTTTTGGTCTGTCATTAAATAGTTATGACCTCCTTGGAGTGATGTAAAGTTTGTGATGCTTACAATCCAGCCAAGTTCTTCCTCGGCCCATCCCAATTATCTAATACACTAGTTCATATAGAAAACCTGGAAAGCCACTCATGGGTACATGTGCTTCGCTCATTGTTCAGGATGAGTTACCCAACTTTTGATGATGATGATGAAGAGGCTGCCCGAGAGCGAAGGAGGCGAGCCCGGCAAGAAAGGCTACGCAACATGGAGAATGAGGAGATTAGCAGCACTGCCACAGAACTCAACAGCAATTGCAGGTAAAGTCTCACAAAACTCAACAGCACCAACAGGTACAATCTTAATTATTAAATTCAGAAGCCAAAAATGCTAACAAGCAAAGGCTAAGAGAAACCAGTGGTGGTAACAAGCAAAGCAGAAATACAGAAATCAACAGTGCTAATAAAGTCTCACAGAAATCAACAGTGCTAATAAAGTCTCACAGAAATCAACAACGCTAATAAAGTCTCACAGAGATCAACAGCGCTAATAAAGTCTCACAGAGATCAACAGCGCTAATAAAGTCTCACAGAGATCAACAGCGCTAATAAAGTCTCACAGAGATCAACAACGCTTATAAAGTCTCACAGAGATCAACAGCGCTAATAAAGTCTCACAGAAATCAACAGCGCTAATAAAGTCTCACAGAAATCAATAGCGCTAATAAAGTCTCACAGAAATCAACAGTGCTAATAAAGTCTCACAGAGATCAACAGGGGTAACAGGCAAAGTCTCACAGAGATCAACAGTGCTAATAAACCAATTTGGAAAAAATATATTCCAAATATATTTATCATGTGGCAATGTATGAAAATGGCCAAAAATGTATTTGTTACATTTGTTTTTAAATTTATTTATTTGCATTTGTTATTATACTTTTTCAATTGTCTGTAGTTTTTACAAATATACAGATATAACTAAATAAACATGAACTGTTTAGCAGTTCATGCAGTAACCTGTACAGTCTTGTAGACTTCATTAGCTCGTAATGTACATTCTCAACTAACTCAGCAGGTACAGCTGACAGGTTGAGTTGCTCACCAAATTCAACAGGGCTAACATTAGGTTTGCCCTCACAGGAGTCAACAGCATTAATAGGCATGGTATCATCAAGTTCAACAGTCCTACAGTCTCTCAAACCTCAGTTTCAGTAACTGGAAGAGTGAACAGTGTTAACAGGTACAGTGTAACAGAAATCAACAGTGTTAACAAGTACAGTCTGACAGATATCAACAGTGCTAACACATAATACCCCACAGAAATCCAGAGTGCTAACAACTACAAAACAGAAATAAACAGTGCTAACAAGTGCAGTCTCACAGAAATCAACCGTGCTACCTAAACTCTCACAGAAAAAAATAGTGCTAACATGTAATACCCCACAGAAATCAACAGTGTTAACAAGTACAGTCTGACAGATATCAACAGTGTTAACACATAATACCCCCCTGATAGCAAGAGGATAGTGGACCACTGTTGGCCCACTGATGGCAAAGCTGGCGGTCCACTGGTGTTTTGCTCAGCGTTTTCTGGGTAGCCCACCGGTGGTAAAGTGGAGTATTTGACAAAATTCCGCTTATTACTGCTTATTGTCAGCTCACGGTCTATTTTTTTTATTTTTCCTTCCTATCTTTAGTTATACTTTGTAAATTAGTTTAGTTAAAAATTTTAATCTAGCATAGTTTCAGCAACAACATTTTCTATAAAATCATTTTATATAAGGACATTTTATATTATTTTTTTCTCTCAGTTGTTTGTAATATTTATCTTATTTTCCAAATTAAAAGTCTGTGCAATTAACCTCTGTTTGAGAAGATTAAACTAGGTAGAGCTTGTATGCAGGACAGTAATCTGGGTGGCCCGAGGGTGGACCTGCAGTGGTAAACAGTCAGCAGGGTGCCGACCTTATCAAGCCGATATACGCTCGCTATCTGGGCCCACAGAAATGCTAACAGCTACAAAACAGAAATAAACTGTGCTAACAAGTGCAGTCTCATAGACCCCAACAGCAGTACCAAGCACTGGCTCATTGAAGACAAGAGCACTAACAGGTAATGCTGCACAGAGCTCAACTGTACCAACTACCACATCTCATAAAACTCAATAGCGCTAACGTGTCTGATACTAACAAATCATCAACTTCATTCCCTTCATTTATTCCAGCAAAACCACACTCAACAAACAGGTTTTAGACTGTTTCCAGTAAGCATGTTTGTTTGGAACAAATATAAACAGGTTCTCATATGATTGTAGATTTATTACCGTGTTGACAAGACCTGCTTCATCTGACTATGTTTGATTATATTTTATTTGGCAGAGTTATGCCTATAATGATTACATATATCTTCTTCAGTGAGAAAGACGCAGGTTTTACAACACTGATTACAACCCCAGCGTCTAATGATGATGACCAGGCTCTCCTGGAACGGCTCGCCAAACGCGAGGAACGCAGGCAGAGGAGGATGAGAGAGGCCATGGAGAGACAGAAGGAGCTTGACCCCACTGCTGGAGATGCCAATATTACTACGACCAGCGAAGACAGACCAAGCCGCAGGAGCCGTCTGAGGGATGAAGAAGAGGAGTCCACTAACAACGAAGTCAACTCCTTTACGGAGAAGGAGGAAAAGAAAGAGGAGGAGAAAGCAGAGGAGACCAAGGTGGAGGTGCAGGAGGCAGTTGTAGAAAAGGAGGAATCCATGTCGCCACCAGCTTCAGAGGAACCGAAAGACACACAAGCAGAGCAGGAAGAGGAGCAGAAAGAGGAGAAGAAAGAGGAGCAGAAAGAGGAGCAGAAAGAGGAGGACCTGAAAGAGAAGCTCCAGAGATCAGACATTAGAGAACAGGTAATTTTCCACAGAATTAAAACTGTTCTACAAACACTTTAAAGAGTTGATAGTATGAATTAATGTGACTTGGATTTTTTAAATGTATTTCAAACATAACGTTCATGTAGATTTATCTCTTACAGGAATCCACAGAAGAGGAAAACAAAGAAACAGTCTCAAAGATTGAGGTACGGCAGTATTAATATTCATTTTTGGGTTTATGAATGGAAAGTTGTAAGTGTGGAGTTTGAAGTGGTTGCATAAACGATTACACATTATATTTTATAGGAAGAGAGTGAAGATCAAGCTGTCAGTATAAACAAAGTGGCTGAGGAGAAAGCAGATACAGGTCTAGAGAGTGCAGATTTAGAAAAGAAAGAGGTTATAAATGAAGATTTGTTACCTAAGGAGCCTGTAAAAGAGGAAGAAAAAGTAGAGGCAGTCAAGGAGGAACCTGTTATAACCAAGACTAAGAAGGAAGAGAAGCCCGTGGAGAAAGAGGTGGAGGTGCCAGCAAAGAAACCTGAAGAAACACCCGCTGCTCCCAAGACACCAGTTCAAGCTGAACCTCCACTGGAGAAGAAGGAGGTGGAGAAACCGAAGAAAGAGGAAGAGAAACTGCATATACCAGAGAAGAAAATAGAAGTAAAAACAGACAGGTCAAAAAGAGAAGTGGAGGTAAAGGTTGAACTTCCAAAGAAAGATGTTGTGGGAAAACCTCCGGCGAAAGCTGAAGTTGCAGAGAAACCAGCGGCACCGAAGCAAATCGAAGAGAAGCCACAAGTTTCAAAGAAGGAGACTGAGGAGAAACCAAAATGGAAGAAGGAGGCTGAAGAAAAGGCCAAAGCGAAAATAGAGGAAAAAGCTAAGCCCAAGGAGGTATTCACCTTCCAGTTTGGGTTCGGGTTCACAAATGCAATCACTTTGTCTTTCCTGCACTTATTAATGGTTTTCAAAACACTTTGTGGTCATGAAGCATTTATTGTCTTTATTATGTGAAATTAAAGAGGAATTTCACTGATTTTTTCAGAGTTGTATGAAGTGAAATGGTGCATTGTAGAGAAACTGACTTCTTTACAGTGATGATCATAGGAATCAGGAGTCCCAACGTCTACAACACAAATATAGCCAACTTATTTACTATCCAAAATGACAGTGAACCTTTTGAGTTTTTATATGTGATGTTAATAAAGGTTCTATAGCAATAAAAACATTTTCTTTGGAACTTTTTTGTATTACAACACTCTGCATTTAGCTCTAAAAGTGTTTAGACCTAAATCTTATTTCAAAGTTATCATAAACCAATGTCTGAAGCATCAGGCAGCATATTTTGTGTTATAATAATTTTCTGTCAAGTAGCTTTTAGAGGCCCTAACTCTTCAGATGTCTGATTCTTATGACAACATTGTGAACAGTTCTGTTTCTCTAGAATGGAGCATTTAATATCAAAACACCTTTGAATGACTTTGTTTACATTTTATGCGTTTAATTATGCAGAAGATCGAAAAATAAGTGAAATTCCTCTTTAAACAAAGGCATCACAGACTTACAGTCACCACGATCGCTTGATGTTTGCCATGTTCACACTCTGTTGCCTTTAAGAATGGCTTGGTGCTTTGATTCTGTGGCACTGCTGTCTTTGCTGTGGCTTTGCTTGTTGACACGTGCCACAGAGTCTTGGTTGTCAAAAGGAAATACATAGTGTGTTGGAATTATGCAGTGCAGTCAAGCAGTGCTGGTTATTTAAAGCATGCTTTTTCCATAGAGGCTCATTCTTTTATGTGTTTGAATTCTAAATATTTTAAAGCCCCTGACAGGAATTACTGTAACTTTGCAGGCTAAGCAGCAACATTTAAACACTAGATGACTAGCCATAGGACTTTTAGGCCATAGCTTTGTTTTGGTAATTCCTGCCTGGAGATTTAAATAATTACACAGGTTTTCTTTTATCACAGTCTAATCTGTGGTCTATTGTTATGTCGTAGGTCGTGGAAGAAAAGCCCAAACCATCCTTTTTACGTGATAGGGTAAGCTCTCTGGTTTGAAACATAATGTCAATTTCACCCTATGAAGAGACCCTTAATAAATTATCATAAGAATTGCCGTTTTCAGTTCTGTTTGTGTATTCTTAATATTCTTAAGCAGTCATTTAAATGTTCCCAAATAATCCATGTGCAGTTTTGTCAACTGTCTCTCCACTTTTATCTCCATGTGAGCAGAAAGAACCAGCAAAGCAACAGAATGGAGATGACACCTCTGCTAAATTCAAGAAACCTGAGAAGCCATTCGGGTATGAGTGATGCATCTGTTATACAGTAAACAACCAAGGCTTTCTCAATTTAGCTGCTTTTGAGAAGCTTGTGAAGTTGTCCGCATCAGTAACTGTAACATGAATAACTGACTCAACATCTGCTGGCACTCAAGTGCTATTTAGACTAATTGTCCACTTTATTAGAAACACTTAGCTTGTAGTTCCACCTTGCTGGTGTACAGTAGCCCATCTGTTGATGCAGAGTTTGTGTTAGTAATCCTTTTGTCCTTCATCAAGTGCCAGTTTCTGACCACAGAGAGGCTTGGAGCTGGATATTTTTGGGCCACTCTCAACTTAGCAGTGAAACTAATGTGTGTAAAAGCCCCAGCAACACCACTGTAGTCTACCAATTTATCTTGGTAATTCATTGAGTAATCTGTGATTTTTAAGGCTGATCTGTGAAAATGGGCTCAGTGCTGATAGGCAAATGGGCTCAATACAAATAGGCAACCAGACTCTTTTTCTTACTGTAAGAGGAAACGGTAGTAGAATTAATATTCATTATCAGACTGTTTGCAGATATCAGCAAATAAATTTGAATGCTTTTAAAGTCAGTTTTGATGCCACTTTAAGAAATTTGGAGAAATCAATGCCAGTCAGTGGAGAAATCTGTTAACCTGTCATCTGTCCTAAACCTAATTAAACAGAACATTTTACTTCATATACTTTATGTATTACTATATATATTACTAGGACAAAATGTAAGCATCTTGAGATCTTGCTTGTGGGGGTTTCTTTTGTTTCAGTGCTGCTCACAGAAGTGAGCTGGGAGTTTTCTCTAGCAGAGAAACTTCAGTCTGCTGAACTTTATAATATATATATATGTATATATATATATATATATATATATATATATATACATCTCATAATATATAATGTTAGATAATATATTGCATAATATGATATATTGTAATAGTAGAAATTATATATTGCAGATACCGTGTATCATTCAAATTGCGAAGTAATCTAAGCCGAATCACGTTCAAAATAAATTTTTGTTGATTTTTTTTATCAAGTAATTAATCAATCATGACAGCTCCAGTTGTAAATGTGTATCTATGCATGTGCGTGTGTAGTCGTGTTGGGCTGTGCTCTCCTGAGGAAGAAAAGCAGGACCCCAAGGCGAAGCAGGAAGCCGAGCGCAAGCTGGTGGAGCTGAAGCGCCGGAGGAACGAGACAGAGAGTGAGGAGTTTGAGAAGATGAAGCAGAAACAGCAGACTGCTGAGGCTGAACTCGAGGAACTGAAAAAGAAGAGAGAGGAGAGGAAGAAGATCCTGGAGGAGGAGGAGAAGCAGAAAAAACAGGAACTGGCAGAGAAGAAGGCCAAAGAGGAGGTATATACACTCCAGAGCCAGGCTGAGGACCTGAACCAAACTTAACTGAACAATCTTGATGGTATAAAAAATACTGGCATAAAAAATGCTGGTATGTTGGGCTGAAAGATTAAATGTGAAAGAATGTGATTAGAAAGAATGCAATTTTTAAAATTGCAAGAGCTGTAATTTTATTACATGCTGCATTCAAATAAATTTTAAGTGGAAAAATTTAGAGCTTCAGAGCTTGTGAACTGGCAGTCTGCCACACTATGTTCAGCATTCAAACCTCAAGCCCAAGAAATGGCAACAGTGGTCAGAAAAATTGCAATTGCAAATGGATTTTCCCCCAAATCTTTCAACCATAGTCAGATGGTAACAAAGTCATCAAAATTCAAAATACCTCATTCACCTGTGTACTGAACACTACAGCTTTCTGAGTTTTCTGCCACTTTCTTTTTGCAGCAAGAGAGGCAGAGGATGAAAGAGGAGATTGAACGCAGGCGAGCCGAAGCAGCTGAGAAGAAACGGCAGAAAGAGGAATCCACCGAAGAGAGCAAGATGCCATTCAAATGTGTCTCTCCTAAAGGAGCCTCTGCAAAGGTCAGTTGCTTTCTGACCTGAAACAGCAGTTAAAGTTTGAGTTTACTGTGATATGCTAACATATGTTCAGATTCCATTCTGGGCAGAGGGGAAAGATTTCTTACAGCATTTCTCATTTACAACACATGGGCAAATAGTTTCATCAGTACTATTGGTTAGAGTGTAATAATACAACTTATCATGTTGTATTTTAACACATTGCTGTTGTCGGAAGAAAACCTCGTATCTTCAATTTTTGACGTTTTTCAGTTTTCGACATAATTTGAAAATGCCTGTTGCCCTTTACATTGTATGGAAATTTCATGATGAATAGACTGAAAGAATGACCCAGAATGACTTCGGGGAAAAAAGTCTGGTTCCATTGACTTACATTAAAAGTAAAGTAGGTTTTTTCCTTCTCCTGTAAAGTTATCATTTTGGAGATACAAGGTTTTCTTCCGACAACAGTGATATGTTATTGTATTGTTGCATCATAGCTAGCATGTTAGATGTGGGCAGTATGAAGCACAGCTTTTGTTTAGTATTTCTTACACTGCCAAGAAACAAGTTGGAAAAGTTAAGGCCGAACTCCACTGTGCCATTCTAAAGCCTCAGATATTGTCTATAATGAATTGTAAATGGAAATATGTACAGCACCTTTTCAGGTGCTCCTTATTTTTATAGTTTTGAAAATTTTATTCAGTTGAAACACTGCTGTATCGTATTGAAACAAACAATGAATGCTGTGACTATTCCCACAGCTAATTATTAGTGAATGAAAAATGAAAGAATTTCCTTCAATAAATTGCAAAGATCCTAGATTTATGCAAGCTAAAAAGTGAGGCAGGCTGGTGAATAGTATAGTTTAAATTAATTAATTTATTAAGTTAATTTAATGGATTGTGATAGACCTGCATGTTCTGTGTGAAAAATTCTGCACATGTACATGTATTTCTCAATGTTTTGTACAGATTGGCGCAAAAGCTGAATTTTTGAGCAAATCGGCCCAAAAAACGTAAGTCCTAATATGATATGTCTTTATTGTTTGCCTTAGCTCAGTAGACTCTGTCGTCTCTAAAGACTGTTCCACTGTTTTTTAGGGCAGTTAAGGCACCACACACCCCAATTGTGTGCAAGATAGGTAACAGGCTGGAGCAATACACATCTGCAGTTCAGGTAAGCACCATCAGTTCAGGCTCTCTTGACTGTAAAGCATGTCTAAAACCAGGGTTGGGATGTAACAGAATACAATACAAATAAATCTTCAAAATAAACACCATCAGTGCTTGTTGATTAACTATTGTTAAATGAGCACATGGAATTTAACAAACATGCTTATTAGGCAAACTCTAAAGAGGACTTCAATTAAGGGCTTCTTCACAAACACTGAAGTTCCTGCTAAAGCCTGAGTGGACTGATAAACCAATGAGTCAGTCATTAATCTCAATGTGAATAAGCTCCTTTTAGGGATGAGCAAACTAATAATCTCCTCAGTAGTGGACATGTTTGTGAGTGATAAGTTTAGCATTGGTGCTGTAATGGACCTCTGCTCGGGGGATTGTGGGAGCAGCAGTGGACTGAAGCAGGCGGTGAGAGAAAAAAGTTAAGAATTTCAGAACTTAATTTAAATGATAAGCGCATTTTCCATGAAACATATTAACAAAAGAATTACATGAATAAAACCAACCAGTAACAGTGAGGAACACTGTGGATTAAGTAAAAATTACAGTAGATTTTTTCTATCAATATGTATTCTAAAGGTATTCTAAATGTATTCTGAATGCATTACTTTTTTATTTATTGTAATGAAATACATTACATGTATATTTAGGACAGTGTATTCAGCATTCAGCCATCACTACTGTTTCAAAGTATTTTGCCCAACCTGGTCTAAATTATGCTATAAAAAACCAAAATGATTTAAATACAAAAGACAAAAAAATCTGTACTCTGTAATTAAATGATTTCTTTATCTTCCAGACTAAGGATGTGAAGTCCCCCAAGTCTCCTGTTAAGGACCTGCCTGTGGTGGAGGGGGTGCGCAACATTAAGAGCATGTGGGAGAAGGGCAATGTGCAGAATTCTCCTGCTCCAGGTCCTGTTGCTTCCCCTGCCGTCACCAAGGTACAGCAGATTGTCTCATCAGAGGAACTGAGCTTGATTGCTTTACACTACCATTCAACTATTTGGAATGATTTGCCATATTTGTTACTGTTGTTACAGTACATGCATTTGCATAAATTAAGGGTGTCTGCATTGCACAGTGCTTTATGTTCCACTTTTTTGGGAACAAGAAGAAGTTAATGATAAATAACACTTTGTAGTTATCTATCTATAGTGATTACTGGCCAAGTTGTCTTAAGATTCAGTCACCACTAAACTGAATAGTCTGCTGTGGATCTGTAAATAATAACAGTGCATCCTGTCTACACAGGAAACAGCTGGGCTGAGCATTGGCGTGGCAGGACGCATCAACAGCTGGAAGACCAAAACTCCAGAGACAAAGACCCCCGAAACAAAGCCCGCTGAGACTAAGCCTGCTGAGACTAAACCCCCAGAGACAAAGACCCCAGCGCCAGGGAAACTTGCAGGAGGCAAACCTGTGAGTCCTCGACTCCATAGATCTATTAGGCCAAGCTCATTATTAGACTTATACAGTATAACATCCATCCCTACTGGGGTCAACTAATACTTATTATCAAAACATGCTAAACTTATTTACCTCTACATCCTATAGAGTAGTGAGATACATACATTTCCAGGTAAAAAAATGAGTAGCACTTTCTCTGTTGCTCAGAGAATTATAGAGAAAGTTCACAACAAGGAAAGACATCATCTTTCCACTTGTTCCACGGCTAATTCTCATAAATGGAGAGGCCTGTAATTAGGAAGAAAATCTCTTCAGCTAGTGAAAATGATTATATATCACCACCTGGTGGACATTTATCCTGACAGATTGATCAGCAATAATGGAGAACTGATTTCTAACACCTGAAATATTACACTCATGTGTTCTCATTAGACAATATGGGAACAGTGTGGTCCCAGACTGGCCACAAAAGACTCAATGAGGATAGATGAATATATATATGGAAGTCAGCATAAGGTCAGGCACTTGGAGAGTTTATGCGCTCCATGGTCATGTGGCTGGGATCCAACATTTCTCCCAGACTTCTCCTCTCCTCTCCTCTCCCAGACTATATTTCACACTTGGCCCATATTTATTTTAAGCTACTCTTAACAGTTTAAAGATCATTCGTAATGTAGTGTGTACATACATTGAGAAGTGAGTGGGGTTCTTTTACAGTTGAGTAACTGTAGCTTGTACCAAGAAAGCATTGATCATAGTGACACTTGGGCTAGATATTTTATGTGACCGCAGTTGGACAGTCTCTGTGGACATTCAGCTTAACTGATACATGAGGACTAAGTTCCTTCCATGAAACATATGCTGAAATATAATACTGATTTTCTCTAAGGAGGAATTTCTTTTGAGTATATTTTTTGAGAGAAGAACTAGAGAAGGCTGTGAGGCTCACTGTGTCCTTAGATTGCCTTTATATTCTCATGTGGGGATACACCAGAAAAAAATAGCTTTATAAATCATAGGTTTTCATTTATCTGAATTTTCTATAAAAATAAAAGGTCATCTGGAACTCGCTCAGAACTAGTTCAGGCTAATCTGATATTTGAACAATATACCTCAGAAGTGAAATGGTGTTCACCTTTTGAACCTTGGCAGTCTGAATGATGCAGGATGGCCCTCTAGTGGTTAATGGGTGTACTGCACCTTTACCTCTGAAAATGTGTTTTTAATGTACTTTTTACTGAGGAGGCGTTTCAAAGTAACTTGTATATGTTTTTCCATATCTTTATATATTACTGTTCAAAAGTAAGAGACCACCTTACAAGTTTGTCGCTTTCCAGAGTAAAAATTAAGCAGGACACACATATTTAACAGAAAAATACAAAAAAGCCCCTAACACTAAGTATAATATCAAATTTACCCATATTTAATTTGTCCACTTTTTATGTTTGTGTGCCAATTACCACTTTAACTCTTTTAATGCTTCCAGTCTTAAAACCAACCAGTTACAGTTGTGTCCTCCCAACAGAACCTGTTCCCAAAGTCACTGACATCATGTTCCCCTTCAAAGAGGCGTTAACATTCACAAGCAACTACCCGAACACAGTGTAGCTGCTTTCAAATTTCTTTCTCATGTGCATCTAAAATCTCTAAAGGAGATATTTCTGAGGAGATGAGATAGTAGATAATTCACTTGCATAAGGAAAGAGAAAGTCAATGGAAAACAGGAGAATTTTTTTTTCTTTACTTCCAAACATGTTTGGGGCCAACATGTCTGCAATTGTTTTTTCTTAAAGAAAAGAGTTTTTCAAACACATTTCTTTATTTTCAGTGGAAAAGCAAATGGGAGTCCTGACAACCATAAAAGACTTTGTAGACCACAAAAGTGTCGCAATCAAATAAACAATGCTTAAAGCTTTCATCTTTGAGAGAGAGGAGAAAATCAAGCTCTACTCTTCCTTCAGATCTGAAAAAATCCACAGATGTTTCTGTCCTTTCCTCCACTGTGAGAAGACAACACTATGAGTCAGAAAGGATGCATAGCTGTTGAGAAGCCCTTACTGAGAAAAGAAAATTTATAAAAAAAGAGGAAAATTTGCACAAAAACATCTCAGATGTGGAGTAAAGTTTTATGGACTAATGAGTCTTTGTGAGTTTAGACCATACCTTCAACATGTTGGTGGTAGTATGAGAGAAGACTGATTGAGGGAGGTGGGGGAACTCTGAGAACTTGGGCTGGAGCTCTGGGCAGCTTCTGTCAGTAGCTAGAAGGCCAGACCCCCCTCAAAGCTGTAGCAAGACTGATGTAGGACTGAGGAACAGGGAGGAGATGGGGTGGCAGAGGGGACTGTGAACACTTCGTCACGGGGGACGGAAGGTGAGGATGGGCATTAGATTGGAAGAAGTCCCTCCCCCCCTAACTTCAGTTATAACTTAAATATATTACATTTGTAATTGAGATTACTTGGAATGTGAGAAGCAGAAAATGCAACCAACTTGGTGAGGAAAAATCCCACTGCAGATAAAAACTGAAAGCAAGGCTTTTGAAAAGAAAGGAGGCTATAAAAAGTCAGTGTGTTCACACTAAATACTGATGTTATATTTAGTTGTTGAAGCTTCTGTGTAATTTTCTCTTACATGTGTTTTCTGTTTTTTTCCTAATACTAAAAAATGAATAACCTAATTAAATAAATAAAAGGTGATCCTTGACTTTTGCACAGTACTGTACATGCTTTTCCTTTTATCTTTTTTTATCTGTGTCTATAAACCCTGTTTTCTTCATCTTGATCTCAAATCTTCTGTTTCTGGTTATCTGGTAGTAGAATGACTCTTCCTCCAGGCAGCTCTCCTCGGCTCTCCTCTACTCTGGTCTTTTGCTTTCTCTGTCCGCTGTTCCTCTCACCTCCCTTGGTTGATGAGGTAAAACTGCTGTCAGCTAAAAAAATAACTGAACAGTCAGAGGTTCTCATTAGCGGGTATGTGATGACTGTACTGTGTGATTTTGGTAGGAACCGAAGCCGACTGATGTTTCAAAAGCACGTGGCATGTGGGAAACCAAGGGCTCTTCCTCCCCTGCAAAGGTAAACAGACTGTAGCTCTTACTTATGCAAACACAAGTAATCATTTTTGGTTCATTCCTTTATTTATTTATTTTTCTTTTTATTTATTTTTTACTTTCTTTAATGTCAATTCCATTTGATGCACTTAGCAAAAGCACTGACACAAAGCCCAGTATCTGGATGAAAGGTAAACACAGTGAGTACTGCAGGAGTGCTGATAAGACTGTGCTATTGCACTCTATTATAGAGTTTATTTATTGTTTCACTATTGTGCATTAGAATGAGAGTATGCAAAAACACTGTATGGCTATGTGAAGTGACATCAATGCAAAGTATATGGGAGTGCAGGGCACAACCAAAACACCACACTCCACTAATACATTTCTAAATAGAACAAATATTTTTAAAATACGTGTAATATTTTACCCCACGGCACGGTGGCGCAGTGGGTAGCGCTGTCGCCTCACAGCAAGAATGGCCTGGGTTCGATTCCCGGCTGGGTGACCAGGGTCGTTTCTGTGTGGAGTTTGCATGTTCTCCCCGTGTCTGCGTGGGTTTCCTCCGGGTACTCCGGTTTCCTCCCACAGTCCAAAAACATGCAGTCAGGTCAATTGGACGTGCTAAATTGCCCCTAGGTGTGAGTGTGTGTGGATGTATATGTCTGTTTGTCTGCCCTGCGATGGACTGGCGACCTGTCCAGGGTGTATCCTGCCTTCCGCCCGATGACAGCTGGGATAGGCTCCAGCACCCCACCGCGACCCAGAAGGATAAGCGGTTTAGATGATGGATGGATGGATGGATTTTACCCCACATTAGGCTGTGGCCTGCACTCCCCATTGTAGTGGCTTACAGCTGTGCATATCAACACTGCATATAATAAAGTCAAACAGGAGTGATGCAACAGAAACTTTCAGAATAAAATGAAATAGCATTTAAACAGTTCAAAGCTACACTATGTAAGATTTTTTGTTAAAGTTGAAAGAAATAGCATTACAGGGTCAGTAAAATATGATAAATTATATAAAGCCTGAAATATTAATTTAAAAGTCAGAGGCATCTGGGTGGATTTCATCCAATTTCACCATGTCATACAGCTGTATGCCCTAACATCACACACAGGCTCAAGAAGAAGGTGTTTAGGTCTCAAATGCAAAGTCAACATTATACTGATGAAGATATGATGACAATAATAGATAATTCACTTACATCCTCAGAAGACACCTCCTTCACCAAGTTCTCTTTGAATGCTCTGTCAACACACTCGTAATCGTAAGAAGGAGTCTGAAGCACAACCAGCGTTACAAAATGTTCTTCTGCACATTGGGTGCAGTTACACATTTCCACCAGAGGGGTCTCCAAATCCCCAAACAAAACTTACATAGTGTAGCTTTAAGCAACAAAACAGGCCAAAAATATCATTATCTATATTATAATGATAAAAATATTACAATAATATGTAATGTATCATTTGGTCAGTTTGCTGCCATAGTCTAAAAAGCTGTGCTATACTGAAACTCTTTTGGCTTGCTGCATTGGTTTGCTGCTTCCTTTGTCATTGCATTTTGTCCATTACAAATAAACATGAATACATGCAACCACACACTTACACACACCTTTCACACTATGTCAGTATGTAATGTGTGGTTTGAGCACTGTGTTAATGCCTGGTATTGTTGTGCATTGGTAAAGATACAGTGTTCATCAGACTGTGCTGTTAGAAACTTGTGTACTGAATGATGCAACCCAGAAGTGCACCTCCAGGTACATGATGAGGCTGAACATTAAGGGGCAGGTTTACTAATGGTTTCACCATAAACCCTATGTTGATGTTAAAAAGTGATTGTCACAATTTACTAAATATGCGTGAAGGCCCTTTTGGATCAAAGGGGCGGGCGTTGCTTTTTGTGCTTTTGCCTTTTTGCATATGCATTTATAGGAGGAGCCCTGGTAGGGGATATATGTGTTATAATACAGCACCTACTTCCCTTTATTTAGATTAATAATAAATACTGACCGTGCCTTATATAAGGTCCGTATAAAGTCTTTTGTTTGGGGCAAACATGTCTGCCATTGTTTAATTTGTCAAATTTCTGCTATATTGTTTAAAAGTCTAATTACTTATGTCAAAATAATCATGTCCTTTCTCAACAAGTAATAACAATTTTTTTCATTCTCGGTCTAGTGAATCACAATTTGAACCAGAAACAAAGAAGGAACATGGTTATGTTGCAATGGTCATATGTTAATTCCAAAGTTGCACCTGTGTTCATTTGCATGGAAGTTCTCAGTAGATGAGCCGCTAAGTTGGCCCCCAGTGGCACAAAACGTGGGTAAACTGTCAGTAATTAGTGCCCCTTTTAGTAAACCTGCCTCTAATATGTTACACCTGACTTACTGTACATTAAAATACTCTTTTGTATTGTATTTGTTTGTTTAAGGTGTTTGCAGTCAAGAGTAAATCAGTCACAAATGGTAAGTTCCCCCTATATTTTTTTAGATAAGTGACAAAATAAATATCAGAATATAATATATTTATATTTTTATTACTGTCGATAAAACATTTTGAATCAGGTATGTTGAGAGCAGAGAAAACACTGAAATGTACACAGCAGCGTTCACACAGAACTAAGACCGAGAACAGTTGCAGATCAGTTTGTGTTAGATGTGAGCGTTGGGTTGCTAATGACCCAAGGTACCCTATAGAGAGTATGTGTGTATTTTCAGTAAGCGTGAGACTTAAAAGGTTCCACATTAAGTCCCATCTATGAGACTTCTTCTTCACAAATTCAGACGTTCTCACACTAAATAAGTAATGCACTGAAGTTACTTGGGTCACACTTTATTTTGATGGTCCCCTATAAATGATCTACAGATATTTAAATTATTAATAAACTTTCTGGTGATAGGTGATAATCAACAACGTTAAGGTTGGGCTTAGGTTTAGGAGTAGGGGTAGGTTTTGCCTTGATGTTAAGGTTAGAGTTAGGTTTAGGGTTAGGGAAAGATTTAATATAATCTTTCACTAGCAAATTCAAGTTCAGTTACATTTAATAGATATTTATTTGAATGTAACTTCAAGATATACTGAGCATCTACAAAGCATCTACAGTGGACCATCCAAATAAAGTGTTACCTTTACTTGATTCAGATGTGCACATCCCAGAATATATTACATCAACACAATTACTGCCAAAAGTAAACGTAAGTTGCTAATATATATTTTATTCATGTGTAAATTATTTGAAGGAGATTATTTGCCATGCCACACCGATCAGGGATAACATTTTGACCACCTCCTTGTTTCTATGCTCATTGTCCATTTTATCAGCTCCACTTACTATATAGGTGCACTTTGTAGTTCTACAATTACAAACTGTAGTCCATCTGTTTCTCTGCATACTTTGTTAGCCCCCTTTTACCCTGTTCTTCAGTGATCAGGACCCCCATGGACCCTCACAGAGCAGGTACTATTTGGGTGGTGGATCATTCTCAGCAGTGCAGTAACATTGACATAGTGGTGGTGTGTTAGTGTGTGTTGTGCTGGTACGAGTGGATCAGACACAGCAGTGCTGCTGGAGTTTTCAAACACTCTGTCCACTCACTGTCCACTCTATTAGACACTCCTACCTCGTTGCTCCGCCTTGTAGATGTGAAGTCAGAGACGATAGCTCATCTGCTGCTGCACAGTTTGTGTTGGTCATGCTCTAGTCCTTCATCAGTGGTCACAGGACGCTGCCGACAGGACGCTGTTGGCTGGATATTTTTGGTTGGTGGACTATTCTCAGTCCAGCAGTGACACTGAGGTGTTTGAAAACTCCAGCAGCACTGCTGTGTCTGATCCACTCGTACCAGCGCAACACACACTAACACACCACTACCACATCAGTGTTACTGCGGTGCTGAGAATGATCTACCACACCACCCAAATAGTACCTGCTCTGTGAGGGTCCATGGGGGTCCTGACCACTGAAGAACAGAGTAAAAGGGGCTACAAAGTAACAGATGGACTACAGTCTGTAATTGTAGAACTACAAAGTGCATCTATATAGTAAGTGGAGCTGATAAAATGGACAATGAGCGTAGAAACAAGGAGGTGGTCATAATGTTATGCCTGATCATCCCAGCATTTTTAAATATTTGTATTTCATATTTAGAAGCAACCATGGAGCAGCTAGGGTAATGCTATACCAAAAATGTAGTTAAGTAAGCAGCGTATGTGTAGTCTCATTGAATGTAATACACTAATAACATTGTATTTCATTTTCAAATGAAGTGGACATTGTGCAGTTAATAACTTCTAACTAACCTGAGCTGATGATGCAAAAACCAAAAAAATCAGAAACTGTCATGTAGTTTTCTGTCTTGAATTATTTCCCTTGCATGTGTGTGAAATATTTAAACTGAAAGCATAAGTAGAACATTGAGGAGACATGGGAGACAAAGGCTCGTGTCCAAAGTGGTTAAGACACTTATCCACACTTTGACACAAAGGGGAGTTTTTAATTGTGCTTGGTTGAAAAAAGATTTATGTTTTTTATGCAGACTGTTTTGCACCTATGACTGTCAAGCAAACAGATTGGGCTGTGCCCTTCTTAATTTGGTACAGCCCGCAGCTCCTCCGTTTGAATCAAGCAAATTCAATTCACCTTTTTTCAGTGCAGATCAAACGAGCTGAGTGTTGCTGTGATCTAGTGAACGTTCCTGACTGTACGTAGAGATGAAAATGAGCAGATGCAGTCAGGCAGCGCAGTGCTCGCTAGAGGGAGATGTGCTCTGACGTGCTAGAAGGTGTTTGACAGACAGCAGAGTGACAGCATACGCGTCATCTCCAGTGGTCTGCCAGGAGCTCCATTAATCTTACAGTCTGAATGCCACACAGCTCTATATTTACAGGCACGACCTTCTTGCACGTCATGTATGGCAGGTCGTGTATTTCCATTCTTCAGCCTGCGCCACCTGCACTGTAGCCCATGACGCCTCACATTGCCCACTGCAGCTGTCCTAAAGTCGCATTACAGCAGGGCAGGGCGTCACACTGACAGCGAAGAAAAAAAAAGTGTCATAAAGGTTCTTTGAGCGATGCCATAGAAGAACCACTTTGGGTTCCCTAAAGAACCATGTTTGAAAAAGAGATTTGTGAGTGTAAAGAATGTTTTAAAGGTATAGGTATAGTAATATATAATTTAAGGATTCTTCTAGATGTGGAGGTGTTAAGCTTTAAAAAGTTTCTTCACATTTACGTCTCATGTACAAAAATGGTTCTTTAAAAACCACCAATTGAAAGGCACTTTAGGAAACCAAAAGTGGTTCTTTCTGGCATCTTTGTTTTTAAGGGTGTGCTTAAAGCAGTGGTTCAGCCAAAATTTTGCACAGTTTTCCTCTTACCCAAGGTGTGGTCAGTTATTTTTGCACTATGAAAGCTTTTCACTCAAAAACGGATAAAACTGACAACAAAATTCGAGCTTATATATATATATATAAATTATAACATATATAAAACTACATATAAACAATATATAAACTACATTGCCCATAATGCCCCCACATTTTTAAATGTTTGTATGTCTATATAACAGCAACCAACCATGGAGCAGCTAGAGTAATGCTCGTGTTAAAGCTAACCACTAGTAGCCTAACAAAAATGAACATTACACTGCTACAAAGACATCAGTTAAGTAAACATTAAAACTGAGAACAAAAATCTACTCAAATCTACTGCTTTTAGCTGTTTTTACAACTATTTTTATGTATAACAATATATCGTACAGTGTCAGAAACGACATTAGCAAGTTAATTTGAGATTACTTAATAACTCATTGTGGTTTCATTCAAGTGTGTGTGATGATTTAGGCATGCAGTTTGCATGATGCTAATCTACTGGTGATACATCAGTGTAAATAAGTAAACATCACTTCAGACACACTGAGTGACGGAGATTTTTAGTGGTGTTTATTATCTTATTCTTTTCTAAATGGTCTTTTATTGTTGTTATAGATGTTACACACAAACAATCAGGTGGTGAAATGTCTTAAACATTTCATTGTTTATTGTGACTGTTATTCTGAACTTATGACCATACAGGGTGTGAATCTGAATCTGAAATATGTTGCTTGAAACCTGAGGATCTTGAACTTGAGAAAAGGCTAAAACTCTAGGCTTATCTTTCAGTTTTTCTTATGACTTATAATTCAGCATAACTACTATGAGCTATACAGCAAACACTATATAAAAGTTGAAAATATATAAATTATCTAGTTGTGACAATAAGAAACTAATATGTAGGCCCATGTTAAGGTGGACAGTACAATATGTTACTGTTTAATGATTTGTTATTGTTATTTCTGAGTACGGTCGCATGCAAAAGTCTGGGCGCCCCAGCCAACTGACATGTTTTGTTGATTTGTGTTGATGTGAAGTGAAAATTACTTAACACATCCTCTACAGAGGACAGACAACACACTTCTGCACAATGTAGTGCACAGCTACTGTTTATTTGCTAAATTTAACATAGTACAAAAAAAGAAAAGCTAGATAGTGTTAGATTGGGGTGTTTAAATTTCTGCATACATCTGCACATTTGTAGTAAAGATAAAATGTGTGTGTGTATGTTTTATTACTGCTTTAAAGGAGAGGATGAGATACACGGCCCATTAGAATTAATAGCACATACAAGGGATTGAGTTAGGAACTAATGTGCTGTTGGTTCACTCCCTCCACATGAGGCCTTCACTGCCTTAGCACAGCCTTAGAGCTGAAATCGCTCCAAAGAATGATGCTCTAAGCCTTTGCTAATGTGAAAGGCATCTGTCCATCACAATGGTGTCACACTGTGAGACCTCTAACAGCATCGCACAGCCTGTGTGCGTGTCAGGGTCAAAGAAAACATACTAACATGCTTTGAGAGATTCCAATGAACAGGCAATTGATTTCCTTACTGTAGTGTATATGGACTGTGAATTGTCATGTATGGACCATAAGTAAAAATATGTTCTAACATTTCCTCTGTTTCTCTGCAGGAACAAGGAAATAAGCACCGATAAATGGCCCCTCATGAAGACAGAACAAGATTGCTGCATACAGTGTGTATGTTTTATACGTAAATGTCACATTTGCATACCAAAAGGAATCAATGTGGTTGGAAAGATGAAACTACTTAATGTGTTTTTTTTTATTGGATTGGACAAAATAACAATAGCATTATAATTCCTGTGTATTTCTTTCTTGTACTAGTCAATAATCGAGCTGACACCCAGGCTACGTTCAGTCCTGGTTTATGAAGTAGAGTTAATTCCCCTGGACAAATTTCTTTGTATAACAAAAGAAATGTAGGGATGTAGCTTGTTGTATTTTGTGTAATTTTGGCACATCTGGACTTGATGTTTCAGTGGTAACCACCAGTCTGTAAAGATACTTCGCTTCAGTATGGTACACCTTCATTACAAATTGGAGTGACCTTATTGTTTTGCTTTCTGAAGTCATGATCTCTGCTAGCACAGCACATTAGAGCACAGCTTAACTATGCGCTTTTACACCCAGCTTTGTGTTCAGCATATTAAAAACATGGCAGCAACATGATCCACTTTAATAAGTGAATGATTCTCATTTTTGTTCGTTTTCCTCTTCTTTATTATCAGCTGCTCTAGTAATCCTCATGCTTTTCCAAACACATACAAATAAAGCACTCAGAGTTGGCAGACTCACACAGACTCAATTGCAAAAATGCAAGTACACTTTTGCACAACCTCAGAATGTCCACTAGTGGTGTTTGGGTGGTATTACAGTATAATTACGGACTTAGTAACCGAGATTCTCAAAAACAAAAGAAAAATCAGTGTTTGTGAAAGTCTTGATTGTAGCATCTTTATTATCCTCCAATCTGTAACAATTAAAGTGGAGACAAAAACTCTCAATAAAAGTCGTCTTGTGTCTTTTTTGCTTGACCTTTTCACACTTTAGCTTTCGGGCATTTATCAAACTTCAGTGCAAGCTGTATGAATCCCAACCATTCTAACATATAGGATTTCAAAAGGGTTGGGGGTCAGGCGAGTTCAGCTGTGGACAAACAGAATGTGAGGTTTTAGAATTTCACTGAATGGTGTTTGGAAAGTCTTGCACAGTCCAAAAATAGACTAAGGCCTTTAACACAGGCCAATAAAAATGCTGTGTGGTCACGTGGTGGCTGTATATGTTAACCTTGGTGACTGGAACCCACCTGTCTGGACTCGGCACGCCAAAGAAGAAGTACTCCTCCTCTGGGAGCTGGTAAGAGGAATTCCACTCCACATCAATAGCACTGATATTTAGCACATGATGTCTTTATATTTTGCCTTTATCAACTGCAAAAAGTAATGCATGCATTGAAAATAGTTCTATAAAGCACCAAAAAGGGTGCTTTTATTATTACAAGCTTGTCATTGTAACCATAGAAGAACCCTTTTTGGGGTTCACTGACCAACACTGAACACTGACCAACTAAGGTTTCATTACAGAGAGAGTCCTGTTTAACCAGATTTATTGTCGTGCAATATGTGAATGCTTCACAATCATTTTAAATGTAATTTTTAAATATATTTTAAATGTATTTTAATACGTTTGTCTTTCACATTTTAAATGCATTGTTTGTTCCAACTTATCAAACAAACCTCAGAAAAACTAAATATGGCGATGCATATTGTGTTATGTGAAAATATCTCAAAGAATTGTGATGTCGTTTTTTCCCACCCCTACATTCAATTTTTGTGATTCAAATGTGTGCAACCATAATGGTGTTGATGTAATACATTATTACACTGACACAGTTTATTTAAACTGAATGAAAACATTGCATTGAATAAATATATTTTGTTCATGCATAATGATGTGCACATTTGAATCAAGTCTTGAATGAAATGCATTACTTGTTTGTTGTACATTGATGCAGAACCAGAGCATTTAGATATACATTGTTTGATTGGACTTTCTCTGGAGATCCTGTTAGCTTTTGACTTGACCTCTAGATTCCTTTATTCTATGTGCACGATGCACTCATACTGCAAAATACTACAATGTAAAGAGAGCTTTAGGCTCGAGGTAACCTTAGTTGGGATGCTGTGCAAAATGTCAATATAAACAGAGTGTAATGCTGTGAAAATCATTTAAACAAAATATTTAATTTAAAATAATATGAAGACAACATATCAAACTGAGAAACTGTTTTGTTTTTTGAAAAATATATGCCAGCTTTGAATTTGATGCCAGCAACATGTTTCAAAACAGTTGGGATGGGGGTTGGTAAAGTTGAGTAATCTGAAAAAACTCCTTGTGGTTGATTGGCAACAGGTCAATAACATGATTGGGTATAAAAGAGCATCTCAGAGAGGCTGAGTCTATCAGAAGTAAAGATGGGGAGGAGTTCACTCTGTGAAAGACTGCACAGGCAAATAGTGCAAAAATTTAAAAATAATGTTTCTCAACATAAAATAGCTATAGATTATGTACTGTATAGATTTCATCATATACAGTACATAATATCATTAAAAGATTCAGAGAATCTGAAGAAATGTCTGGATACAAGGGGCAAGGTCGAGAACCAATTTTGACTGGCCATAATCTTCAGGCCCTCAGGTGGCACTGCAATAAGCACTCCCATGATTCTGTAGTGGAAATCACTGCGTGGGCTCAGAAACACTTCCATAAGAAGAAACTATATACAGAATTTAGAAACACTGTTGCCTTCTCTGGGCCCAAGCTCTTTTAAGATGGGCTGAGGTGAAGTGGAAAAGAGTCCTGTGGTCTGACAAATCAAAATTTAAAATTCTTTTTGGAAATCATGGATGCCGCGTCCTCTGGGCTAAAGGCCACCCGACTTATTATCAGCACACAGTTCAAAAGCCAGTATCCGTGATGGTCTGGGGGTGCATTAGTGCACATGGCATGACTTACACATCGGTGAAGGCACCATTAATGCTGAATGATATATACAGATGACATCTTTTTCAGAGAAGGCCTTGCTTATTTCAGCAAGACAATGCCAAACCACATTCTGAACATATTACAACAGCAAGGCTCCATAGTAAAAGATTTAGGGTGCTGAACTGGCCTGCCTGCAGACCTGTCACCACTGAAAACATTTTGCTCATTATGAAATGAAAAATACAAAAAATGATCCCCAGAACTGTTGAGCAGCTGAAATCCTATACAAAGCAAGAACAGGAAAACATTTCAGCTGACAGTACGTGACTAAAGTGCCCTGGAGCAAGGCACCTAACCCCCAACTGCTCCCCGGGCGCCGTGTATAGGGCTGCCCACCGCTCCAGGCAAGTGTGTTCACTGCCCCCTAGTGTGTGTGTGTTCACTAGTGTGTATGTGGTGTTTCACTGCACGGATGGTTAAATGCAGGTCTAATTCCGATGTGTTCAGACACAGTTGGCTAAAAGGTTCATTTCATTTCATTCACTTTCAAAACTACAGCAGTTGGTCTCTTCAGTTCCCAAACACTTACAGAGTGTTGTTAAAAGAAGAGGTGATGCAACACAGTTTTAAACATCTAACTTTTTTTAATTGTGCTGGAATCAATTTCAAAATAGGCGTATTTTTTTCAATAACAATCAAATTTCTTAGTTTCAATATTTGATAAGTTGTCCTTGTACTATTTCCAATAAATTACAGGGTTTAAATGATTTGCACATCATTGCATTCTATTTTTATTTATATTTTACACAGCGTCTCAACTTTTATGGAAACAGGGTTGTAATTGAATGCGCTGAAATTAGCTATGCTGACATTTTAACACTATGTGAGTGGTTATACTGTGTCTTAAGTGTTTGTATGCTGGCCTGTGTTTAAGGGAATAATTGCTGATAAAGATGGCAGATAATGAAGAGTTTATGGACGAGGAGGTTCAGTGAGTAGCTGATGTTTGAGAATGACTTTGTTTGCATAAACACAGATAACAGAAATAAAATATAATAATGTTAAATAGCACCATATTACTGATCAGTATTAAGTATTATTGTGTGATTAATAACAGGCACGTTGTTTCTGTTCACTGTTTGTGTTGAAACAGGGAAGAAGGTAGGTGTGCACTTCCTGTTTTGGGGGGTTAGTGTGCTGATTTGTGTTCCTGTCATTAAACATTCAGTAATCTGTGTGCGAGACATTGCTCCCTCTTCAAACATGCTGCATGTGTGACTGAACCTTCCAAATGGCTCATTTATCCTGTTGCACACAGAAGTGGATGTAAACTAAATGCATCTCTGGTTATTACTTTTTCTCAGATAATGCATTGATAAATATGTTTGTTTTTTTTTCCAAATTTTAGTAGATGATTCAAAATCCAAACCTAAGTAAGTTCCTCTCCTCTTCTTTAGTCATGATGTCTTGTATTGATCACTGTTCTAATCAGCTGAACTCCTTTATTCATTTCACCTTTTATTTTGTAGATTTATGTCAAACATTCAGGCACCAAAAATTCCAGAGGGAGAAAAAGTAGACTTTGATGTAAGTTTCTGGAACACCCTCCATTACGTCCTCCTCTTGTAAAGTTTTTTATGTATGTAAATGATTAGATGTATCTGATTCAATATTATTATTATTTAATTTTATATTTAATATACATATTTCATATATATATCTTTAAAGGCAAAAATATTATTTTTTGTTTGTTTTCTTCTTATTATTATTATCATCATTATTATTCTGTAATTAAGTCATTGTAATTATACACTTAAGAAATGTTCTACAATGTGTGTTCTACCCAGTTGCTTAAACCTGTTTAACTCAGTAAAGGAAGAGGAAAACCAATACCTCACGTGATAAACAGGGAATAAAAAGCCAAAAGAGAAGTAAGAAGTAAATTCACTCAGAGTAAAAAGTTTCAGTATAAGGTCTGCACATATATTGTGGGACGTATCCTAAGTGTATAATTATTATTATCTAAAATAAGGTTAGAATTGAATGTTTTCATCAATTAAGGACACTGATATCAACCAAACTAAATACTGAATAATTTGAGTTTCAATAGCTGTTATATTTATGTTCTGTGTGTATATTCTCTGAAACGTTATAAGGGGACAATTAAAAGTTGAACTGGCAATGTGTGTGTGTGTGTGTGTGTGTGTGTGTGTGTGTGTCTGTGTGTGTAGGACATCCATCGTAAGCGTCAGGAGAAGGACCTGGCTGAGCTGGAGGCTCTGATCGAGGCTCACTTCATCCAGAGGAAGAAAGAGGAAGAGGAGCTCATCGCTCTGGTCAACAGGATCGTGAGTGTTTCAGGTTTACAATACTGCCCCCTACAGCCTATAGCTGAGATTCAGGTTTGATTTTTAGCTGTGTGATGTGCCTTCCGTGGCCAAGGGGCTTCCAGGATGTGATTGACTGCATTCTCACGTAAAGTAAAAGGATAGTAAGATTTTTCTCAACCACATTGTTACTCATATAGTATATATATAGTATATGTGCAAAAAAAAATGCATATATATATATATATATATATATATATATATATGTATGATGAAAAAAGTTAAAACAGTCTTCATAATAAATCATGACATTCTGATTTCTGTCAAAATTCTGTCTGATTACCGACAAACTTCACAGGTGATGTTGCTATGGCAACATGAGAAGATGACCAAAATCATGTCCATGTTACCTTTTATCCTGTGTTAGTTTATGTCCCACTCTCCCCTAAATTAACACGCTTTCAGTTTATTCACTTTTGGCAATAATTGCATTATTCATGTGGAAATTATGTACACATGTAAATCAAGTACATACAATGCATCACTTTTTTTAGCTTACTTTGAAACTAATAGTAACGAGTATGTCTTATAACATAGTTATAAGAAGAATTTGACAGTTAAAGAATTAAAGAATTTGAAAGGTTGTGTGTGTGTGTGTGTGTGTGTGTGTGTGTTCAGGAGAAACGTCGCACGGAGAGGGCCGAGCAGCAGAGGATCAGAGCCGAGAGAGAAAAGGAGCGACAGGCCAGACTAGCGGTGAGTTACAGCAGTCGAGCTCAGTCACATGACCAGCAATAACACAAACCTCTCTGCCTTTACTGTCATACAGCTGTTACAATCCAGTGCATAAAATCAGCTCAGCTAATGCATGAAACTGAACTGATCTGCAGGAGGAGAAAGAGAGGAAGGAGCAGGAGGAGCAGAGGAAGAAGCAGGATGAAGATGCCAAGAAGAAGAAAGCTCTCACCAACATGACCCACCAATACGGAGGCCTTCAACAGAGAGTGAGTAACGTCTGTGTATTGTTTATGAATATTAAAAAAGGCTAAGGACTTGTTTTGCTTATTTTCTTTGTAAAGCACTTTTAACTAAAGTTCAAAATATTATATTATTAATTTATATTATTGTTAAACCCTAAAGATCTGTCTGTGGGCCAAGCGTAACATGGCAAACATATAACATCACAGAACATTTTCATGTACGTTTTCATGGTACATGATATCCATGATAATAATTAGTTTTTCTGAGGTTAATGGATAAGTTAGAACAGACAAAATACAGCAAAACAGCAGTGCTAAATTTATAAAAGCCTGTGAAAAAATATGAGTTTCTAAATGTAATGTTTCCAAAAATAAACAATTTAAAACGTTGTAAAATTCAATTTTGTTAATTTTTTTTGACCCATGAAGTTGTGCAGTGTTGTAAAAGTATTGATGATACCCACAATAAACAGTTGTATGCAAAAAAAAAAAGTCTGAACACCCCATCCAAATAATACCTGCTCTGTTGTGGTCCTGTAGGGGTCTTGACCATTGAAGAACAGGGTAAAAGGGGGCTAACAAAGTATGCAGAGAAACAGATGGACTACAGTCTATAATTGTAGAACTACAAAGTGCACCTATATTTTAAGAGGAGCTGATAAAATGGTCAACAAGTGTAGAATCAAGTAGGTGGTTTTAATGAACTGGATGGTCAGTGTAGATAGTCCATGTACCTGACTGAAGACCAATAATTGGTAGTTTAAACAAGTCATATGAAAATCTCAACTCTGCCAAAACATTGTTTTGGCTTTTATTTTAAACACCAGCTGCCCTTTATATTGTATGAGCATTTCTTGATTATTGGATCATCAGAAATGGTCCAAAAAAAAATCTCACTGCATTCACACACCATTCATCTAAAGCTTGAAATGTAACTGGGGTGTATAAACTTTTGTATATGTCTGTATATTAAATTTAAGAATGTTTTGTCCTTCGCCTGTAAAGTTTCTGCTTCAGAAATATGACCTACAACAGCAATACATAATGTGCACCATGTTTTGTTGAATGGGCTTTCAGGCTGACGGCCGCAGAGGAGGCAAGAAACAGACAGAGAGGGAGAAGAAGAAGAAGATTCTGGCGGAGAGAAGGAAGCCTCTAAATATTGACCATCTCAGCGAGGAGAAGCTCAAGTATGCAGAGTCTAGTCTCCAAATATGTTTTATTCAGCAAAGCTCACTACCGTGACTCACAGCTGAAGGATGGCAGTGTGAACTCATACACTTTAATATCAAACATTACAACTCATTAGCTTTTACCTCACAAAGTTCAACTTCAAGACTGGGAGCAATTTCAACCTGAATTTACTGTTTCTAATCTTACCTACAAAGGAGATTTGTGGGACCTTTTTTTAACAAAGAGTAACAAGTCTGACTTAAAGGAGTCATCCAACATTTTCCCTCAAAAGTTTTTAGTTTAAGTGTGTTTTTCCCATAAAATGAAAGCTTTAACACACAACTAAGGCAATGATGTAATATTTTCCAGCATCTATTATTTCAATCTTACAGTAAGACTCGATAAAGAACAGAATGCATGTCATTCATTCAGCTGAAATGGGATTCTTATTGCCCTGAGCGCATTTGGATATTGTGGGTACCATGGTTAGTGTGGGTGAGCTTCCATTATTATTGCTTTCCAGTTTCTTTCCTCTCAGGCTAATGGGGGCTTGAAGCTAGTATGGTCAGAATACAGGCTGTCAAGCTAATAGGTAATTGGTAAATAACTAATACAATTTTTGGAAACTGTTTTAATCTGAAACTGGGTGCAGCCCTGTGGAGGCCATTTGTGAAGCTATAGAGATCATTTTTTGCTCCACCTTCCTCAAGTGATTTCTCTCCATATGAGGCACACTGATATTGTTCACTCTGGTGGTCTCTTAATCTGGGTGTACCACCACATGTTATGCTCTTTTTGCTTGGTACATACACTATATTTCCAAAAGTATCCAGAGTTTAATATTCTATTAGTGAATTCAGCTGGCACAGTTTAATTGCACACACAGCTTGTATACTCTCTATAGAAAAGCCCTGACCAGAGTATAGAATGGGATGCTCTGGAGCAGCTGCACATAAGCCTGAGGTTACAGAGCCCAATGACAAGCTTTGGCTAGAGGGGAGCTCCACCGAATACCTTTGGGATGAGATGAAGTGATCCAGAACCCCAACCTCACTAATGCTCTTGTGCTCCAACATCTAGTGTAAAACCTTCCCAGAAGAGTGGAAGCTGTTACTACAGCAAAGAGGAACAAACACCCTGTTTTGTTACTTTAGATACTTAAAAATAAATAACATTAAAGAAAAATAAGAAGCTAAAAACATCATAAGTAGTCTAAAAGATCTGTGCGCTCTCATTGGCTGAAGCAGCAGGTGCTTGGCAACTTTCTGGTGGGCCAAATCCCACTTTGGACAGCCCTGCTTTAGAAGCAATCATTCCACACCCACAGTGAAATATGCAGAAATTATGTTTTGGACTGTTTATTTAAATGACCCAGCAAGAAGCTGAATCAGCTGTGCTTCTAAATGGAGCAAAAGTTTGTACTCATTTGTTGCCTTTGTGGAAAAGACTGGGGAGCACTCAGCCCTGCTCAGGTTAACAGTAGAGAGAAACCTCCCTGAACCTCAGTCCCTCTGTGTGTGCAGGGAGAAGGCTAATGAGCTGTGGCAGTGGATGATGGAGCTGGAGGCGGAGAAGTTTGATCTGTCTGATAAACTGAAACGACAGAAGTATGATGTAAGAGAGAACATGGCATTGAAACACACACACACACACACACACATACACGCACACAGACACACAAAACACGCTGTTTATGTCTTCAGAAATCTGAGTTTGGTGTATAAAGCCTGTTTTCATCATGCGTGAGTGAACTTCATAGGATAGCAGCAGATGTAATGTAGCCCAGAGCATTTGCTAAAGCCAGTCTGGCCAAACTGCACAAATGAAGGCAATATGCCTCTTAGGAGGGCCTTGAGCTCAGGATAGGATCCTCAGGTTACAAGTGAGTGATTCTTTTGACTTGCAGCCTTTAAATGACGAAAATAATACAGCAGAGTAAATTGACCAGTGATCATTCACATATTCAGGTTATATGCAAAAGAGTAAAATTAGGATTTGAGCTTTGAAGATACTCACTTTATGTTAGTAGCCAGGCTATTTCAGTGTCTTGGGGCAGTAACTGCAAACACTGTCACCTTTTAGCTTTGACCAAGATGGAGGAACAGTCAAAAGCAGGCCTAATCAGAAGGCCTCAAAGATCTATAGGCCATGTATAGCCTGTCTATTGTAGCACGTCTCTGCTAGTGCTTAGCTTCTGGTTGTCTTTCTCTCACAGATCACCCAGCTCCTTGTTCGGGTTCAGGACCACCAAAGGTAAGAGTGTAGTACAAAAAAGACATGCCAGTGTTTCTTTCTCTGGAGGAACCAAAACGTTTGCACAATTTAATTTGCCTTAACTTACATTCTTGTTTTTCTTGTGTTTTATCTTTTTTTCTTGAGATCCACTTATAATGTTTATGTAGGTTTTGTACCATCATTTTTCCATGACTATTTTGCATCCTCTCTTTATCCCTTACAACTAAACGGGTTGTTTTTGTTACTGTACCTTTGAAGGGGAATTCTACCAATTGTGCGAAATTTCTGAATTTCATGAGATGTAAGCAAAGTAATTCAGAGTGGGTTGATGTGACATTGTTCATTGTAGACAAACTTACAGACTCTATAAACACAAATATAGCCATTTTATTTACTATCCAAAAACCACCACATACGTTTTCTTTGCCTTACAACACCCTACTACAGAACTATCATAAAACAATGTGTCAGACATCAGGAAACATCTATCTAACCATTTACATCTGTATTGCAAACAGTGACAAGTGCATGCTATCAAGGTTCATAGACTTTTAATTTTTACATTTTATTTGAACATTATATTGTTTTGGTATTTTAAGTGCTTAGAAACAACAAAAATAAAATAAAAAATAAGAAGCTGTGTGTCAGACATCAGGCAGCATATGTAGTAATGTATTAACTTTCTGTGAGGGAGCTGTCAGAGGCATCAAACAGTTCAGACGTTTGGTTCCTATCATAACCACTTTGAACAATTCTGGATCAGCAAGTTTCTCTAGACCGGAGCGTTTCACATCAAACCACTCTGAATGGTCACATCTCAACCGTTTATTTATGTAGAATTTTTGAAAAATTGGTGGAGTTCCCCTGTTTGCAGGCAGTATTTGTGTACTTTCTGACTGCCCTCTCTGGCTCTTTTTTTTGCAGTGCAAAGGGACGTGGCAAGGGCAAAGTGGGCGGCAGGCTGAGGTAGAAGTGCTGACCGCTACAATGGGCAAAAACTCAGAGATGGAAAAGTTCTGGCTTTGTGCACACAGCCTTTTGTGTTTTGTCCCTGTCATTAAAAATTATGCAACTGAATGTGTGAGAATTCGCTGTACATTTCTGCTTGACGTTTTTCTGTCATTTGACCTTATGAATAAAGAATAGCTTAGTCTTTTTGTCGTAGGCTTGTCATGAATGATTATAATCTTTATGAATGCTAAAGAAAAAATCCAATTCCCTTTTTTACAAAAAAATGTTTACCTCAGGCAGAAGACACAAAAAATATGATGCAGTAAGTTTTTAAATAAGGTCCTAAAAATGTATGTTTAGTTACTCACTATCTGTTTATCAGCCCCCCTTTACCCCATCCATCAGCAAAAAGGGCCTTTATTTTTGGGTTGCAGTCTGCTCTAAAGCCAGTGGTGACACTAACATGTATAAAACCCACAGCAACACTGCTGTATCTGTATTTTCATACCAGTGTAACCCACTACACTGCTACTACTATCACTCCTGTGCTGAGGATTTACGAGCCAAATAAAGGTCTGGTCAGCAGTGGTCCTATTGTGGTCATTTACCATTGATAGAAAGGATCAAAAGGTGCTGATAACCAATAGATGGGCTACAGTCAGTAACTGTAAAACTAAGCTTACCAAAACTCACCAAAAATTCCTTTTGTACTAATTGGTTACACATTTCTTGCCTTAAAGGGACTATTCACTGATTTTACATAACAAAATACATGGCCTCGGTCATCAAAACATTTCTGACCCAATTTAAATCCACCCTGTGGGTCATGAAGTTATGGAAGCCTGTATTTGCCAAAATATATACATATATAGCCATTTAGTAAGTTGTAATAATGAGAAGGTCTTTCATAATAATGGCTTAGTATCTCATAATGAAATAATTATGACTACAATCTCATTACTATGAGATACTATTTCATTATTATGAGTCTTATAATTATTTCATAATTATGACTGTCTCATAATGACTTAGTGTCTCATAATAATGAGCAAATTCTCATAATTAGGAGAAAGTCATTATTATGAGATATTAAGTCAGAAATAAGAGATTGAATATTATAATTATGAAATAACAAGTCATAATTTTTTCCAGTGGCGGAAAAGGGCTTTAATAAGAAATAGACTTGGTGACCTGAATGAAGAAGGTTTAGCTTCAAACGACAAGAGGCAGAGCGCGCACACACACACACACACACACACACACACACACACACATTTTCCAAGCCGCTTATCCTTCTGGGTCGGGGGGAAGCTGGAGCTTATCCCAGCGGTCACTGGGCAGAAGGCAGGATACACCCTGGACAGGTCAACAGTCTATCGCAGGTGAGGCAGAGCAGTAATTTTTAAGGGACGCTCACAGATGGCTTTAAGTGCTGTCCTATACAGAATTCCTGAAGAACAATATCTGGAACATTACAGCTTCCTGGGTGCTTACAGAAATCTCACTGAACATGGTGGAGCTACAAACCTTCATCAAAGACAGCGAGTGCAAGGGTTAAACAGGTATCCTCTACTTACAGAAAAAAATTATTCATCTATTAAATGCAAGAAATATTTTGGTAACGCACATAACACAGACGGAGGTGCTCATATACCTATGTAAACAAAGAAAAACATCTTTCTGCGTATCATGTTAGCGAGCCAGTTAACAGATAGCAGGACTCACCTCAGACACACCTCTGGAAGTCGCTATGCTGTCACATTGCATCGAGGAAGTTGTAGTCTAAAGCTTATAGAGATCTCAGCGGGAATAACTGTAGATATGTACATTTTTCAGACGGTGTTGGTGTAATTTGAATTATTTTTGCACCCTTCGTTTTCAGAGATCCTAAAAATTTGGATTCTGTTGCTCAGAACAGCAGTGAATCACCCCTTTAATAACAGCATTAGTCCTCAGATACGGATTACACCAGTCTCTTTACAGTCCTGTCCATTCTAGCCCACTCTTCCACAGATGGGGTGCAGACTTCCGAAAGATGTGCGTGCCTTTCAGCATTTAACCTTCTGTTCCAAATCGAGAACTGTGATTGACTTCTGGTGATTCTGCTGGTCAGTCAAAGTGTCCCCATGTTCCAACATGTCTGTTGAATGAATCACATACAGACACAGAATGTGGGAATAACAATGCTGTGTTCTCTTCAGACATGAAGCTCAGAGTTAGTCAAACAGAGGTCTAATATGGACAGGAGCTCAATCTCAAGAGACTGCTCTAATCCTTATGAGACAGGATTGACCGTCATTAAGGTAAGGAGACCCCTGTCCAGGGAGCTTACAAAGTGGTAGCTGTTTCTAATAAAACGGCCAATAGAAGAGGTACAAGATACCTAATATACTGCATATTAAAACAAATGAAACATCAATAAGATGCAGCCAAATGTTTATCTTCTCTCAAGAACATCTAACAGTAAAATATGTTTTATTTATGGAAATGACATCAAACCCACAAGACATTCTTTTCATCAAACCACAGACGCTCAGAAAACACAGCATTCAGCTTCTCTTTTTACATTACTATCTTTAATCAAAGCTACATCTGGGACACACATTGCTTGGGAGGCCGCACACTGAAATGAGGCTTACATGGTTGTTTATATATTTACGATTCTGAAAGACTCTACCGGAGAGGACGGTGTGCGGTTGTGACAAGATGATATGTGCTGCCCTCAGTGTACTTCAATGAGAGTCCATGGCATGTGACGTCATAAAACTATATAATCCACACACAAACTGACACCAGTGCATTTTCAAGTTGGCTGTCTGAGAGATCCGCCAGGCTGGACTGAGTGCAGACAGTAGGGAGGGCGATGGGGGAGCTGTGCAGCAGTTAGGGACCCTCACCACAAGTGTGTTTCCCGGATTTCGGCGATAACCTGACTGGCTTTTTGCAAGGCCTGCAGAGATACAGGGAGATGGGTGTTGGCATGCATGAACACTTTTAACCACATCTTGTTAATCTCATTCTCTGGTATAACTGCAATCTAGTGTTTGTCAGTAGCCTACAGGGCTATATGCTAACATAAGCAGTAAGTCTTAAATAAATATACTACCACTAAGTTAGTTACACAAAAGCTTCAGGTTTTGAGACGCTTACGTTTTGAGTCCTATTACTGTTTTCAGTACAAAATTAATCTTCATTCATTAAAAAAAGTGATGTAATTTAAAAAAAAAAAATAAATAAATAAATCAAATAAATATTTGATCAGATTCCTCAGGAACAGCAAACATACATGACAAGTGCCAATACATCTATATGCATTTATTTGCAGACCACTGTTGCAATCTATATCAACATCTTGTGCTTAATGTAATTTATTTAAGTTAAAAAAAAAAATGTATTATTATATTAAATTATTAGCCTAATAGCATGTAGTGCAATGTAGTGTAGAGTTAGCATGACTGGGCAACATGAAATGAATTTTGCACATCTTGGTTCAATTTACACTTCTGTGCAAAAGTCAGAGACCACCCTTTCATTTATTTTCCAGTCAAAAATACCATTAAGCACAAACACAAGCAAAAAAATCCTAAAAACGTAAAACTTAGACTCTTCAGTCTATAAAACTCCATATCGTAGATGTCCAGTTTTAGTGTGCAAATGCAAGTTTTAATTTTTTTTTGGGGTCTATTTCCTTTTCTCAGTAGTGACTTCTTGACAGCTACACATCCTTTCAGATCCATTGCTTTGAGCTGTGTTCTCATAGAAACAACTGTGGATTTTTTCAGATCTGAAGTAGGAGTGGAGCTTGATTTTTTCCTCTCTCTCAAAGATGAAAGCTGTAAGTAATGTTTATCCAATCGTAACAGCTTTGGTGGTCTACCACTCTTACATTTGTCAGGAGTCTCATTTTCTCAATAGCTCTGAATAATAAATTCACATAAATTCCAATTTTAGAAACATCTGTGTTTTCCCAACTTATATTTCCTTGACTTTCTCCTTCCTTATGCAAGTGGATAATTTTACATCTAATCACATCAAACATCTTTAGCCACTGTAGATGCACAGGAGTCCGAAATTTGCAAGGCAGCTGAGGTGTGTTCGGGTAGTTGCTTGTGTCAAAGTCAGCATCTCTTTGAAGGAGAACAATGTCAGTGACTCCTTGGGGAATAGCTTTTGTTCAAAGGACACAACTGTAACTGGCTGGTTTAAAGACTGAAAGGATTGATAAGTTAAAATGAAAGTAAAGAATGGACAAATTAAATACTGAAAGATCTGATATTAGTGTTGGAGGCATTTGTGTAAGTTTTAAAGCAAGTTTCAAAGTAAAAGAAAAACAAAACAAAACAAAACAAAAAATCTTTTTCTTGACTCTTTAAAATGAATAACTTGTACTTAACAACAGTTTTGACTGGAAATTTGATAAACGAAAAGGTGACTTGCACTGGACTGTAAAAATAAGCATATAAATAAGTTGGGTCTTTAGATCGTCATGGATCAATTTGATGTAGACTTGCCTTGAGCATGTCTGCAGCTTCGTTCCGGCGCTGGGCCATGTCCTCCGACTCAGTCAACAGGTCATCTAGTAGTGCCGGTTTATATAGCTGCCCCACCAGCTCACTCTGCAGACTGTCCTTTACATGGTTCACCAAGAAGTGCATCACAGCCTTTGGGACACTGAGAAATAGATAAAGATCTGTAAACATTTCGATGGAAATTCCAAAACAGAACCACTTGTGTACATTATGCACTGCATGGTATAATAGTGCAGCGAGAGAGTAGCCACCTGTCCTGGATGTTCTTGCGTACAATCAGGAAGTAGGACTTTATCAGCCTCTCGATGACCTCGCAGTCCCTCTGTTCACGAGCTGAGAGCTTTCTGGCAACCGGGACAGGCTAGCAAAGGAGGGACCAACAAATCACTACTAATTCCTGCTGGCAAGCAGCCCTTAAAGCAGCTGAGAAAACACATGTGCACACACACACACACACACACACACGTTTGTATGTGTACCCAATTAGCTTAAGACTAAGCCCAGTCCAGGTAAAGACTCTATTAAATTCTCCAGAATGAGCAGAGGACTCAAAATTCTTTACTGATGGAGATTAAATAGTGGGGTTTGTTTACTGTAGTTTGTAGAATCTGAATTTGATGAAAACCCAGTGTGTTATGTGGACTCACCACATCCAGCAGGTTGACTGCATGGCCTTTCTGTGGGCTGGCTGGTAGAGGTCCCTGCTGTTTAGATTTATCATCTGCCTGGGCTTCCTCTCCTTTCTTCAGCATGCCCCTCCAGTTCCCTGTCCCAGCTTCCTGGTCACCCTGACTGCCCGCCGCCTGAGAACCCACAGACGTACACAAGTGCACATAGAGAAACGGACACGAACAGAGAAACACAAAAAGAGAACACACAAAGTAAGTCTGATCCATCTCAAACAATCAGAATTTCTAAGATTTAAAGCATAACATGAGCAACTAGTGTTTCATAAGCGAGGGCCTAAAAATTGTGGACAGCAGTGACAGACAGCATTAATCTGCATATCTTTTTGAAACAGATTAATTTGAAAACACTCCACAGACAGGATATTTAATGTTTCAACAAATTAATTTATATATTCCCTTATTTTAAATTTGTTGCCTGCAACATCTTCCAAAAAGGTTGTGACAGGGGCATCACTTTTCTTTTTAACAACGTTCAGTCAGCGTTTGGGAAATGAGGACATGAATTGTTGTAGTTCTAAATAGGAGGATTTTTCCCAATTTTGCTTGATGTAACAATTCAGTTTCTCAACAGTCCGTCGGCACATATTGTGCTTCATAATGTGCCATATTTCACTGGGAGGCAGGGTAGGCAGTCCAGCACCTGCACTTTCTTACTATGAAGAAACGCTGCTGTAACACATACAGAATGTGGCTTGGCATTGTCTTGCTGAACTGACCACGGATGTCCCTGAAAAAGACGTTGTCTAAATGGCAGCATATGTTGCTCCTCATCATTAATGATGCCTTCACAGATGTGCAATAGAATACAACACACACTCTATTGCCAGTTTAATTTACATAAAATGGAAACAGAAACTACAGTATACAAAACAAATAAAAAGGTTGGACTTGTCAAACCACAGCAGACGTTTCTACTTTGCGTGGGTCCATTTTAACTGTAGCCCAAAGAAGTCGGCGGCATTTCTGGATGTTGTTGATATGTGGCTTCCACTTTGTGTAGCAGAGCCTTAACTTGCATTTCTGGATGCAGCAACAAACTGTTTACTGTGTTATTCCCAAGCCCATGTGTTTATTTTCAATACAGAAGCATTTAGTCTGTAGTCTGTACAGTCCATATTTGATGCAGTGCTGCACAGGGGGAATTGAAGGTCGTGGGCACTTACTATTGGTTTTTGGCCTGGCCCCTTATTCACAGAGATTTCTCTAGATTCTCTGAATCTTTAAATGTTCTCATGGTATAGACGACAGATTCCATAATTCATTGCAATCTAGTGTTAAGAAACTTTGTTCTTACACTGTTGGGACTATTTGCTCACACAAGTTGTGACTGAGAATGAGACAGCGGTGATACTCCTTTTATACTCAATCACGATAGAATCACCTGTTACCTATTCACCTGTGGAAAGACCCACAACAGGTGTTTTTGATTATTTCACAAACTTCCCAGTCTTACACTGGCCCTGTTCCTACTTTTTGGAATGTGTTTCAGGCATCAAAATTGGAATAGGCATATATTTACAAAAAAATGATAAGGTGAAATACTAAATTCTGTTCTTTGTGCTGTTTTCATTTAAATCAATACTTTGTCTTGATTTGCATTTTACCTACTGCCCAATTTTTTCAGTATTCGGTGCAACTTTATCCACTCACGAATCACACAATTCAAAAACCAGAGGCATGCATTTTCCTTAAGTCTGGTGCATGAGACAATTGCTGTGGGCTCTGGGTCAGGTCAACATGTGTATTACCAAAAAATGCAGAAAAGGGGAAAGTACCAACTCTTCTTTACAACACATGGGACAACTGCAGTTGCTGGAAGCAGAATGAGGCAAACTAGTGGACAGAGGTGTTGAAATTAACACACATAAGTGGTCTGAAACAGACATATTGGCTAGTGCTGTGCAAACAATATGTAAACTATACATTAAAGTGGCCTTTCACAGTAGAAAAACTAAGAAATGAACACATAAAACAATCTACCTTCCAAATGTGACTCACTGCTGTCATTTTTCCATGACAAAGACATCAGCTCATGTTCAGCATGCAAAAGGGTTGAAAAACCACAAGCACCCCCTTACAAAATAAAACCAAGATTCTCTGGGTGGTATCTTTACAGGAAACATGTAGAACAGAACAGAAAGCTCACAGGCTGCATTTGGCTTAGTATTCAGTGGCCATGCAGTTGAATGAAAGGGTGGGGGATTGGGGGTCAATGCCATGCCATGCCCACACAACTTGTGTGTGCCACACACCTTGAGGGCATCACCCTCAGCCTGGGGCTGATCACTGGGGGACAGAGAATGACCACCGGGACCCTTCAGAGACTACAGAGAAAGAGGCAGAGGAAGACTGAGCCATTTGTTAGAGCGCTGATCAGTAACTAATCACTTATTTTGGGCTCTTGGGTTTAAATCTAAATTTGACATTAGAAGCTTTTCATCTGGAATAAAAAAGAGGAGATAAACAGCCAAAAATTGCTTCTTGCAGAGAACATAGACCAAGTATAGCAGCGGTACAGCAGCCCTGCAACTGGAAATCTACCTTCCTGCAGGGTTTAGCTTCAGCCCTTACAAATCACCTCTAATCCAACTAGTTACTGTATTCAGAAAAACTTTGTTAACTGCATCGGATGAGTTTTGGGCTTGAGGTGAAACCTGCAGGAAGGCAGACCACCAGGAGGAGGGATGTGACCACAGAAATTAAGCAGGAGAACAAGAGAGGTTAGTGAATTTTCACCGGAAGCATCAGCTCCAGACTGCTTAAGGTCAGGATTTATGACTCATTACACTACCTTATCACGTGGTACAGCTGAGGGCAGCTCTCTCATTCTGTTCCGCCTCTGCTCCTGTACAAACAAACAATCAATCAAACAATCCACTATTCAAATAATACTTCTGATACATCATCACTCTTTGAAATAAAATGCTATCACATACTATCAACCAGAAGAGTAACACTACCTCAATATTGTTGTTCATGAGTCCACAAGCATCAGCAAAATCTGGGTGCTTCGTATTGATGTACGCCAACTCAATAGCCACCAAGTTGTGAACCTGTAACAGAACGACTTCCATGAATAAAAGTAATTAACATATTGTTGTATGCAAAATTGCGACAATCCCAAGTAAAAGTATGTTTTGTTGATTTTCTAAGTGAAAATAAGTTAATACATCCCATTTTTTTGGGATGTACTTTCCACATATTACTTTATTTAAATGTTATTTAAATAGGCAACAGATTTTGCATTTACAAATTTAAAATCCCTGCTTGGCTCTTTAGGGAGCCATTAATGTTATTTATATTATGGCTAATGCTGTAATGTACTGGAAATGCCCAAGTGTTTCATGGTGTTCATCTAGTCGACACAGTGAGAGCTTTGGGTAAAAAAAAAAGTGGGAAAAATTATCCATATTTGTTTTCTTAATCTGGCTCTAAATAAACTGGAATCAACCATAGAAATTCGACCTGTGTACTGACAAAGTAAACTAATGAACAAAAGCTCACCATCTCATTAGTGACAGGAAGCCTTTTTCTGAGGAGAGATGTGACCACTTCAACGATAGCATCATGGAGCTTAGGAAACCTCAGCAACTCCTGGAAATAACAAATATTAAAAGGTGAGTAAATTATCTGAATAACATTTACATGAAAATGTTTAGAAGTAAACACATCATCCTCACAAGAGTTTACAAAAACCAAGCAGGCATCTACTAAAGGACAACAGAAGGATTTGCACTTGTGTTTGCTCACTGCAAGTGATTCTGATAACAAGAAAAGTAAAATATATTAAACAAAAACTAAATATTCAAGTTATCCAAAATCATTCAGAAAACACTGAAAAGATTTTTTTGATTAAGATTTTAAAGACTAGACATTTAAATAACATTTTTCAACTTAAGGTTTCTCAGTGGCCCTCAGTGTGTTAGTATGTACGATACACACGTGTGACACGCATTACACACCTGGGTGCTGTAGTTACTGCAGTGCTGGATGATCCTCTGCATTTCCTCGTGCACCAGCTCCACACAGCGCAGACTAGGCTCCTCAAGACGCTTCACTTGCCTCTTTACCAGCAGCTCAAACGACACCTCAGGCACAAACAAAGCAGGACGTGGACCCTGCACACATACACACTACGTTACCCAGCTGTCCATGCGTTACAAACCACATCCTGCAGTCTCTCTAATGCAGACTACATTTCCCAACAGCCTCTGCAGTAAGGTATTTCATCCTAGAGTAGGGGTTCCCAATCCCAGTACTGGCCACTGATTGCTCTGCACATTTTTATGTTTTTCCTACTGTACACATCTGATCCAGACCACGAGGAGCTTTTTAACTAGTTAATGAGTTTAATCCCAACACTGGGAACCCCTACCCTTCTGTCCAGTTCTATTTTATGTTATATGCTCAACACAAAGGCAGTTTAAAAAGGTCAACTCACCGTAGCATTTCTGATGGCTGTGAGCACATCTATGGTTGTAAGCCCACCAAGAGGGTCGACTGATTCCAGTGTCCTACCGAACGTCTCATGGAAAATGTAACAAATCCTAGCACCACCACACCTGAAACATGAAAATAAACGGCATTAAAGGGTCCAACACTGTGTCTGCATTTTATTTGTTCCCCTGAAGTCCACTTATAATGTTTGTGTGGTTTTATACACTAAAAGCAGCCATAATTCATTTTACATAACCACTTTCCAACCTCTGTCAGGCTGTTTTTTAAAGGCTGTGCTTTTAATATTGATACATGTAAACAAGCTATGTTCTGACTGGCTGCTCTATATTGTCTCATTCAAAAACAGTCCAGACTGGAAAATCATTCAAAACGTTCTTTGTTGTGGCACAGTTTCCATATAAAAGCTGTAAGGACCAGGGAGTAAACGGTACATTTTGAAACAATGTTTACATACTACATCAAACTCTTTCATTCCAGAAAACCACGGGACATGGTTTTCCATGATATGGGCCCTTGAATAGACGGCTGCTGGATCAGAGCAGGCACTCGTAGTACATAGTGTCAGTTAATAGGCAGACAACAGATCATGAAATGAGTAAGCAGATTATGTTTTATAATATACTAATTTACAGCCATTCTTATATTCATCCACTATATGTCTCCAGAAAACAGATGAGGGATAACCTGATGTGTGTTATTTCAGAGGTATGTCTTCTGCACTCAGTCTTCTCAGTTGGAGAAAACACCTGAAGTTGCATTTTAAATAAATCCTATCCTCACCCAAAAATAGTATTTCTTCGAAACCAGGTGTTTTCAGCTACAAATATATCAGTGGCTCAGGAGAGTTGCTTGCTTGGAACAAATACTCACAGCTCAGCTGTCTCTATATATTTGGCTGTTCCTTCGATAGTGTTGCAGTACTCTGCAGCAAACTTGGTGATGAGCTGCAGCAGGGTGGCGCTCTTGTCCTCCACTGGTTCTCCGTAGCTGCTGAGCAGAGACTGGTACTGAGCAGCCAGAACATTAATACGGGTCTTCAGCTCTGGAAGGCAGTCCCGAATGTGGTGCATTAACAACCTGAGACAGAGAAGACAGACATAGCAGAATGACAAATCATGTGAGCACAAATAGAGGAGTGGAGAAAGCTGAACAGCCATGACAACATTATTCCTGGGGGGAAAAAAAGATCAGTTACCTATTCAGTGTTTTGGCCAGGTATTTGGTTCCGTTTCTGTTGGCTAAGGAAGGATACTTCTTCTGGAGGAAGGCATGCTCATCACGGATAGAATCAGCTACAGATTTCTTGTTGTTGATATCTAATTGACTCCTGGATAAACAGGAAGAGGGGATGCATCCTTTTTAAATGGGAATTATCAAGCATAGGAAAAAAAGTGTATAATTTACAAAGCCATAAACAACAGTAGCTTGTGAAGTGCTGAATGCAACGATAAATGACAGAAGGCTTCGTTATTTTATTGTTCACCTGTTGACGACTCCTATGAGTCCCAGTTTGACAGGAATGACTCGGCCCATGAGAACGTCCATCGCATCAGTGCCAGCATCCATCAGGTCCAGCTTCGTCACCACAGCCAACGTCCGCCGGCCTAAAGAGCACAATACAGCTCAAATACGACAAGATGCTGCACTTCTAAGAGCCTTAAAATTTTAGCCCATGTTTTTCATAGACTGATGTGCCGATGCAGATACATAAACATTTTTTTTTTAAAAATTGAGACTAGATAAAATTAGATTAGCACTACAGATACAGTAAAATGGACAAATGTGGACATTTTTGCATAGTGACCCAGTGTAAAGAGAGCAGGTGATAGTTTTAAATGTCAGTCAAACTTAAACATCTGTCCAATCCAGGTATTTTTTAAAGCAACTGTCTGCCAACACAGATATACTGCCAAAAGTATTCGCACGTCTGCCTTCACACGCATATGAACTTGAGTGACATCCCATTCTTAATCCATAGGGTTTAATATGATGTCGGCCCACCCTTTGCAGCTATAACAGCTTCAACTCTTCTGAGAAGGCTTTCCACAAGGTTTAGGAGTGTGTTTATGGGAATTTTTGACCATTCTTCCAGAAGTGCATTTGTGAGGTCAGACACTGATGTTGGACGAGAAGGCCTGGCTCACAGTCTCCGCTCCAATTCATCCCAAATGTGTTCTATCGGGTTGAGGTCAGGACTCTGTGCAGGCCAGTCAAATTCTTCCACACCAAACTCCCTCATCCATGTCTTTATGGACCTTGCTTTGTGCACTGGTGCGCAGTCATGTTGGAACAGGAAGGGGCCATCCCCAAACTGTTCCCACAAAGTTGGGAGCATGAAATTGTCCAAAATCTCTTGGTCTGCTGGAGCATTAAGAGTTCCTTTGACTGGAACTAAGGGGCCGAGCCCAACTCCTGAACAACAACCCCACACCATAATCCCCCCTCCACCAAACTTTACACTTGGCACAATGCAGTCAGACAAGTACCATCTCCTGGCAACCGCCAAACCCAGACTCGTCCATCAGATTGCCAGACAGAGAAGCGTCATTCGTCACTCCAGAGAACACGTCTCCACTGCTCTAGAGTCCAGTGGCGGCGCTTTACACCACTGCATTCGGCGCTTTGCATTGCGTTTGGTGATGTAAGGCTTGGATGCAGCTGCTCAGCCATGGAAACCCATTCCATGAAGCTCTCTACGCTGTTCTTGAGCTAATCTGAAGGCCACATGAAGTTTGGAGGTCTGTAGCGATTGACTCTGCAGAAAGTTGGCGACCTCTGCGCACTATGTGCCTCAGCATCCGCTGACCCCGCTCTGTCATTTTACACCATTTTCGTGGCTGAGTTGCTGTCGTTCCCAATCGCTTCCACTTTGTTATAATACCACTGACAGTTGACTGTGGAATATTTAGTAGTGAGGAAATTTCACGACTGGACTTGTTGCACAGGTGCCATCCTATCACGGTACCACGCTGGAATTCACTGAGCTCCTGAGAGCGACCCATTCCTTCACAAATGTTTGTAGAAGCAGTCTGCATGCCTAGGTGCTTGGTTTTATACACCTGTGGCCATGGAAGTGATTGGAACACCTGAATTCAATGACTTGGATGGGTGAGTGAATACTTTTGGAAATATAGTGTATGACTCCAGTATCACTCTGCAAGGTACTCCAGATTAACTGACGGAAAGATCCTTCAGCTAAGACAGGAAGATAAAGATGATTAAGGAAAAAGTGTGTTGAACACATACAGAAAGACATAAAAAGAGAATACAAACCATCAGGGTCGACTTCACGGGCCACTTTGAGGGCTTCAGAGGTGGCCATGTCTGTGTTGGCAGCTGTGACTGCCAGGATGATGCAGTTAGGGTTGCTGATGTACTTTAGGATCAACTCACGGATCTGGATCTCAATGTCTTTGGGCTGGTCACCAACAGGGACCTGCGTATAAACACACAAATGCACAACTGGCATTTCTAACAAAGGTAATTTCAGAAAGCTTAAAGAAGATGACTACAATGTTTTAATGTTTAACGGAGGAATTACCTTTGTGATACCAGGCAGATCCACTAATGTGAGGTTAACCACATGAGGGGAGAAGATCTTCAGGTGGATAGGTTCATCGCTAATGCCCTGGGAGAGATATTAAAGATCAGCAAACAAGCTATAATATCTTCCAAATTTATATGTTTATGTATGCTTTTACTAGTTCTTGAAAGAACATCGATACCTTATTGTTGCCAGAAACTCTTTCAGTTTCAGCTTCAATTTCTTGTCTTATTTCATCGAAATCTGTGTAGATCTTAAAACAAGAACAATTTCATTCACACTTTCAGCAAAACATTGTTATATACATAAAACAGAACTTATATGCAAGTCATCCAATAAATTAAGTGTGTGAATCTTTAGCCATCACCAATGATACTATGTAAATCAAAGAATTATAAAAAAAAATAATAATAAAACACCATTCAGGTCATCAGGGTAGCAGACAAGATATAAAAATCTTTGGTAAGTAACTGCAACACTACAAACGCCCCTGTTCCATAGTATTCCCCTGAGAGAGCGACAGGCCTACATCCCCTTTTTTTGCTCTTACAAACAGGGCGTGCTTATGATCTGCCTTCAGATAAAGACTCAATAAAGTGACACAAAGACACCTAATATATACACTATATGGCCAAAAGTATGTAGACACCTGACCATCACATGTATGTGAGCTTACTGGACATTCCATTCTAAAACTATGGGCATTAATATGGCACTGGCCCCCCATTTGCAGCTATAACAGCCTCCACTCTTCTGGGAAGGCTTTTAGAGTTTGTCTATGAGAATTTGTGTCAATTCAGTCAAAAGAGCACTTGTGAGGTCAGACACTGATGTTAGATGAGACGTTCTGGCTTGCAATTAACATTCCAATTTGTCCCAAAGGTATTCAATAGCATGGAGGTCAGGGCTCTGTGCAGGCCACTGGAGTTCCTCCACATCAAACTCCTCAAACCACGTCTTTATGACCCTCGCTTTGCACACAGGGGCACAGTCACACTCACACATTCACAGCTGAGAACTGTTGTCCTGATTAGGACTCACATGCTGTCCTTCATGAGACATTTATGCATACAAGAGTCAAAGATTACTGTGATGCACAAGCTAGTTTGATTTTTCAATATTCAAGAGCAAACCTTTCCATCAAATAATATATTGTCTCGGAATAATTCAAAGCTGTAGTAAACCAGAATCTGGTCAAACTGCCACACAGGCACATACCTTGTTTTTGGTGTGCAAAAATTTGCCCCATTCTTCACCGTCCACACCTGGAAGTTCATAACAAACAGGAGAGGTTACTTCTAGTGTTTTTCATTTCAGATTTATGTAAAAACCTAAACTGTGTCTCCAGAGCAGTGGTTCCTATCCCAGCCCTGAGGACTTTTTGCACACCCAGTTCACCTCATCCTCTAATTAACAAGCTCTTAACAGGTTGCATCAGGTGTGTTAAAGAAAGGGAACATGTGAAAAATGGACTGGGGTTGGGAAGCATGGCTCTGGGGACAGTCTGTTTATTTATACAGCTGTAAAGCATGTTCTGGCGGCCAGGGACCCGACACTACATGTCCATCTTTGGAAAAAAAAAAACCTCAAAGCATCCAAAAAAAAATTAAATAAGTAAATAAATAAAGCAAAGTTCAGCAAATGATGCCAAACAGAAACAAACCCAAGCACAGTGCATATTGGTAGACCAAGCATTCTAGCATAAGCCTCGCTTTCCCTCTTTAAGCACACGCACATTCATGTTCTGCTGAAGTAGGTTACTTCTAAAGGGAAATAACAGTTAGTGGGCTATTAGCACATTTATTAGGTGATTCTACAAGGAGGTTAAACTTTCTGGGACCCCTACTGGAATCATCATTTTGATTTACCCTACAGGCCTCATACTTACCACCTAAAAGAACTGCTTTGTGTTTTAAAGCGATAGTTTAACCAAAAATTTGCACTATTTACCTCTTAGCAATGTCCTTCTGTCCATTTTATTAAAAAAAGAATTGCACAGATTGCTCAACATTTCTGTATTAAATGGTTAAGATATAACCAAAGTCATTCAGAGTGGTTTAAAATGCTCCATTTTAGAGCAACATATTGAATTGTTCACAGTGCAGTGGTGGTGATAGGAACCAGACATCTGAAGTGTTCAATGCTTCCAACAGCTACATCACAGAACGTTATTAGATAAAATGGCTATGAATACACTGCCTGATGCAAAATGCAAACTTTAGACATCAAACCCCTCAGCAGAAACTGTACAAGGTAGTTTTTGGCTGAACTATCGCTTCAAATTCAGTATGATTCAGAGATCTTGTATCTCTGTACATACGTTGACTGAGTCTGCACTACATTTACTGGTGATTTGATCAAAGCTAGTATTAAAAAAGATGGTTTCTCAAAGCTAGTACTAAAAAAAAAATAAAAAAATGTCAACAGAATCAATATAAGGGCAAAATAAAATGGTCAGACGGAAGCTGCTCAACACAAACAGAAGGGCAAGGAACAAGGAAAAGGAGACCTTTGTAAAGGCGTCCATTTTTCCAGGCATTGGGGTCTGCGGTTAAAGAGAGACGACAGAGGAAACAGGGTTAGCCTGCCTGTATCTCCATAGAGCAATGCAGTCTCTAGAGGCCACAGCACAAGCCAATGACCCGAATGCTGATGTGGACAACGTTCATAACATCCTGTTTGATTCTCCTGGTATAAATGAGAGGTTAGCAGCAACACAACCGGCTCACAGGTAGAGCTACATAATTTTACTCATGTCACATAGAAGTCACTCACGACATTGTTGTGATAAAGCAGAAGAATGTTTCAGGAATTGTTCTAATGCTGTGTGGGAAGCTAAAGGACAGCAGTGAAAAAAGCACACAGCAGGGCAGTCCTTTTGTTGTGACAGGTTGCTGCTCACAAGTCCTGGCCTATCCCCAACCGTGCTAACCAGACTTAGACAAAGGGAGGTGATGCATTCGGCCCATTCGTAAGCACGCAACACACCCACACATGAATGACAGACAAGGGACGAGAGCACAGAGGTTGTGTGTGTACCGTTCTCATCATTTGTCTTCCTGCGGTCCTCTGGATCCACGTGCACCAGCTGCAGAATAAGAGGCCGGCGTGTGACGATGCCCGTCCCACGGGGTAAAAGATCTCTGCCTACCAGACTCTCCAAAACGGAGCTTTTCCCACTGCTCTGTAAACAAGAAAATCATTATAACATGAGAAACACTCCAGCCGTGAGTAAGGAACTATTACCTTCATGAACAGGTGTAACAGTACATCACTAGAAGTGACTGTACTCTACATATATTGATCTGTATCATGAATAAGACTATCATGAACAACAGTATCAGGTATTTCTTCAACAGTACCAGTTATTAAAAAAAAACTGTAGATCTGTTGCAAAACAGAAAAATTTGTACTGCCTCAAAAATCATAACTCTGCTTTTGTTCTTCATTGTAGTCATGTGCTTACACTTCAAGCATTGGCACTATGTGTCTTCTAGCAATTCACATTTCACAACTGAAAAAGCCCAATATGTGATTTGAGCAGCCACAAAGAGTTCACTGGCAGAGATTCAGCTGTTAAGCTGCCCAGACAGCTTACTAACACTTTACTGTCCTTGTGTTACTGTGACTCCTGTGCTTGGATGCCTAGTAAGATGGACATATCCTATTAACTGACCAGCGAAAGTCTAGCTGGCCAAAATAAGATGTCTCTTTAAACCTATTAGAAACAAACTGTAGTAGTCTAAAGGACAGGGCCATCTTCTTCTTGCAGTGGTAGTTTTGCAAAATATTTGGCCTCTCAAGACCCTTGAAAATAATGTTTAGGAGACCAGATGTAGGAAACTACTTACTTTAACTAGAAGACAAGTAATATAAACGTTTCAACCAATTGCATGACCGAGCAATCGTTTTGATATTTCCATTATGCTTACTGAATATAATGTGCACTTACTTTTGCAATATTTTTCTGTCTCTATAAAGCATAAATAAACTTGCACTTGCATTTGCACAGCCTGCTGAGAGCACCTCTCTAAAAACTCTGGGCTGAGAGGCTTCCTGTCCTGAACTGCTTGCAAAAACAACAGCAAATTCGCAGAGAAAGACTTGAATTTCATTGTCATTTTCCTCTCTCAGCTTTTGGTTTTAAGCACACAAAGAGATCTTAGCAGCTGTTTAGTCCATTTCGATCTGTCAAAAAGCAGCCCGTCTCTAAGTTTAGCTGCAGCACATTATTCCCAGCTCTGTCCAGTCAGCTCATATTAGCCACCGCATTCAGTAAACTTGAACTGATGATGCGCTTTTTCCATCCAGACAAGGTGAAGTTATAAACGCTTAACAGCAGGATGGGTGAACAACGATGTGGACGTTCAGTTCAAACAACGTAAATTATAGCTAACGACCCAAGACAGAGAAGCAGAAACTGACAGTCAACACAAGCAGTCTAAATGAAATGAACTAGTTAGCTAGCTTGTTAGCTAACATTAGCTAACTACATTTGATTTAGGTAACACCGAAAGCGCTCTCAGGATATATTAATGATTTTTAATTCATCCTGAAGATTACAATTGTGTCTTGTAATCACATCAGTGCAATCACTAAGCAGAATGCTATAAACAGTCATAGCCGTTCACCGCTGTTAGCTTGTTAGCGCTAACGAAAGTGAAATCTTTGTCGCTAACTTACCTGCGTTCCTACCACCGCGATCTGCGGCAGCTGGATAATATCCGCGCCCACTGTATTAAACACGTCTTGAAGCTTGTTAATGACCGGAATAAGGGCCTCCATCGCTTTGGCAAACGCCGACTGTCTAAATGAATGGACTCGCTAGTCAACCAGCCTGCCAAAAACGGTACAAAGTCATCCAATGTCCCTCACGGAGCCACCATTTACCAGCCCGGTCCGGGCAACAACTGCGCACAGATTCTTCCGCGCGCAATTGTGGGATTTGTAGTTTTTGTAAACAGACAACTGCTGAACAAAGGTCTAGAAGTGAACTACATTTCCGGGGTTTGCTCTCACGCTCTCACTTCGAGGCAATCGGACTGAAACAAATATTTTGAGCATGTTTTGTTTTTTTTTCTATGTATGACGAAAGAAAAGGAGATAATAAATAAAATGGGCAGCACGTTGTTACACCTTCTTAGTTACACGTGGGGACAATTTTTATGAACTTTTTAAAAGTATTTTTCAACGGTACTTTTTTGTGAAAGGGATTTGCTTTTACCTCCGTTTGTATTCACATTCAGAAAGTAACTCTTTTTGGATTTAATTTCATGTTGTAGAGGTAGTCTCACCTGTGCTGCGTTGCTGTTGCTCGCACTTCTCAAGCTTTTGCATTTTATTTTGGACCAAAAGGATCCTAAATTTCTCAGCTGAAAGATGCTGGATGCACTGAAGTTCCACTGCAGTTCTGTAAGGAACTTGGTACTTAAGGAGTTTTTGGATTGGTGATTCTTGATGATCACTTTACATGAATCATTATTTCACTGAAGTAACAAAATTTCACCTGAGGATGCTTTTAAGACTACTCTGCCCGTCTCTGCCCTTACCGTGGTGAAAAGAGTTCAAAATAAATAACTAAATTATCTTCGGAGAGTTAAGGAGTCACAGCAAATGTTGCATTTTTGCACCATTTATTCCACCCAAGTACATTACATCATACATCTGGGTTTGAATACAGTCAATTAAGTTTCATCCATAGGATTTAAATAATGAAAGTGCTTAATGGGTCAGCTGAAGTCAAACTGAAAAACAACAAGGCCAGCGAGTATCAGTGGTATTAACAGGAGAGCTGGCTTAAAATATTGCACACAAACAAAATTATTCAACATTAAAAATGAGGTAATAGGTGATCTGTCCTAAGGAACATAGCTGGGTCTAGACACATTCACATTAGTATATGGTATTGAAGTGTTCCATGCATATTTGGTGATTTGGAGACTAGTTTGCAAAAATGAAAGACAGCATCAGGCAAATGATTAAAGCTATGCAGCAGTTTACAGCGTTCACATTTCTTACAGACTGAATTAAGGTGGAGCAGAAGCGCTGGCAGAACTAAAGTGGAAACAGGAACAACTGCCAATTTCCATGGAATTTATATCTAAATCATCCTTACTGTACCTGTAAGTCTTAAGCATTTGCCTTCACATTTCCATCTACATTTGGGTTAATATTGCTTTCAACAAGCATCAACTACACTGTAAAAACCTTTACATATGTGACTAACATAAACTAATATGAATCTGACTTTAACTGTTTTAACAGAGTGTTAAGTTGATCACACGTTGTTTATTAAGACCCTCACAAACAGGCAACTTAAGATGTGAATTATGAAACTAGGCTCATTATTCCTCTCAACTCTGGAACAAGATGAACAAGTACATACAGATCAATTTACAAAGCATCTGAATCCACTTCAGAACATTTGAAAAAGGCACCGCTAATAACCATGAAATGATGAGACTGGAAAGTGTTCACAGCAAAACTAAAAGCTATTGTCCAAAGCAAACCAAAGTGTACCTGGTGTTTCTAAATAGGTATTAGTTTATGTGTATATACAATTATATACACACATACACACACACACACACATATATATGTGTGTAAAAATCTTCCACAGTGACAATGATAGCTTAGTTATTTGTGTTTATGTGGAGGCTGTACACATTTATCTCCACAGAAGTGCCACTAGATGTCCATCTGGAAAGTTGTAATTCATGTTGAGGTTTCTTTTTGTCAGAAGTTAGCACCATTACAATCGCAATTAAAAATTCTACTTAACCAGGGATGCCAATATGGGGTCACACAAAAAGGATTTGTTCCTTATCTAGCTAACTTTAAGCTTAGTTTGATCTAATCCTGGATTTTCTGTCTCACGATGGTAAACCACAGAGCATTACTTGCTGTATATGTAGATTAAGTTTAAGATTCTGGCAACTGTGGGACCAGTTGGGCCGAGTTTCTGGCCAATCAGGGACAGCCTCCTGACCAAGATGTATGTGCGAAAAAAATAAATGTATTTTATATATATATATATATAAAAAATTTATATATATATATATATATAAGCTCTCTCTTTTCGGTGGAGGAAGCAATGGTTTCTCATGAGGAAATCCAAAGTTCAGCTTTGTTTTCTAATGCAGAGAGCAGCACATTCTGCACCATGTAATGTCAGTTGTCACCAAATAATCCATAAACTAATAGTGCTCCTTGTCATAACCTATTCACTCATAAACAAGGTCTAGCTTCACTCACCACAGCAACGTGTTAATAAATTAGTAAAAAAACAAAGTCCAACAAAAAATAGCTTAACTATAGCTGAACACAGCACAGCTAAAGAATGGCTGGTGGACAGTGGTGACTACATTTCACTCTGGAGCTCAGGAAGAGGTACAGTCCGTGTAGGTGGTCACCATATTCCCCCTTCTCTGAGTCACAGTCCTACAGTGCTGTTTTGCTGTACCATGAAACCTGCTCTCAGTCCGCTTGGCGTGTCTATCAAATGTAAACATTCTCTCCATGTCATCGGAAAGCTCCTCGAAGATCCCAGCACCAAACCCGCCCTGGAAGTGCCTCTTGTGGCGGCTGTGGGCCTGCTGGTGAGCCCTGAAATGGTCCTCGAAGTGCCGTTTTGGCCGGGCATGTCTGTTCTGGCTGTAGATGTCGAAGTCTCTGAACATGTCGTCGAAGTTAAAATCGAAAGTCTGGTGAAAGTACTGGCCTCCACCTCGCATGCCTTCGCTGGAGAAAGCACCGTGTCCTAACTGATCGTACTCTCGCCTCCTTTTCTCATCCGAAAGGGTTTCATATGCTGAAAAAGGCAGATGGAGAAGAGATTTTAGACTGTGTTGTAAACATGTTTTACGATGTATTGACCTCAATGTTGAGATTCAACTGCATATATTTTACAAACGTTATAAATTATAATAAAATTCGGTCACACTTTCTTTTGATGGTACCTTGTAGATGATCTACAGCTACACAAATTCTTCACAAACTTCGTTGATTATTAACAACATTATAGTTAGGGAGTGGGTGCAGGTTTTGTGTTGAAATTAAGGTTAAGGTTATAGAACCTATCGCACTTAACTTCCTGCCCAGTTGCATTTAACAGATATTTAGTTAAAGACAGACTGAGCATTTACAAATCATCCACAGTGGACTATAAAAATCAGATTTTACCTAAAATTGAGTTCATAGTAAGCACTACTTTTCTCATTTGTTTCGCATAGGGATGGACCAATATGGGAATTGTGTCTTGATGCTAATATCTGATACTTATATATGTTCATATATCAACATCAAAAGATAATTGGGACTAGACCTACCTTGATTAGCATTACAGAGAAATATAACACTTATTTAAATAGGGATACAACTGCAGTAAAATGAATACAATGCAGACTTCAGCGCAGTAGCCCAGCACAGCCTAAACATTCGGCACAATGAATACCGGTCAAATCTAAACATCTGTCTGATTCCGATATGACTCAGATATTATCTGATGTTATCATGCATTCATAGTTTCTCCAGTCACATTTGTGTATTTGGTGTTTTTTATATTATTATTATTGTTGTTGCTGTTATCGTGTCTGTATGATTCAGAATAGACCTAATAATTTAGAAAATAATGATGGTAAACCGTTAAACTGGGTTGGGGGGGTTCTTTTAGTTTACCGCTTCATTCTATATTTTTCCAACAGTTCAGTTAAAGTTGTTGTAGTACTATAGTCATCTTTAATTTGGCCCCGTTGTTAATCTAGTAAGACAGAACAGAAATGCGAATCACACGTTTCCGTCTGAAAGTTTGTCACTGCTTAGCTTAGCCCTTAGCCTTCTTGTCTGAAGCCATTTCGCCTGATGAATCAGAGCTGAGACGTGTTTTTCCCGAGACTGAAATCGTTTTTCAGTCTAAAACCTAACGGTGTGGTGTAAGGATCTCCTAAAACGTACACTGTATCGCAGAGGTGGCTTTTTGTAAAGACTTGATATGTGCCTGCAGCACTGAGTGCTGGAATACCGATGTCTTGCTATGGTTTGCACAACATGAATAAATCAATAAATGAGATTTTACCATCATTTGGGACTGTTACTGTGGCAACTCAATTAACTGTCACCAGGCACAGGCCTAATATAGAATGAACCTGAATCGAAAATCGTTGAGATTTCATGATGTATTGACTCCTGTTCTGAAGAACTGAGACTGAATTGAATCAATGTGAGGTCAGAGATTTACACTGCTATATTGTACTATCACTAAACACAAGACTGATTAGAAAATCTGCAGTGCACACTCTTACATGTCTGCTGCAATTAAAATGCGCTCACAGCAACTTTATGTCACTTCAACTGATTATAAGTAAATTTACAAACTGTGTTTAACACAAAACGTGGTTAACTATTTACCTTCTGCTGCTTCCCGGAACTTTGCTTCTGCATCAGGGCTCTTGTTCTTGTCTGGATGATATTTCATGGCAAGCTTGTGAAAAGCTTTCTTAATCTGACGTTCCGTGGCATCTTTAGGTACCCCCAAAATATCATAATAGTCCTTTTTGGCCAGTATCAGTTCTGTTATCATCAGGACACATACAGCGAACATTAACGTTGACTGCGCTGTGGCCATGCTGTCGTTAGTGCCTGTTTGATAAGAGAGAGGCACAGATACACAAGTGAGCACACATACAGGGCTTACAGTATACAGAATGAAGAGGCCTGCTAGGAATTCAAATCACATCTAACATTGTAAATCTAAAAAACTGAATATCTAATTAAACTCTTTAACATATTTACACTGAGAAATGATTAATGCAGTAGAGAATGGCTTGACAATTAGTGCATGAAATCAGATAAACTACACTTTGTAACTGTATACATGCAGCAGTGGGCAAAATGGTTGAAATAATACAGTTTTAGAATTATGTGTTTAAAATAATTGGTTTGACATTTTGTTTCCAAACACAAGAAACTTAACATAGTTTTTGACAAAGATGGTTGGAATACATTTGGGGCCACTGTTACTTTTCTTATAAAGCTATATCAGCGCTCAAAATACCTTGCACGCCCCCTTTATAAACTCCAGACAGTTTATTTTTTAATTTCTGCATAATTAAATGGTTGAGATGTACACAAAATCTTTTTTTGACGTCTAAAGTAAGTGTGAAAAGTGTAAAAACACAGAAATGCTTTCACTGTCAAAATGAGATTAAAAAAAAATCATCTAAAAAAAAAAACAAAGTTATGGCGTATTTTAAGCAATTCATCTATTCATGGTGAAGGGATAAATAAAAGGATATTTTAAGGCAAAATAGTACCCCAAAGAAAACTTTTTTTTCAGATTCACCACTACGTTGCCATCATTAATATTACATACAGAAAACTCAGAAGACACGTGTAGGTTTACTGGTGGTTTTGGATAGTAAATAAAATGGCTATATTTGTGTTGTAGACATCAGGACCCCTGGTTCCTATCACCACCACTGTAAATAAATCTGAGTCGGCAAGTTTCCTTCTCTACTAATGAACCATTTCACATCAAACCACTCTGAATGACCTTGCTCAATCAGCGAATTACAGACATGTTGAAAAGTCGGTGGAATTCCCCTTTAAAAGACAAACGTCGTTTTAGGATAAAAAAGAGACGCTCTGCACAATTTAGCTGAACCAAACACTTGTGTTCACATGGCTGGCTGGCTGGCTGGCTGGCTGACTGACTACCCACATATACATACCTTACAATCCTCGCAACAGTCTCAAAATTAAAAATCACTTGCCTGAATGACGTTAATTTCTACCTTAAACAGCCCTCCGGAAAACAGAAAGCAGCAGCGCACTGTCGTCCTGCTGCCCGTGAACTAACCCGCTATGCTAACCAAGCTAACTAGCTAACCGTTTGCTCACAGAACGCAAAAATCCGCAACAAAGACCAAAAAGTTGCTTTAAAAACACATCAAACCCAGCGCAGCTGTAATTCAACGTGGTTAAAACTTTAATTAACGTTACTCACTCTTTTCTACAGACAGTAAAAGCCGATGAAATAACGGTTCGCGTTCGTTTCCATTCCAACGAGCAGTAACAACACGAATCTCAACCCCATTGGTCCGTTATGTACCACGTGACCTGCGCGTAGCGAGGGACACGGGTGTGTTCGTACGCGCAATTTCTTTATGGTGATGCTGCGCAGACATGCGCAGGTAAACTTTCATTTATGAATACAGATTTCATAATGAAGTGGATACAATTATGTGAAATGATGTTTATATTATAAACATAAATGTATCGAACTCGCATAAGTCTCCCGTGTCGGCAGAAGCCCTACCGGATGTGTTCATCGAGGCTAAAATAGTACGAATTTGCGTCGTGCCCTCGCGATTGAGGCCAATGTAAATTTTAATTAGACGTCTAAAATAAATGTAAAAAAGTGTTAAAAAAAAATGGAAATGCTTTCACTGTCAAAATGAGATAAAAAAAAATCTTAAAAAAAAACAGTCGACGCGCGCGAACATGAAACATGACGTCACCTCGCTTTCCCACAATGCGTCCGAAGATCCGAAGATGGCGGGCGTCCCCGATCCGCTGGAAGACATGCTTTACTCAGACGTGGACGAGAAAGCCGTCAGCGACCTCGTAGGCTCTTTAGAATCGCAGCTCGGTGGGCCGGACGAGTCCGCAGCTCCGCAGGGCGACGGGAGGCGCTCCGGGCCGCCGCAAGCACACAATCCCAACTTGGGACAGTCGCAGCCCGCTCAGGCGGCGGACCGGCGGCGCTCGGGACTCCAGAGAGCCGAGCCAAAGCTGGAGGTCGGCGGCGCTCGGGAAAACGGCTCCGAGGGGATCCCGGCCTCCGTGAACGCGGCGCCGAGCTCCGTGCTGGTGGGCGCTGCTGCTGCGGCGAGTCGCTTGCAGCCTCTCGGGAAAGCAAAGCCTGCAGTGGGACTTCTAACTTCAGCGAACTGTTCAAGTGACGCAGCAGTTGTAGCACCATCATCATCGTCACCATCACCTCCTACAGATTCTCTCCCTCACACAAATCACATATCGTCTGCCATACGGACCGTTTCCTCCAGAGTCCTGCCTAGTGAGAGTGGAAGCAGCGGGACAGTGACTGTTAACTCTCCTGCTGTTGCCTCTGCTCCCACTGCTGGAGCTGGAGTTCAAACCAGTGTGAGTGCTGGTGCCACTGGTGCTGTTGGCGCCACTGGCTCTGGTTTGGGTAACGAGAACGGCAACATGGCCTCTTCTAATGGCACAAATGGTCCTCTGGTGTCTGCTCAGCCTGATCATATGTTGTCCCAACCTGCTGATCCGTCAGGTAGTCAGGCAGCCCCTGCTGTTGCACTGCACAGACCTCCAAACGTTTTGCCCAATGGAAGTGACCCTAAAGTTGCAGCGTTGCCCGCACAGGGTGTCAGTGCTGCTGCTGTCCCGGCCTCGACCGTGGCGTTTTCAAATGCGAATCCTAGTTTAGTGAAGGCCAGCCCACAAGCCCAGATTAAAACCATTGTCCCCAATCAGCTTGCTGGAAGCCCTGTGGGCCTGCATCCGTCTCCGCCCGCTCCGGTCACTGTACCTGCTAGCAGCATGCAGGCAAACGCCTCGCTTCCAGTGGCAAGCACTCCCTCAGTCCTAGTGAAGCCGGAAGGTGGCCTTGTTGGGCAGCCCACGGGCTTGTTGAGGCCTGGCACTGCGGCACCTGTGGTGGCTACCACGGCGGTGCCTCAGCGACCTGGAGTACCTGTAGCCCCAAGGGCCGTGGTGCCCCAGATCACTGTCAGACCCCAACAGCAGACCACTATTCAGTTACCTCCAGGATTCACCATACCACAGGGTAAGTGTACCAAGTCTGATACCTTTACAATTAAAAGAGGTTAAAGGAGCCTCATCTGAAGACTTGGTAACCTATTCAAAATAGCTTTTGGACTGCCTTGAAATATAATAAAGAACGGCACAATATCTCATGCTGTTCACAAATACATGTGCGGGTGTTTGGTTTTTCTGTATCTCGTTTTTTTTTTTTTAACCCTCAGTCCTTGAAGTGATGAGCATCTGTGTGTCTTTGAAAGCTTTACTGTCTTGAAATCATAAGAATATATATGAATATACACACATAATGTGTAAATTCATGTGTGGGTGAGCTAAACAAAAAATTATGTGACATTTTCAATTCTCTGACACAATCTGAACTTATGATGTACAAAAATACCCTTTATTATTGTTTTATTCTTATTATTCTTGTTACTGCTGTAAATGGTGGTAGTAACAGTGACAGTGGTAGTGGTAGTGGTAATGATAATGATGATGATAATAATAATAATAATAATAATAATAATAATAACCATAATAGTAACAATACATTCAAATTGGCTGCTGGTGTTTCCACCTTTAGCCACGCTACTGAGGCAACGTAATTATATCGACAAAATGGTAGACAACATATCATGGGCAACATCATACTGTTTTTCACTTCTAAATCTGTGTACCTCACAATCCTACAACACGTTTCTGTTTTTTTTCAATTGATTGAGCCTTACTTAACAGGCCAGTCTCTTTTGAAAAGTTACCAGGTCGTCTCTTCTTGCTTTCACTTTCATTATCAAAGCTCTGATGAAGCTGGTTGTGTTTCCTCTAGGAATGGTGCTGGTTCGGACAGAAGCTGGTCAGCTGGTGTTGGTTCCACAGCAGGTTTTGGCCCAGGCCAAGGCTCAGAATCAGAATAAACCTGCTCTGTCCCCCAGGCCGGCAACGCCAACCACAGCAGCCACCTTTAGAGTCACCACTCCAGTGGCTCAGGTACATGATGGTAGCATGTTATGAAGTCTTGCATAGCTAAGTAATGTGTATAGTAATGTGGGAGTAATGTGACTGATTTTCAAGACAAAAATCTGCTCTTAAGATATGCTAGAGTGCTTTAGTCCAGGACTAAGTTTTTTTAATGCATGGAAAGGTCTTTGCTTCCAGATGTAATTCTGTGGCATTCTCTCACTGTGCAGCCAGCAGTAACTTCCCCCACCATCCGCCCCATTCCCCCGGCCCAGATGAAGGTGGTACAGACAGCAAGCCCTGCCAGCCCTGCTCTTCAGGTACATGACTCAGTGAGACTGAATCTCTTCATTCTGCAAAATCATATTTTAAATATATTTTATTTAATTTTTTTTTCTTTTTTTTGCCTTGCTGTTTTATTTACACCAATTTTATTACTGTTTTTCTGTTTGATTTACATACACTGTAAACCTCCGTGCTGTATTTGTATGTGTGAAATGTGCTTATCTGTTTATATATATATTTATATGCCTGCTTATATATGATTTACAATAGTATCACAATATCAAATAAAAGAGCACTACATATATAAGAGAATACATGTGCATATGTTTGGTGTTCTGAATGTAATTTTATTAATTGTGATAATAGCAATTAGGACGTAATACCTTGTTATTGAATATCTGCATGTCTAATCAGTAGAACTTGTATATTTTTAAGTACAGGTGTTTAATAGCATTAGTGCAATATATTAGTTTTGTCTGAGATGACCTGCACTGCAGTAGTAGAATATTGAGTATTTGTGCTCAGGAGTATGTGGCCATAACTGATCCTTTCTTCTTCTGTCAGAAGAGTCCGGTGGTGACGGTCAGTTCTGCTCAAAAACCTGCTGGCCCCACAGTCATCACGGCTGGAGCTCGTGTCCAGACCCCTCCTCAGAATCTCCTGAAACCCTCCCCTCCTGTCCCAGCATCCACTGTCCCAGCCGCAGGAGCCACTGCCCTCTCTCCGGTACCCTACTGCTCTGTCCTCTCTGCAAGACTATTGTTTGCTCCATATATTCATAGCATTCAATATGGCTCACTGTTTAATAAGTGGTTCTCATGTAGTCATTAATTTTCCTTTAGTCTTTACGCTTCTGTAACTTATTTGTCTGACTTAAGGAAATGCAAGAGAATGTGAAGAAATGCAAGAACTTCCTAGCTACGCTGATCAAACTGGCATCTCATAATTCCCCCTCTCCGGAAACATCCCGGAATGTGAAGGCGCTGGTGCAAGACTTGCTGGTGAGAGTCATTGGCCTTTGGTGGGGCATAAACTGAAGCATCATAGTGCTGTTTGATGTTATGATTCATTAATATTTGGACTGTCGCTTAGCCTTATATAGACACCACAGTTTAGTTTTGACAATTACGTGTGTATATATATCCGATATTCCATAACTTTTCATCATATTTTGATTGCATTCTTTTGTTTTCCTCAGCATTTGAATAGGATCAGAGTAGTTTAAATGCACTCATCATTCTTTGGGGTTTTCTGGACTGGCTTCTTAGTAGATGAGAAACTTTTTAAAAATGCAGTTCTTATCCTGAACTGTAGATGTCAGCAATCAATTTCTTTTAGAATGTAGCCTCTTTCTCAGAAAATAAGTTGTAGTATAATAGTCTTATTGCAATGCACTTCCAATTAATTGCTCTGTTTAATTCTGGACAGGATGCCAAAATCGAGCCTGAGGAATTTACAAGTCGTCTGCAGACGGAGCTGAAGTCGTCTCCTCAGCCCTACCTCATCCCCTTCTTGAAGGTAGCGTCTCCTTCTCTTCTGCCTTCACAGAAGTGCTGCATTTCGAATTGAACTTGTGGGATTTAAGGAGTCCAACAGTCGTCTTATTGGTGTAACACAGTCAGAGAACCAGTCCAGACTATCATCAGTTATTTCTTCTGAAGTTGAAAGTGACAAGTTGTAGATATCGATACTTTCTTGATGCGACCAAATTATTTCAATCAATATTTATAATGTCAGCCGTAGTAATACTGATGGATGTCTTTGCAGTAGCATACTTATATGCGATATACTTTCATATAATACTTGTAAAATATTTTTGTCTTGTTTTAGCACCAAATTATCGCTTTTAAGAGGACAATAACAGTAACAGCCTGTATAAGTCTAAGTGGTAGACAGAGTTTGGAAAGTGGTTATATAAAAATGAATTATAAATTATTTTCAGTACATAAAACCACCCAAATATCATACATCATACAGTTTAGCGATAAATGTAATATACAAGACAATGTAGTACATTGGCTCTTTTAATATGATCATTAAAAAGCAACGACTATCAATAATCAGTCAGTCTCACGTTTGGCTGTGTATGTGTCTGTGTTGAATCTGTGCAGAAAAGTCTGCCCGCTCTGAGGATGACCCTCCTGAACTCGCAGCAGTCTCTGACGCAGCTTTCCCAGCCCACGCCCTCCACCCCTCTCGCTGTGGGCGCCATTAAAGCCCCACCTCCTCCCCGCTCCCTCGCCACCACAGTACCCCCTGTCCGACCCGCTGTCGTCCAGGACCAGACTGTATGTATACTGTCCTTTCATATTTTCTATGTGGAAAGATTGTTCATGTGCCCAAGTGCAGCACCTTCACTGTCCTGTCCACTCTTTCTGTCTCCTGAAGGCCATTAAGCGGGTAGGGGCACAAGTCGCTCCACCTAGGATGCCTGTCGTGATCGCCCAGACAATCCGACCTCAAGGTGTGTCACCCTGACTGGGTCCATCATCTTACCGCTCTGATTGAAAAAGTTCTAGGAGATGTTGGACAGCTGGGCAGGTTTCTCCAACATTAATTAAATGTGCACTGCCTGTCACAAGTTTGGGGACATCTTACCTGCTTTTAAAATGTAAAAGAAAAGCTTGGTTCTCACTTTTTTTTTTTCAAATAAGGAAAAATGCCTGCAAAGATTCTGTTACTGAAAAGCAGGTATTTTTCAAATACTGTGAGTATATTTAGCAACACTCAGCATCATCTTTATCAAAGTGTCTTCCTTGGTATTCAGAGCAGGTTTTGCCTGAATAATGTTTTCATCTTGAACTGTTGTTAAAAGCACAGTTTGTACATCCTTTGCCCCAAAGCACATCTGAAACAGCTGGACGGTTTGATTGCTGACATCATAACACAGTGATAAAATGCATATAGGTAGTACTGTAGACAGTTGGTCCTTCAGTTTTGCAGTTTTTGAAAAAGAAAATGGTAAGATCTATACAGCTTAGTGTTTGATATGGTAAGCAGTTTCTAAGAGACAAAGAAAACATTGTTATTAAAACATTGTGAAAAGCAAGGTGTTTTGGTGGGCAGCGTAATTTAGGACTTCAGTACACAGACAGAGACGATGTTTCTTCTTTAGGGTGTATCTTGTTTTGCTTGGTGGCAGTAAAAACAGTCAGCTGTATCTGTGGTTTATTGTGTTGCAGTTCCTGTGGTCAGAGGACAAACAGTACATGTGAGAGGTCCTGTTGGCGTCACCATCCAGGCCTCAGCCAATCTGAAACAGAAACTGAATGACCCAGGAGGTGGAACTTTCAAGTAAGACTCAAGCTCGAATTGTAATTGAACAAAAGGAAGGCTGAAATGAAACAGGTTTTAAAAGATGGTGACATTTTGTTAACTAACTCCCTTGTTTTTAAGTGTTGAAACATTTAAACCTAAATATTCCTCTTAATTGCTGAAGCAGAATTGGTGTTGAACAATTAATCACTTTCATATTGAAATTGCAGCTTGAAAGAATGCAATTGGGGAAATTGAATCTAATAACAGAGCTCATGAACCAGTAGTCTGGCACACTGCTACATTCAAGTCCAGAGAAAAAATGTGCTGGTGTTCTTGCCAGAGGAAAAAGGACTGGAGCTCAAATGATCCATAATTACTTGGAAAAAAAACTTGTTACATTAACTTGCATTAATAGTTAGTTTTTTTTTCCATTTTTGTCCTGTAAAGTTGCCATTTTCAAGATATGAGGTTTTGTTCAGACAGCAATATATTAGATAGATTTTCCCAAATCATTCAGCCTTAATGTTTCTGTAAAGTAAGGAGAAATGTGTGTACAATACAACAAAGAAATTGAAGGAGTTGATTTAGATCTTTAGGTCTTCTCAATAAATTATCAGGTCACTATTGATTGTCAAAAAAGGCATACATTTGTCTATTTCTAGAGACATTTGTAGAAAAGGCATACATCTCCTACATTTAGAAAGCCAATTTACTCCATCTCATTTTCATTGGCTGTCATTGTGAAGATGATTAATTTCGGTAAATATCACATTGAAATCCCCAGTTCAAGCCATAAAGTGTCTGCACGCATTAATTACATGACAGGTGAAACATTAAATGAATAACCAAGCTGCTGTCATGATCCTGTGAACCACTAGAGTGCAGCATTTCTCTTAGAGAGAGTTCCTGTAAGGGAAAGAGAGTTCCTCAGACACCTACTTTAGATTAATAATCATTATTGGAGATGTTTTATATATATATATGTGTGTGTGTGTGTGTGTGTGTGTGTGTGTGTGTTAATAATTAATCCCTTGAATTCTATTTAATATTGAGCTTATCCTTGAAAAACTTGAAAAACAAATAATTGTATAATTTGTAATCCACTTCACCCTGCGGCATGTTACAGATTTTGCTTGTATATGTATTGCAGGGATGATGATGACATCAATGATGTGGCATCGATGGCAGGTGTTAACCTGAATGAGGAGAATGCTCGAATTTTAGCCACGGGCTCCGAGCTGGTGGGCACACAAATCCGCTCCTGCAAAGATGAGGCCTTTCTGCAGGCTGGCTTGCTGCACAAGCGCATCCTTGAGATCGGTATGAAAAAACACCTAAAACCACTGTCTTGTAGAGGTTTATACATAAATATGAACCTACTTACACACAGCACTCTGCTTTTTAGTTCTGGAGCTGATCGGTTTTCCCCTTAGCCCAAACATGGTGGAAAACCCAAGACATGGTGTGTGGAGTTAATGTAGCCAACAAGTTATAATGAACAAAAGTGAGTTGTATAGCTAAAACAATATCAGCCATCTTAAAGCCTGAATTTTGTCCGCACTTTTGTCCATTTTTGTAGATGACACTATGTCATAAGTACTATTCAGACAGGATTAGTTATACATGAGAGAGTGCAGTGATGTAATTTTACCACCAGATGTCTGTAATGTTTATGACCAATTCACATGGGATATGAAATCTCGGTATAAATGACAGAGATGGGAGTTATTCTGTTTGCCCACAACTATCTGCCTTGCTGTGAATGTGCTGTGTCACTAGCATTTTTTCATTGGCTTGGGAAATCACAGCCAACAGCCATCACCACAAAAAAATCAAACGTTTTCTCTGTAATCAAACACTTGAGGAAGACAGTGCTTAGCAGCTCGACTTTAGCCACAGAGAACAAGAGTAAATGCCTCCTTACTTAATAAACGGCTTTTCTACTGGATGATTTTACCAACATGTCAGTTCACACTGGATGAATATAGCCTGAGGTTATTTCTGTGGCACATTTTATAGAAGAAAAAGTCTTTTTGAGACTACTTGACAACTCGAACAGTTTGAGGTGAGTGTGTGACAGTTTAGTCATGCAGTTTGCGCAGTGTTAGTTGATGATTATGGGCTTCCGTTACTTGTTGGCTGCATAACACCAGCACCGAGTGTCCTAGCTGATCAACTGCTTTTAGGGTAAGGGGAAAATTGTGTGCACTTCAGCATGTCTGGAAGAATTTTAATCCTTTTGACAGAGTGCACATGAGGATACAAATGCGCTGTAGACCTGGGAGATGCATAAAAGTAATCAGAACAATCATTTCTTGTTAAACAAATTAGGATTGTCGATTACAAAAATGTAGGTAACTGGCATGGTTGGTGGCAGTGAGATGACTAGTAAGCTAGCATGGCAGTTAGCAAGCTGGCAAACTCGCCTTCCATAAACAGTAAAAACACAAACGTAAACATAAATATATCAGATAATTATATATTCACCACAGCATAGTGCTACACACTGATCTGCAGCAAGAAAAGAGTAGATAACTGGCAAGGCTAGTGATGACTAGTGTGCAGCTGTAGTTGGCCATGAAGCTAACATCACAGTTAGAAAGCTGGGTCTCATCTAAACAAACAGTAAAACCACAAAAGTAAATATAATACTATAGCATCCTGACTGGCTGTGTATTATGCTGTTTTTCTTTAATGTGTTTCGTTTATTTATAGCCAGCAGGGAAGAAATGTTCAATATTTCTGCTTAGACTGGTTAAATTAGTGTTTCCTCGATAATGGAAGTTCAGTGCTTTGAGCAGCAGCCCCTTCAGAGCTCATCACAGCTGGTGTTATTTGTAGAGGGCGCGAATTTGCTTAAATTTTGCATGTGAAATTTATTCATCCCGGAAGTCTGATGTGAAATCACTCTCTCCAGTGAATTCCACTGAAATGAATGGATTTTCACTCATGACAGTTTACTGGCAAATGCAAGTGTGAATGGGCTTTTAGGTTTCTTCTCTTTAGATAATATTTGCTTATAGCTCCTCCATGTGGAGAAACTTCTGTTCCAAAGTGCCGTTCCAAAGCCATGTCTGTGTGCTTTAGCAAAACAAACAAACAAAAAACAATTTTCTGTTGCTTAAGCTGAGACGCTTTTGTAATTTGTATTTTCATAATTTCACAACTCATCTGAACCATTAGATGCTGAGAAGAGAAACCCCCAGCAGAGACCGTGGAAAATTCACTCCACTGCAGCATAATTGTTTATTAATGCTCCTTAATAATCTGTTGTTTTAGCGGTAAAGCGAATGGAGCATCATGTGTACATATTATTTAACATTAATTAGAAAACTGTTTAAAATAATTCCTCTCTAGTTCTGTCAGTTCATCTTTTCATTGTTATTGGCTTAGTCTTCAGTCATTGCTGATATTTGATCATATCATCCGGGCCTAGTACACTCAACTTCGCACACAAGGCATATTCAGAGTCACAGCGTCCATGTCTGGTTTAGAAACACCATGAGTTGCCCTTCACCGCGATTCTACCCACATCTTTATGGACTAACTGCAGCGTTATGATGCCAGAAGCACACAGTGCCTACAGTAATAAGAAGTCTGTCCCATTCACTCCTGTTAGCCTTCCGTAAAGTCCACTAAACTTCTAGTGCACTTCCACTGGCCTCTCACTCACTCTCTCTCAGTCTAATGAGTGCTTGGCGTAGCGAGGCTCAGCCATCCTCAGGCTGCATATGAATACTTTATGGGCCTCCTTCTGATGCCTCTCTGTCAGTTTGTCATGTGTGCTGGACCAAGAGGAAGCCCCAGGCTCTCTTCTCGACAAGGTCACGGCCATACACACAATACACACGCTCGCGCTGAGCCACGCAAGACACATGCAAAAGAGGAGAAGGAATGGATTAATGCACACATGCAAACAAATATGACATATGTAGGCAGAATACATATTCATGCATTCGGTACCTGTTTGTTTTGTTGATGTAGTAGATTAAAGATGTGTGTGTGACAGCAGAAGCCAGCAAGCTGGTCAGAACTAGACTTAGTGTGATGCAAATGTGTTGGCAAAAATGCCTAAAAAATAAGAGATTCTAATATAGAATTATCCAAATAAAAATGAAAGCAGTTAAAGGTCCAAGTGAAATGATGAAAATCTTATTTTATTTCAAAACAACATAAATACTGATGGAAACCAAACATGTTTGTCAAATAATTTAGATTAGTTAGAATAGCATATATGGTGTATATGGAATGGAATATTCAATATTTCATCAATATTTTATCAGATATGTCAAATGTTAACCCACATAGTAGGAGTGGGAAATATAGCAGTATTTATCGTTTTCCTGGTAAATTACTTTTCTAAACATGTAATGGACGTTGAGAGGTCTTTGTCATTCCTCAGTGTAACTTTGGAACATTTGGAACACAAAGTCATTCTTCAGGCCCCATTGTGTAACAAACAACAGCAGCATATTACACAGGGCATCATAAAATGCAGAATGATACAATAAATATACAGAATAATAAATATACAAGACAATGAATGCACAGAACAATAAATATGCATGACAAATACACATGATGGTAGCTAGACAGGACAACAAAACAGTTTACACAAATTGTGGTCTCATAGCAGCATTCAAGAATAAAGATTTCAGGACTTCACTACATCAGTGCATTTGCAAAATTCAAAGAAAGTCCAGTTATTGTCGCTATGTCCTTCGAAGTTTCAGCCACCTAGTACAGTAGTAAACTGGCTTTACAAGATGTTTAGTCCTGGCATACATACTTAAGAACTAACAAAATAAGCATGTAGACCAATTTAAAGCAAACAAAAAGGATTCTGGAAACCATTTTTACATTAATCAGAGCAGGGAAATCATTTAGTAACTTGGGGTTGCAACAGTAGGTGTTCATGTCTAATGAAGAGGTTTTGGTCACAGAAGCTCCCTCTTCAAACGAGCTAATCAAGTCAAGTCAAGAGGCTTTTGTTGTCATTCCATCTATGTACAAGTACACAGTGGAGTGAAATTACGTTCCTCCAGGAACAACACGGTGCGATATGGAACAAGAGTACAAAGTGCAAACGTGCAGACATAAGTGTGCAAACAAATACAGTAGAAACAGTACAATAAATATGATAAATAAAACAGACATTAGACACAGTAAACAGACAGTGCAGCGCCGACACAGCACTCATTGCTAAAGTTAGCTAAGCTGAGGAGGTGTTGTCGTCTTTAACATTAGATCTTTCAGAAAACTTTAATAAGACTAAATAAAATGGTGAGTACATTAATATTAACCTTTGCACACAGTGTTTTAATCACAGATACAAGTGCTGCACAGTCCTGTTTAATCTGACTGGTTTATCAAGCTGACAGCAGCTAATTCAGTAGTAATAACGTGTTTGCTGTAGAAAATCACAAAGATCTTAGTAAGTTTTCTTAAAAATGAAACGCATCCCTCTATTTTCCTAAAAATAAAGTAATGGCTAGAAACATGTTTAATTATGTTTTTAGCCATTTAGTGTATATAAAATGGGTAGAAATAGCAAGTGCCCAGGCTCCCCTTAAACTGGCTCTGATGAGATGCTGTAATACAACTCAGTACCATATGATACATTGTATTATGTCCATAATAAAAATCATTGTATCCATAGTTCTGATAGTGTTTTTAAATGTGAGTCTGCTGGTTCTTTTTCTGTCTGATCCATGATGCATATTGAGTGTTTTGCAGTTTAGTTGCTTAAAAATTAAGCTTAAAATATCACAACCTAACCTACAGGTTGGAATTATTAGTAAGGTCTGTAGAATAGTATGAAGAGTTCTAATTTTTCTAAACTGGAGCTTCGTAGAAATGGATGCTTGTGTTTTCACCCTTAACAGAAATTCAAGCGAAACATTATAAAATCATGCTGATTGCTGCACAAGCTGCAAAAAAAAAACAAAAAACTACAAAGTATTACATTTTGACCATGGTAGATTTCAATTACTGCTCTCATGTATATTACATTCAACACATTTATGAAGCCAGGCGTTTGCTCATTTCCAGATAAGATTAGGTGGAGGGAGAGAAAGGTAGAGGATCAGGCAGAAGTGAAAGGGGTTCTGAGGACCCCTCTCATCTCAACACTCCTTCCTTTATTGTATTTAAGCAAATTCTCTTTCCCTACGTTTGATTTAGTATACAGTGCATACCAATGAGTGCCGGGGGTTATGTGCTATTACATGCAGCCTGGCTGCGGTTGTTACACTGTCGCCAGCGGCTGGAGTGTGTTAAAAATGTAAATCTTCCTCTGGGGGAGATGTGTGTATGTATGATGGCTTCAGTGTAAATGGATAGAGAAGAGGAGGGGAAACAACACTGTATAGCACCACCTGCTGGATGTGTTTGTTTGTGTGTTTGACTATGACCGTGGTAAGATGTTTTGATGGTCTGCTGATGTCATCATGGGGGGAAAAAAAACAGTGATGCATCCTGAAGACTTGATGTCTAATATCTAGATCAGGACCTCCAGTTGTGTGGTCCATCCAGCGGTTTCATGTTTTTTCCTGCTCTAATATATTACATTTGAGCTTTGGCTTGATTTTTGACTTGATTCAGCTTGTAGTAGACCTGATCGTTAGCTAACACAAGAACACCAAACAGTGCCCGACAGATGGACTACAGTACTGACACTGGAAAACTGATGTAGGTTATAAGTGCACCTCAACCAAGAACAGTTTGTTGTAGGAGTGCATAGTAAATCAGTGGCCAAAATATTTTACATGGGATAAATTGGAGAGTTTATTTATAAGTAGGCTTTTCAAACGATTAATATTATGAATTGCATTAATCACATTTGTCTTATTTGCTAAAATTTGACACTAAAATTTGCATTTGTTCTAGTTATCGGAGCTTCATTAGAATGTGTTAAATACTTTTAGTAATTCACTATTTCATTGCATTTATTTTTATCATATTAGCGCAGGGTTTAATCATTTGATTTCCAAAAAAAAAGAATAAATAATTGGATTATTTGGATGGTGAGAAGCAGAAAATGCAACCAACTTCTAAAACTGAGCTTGAAAACTGAACTGGAAGTATGTAAAAATATCCATGAAGATTTCTTTGAAAAAATGAAAGCAAAAAGAAATGGAAGCTGTATTGAAGACACACTAAATACCAAACAAATTGATATTATGTTTAGTTGTTAAGGCTTCTGCATCATATTTTTGGCCAAATATATATATATATTTTTATGATGCTAAAACTGAGCTTGTTCTGAATGGCTGCTTTGCCTAGAAATTAAAAAAGTGTAAGGATAATATCTAGCTTTTGCACAGTACCATATATCTCATACACTCAGTGGTTCCAACTCCTCCACAACTGTAGCTTCTCAGTCTCATTCATACTGTTTGTGGACTGTTGATTTATCTGTAGGTTTCCTGTGAGCTCTGTCCAGCATAGTCTGATGAAGTTGCTGAAGGTATTGTTTTAAAAGCCGTTTTAAACTGTGTTTGAGTATGAGGGCTATAATCACGTGTTCTACCATGGCAAAATACAGCATGTGAGCAGCTGGGTTTCAGCCTGCGCTACTATGGATGGTTTGAAGGGTCAAACTAGGAAACTGTGTTCATGTCCTTTTATAGCGTTAATGGGCTGACTTACTAATGGCATTTGTGCGTGCTTGTCCTCTTGTATGTGTTCAATCTTCATGTATAGTTGGTAGTGGTGGACATTTCTGTTTTTCTTAAACTCGCTGAAATGGATAGCAAAGTGCGGTGGTTCCCAACCTTTTGCAATTTGTGACCCACACAATCGATCACAAAAGCCTTTACAGCCCACAAGAAGATTTAACAAGTCTGATAATTTCAAATACAAATATAAATGCAATCAACACAGTCTACCGGATTTCTTTATAATCAAATAAGCACCAAAAAAAAATTGTACAATTTTCTATTCACAGCCATTGATGCAGGCTGGATGAATTCCATTCTGGATAACACTGTTTCCCCACACATGCCATTACTACGCCATCATTCACCTGCTATTCAGGTTGTTGAGTAATTGTTAAGCCTGTTTTAGATGTGTCAGCTATGTAAAATTAACAGTCCATCTTCAGAGTTTTACCCTGTCTTCTACCCACTGCACTTAATGTTGCTTTTAGTTTGAACTAAAAGTGCAGAAACATAAAATGATAAAATATTGATATCGTTACTGGCCATGATGAGGTGTGTTAACGCTTATTGCCGTCCAGAAGTTCTTTATCTATGCATCTGTAGTTTGCTGGCGCCTTGTCTGCTTTCACTGAGTTGAATGTGTTTCTCTCTCGTTTCAGCGCGAAAGTTTGGGGTGAATGAGGTCGGGGGGGACGTGGTGAGCCTGGTGTCCCACGCTGCTGAGATGAGGCTCCGCACCATGTTGGAGAACGTCTCCGCTCTCGCACAACACCGCACGGACTCCTGCAAGGTACGAGCCCACCAGCCTGCACATCAAAGCCAGATGCTAAACAGGCTTTCTGGCTAACGTTATCCTGTTACCTGAGCTTGAGCCCAGTCAAACTCCCACACCTAAACTCAACCACAGTGCGACATGCAAATTGCGAATAGCAAAATTGTAGTAAATATAAGCAGAGTTTCTTCTTCTCTACATCAAAGCGGTGATTACGTCTTCTGATGTCTGTTTTATGCTTAGCAGGCTCTGACTAATGCCTGCTGTCATTACTGCATTTCACTGATAACTTAGTTTAGTATCTCTGTTCATAAACTCACCTGAAGCTACATTTGGGGCCTATACTGCTCGCTGTAGGAAAAATAGGGCAAATGATTTAAATTGGGATTTCACTGGTACACATAATTGTAGGAATGTCTTCCCCCAAGGGAAGGTCTCTGTGAGTGTGACAGGTTCAGCATGTTTTTGTAGTTAGTTTGTAGGTGCGTAGTTAAAGGAACGTGTGCAGAGAGGAGGTAGTCATTTATTTTCCTGTGATTTTGAAACGCATTCACTGCGTTTCTGCGGATCCAGGCTGTTGTCATCAGCCGAAAGCAGGGCAAACTTCACCGGTGACAGGAAAACTTGCCCTGCCAGTGCAGCACACAGGCTTGCCTCAAAAGAGAGACTGAGAGCGACAGATGAGAGGCAGAGAGGAGTGCTGTTACTGCCGCTAACAGGCTACAGCCTCAGAAGTGTGTGCGTGTTCCTCCGTGGGCTGCCTGGCTTTGGTCCTCATCTGCCGCACTGCTTCACCTGGGAAGTGAGAACAGAGCTTTGCGAGCGAGCTCGTCGGGGGCTGCCTCCGAGAAGCAGCGAAACAAACAATTATCCCATTAACTCTGGGTGACCTACTAACTTCTCCTCACTTCAGTCATGCAATGGAGGGGGGGCAAAAAAAATAAAGTTTTGGTGGAGCAGAAGTTGAGGCATTTGTTGAAAGTGAATGTAATGTGAAAATGTGTGTGTTGAGTGATGAGCTCAGCCCGTGTTTTCCTCTTCCAGGATGAAGAGCGCTATGAGCAAGCGTCAGATGTGAGGACGCAGCTGAAGTTCTTCGAGCAGTTGGAAAGGCTGGAGAAACAGCGCAAAGACGACGAGGAGAGGGAGATCCTGCTTAAAGTAGCCAAAGTGAGTCTGGGAGCTGACCATTAAAACAATGGTTCAGCCAAAAAATCTAATAGTTTGATAAATAAATCAAATTTACCTGATTTGACCCTTACACCAAATATAGTAGATCAGTTAAAACTTGTTTAGTGTCTGGAGTTTGCTTCTTTACTTCTGCACTAAAGCTATGAAGCTAATGTGGCTAAAACTAATGGAAGCCACCTGATTAGCAACACACACTCCTCTGAAACATGGCAAGTTTTTAAGTAATCTCAGTCCTTTAAATGGACAAAAACATTTATGGAATTTGGCATCTTATCCAGAGTGACTTACTGTTTAATGATATTACAGAGGTAGGCATTGTCTTGTTTGGAGTCTTGCCTGAAGACTTTTTTCAGTATAACATGGTGTTCCTGTCTGGGCGGGGAATTGAACCCCAGTGTGCTTTATAGAGGGCAGCATTGTAACCCACCACGCCAGGCCTGGGCGTTATGCAAAAATAAAGATTGATAGTATCACCTCTTATACACATGTGGCCAGCTGCAGTTTAAACCTACTTTCTATCCAGTGTTTATGGTTTTTAACAAAGAGTTTCATAAAATCATTTAATGTAAGTCTGAAAGTTGTTACTGCGCACACATGGTGGGCTTGTGGACCTATGTGCTAATAGTGCCCCTTGCTGGATAAACTTCAGACTGCAACATGTGCTCTAAATGAGTTTCAAAAGGCTTGAGGCAAGTGTGGGATGACTTAGCCATGCAGTTTGTACAGTGCTATTTGGTGGGTTTTAAGCTTTCATTACTTGTTAGCCACAAGGGCTGCATGATATGGATATAAAATACATGTTTGATAAAGCTGCTGGAAATCACAGTGTCAATATGGAAATATCACTAACCTCTCCTTTAAGCAAATATTTGTAGCCTCTGAAACATGAGTGAGTTCCGTTTGATGCTTCACTCTGAAAACAGTCAGGATTCCATGAACAGCTTTTTTATTCATGTCTGCAGGTTATTCATGTTTGCGTCATTGCAGGTTTCGATGTAGGCCTACAAAAATGAACAAATATATATTTAATTCCTTAAAAAGCTCTTTATGATGATGCAGATTTGTTGGGACAGTAGCCATTACTGCTTCATACATTGTTTTTTTAAACATGTGGTTTATTTTACACACAGAGTGAGAGTGTGAGAGTGAGAGTCATCATGTTTTGAGCCTTTTTGAGGTGGTAGTTCAGGAAGTTATTCATTCTCCATGCGGAAGAGCAGGGTTCAAACCTAGCACAAGGAAGACGTTTTTGGTTCTAATGCTACATTCCCGCCGGTTTAATTATGTGACGCTGTCAATGTCACTTTGGCTCTTTCTTGTGATGATAAGAATATCGCCGCTGTCAAAAGAAAACCTTGTATCTCCATTTTGTTGTTTTTCAGTTTTTGACATAATTTGAAAACACCTGTCGCTCTTTACATTGTGTGTAAATTTAATGAACAATGGACCAAAAGAAACGACCCAAAATGACTTGGAAAAAAAATCTGGTTCCATTGACTTACTTTAAAAGTAAAGTATGTTTCTTGCTCCTGAAAGGTGTGTGTGTATGTGTATATATATATATATATATATATATATATATATATATATATATATATATATATATATATATATATATAAAGGTCAGATCAACTGTTATTCAGTTGCATCTGTAATGGCAAAGCCAGAGAGACCCAGGCAGTCTCCAACATCAACAAACAGCCAGCAGTACCTTCCCAGCATGCATTTCCTCCATTGAAGTTTTGTTCCATAAACTAAGGTGGGGGTGTATTGGGATCCCCCACAGGAGAAAGCAAGCAACATGAAAGCAGAGGTAATTAGTTGACTTAAACAGCAGCGGCAACGATGATGAAGATGATGATGGTGATGGTGACGTCCCGTTCCTAAGCCTCCTCGTTAGATTCCCAGTGCTGCGTCCCTATTCTAATTAAGCAGTCGAGTAATTAAGCTGTCAGCCAGGAGATAATTGCTCTTGTGTTGCTCTTCCCTGATTCACCACCAGCACTGTTTGTGAGTTAAGCTGACCTATTTATATGCGCAGCAAGCAAAACTATAGAAAGATCTGGCTACTGGAGTTCGGTTAGCCTTTTCACCTGTGTCAAAATTTTTGGATTAGTTATTCTTGTTCTTGACATTTTAAATTTGATTACTTAAATGTTTGAATGCAAATTGTAACTGTGCCTCTAATTCTGCTGTTTTTTCCCCCCACCCTGTGCAGAGTCGTTCCAGGCAAGAAGACCCTGAGCAGGCTCGGCTAAAGCAGAAAGCTAAAGAGGTGAGCCTAGTGGAACAACAGAACATGGCATGTGTGCAGTCGCATGCAAAAGTTTGGACGCGCCAAGTCAAATTATGTTGTGTTGATTTTTCTAGGTGAAAAATAAGTTACATCCTCAACAGAAACACACTTCTGCACATTTTAATACACCTGAGTGCATTTTAGTTACTGTTATTAGCTGAATGTAATATGTTAGGGTAAAAAAAAAAAAAGCCTAAAATGTGGCCTATACAGAAGTTATGGCACACTTTATATTCTAGTTTTTAATTTAAATTTTGTTGTTAAATAGAAAGTGTGCATTAATATTTGTGGAAAAAGTTTGTATTTAAGTGTGTTCTCTGTAGAGAACTCTCTTCCTCTTTAGAAAAAACTTAACTGAGGGTGTTCAGACTTTCGCATTTGACTGTAGGTCCTCAGTACATACAATACATACTACTACACTTTTTGACTTTACTCCAAATGCATCCAATCAACTAAGACATGTTTGGTGTCTGAAGTTTGCTTGTTTAGATTTGCACTGGACCTATGAGGCTAATGCTACTAACAAGTAATAAAATCTTGTATCCTGTCAGTTAGCGTTGAAATGCATTTTCTTCTATACTGCAATGCATTTCTGAGTGAAGTGCGGTATCAGCGAGGGTCTCTGAGTTTGCTGAATATTTTCTCTCGATTATAGGTTGGGTTAATGGGAGGGGGAAGTGAAACATGATATAGCTGGTTAAGATTTTCTGCCCACTGATGCAATATGACAACCAAAACTCCGAAATGTTAGTGGCAAGCAAAAGTCATGAGATTTTGGTGGAAGATCGCGAGAAAACTAATTTTGTCTATTAAACAGTATGGTATGATGTGGTGCATATGACCAGGGGCATGAACTAACAAGGTAAAGGAGTCCATTTTGATTTCAGGTTGTCTTTAAGTAATCCCAAATAGACTTAGGTATGCAGTTTATATAATGATAATTGGTGCCTTTAAGCTTCCATTACTTGTTAGCTACATTAGCCTCATAGCTCCACTGCAAAACTTAAGAAGCAAACCACAGACATCGAACACGTCAACAGACCGAATACATTTGGGGTAACAGGAAAATTGTGTACATTTACACTTTTCTTGCTGAACAATTAATTTAACTTCTTAACTTTTCATGGTATGCTGTATGTGAACTTAAGTAGAACTTTAATGAGGCGTGTACTGGGAGGTGGATTATCTCAGCACTAATTGTTCAGTCTGCTGCCTGCATAGACAGCGGCTTCCTTAGACATATCCCTGCTGACTGAAATTAATTTAGTAATTTGGTCCAGTAAGTCGATCGTCTTTTTGTGAACCGCATTTGTATTATATGACCCACCATGTCTGAAGACTAATCCTGTAAATCTGTGCCGCAGAGATGTTTGTTTAATTCTACCTGCGTAGTGCTACTTTCAGCACTCTGAGGCCATATTGAGATGGAGAAAGATCACTTCATGAAGCTGCTGTTACATGTTCAGATTATTTATTTATTTATTTTCAGGTCAGAATGTGGCTAACTACAGTAATGAGAGCATAAGGTGAACACTGAAGGACCTATTTGTTTTGAATTTCAGCAGTGTGCCAGTCCCTCATGTTGTCCAGGGCACACTTAAAATGGCCTGCATCACGGAAGACCAAATATCCCTTGCTTTTTTATTTAAGATTTTGAGGTGATATGTAAACATTGTTAACATTTCAAAACATACCATTCTCTCCCAGTCCATACTGTTCATATATGGAAACTAAGCAACTAAAACAGCCTAGTTTTACATCAGCTCATTTACATATATCCCCCTATTCGGCCTGCAACAGTTTAGCCCCGCCCATTCATATTGAAGTTCTAAGCAGTGTTTCAGCTCTGAAACAATGAGCTTGTTTATCTTATATCAGTCTTAAGGGTACAGTAACAAAAACAGCTCATTTAATTCCAGTGGATAAAGAGTAGTTAGAACACAGATGTGTAAAGATGAATTAAGATCATTTTGGCTACATAAAAGCATGCAAATGTTGTAGGTTGCTCTCAAGGGAAAAAATAAAATACAAGAAAAATATAGGATTTAGACCCTTTAAACCCCATACCCATGGGCATACACATACGTCCTTCTTCACTCTTTAATCCTTTAGTCAGTCATGGTGGCGAGAGAGGACAGTTTGTACTGGGCCTGACTGGTATATCATCTGGCTGATCAATAGTCAGATGCTGTCGAGTTTCTCTGAATTTATTGGCATCAGCGGACAAAACAGCACTAATAATGACCTAATTTTGTTAAATAAAACCACATTTGTTTATGAAATGCTTTTGTTTACTACAGAAATGTACTTTAAATTTGCTCTACTGTGACAGTTGAGTTTCTTACCTGTTTTAAGATTGTTTTATTGTTATATTTTAGTAGCATTTCCGCTGTTAGACTTTAGAAAATTCGACAATTTGATATGACAATTGACTATCATATTTGTCAGTAAAGCACAATTTAAATAAAAATATTGGGTTCTATTTAAAATTTCTTTCCTTCAAATCAGTATCGGTGACAATTGTTATATCACTCCATCTGAAGTTCCTACAGACACACTCAAGTTTTGACAGACCTCATGAGAGAACTTGGCTGTGAATGAAATGAACCGGTTTTAAGCCAATATATTGTCAGTCCTGTTTGTTGTTCTAGAAGCAACCAGTGACGAGACCGTCTGTCTTCTGGTCCGTCTGTAGTTGTGTGGTTTAGTCAGTGTGTTTGTGTTATCTGCTTTTGTGTAGCGTGAGCTCATTAAGGAGTCACCTTGCTCTTCAGACAGTAATGGCCTCCTGCACCCCCTGCAGGCAGTCAGAGGGAACAGCGCCCTGAAGCAATCACTCCACATGTTAATATCGCTGCCGCATATCCAGCAATCTCGAGCGGGCGCTGGCGTTGCCGTCGGTAATGTAGCTCTTAGTTTCGTGTCCTTGACTTCAATAAGCTCCCCTAATTGAAGTGCTGCGTTCCGCACTCTCCTGCACGTTTATTAAGCTTTTGCTCTGGGGCCAGTCATTGTGGAGCTGGACAGCAGATAAGGATCAATAGGGATAGAGAGAGCAGCGCTGCCGGCATCGCTCTCTCCCTCCACTGACCTTTTGGAAATGATTAGAGATTACAAGCATTTCTCTCTCAATCTCTCTCTCTCTCGCTCTCCTTCTGTCTGTCTGTCTGTCTGTCTGTCTCTCTCTCTCTCTCTCTCTCTCTCTCTCTCTCTCTCTCTCTCTCTCTCTGTCTCTCTGTCTCTCTGTCTCTCTCTCTGTCTCTGTATACCTGTCTTTCTCTATCCCTCTATTTATTTGTCTCTTTCTTGGTCTTTAATTGTGTCTATCCCTTTGTCTGTCTCTCTCTTTGTCTCTCTCTTTGTCTCTCTTTCTGTCTATCTCTTTATTCCTCCGTATATCCTTCTATCTATCCCAGTGTTTATCTGTCTGCCCCTCTGTCTATCTATCTGTATTACTTTATCCCCTTGTCTATCCCTCTGTCTGTCTGTCTGTCCATCCCTCTTTATATCCTTCTGTCTATCCCTCTGTCTGTCTGTTTCATTATCCCTCTGTCTGCCTCTCTTTATTCCTTTGTCTATCCTTCTGTCTATATATCTCTTTATCCCTCTGTATATCCTTTCGTTTATCTGTCTGTCCCTCTGTCTGTGTTTGTCTTACTTTATCCCTCTCTCTGTCCCTCAGTCTATCTATCTCTTTATCTCTGTGTATCCTTCTGTCTATCCCTCTGTTTATCTGTCTATCCCCTGTCCATCCATCTCTTTATCCCTCTGTCTATTCCTCTGTCTGTCTTTTTCATTATCCCTCTATCTCTTTTTATCCCTTTGTCTGTCCCTCTGTCTATCTCTCTCTTCATACCTTTGTCTATCCCTCTGTCTATCCTTCTATTCCTCTGTTTGTCCCTCTCTTTCCCCCTCTTGTGTCGTTCTCTGTCTGTCCACATCTCATCTCCTTTTCCTTCTCTTTGTGTCTTCAAGTTATAAACCTGAATAAGAAGCTCTATCAGTTACTGCTGTTACATTCCATCAATACTCACTTTTCAAATGATAAAACAGGAGAAGCTGCCGTTTAAACAGAGCGAGTGCAGAGCGGAGTTTGAGCTGTGTGATGGAGCTCAGTCATTAGGGTGGGTTGGGGAGTTAGTGCAGAGCGCTGGATTACAGATGGCGTAACTAGGTTCCTCTTTCACTCCTCATCAAATAAATGAATATGAAAGCGAGGCACCGCTGTGGCTGCGGGCGCTGAGGAGATCTGCGCCGACACCAAGCAGTCTCTCTGCTTCTAGAACCTTCTGTTTAGCCCTAATAGAGTCGCTGTAGCGCTCGTGTGCCGACAATTCTTTCTCGGTGCTCGCTCACTGTCCTCTGTGCCCTGCGGTCATCTTCACCGGAGCTGTCAGAGTCAGCTCAAAGTTCAGCCACCAGGCCGCTATCGTGTGTGTGTATGTGCTTGGAGAAACCACACACACACACACACACACACACTCGCACATGCGCAGGCGCGTGTGTGTGTGTGCGTGCATGTGTTGCCTGGTTTCTCCAGGGTAACCATGCGTGTGCATGCAATGTGCATGACTTCCCTTTGGATTAGCATAACCCTGACTTAATTAGCATGTAAACGTTGCCTTGAATTAGCTTTTTGTCAATTTCCTCTCTTCACCACAGCAAGTCTGTTTGTACAAAGAGGGAGGGCGCAAATATTTAGACACACTAGAGCTTAATAGTGGCCAAAAAGTGACTTCATAATGCAAAATAATCTGCCTACGTAATTGTGTACCATTATATTTCACGCTATTAGGTTCTTGCTAGTAGATTAATCTGTTCAGAAATCAATCTTTTTTGGATTATGACTAGAATCACTTCATATTTACAGCTTATGTCTGCCCCTCACTATGGGAAACTTTGCATGATTTCGAGGCCAAATCGCCCCTACTGTCAGTCAAAAAGGCATTTTTCCAGTTTTACGTGGATCTCAAACAATTACCCTCCTGGATTATCCTATGTTGTGGGGTGTGCAAAATCCAGTCTTTACCCTTCCAATCTACTCGTAGTCCAATCGTGGCAGCTTAATCCTGAGTTGTACACAGATCAGCTCGTATGAAACACAGTCTTGACATCATGTTTGAAAGACTTAACCAGTTAGACCTGAACTGAATGGAAAGATAAAATGTTCTTTAAGTACCACCACTATGATGGTTTATTCATAACATTTCTATGGGAAACCTTTTTTCTGGCTTGAGGCTTGAACGCTGCATGTAGTTTGCCGGATTGCCCATTTGTTGCGTTATATACAGCACATGAGTGTTTGGTTGCTTCTGACTGGTCTGACTTCTCTGCACGCCATTTACAAGCTGTTTGTCATTAGGTTTTTAGATTTGTTTTTTTTTTTTGTTTTGTTTTTTGGGGTTTTTCTTTTTTGTTGTTTTTTTTTTTGTTTGTTCGTTTTTTAGAAATTTACCCACTTAAAACTTGTGTTGATAATGCAGTCTATAATTAAAATTGAGATTCTTGCAGTTTGAGTATTGCATTCGTTCAAGTTGCAATTTTTGGTATAAAAACCGCCCTTCTGCTTCTTAGAATAAAATAAAGTTAGAATAAAATGTATTTTTTTTCTTATTGTTGTAGATTCACACACACATAGATACCACAGTTTAGATGTCATTCATCATGTTTGTGTTAATCTAAAGTCATGCTTGTTCGCAAGAAGTTCTGTGGGATCCCAGGTTGAACGGGACTGGTTTGTGAATATGAGCCGACAGGGTGTAATGTTTTATTTTGAGAAAATCTTATAGCGCGGTGCCTAGGACTGGGCAATATGACAATATTTCATCTTTAATTTGATTAATTACATCACAGTAAGCTTTTCTGAGCATGTCGTAAATCTCATCAGGAGACACTAAAAAACTACGTGTGTCATTACAAAGAGAGCATAATTAGGCCTTTTTTGATTGGATTTAGTGCAGAGCAGTATGTGAAACGTGAAAAATCATTGTGCTCAGTTTTTGATATTTTTTTTTATTTTTTTTTCTTTTATGTGGTGCTACTGGGGCTTTTGTCTATTCCAACATGTCAAACATCAGAAAAACTAAATATACTTTATCATGTATCATGAAAATGTCTTGTATTGTGATATATTGTTGCCTCCCCTTGTTGTACCTGTGTTGATTGTAAGACAGCTAAGGACAAAAAATTAGTAAACTCTGTAATTTTGTGTGAAGTCTATCAAATTTTCAGTATCAGTTAGAATTTTATAAATCTGGTTTCGTGGACCAGGCATTAAAAGAAATAGGTTGACCGAGCCATACTAATGTGGCTAATAGGGATGTTCATCATCAGTATTACACATATATACATATATAATCAGTATATTACATATAAAAGCGCGGAAGACGTGTAGGTTCACTGCTCATTTTGGATAGTAAATAAAGTGGCTGAATTTCCATTGTAGACCCTGTGATCCCTGGTTCCTATCATCACCACTGTGAAGAAATCAGTAAATTTTTCTACAGTGAAGCATTTCACATCAACCCACTCTGAATAACTTTGCTCGCATCTCAAGAAATTCATTATGCAGAAATAAGAAAAAATGGTGGAATTCCCCTTTAACTTCGTAGCAGCAATAAGCCTCAGTGTTTAATAAGCCTGCATAAGACACACACATACACACACTGCTTTTGCTGTGCATGTTTTAGTGTTTGTGGGGGCTGTGGTGTGAGTTTGAGGGTTAGGAGAGGTGAGTGTTGGAGAACGGAGCACACACAGCCTCCCCTCCCCTCCCCTCCCCTCCTGGCATGGCTGCCTCTGTCATTGCCTGCTAGGGCGAGATGACTTTACCTGCAGGCTGTGCTTTTGAAACCTCTCTCTCTCTCACTCGCCCGCTTGCTCACTCTCCCTCACTCCTTTCCCTTATGGAAAGAAATTGAATTAAGTACCCAGATATGGAGAAAGCTTTGAGTTAGGTTTTGCAAACGAATTGAAACCCTGTCTGCCACTGCCGAACGTCTGCCGTTTCATTTACAGGCTGAAGTTGGAGCTGGGGTTATGAAAGGGTTGCAGAAATTCATTTCACTGAAGCACTTGCACCATGTTTGAGGTGCTCAAAATGATAATTCCACACTGCCCTTACATCTGAGGACCAATTTTTCTTTTTAAAGCACAGGTTATTCCTACATGTTTAGTGTTTTACTGCTGTTTATATTAAAAGCATATCTGTTCTTATGATATTACTGTGATGTTACTGTTTTTCTCTAATGCTCCACAGATGCAGCAGCAGGAGTTGGCCCAGATGAGGCAGCGCGATGCCAACCTCACAGCCCTGGCCGCTATAGGGCCACGCAAAAAACGCAAACTGGACACTGGGGCCTCTGCGTCTGGAGAGGTAAGAGTACCTGACTCTTGTTTACATCCACATTCTTTTTTTAACTGTCTTATTTATTCTTTTTTGTAGTATTTATTTATTTGTTTTGGCAAAATGGCAACCAAACAGCAGAAAGAAGCTCTACTGTGCAGTTTAAAGGGCCCACATCATAGAAAATCAGAGCAATCAGAGATTGATGTAGTATGTTATCACTTGTAAAGTTGCAAAACATACCATCCCCTCCCCCCACAGCCCATATGTGGAGACTGCAAAAACAGAATTTACTTTGTCACACGAACGATCACATTGCAAAAAAAGGTACAACCAATGTTACCACATTTTAGACAAAGCAAAAAGGTAAGAAAAAAATTAGTGAAACAATCTCAGTATCATGTCAGTGATGAAGTTGAAGCTCTGCAGTAGATTAATATAAGTGACTTGCACTTTGTGGTTCCAGTGATCGCTACTTAGAACCTCAGTTTGCTAATTTTATATCCAAAATAAGTCTAACACATTTATTCTGTTTAAAATCTTGTCTCTTCCAGTGGAACAATGAGCCATGTTTGCATTTGTGCTGCAAATTGTGGCACATTCTTTTCACTGATTACCCAACAATTGACCAATAACCAGAAAGCCTAAAATTGAGGACGTGACCCATTAAAATATCAGTTATAAAACAGACAGTCCTGGTTCTGAAATCTGATTGGCTGAGCCACATTTAAAGCCATTTTAAAATACTTTATACACGCACTCTTATGAGTGCACGCATCAACTGAATCCTGAATTAATGTCCTGATATATAAGTTTTCCTTCTATTGACAGTAGAATGTAGCATTAATAGGTGAGGCCAGTCGTCAGCATGTATATTCAGAAAATGGCCTGTGCCCTATGTGAGAACCTGGCTTTGTTTAAACTGAGGACCATCATAATATATAAAAACTAAATATATAATGATGGGCTGCTGAAAGTTCTATATTCTAAAGTTCTGTTTACACACAAATGCCATGACCTTAGGCCTTAGTATCTCCCTTTCTTTAAACACGCATGTGATTTCCTCACATGGCTGGTCATCACACTTTCTCTTGGAAAACTTGAACTATTTAGTTGTCTGTCTTATGGCTTGTATTGCGATGTTTCCTTTTAATGGTAAATTGTTGTAGTTGTGATATCGTCCTCTCGAAAAGTGGTCCTGAACCAGTTGCCAATTGTGCCCTAGTGTACAATTCATTCAGTTAGGAACTGTTGTCTATTGAAAATGTTGAAAAAAACCAACTTTGTTTATTTGTCGGTTAATAGTTAATTGCTTTTCCATCCGTAATTTGCATCATCTTGGAAATTGATTTGTCTGTCCCTTTTCAAAGCACTTTTGAAGCTGCACTATTTTGCAGCTTCTGCTGCAGAGAGTAGAAGTAAAATAACTTGTTTCGCCACTGAAGAAGATATACATTAAAACGTGCTTTCATTCCCTCAGATTCACCGCTTGTTGGCTAAACATTACACTAACTGGTTAAGGAGACGTCTGCTGCTGTTTGCTGCTAGAAATGTGCCTCCTAATGTTCCATGCATAAATAATATCGCCACAGAAAGAAGTGGCTGCAGTTGAATGACCTGCCACATGGGTTAGATTTTTGCATTGCTTGCTTTGATTCGATCTGCTGCTGTGTGTGGCTCTAAATGTCCCCAGTATAAAGAGCATAAATAACCAAATAAAAGCATTACTTCTGCTCTCTGATTGCACTCCTGACCTCTTTCACTGTGCTTTATCTTCATCTGTTCACAAGATTCCAGTATTTAAAAGGGGGGGGGTGCAGATGGGAGAGAAATAGACTTGTAGAAAACTGTACCTACAGTACTGATCTTTTTTTAACTGTTTCGCCCAGTCTTTCAGAATGTCACAGGAAAAAAAGGTTTTATTGCACGCGTATCTGAACTGAAGGCAAGGAGCCGATCTTTCCCATTTTCGCCTCCCCACATTTCAGTCTTTCACATCCGCCTCTATAGTGCCCTTGGCGGTCCTGTGTTTTCCCTCCCCTCCCCTCTCTCTCTCTCTCTCTCTCTCCTTCTCTCTGTCTTCCCCCTCCCTCCCTGTGGAGTAAAGTGAATGTGACTTTTCTAAAGGGGTCAGTGCTGGCCTCAGGGCCTGTAGCTGGGCCTGCTCTGAAGGGGCCAGTCAGATATTTCATCTCTGCAGTAATGCGCCCGAGGGCCAACGTGGCCCGGAGCGAGAGTCAGTCTGCCAGCTAGTCGGCTATGCTACGAAGGCTCCACTTTTAATTCTGACCCTGCTTCCTGACAGCAAAAAAAAAATGCCCCACAATGCTAGCTCCCCTTTAGCGCTCTGTTAGGGCTGCCTATAGTGTCATAGCAATGTTGGATTTCAGGATGCATAGAGGACAACAGCTCGGACACTGAGACAATTCTCTTACACTGCTTGTTGGGTGTGCATTCAGGGAAGGTGGTGCTTTTTTTTCCCCCCTTTTCTTTTGGCGCCCTTTGTTTAGGCCCTGAGCCCTCTAGGCAGTTTCTATCTGATTGCCAGTCAGGACTGGAGCTGCTGTCTCAGGCTTGACGAACCGTTTGGGCCATAGGCACGGCCTCCAGCAGAGCCCAAGGCTGGATTAGTCAGTCACAGAGCAGGTGATGAGGGCGTTCCTCAGGGGTAAGTTCTAGGCCCGACTTTAATAAAGGCTGCCGTGCGCCCACGGGTCTGCATACCAGACTGAGCCCGAGGGAGGACCGTGCATGGGGTCAGAGTTGAGCTGTCCGCTGCATATTAACATGTCCTTTCCACTTTGGAGGCCAGAGGGACCGCAGCAGGGAAGAATTGAGGGTACAGAAAGCAGACTGTGGGTAGAGGAAAAAATAGGGAGTGACAGAAAAAAGAAGGGAGGAGGAATTCGCTGAACGCGTAGTCTGATACACGCATCCTTTCTCACCCTTTCATCTTTAATGACTATAGGATAATAGACACTAGTATACATTGACTGGGTTTTGTATATATGTATATATTTTTTTTGAAGTACATGCATCTTGTAAGTACTACATTTTGCCATTAACTTTGATTTAGTCAGCGCAGATGATCAAGAAAGGCTGGTACAAAGAAAGGAGGGAGAGAAAAAAATAAAGAGATTGAGAGAGAGAGAACGAAGAAATGAGGTACAGAGCGAGAGAGTGAGGGAGAGAGATACGCTTGCCCTTCCCTGCAGCAGAATTAACAAGGCATCACATGGAAAACTATCTGAGGCCGGCTATGAAAGAGAGGGGGAGAGGAGCCATTAAAAGCAGCCTGGAGGGATGGACTGCACCCAATATCACTAAAGCAAGCTCTCTCACCCACTGAAGCAAGGGCTCGCTCACAGGCAAAAAACCGCGCCGAGTTCTATAGCCACAATTAAAACCTCCCCTTCTGCCAGATGAGCCTGGGGCGAGGGAGACGGGAGTGGGGGGAAGGGACAGGCATGGAATACCAAAGGCAGACTGAATTGTGAAGCCAGTAATGAGCTGCACCAAAGCCGGCCTTTTTGCACTGGGCTGGAGTTTAAAATGTTACCAGTCGAGGTTTTAGAAGCCAGTGCATGTGTTTTTTTTTTTTTTGCTCGACATGCTTGACTCTACACTGTCACATTACACATACAGTACACTTCAAGCCTCCTTACTTGTTGCTTTTGTTCACTTCTGTTTGCTCAGTCATTCCAGACTACTTGTGTCTAAAATCTTGCTCTTCTCTGCTTCTCACTTTAAACCACTTCAATTATAAACCTGTAGAACATGCTCGGCTTCATGCAAACAGCTTTTCAGCCCATATGCTTAGAAATGTTCAGTTCTTTAGGTGTCCAGTGCTAGCAGGTGCAGATTATTGCCATGCAGACAGGCAGCTAGTTGATCATTAAACTAGCAACCAACTGAAATACTGCATGTTTTTTAAGTGAGAGGATGAATAAGGCCAAACATCGCATATTGCATCACATTGCATACAGATTCCCAGAATCTGTGTTTGTGTATTTGTTTTTTTATAATATTTGACATCAGTAGTTTCAAAAATGCTAGCATAATAGCATTTAAAGTCATACTTTAGCAAAAAATCAAATTTGCACCGTTCCCATCGTACCTCAGATGTCAGTTCACCAAGACATTTTTGGTGCCTGAATTTTGCTTCACTACTATTGCACTGGAGCTGCAGGTAACATCCCTTCATCATCACATTTTTCTTAAACCATGTCAACGTACTACATGATCTCAGATAGACTTGCTTATGTGGTTTCTGGTAATGTATGACATACTGTTATCTACAAAAATTCAGACTTCAAAATTGCTGCTACTACTGGAACATTACATCATTTCGTCCACATAAGCAGGTCTGTTTGGCAAGTGTGTGATTATTTAGTCATGCAGTTTGTGCGATGTTAAGTGGTGAGGTGTAAAGCTGATTTTAGACAAGTAACTATGCGGCAGGTTGCGCAAGCAGTGATGCTTAATATTTTGCATTGGGTGTGACTCGTGCGTCACGTTAGTGATCTGAAGAACGTTTCCTGTGCTCATTTGTGTTTTACGTTAAAGGGTGAGTTAATATAACCTGTAGATGTCTTTATTCCATTTACTAATAAAATTATAGCAAGGCTGTTACTGTTTGAAAAGGTTTTGATTGGCTGATTCCTCAGTTACTTCCCTCGTTAGTGCAGCAAACTGTAGCACCTTCTCGAAAGCTGTAGTAACTTAAAATATAGTTGTCTGATGCTTAATTATGGACCTAGAATTTACCACCACAAACAGCACACAGTTCTATTACTTGTTAGCTACATTAGCATCATGGCTCCAGTGCAAAACTGAAGAAGTAAACTTTGGGCACCAAGGTTACTTGGATCGACTACAAGGGGAAATGTGTATTCCTTTAATACTAAGGTACCCAGTTGGCAGTATACTTCAAACAAAAATGAGGTTTCAAAGCAAAACTATGCCTTTTTGGCCGAACAACATCTTTTCAAGTTTGTGTGGTTTTTTATAATAGAACATGTTTCAAATGTATTCCCCTGCTTGTTCCTAAACTTTTTTGGTACCACCTTTTTTAGACTCTTAACACCAGTACGATCACCTAAAAGAGTAAGCTTCCAACTAGAGCCCTGTTAATTTCGGCTGAAGTAACTAGGCATCTGTTTAACTTTTGCAGATACTTGGCTATCAAAATTAGCCGGAGTGCACATCCCTAGTTCTGTCATAAGTATAAGAATTAGCAGTGTTGGGCAAAATACTTTGAAGAGGTAGCATTGCCTACTTCAGAATTGACCATCACACTGATTTATCAGTCTACTCAGCCTTTAGCAGAGCTCAGTAACACTGAGATTAATAACTGATCACATTGATTTATCAGTCTACTCAGGCTTTAGCAGAGCTCAGTAACACTGAGATTAATAACTGATCACATTGATTTATCAGTCTACTCAGGCTTTAGCAGAGCTCAGTAACACTGAGATTAATAACTGATCACATTGATTTATCAGTCTACTCAGGCTTTAGTAGAAAATTCAGTATTTTTATCAAAGCTGTTACCTGAGGTCCTCTTTAGATTTCGACTAACGTTAAATAAATAAAGTTAATAAACAAGCATTAATGGTTTTGGTTTTGAAGACTGTTTTTTCATTTAGTGTGTTCCCAAAAAAAAAACAGTATTATGGATACTACTTTATAAAATGCAACTTGGCCTGAATACAGTTACTTAATTTCTGTATGAATATGTATTCCTAATACTCATTCCAAATAAATCCCAAACCTGAGAGTTAGACTGATGTTAGCTCCAGTGCTTGGCTTTGTGTAGTTAGCTTGTAGTTAGTGAGAAGGTTCAGCAGGGTAAGTAATTAATGTCAACCTCATGTTTGACTGATCCTGCCAGCTGATTGACATTTTCCTGTTTGAGTGTAACGCTGCGTTCTGTGTGTGTGTGTATGTATGTGTGTAATCTGCGAGTTATCTGCATGTGTTTTGACATGATAAGACGGATCATGAGGAGTGTGTTATCAGTTTGCATGGGCTGAGTGGAATAACTTAATGCCAGAGATTGCCTGTGTGTGACCTCAGGCTAGTGGAGCTATGAGGAGGAGGCTAGCCTTACTCTCTGTGAATGTAATGTTGTTTTTCCCTAAACATCATCTCTGCAGCAACTTCCACTTAAACCGAGACATGTCACACTGCCTACATGCAGACAGCATTGTTTGATCATCATATGTTCAGGATTTTACCGCAGCATGTTTATCATCAGGCCTAACACTTGTACTGGCTGTGTTGTCATTTCATGTTCAGACACTTCAGTGACTGAAGAATGAATACAGGTGAGCCAAGCCTTCTGTTATAAAACCACGTATTAAAGAAGCTCCTTCTACACTTGTTGCTAGGGGTGCATGTGGTTATTCATGTTTGTTTAAGTAGATATATTATGAGTAGTTTAGAAATAAAAAAAGAAATGTTTTCTTTAGACTAAGTATGAAAAGTAGAACCACCAAGAAGGTTAAGCCATAAGCAGCTCACATTGCGTCTCATGTTAAGCGAAATGGCAACATCTCAGTGGAGAAATATTTGGAAATGTTTTAGACAAAAAGACGACAGATTTGTGGTAATATGTAGTACGCATAGCATGGTAGTATGATGTAAGATTTCTTTGTTAAAATTGAAAGACTGAGTCAGGAGAAAACAAACATGCTAAAATAAGGTGTGTGTGCGCTGCCAAGAGTCTACCTGTAAAGCATGAAATACACAAGGAGATTCACTCGAAAGAGGCCCTGAATATTCTGTTGTAACTCCTGTTATGATGAAGCAATCTGAACCAAAAAAATACTCTACATACCTTGACGTGTGTGTAATCGATTGCATTACATGCGATGCTGGAAGTGATCTCCGTTTTCTGCCAGACACATGAAGGGGTATGGGGGCTTGCACCCGGTAGTTGCAAATGGAGGTTAAACGTCGTGGCGGCTGTCCAGCACCTACCTCATCACTCCGACACAGGGGCATCCCAGCTTGTTCGAAGCTCCATACACTGAGGAGCACATGGTTTCGTTCAGATTGCTTCGTCCTAGCGAGAGTTATTACAGAATTTTCAGGGCCTCTTTCGAGTGAATCTCCCTGTGTAATGGTTTTGCATTCACATGCACAATTAAAAGGAAGGGTCAAATTTAGGACTAGCATACTGATGCTAGTCCTGTCATCATACTGATGAAGATGTGATGACACTAGTAGATAATTCACGTACATTGTTGCATGGACTTAAAGACACTCTGGAAAAGATAATAGATAATTTTTCCACTTAGCCTATAGATCAGTGGCTAGGCTAGCAGTCAGGATTGGTTGACACCACAGGGATTCCCAAAAATTGTATTATGTATTTGCATGCTGAGTATTGGAGTGAGGGGACATTATAGAACAACATTACAGTACAAAATTGTGAATTCTGTGAAGCTGATAAGGCTGAGAGTTACAGCATACTGCATTGCACAGCAAATAACATTAAACTCTATTTTTAGGTTGGAAGGAGAACAAGAGTATGATCAAAGAGCAGATAGGTTAATGGTTTAAGTGCCTATCCCTGCTTTTTGCCTGTAATCATGTTCATGGTTTGTTTCCCAGTCTTTCACCTATATGCTGCAGGTCTGTGCATCTCCAAGATTTGTCTTCTACTTGTCTTTACGGTTGTCAAATGTATTTTGAGGATGTACATATACAGGTTCTCTCCTGCTTTAATGATGCCCCTCAAAGTTTTGCTTACATCAATGAGAACGCATTCAGCTCCAGCAACAAAGTCGGGCCTTTGGCACTTTGAAGATGCCCATCTGAGAATTTAATTACCTCCTTCGTTAATCTGACCTAATTAAACAAAAAAAGTACATTTATCTGGTTTTGGCCATGGAAGGACAATGATGTGCGACGTGATTTCAAGTTGGATTTAAAAGGTTGTTTCTGCAAAACTGCAATGAAATTTCTCTCAGGTTTCTCAGCAGCACATAAATAAGACTGTTCAACACTTTTTTGAAAATCTGAAAAATGATTTATTTAAAGCTGCTATTCAGGTAAAATACTTAATGTGAGAAGTAAATAATATACAGTACTGTGCAAAAGTCAGAGACCATCTTTCATTTATTTAAAGTCCAGTCAAAACAGCCACCATGTTATTCATTTTTCAGGCGATATTTTTGATGAGAATATTGAATAAGGGAGGAGAAAGTCAGATAATACCTGAAATAAGAGTTTCCAAAGGTTCAAAAAGTGATTAAAAGATATGGAAAAGGAGACCCCTAAGACCTGGTAGACCACCAATACTGTACCCATCAGATAAACAGGACTTAAAGCTTTCATCTTTGAGAGAGGAGAGCTCCACTCTTGATTCAGATCAGTTTCTGTCCATCCTTCCACTGTGAGAAGACAACATTATGGGTCTGCAAGGATAGCTGTCAAGAAGCCCTACTGAGAGTAGCAACATTTGAAAATTGAAGGAAGAAAATTTGCAAATTAAACACGAAAGCTGCTAGTGAACAATGGACTGGTTACCCCAGAGTCCAGACCTCAACATCACTGAATGTGTTTGGGATTATTTAGATTGTTATAAGTAGAAAATTCTACGAACTTCTAAGACAGATTTCTTAGAAAACCTGAAAGCAAATCTTCGAAAAAGAATGGAAGCTGTTATAAAGGTAAAGATGGAACACACTGAACACAGAAACATTTCTTATTAAACTTAGATGTTGTGGCTTCTGTTAATTTTCGGTTAAATATGTTTTCTGCTTTTTCCTGACACAAAAATGAATAAATTGTATGTAACAGCTGTTTTGACTGGAAATTAAATAAATGAAGGGTGGTCTCTGACTTTTTGCGCAGCACTATGACTTGAATACAATCATCCAATCATCAGCTCCCGCTTTAATCACGTTTGTTTGGCCTATTTCTCGAGTCTTTGATCCGTGGGGAAGGCCTATAGTCAGAGTAATATTAGCTACAGACCTTGTGTACATGTGGACTAATCCATTAGTGTTGAGAGGTTATTGGCTTCCCTTCTGCAGCTGAAATAGAAGCCCATTAAAAGAGGTAATGTGTGCCTATAGCGTGGCCCGCAGGCGCGGCAGCCAGAGCGGGGTGTATTTCACCCAGCGCTGCACACACACTTGGCTTAAGTAGACCGAGGGTATCGAGAGAACTCCAGAACAGATCTTTTTCATTTGCTCTCTCTCTTTTGCACTTCCATTCTCCTTTTTTTTTGCTGTTTTTGCTTTTACTCTTTGCTCTTGCTGTCATTATATCTTTATTACTTTCTATCTCTCTCTCTCTCCACCCCCCCGCGCTTTGCTCTTTCTGGCTCTTTTGCTTTCTCTGGCACAGGCTCGGGTACAGTCTCACATTGATCTGTGAAATGTCCCCTGGGCAATTATAAAATATTAAATCCAAGTCGCACTCTACCACGTCACTCTCTTCCTCACAATCTCACGCTCTCAAACTCTGTCTGTCTGCCTGTCTCTCTCTCTCTCTCTCTCTCACTGTCTCTCACTACCTCGCTCTTCCACCCTTCAGTTTCATTCTTGCTGCTTATTTTACTCATCCAGCCAAACAACGTGAACGACTCTCACTTGCAGCAGTTTGTAGGGTCTGACAATGACATGGGACAATGTAGTCCCATGTCACACTAAAAAATAAAGTTGTCAAAAGGGTTCTTTAAAGCATTATGAAGTAATAGAACAACTAACTTTGGTTCCCTGAAGATCTTTTCAACAGAGGAACTAGAGAGCAATCATAGAATTAGCTATTTGCCCTAAAACTGTTACATTAGGGCAGCTGCCTAACCTTTTATCACTACACGTTTAAGATGATATGCATGTATTATATGTACAAATATCGTTTTTAATATGAGTAATGTGGTGGTTAAACATTTTGGGTATTTCTGTCTTTAGAAAGAACTTCCCTGATGGCACCTTGTACAATGGCATGACAGTCTTCATTCATTTCTGGAATCTGTAATTTCTAGATTTTATTTTTATAGTCTTGATGAGGATCTTGTGTTTAGTTTCTCGTAGATTTTGTTTATTTAAAACCCCCCTATCTAGCACAGGGCATGGACCTATGCTCTCAGGGTTCTGTGTTCCTAGGGCTCTGTATTCTCTCAGATCATTGTAAGATGCTTCATTCCTCAGTATGATATATTAAGGGAACTTCATATGGTGATGCTTAGGGTCATCGTCACCAAAGGTCATGCTTCAGAATACCCTCAAGTGACAATTAACAGTATTTCATAGTGTCCACATTAACAATATCATAACATCCCTGTTTACCTTATTATTGAATATTGGCACACGTCTACAAAGAAGGAAACTTTCAATTAATCATTCTTTACAGAAGAACCGTAGAAGAACAGTCATAGAAGAACTACTTTTAGTTCCCTTAATCAGTGGTTCTCAAACTGCCGCTAAAGGGTCCCCAGACTGTCCAACCCAACTCAGGAAAAAAGGATAGAGCAAAAAGGAGGACTGACTGGGAGCCTAAGGACCAGCCTGAAATCCACTGCCCTAAAGAGCCTTTCTGTGGATGGTTCTTTAAAGAACTGTCATAGAGGAACCACATTATATTTCTTCACAGAAGAACCATAGAAACATAACTACTTTTGTTTCTATAAGACCCTTTCAATGGATGGCTCTGTAAAGAAGACCAATGAACAACCATAGAAAAATAACCACTTTTGTTTCCATAAAGAACCTTTCAATGAATGGTTCTGTAAAGAAGGGTTCTTTAGGGAACCAAAAGTGGTTCTTTGCTCCAAAGTGCTCCAGATAACCCTTTTGTCAACTTTATTTTATACATTTTCAGAGTATTAGTCTGAATCTAAAGTGTGGACCCTTTTCTCAACTGAATGAAGCCGAATCCTTTATCCCATTGTTTAGGCTCTCACTGCCTGAAGGCTCTGTTGTCTATTTGTTGATGGTTAAATGAAGAATAAGCAGGGAGTGGGTTTTGGTCTTTTGTGTTTTACTGAGACTAGTGTGTCTCCAGTATCTGAAATCTATGGGCAGTTGTGTAAATAATCCATCTGATATTTCCCCATGACCCTCAGGCGTGAGAGTGTGTTTGTGTGTGCAACTAAGCCTGGGGCAGTTTGATATATTTCAGCTTATCTCACATCTGAAAGCTGTTTGACTACTGTGTCTACCCATAGTGTAAGTTTTATAGTGTAGGCTTCGTCTTTATTGAGGTGTGGGACTGATTGCTGCTCAAGATTTGAGCTGTTATGTTTAAGGAACATTGCCTATGTAGCTGTGATGTTGGCCCCCCAGCTCACCCCTAAAACCACTTCTAAAACCAGCATCAAATAATCTTAGGACTGTCAAGTGTAAAACAAATTCCAACTACATCTGCTCTTATTAGTGCTTGAAGACTGAATTCATTCAGAAGATGAGAGCTCTCTGTTTTACTTTGTTGATAAAATGGCAAAGATCACCACGCTTTTTAGACCCAATCCCATTTCTTATTTTTACCCCTCCCCCTTGTTTTTCAAGTGTCACCTTTCCCCTTGGGGTACAAGGGGTAGTGGCTGAAATCTTCCCCTATGAAATGGGACCCTCAAATAAAGAAGAACATTACTTCATTAACAGGCTACTAGTGCTGCTCTGTAGGCGACCCTGCCAGTCTGCAGTGACAGCAGAGGAGAGTAAAGTTCAGCTCCTCACTGCTGGGCTTTAGTTACATTTAGGAAATCATATGCCTTCAAAGGGGGGGATACGACAATTATTTATTATTGCCCACCTATAATTCTTTGGTGATATGAAGCTGAAGTCAGCTATTCGCCAGCTTCTCCTTCAGATTTTCCCGTTCCATCTTAAATGGAGCAGCAGTTACATATTAGCATACTATTAGTATTTTTTTATACTAATACATTGAGACAACATTAAATTAAGATAATACAATTGACATGTTTTAACTGAGAAAATTCTCACGTTTGTGGGTTTCTTTGGTCGCTTGTGCAGCCATCTTGCTGGTTTTTCTTTTTTTCCATAACACTTCATTTGGAGTGTGTCTCTGAAAAACCTCCGTTTTGAGGGCCATGTAGCCCTAACACTTGACCCTACCCCTCTATCTCAACAAAAACTGGGACACTTTACCCCTGGACGTGTATGCTCAAGGGCTAAGTGTTAGGAGCGAGGGGTAAAATGGGATTGTGCCTTAGTTTAGATTTTTATGTCTGTTATTATCCTCTATTCACTCTGCAAAAAGAGAGACCTGTGGGCATGGGATTGACCCCCTAGCACATTGAGTATGGTGGATAGTTTTGATTGCTTCAGCCAGTCTCTCAACACAAGGATAGAGTAAAAATTGGCTATTCAGTGCTACAACACCAACACTATTTCAATAAAACCTCCCCAAACGATTTTATTTTTTCTTTAAGGATCAAGAAATTCTGTAATTAAAGCTGTGACTAGATGCTACCTTCAGTGAAAAACGAGCGCATAAAGACGTAAAAACCAAACACTACGAAGCATACATTAGCCTGCCAGTTGCATCTTAATGTCGGCATGTGAGTTTGGCCAGGTGGGCCGTCTGTCCTATTTTACGGTGGGGGGGAACACTGCAGTTTGCACAATGCTAATCTGATGGCTAAAAGCCTCCAGTACTTGTTGGCTACATAACCCTCATTGTTCCAGTGCAAAACTAAAGAAGCAGAATTCAGACACCAAATGCATATTGGCTGATTGGCTACATTTTGAATAGTAGTCGTTTGTGTAAATGTATTTTTTGACAGATGATCTTGAATCTTGCTTTTTCTTAGTCTTTCTAAACCGTGCGAGTTTCAGAACGGTGGAATATAACGTTAGATAATTTCATGTTTCACTATTCTAATCCTGATGAAGAATTTGTTCTCCAACCATCCTGATGGAGAATTCTTCGACACTAAAACGCAGATCTCTGTGAGTGGATGCTTTTTGTGCTCCACCATCTTTGTATTTCTTCTTCTGTTTGTACAATGTGGCCCCGAAGCTGAGTGCGTAGCCTGTAGCCGTGTACGCCACACACACGCACACAGTCTATTTCAGTGTGTGAAGACGGTGCAGCAGAGCTGTTTGTGTTGCAGGCAGATGGAGCCGGAGTGTGTGTTCCCCTCAAGGCTGTGCCTCTAGCAGCCCAGCTTTTTGTACTGAGAAAGAGGAGGAAAAAAGAGAGAGAGAGAGGTTGGTTATTCTAAAAGGGTTCGCCTATTTACGAACTCAAACAGAATAGCTGCAATCAGATAGGTTTAGAGAACAAGCAAAGATTTTCCTTTCATGTCAGTGTGGAGGCAGTGATAGCTGTGCCTTAAATACGGTGTATGTGTTCAGAAGTGTTGGATGGCGTAGTTTCTTTATGCTTAATCATACATTTTTTTTTGTTTTGTTTTTGAGGCTAAAAGTCTGGAGGAGATTCTCGACTCCCACAGCCGAGGCTGGATGAATCACCCTGTGTGCTGCATCCTCTCACTTTTACCTTCTCTAAACTCTGGCTTTGGTTGAATGGTCGGCCGTAACCAGTCCTGCAGTGGGCAGTGGCCTGGGGTTCAGTGCTGCATTAGAATTAGCACTGCTGTGTTTACATGAGAAAAAAACAAGTAATTAGCGATGAGAAATGAAGACATCATGACTCTGTTGCTGTGTTTTAGTTTGCTCATCACCCAAATAGTAGTCCACATTGGCATTTCACATACTTTGCAGCACTCTTGCCCAAAACAGTTGCTCCAGGTTTCGAACAGGGTTGAAACAGAGCCTGTTAATATGTGCATTTTTTGGGTGTAAATGTGCATGCGTCGATCTGAAGGTGAATTAACCATATAATGGATTATAATCAATTAACCGAATGTTAATTGATTATAATCCGTTGTTACAAAAAAAAGTGGAGGCTCTTTCTTTTATTATACTTCTAAACTGTGGACCTCGGTACCTTTCACAACTATGCAGTCAAGTTCGGAATACAATTTTAAGAAACTTCTGAAAACAAGTCTTTTAAATTTGGCTTTTATTTAAAGTTATAATACAAATTTTATATATCTTTTTGCTGTATATGCTATTATTTTTGGCTAAAATATAAATTCTCAGGCTGTTTTCAAACAAAAATTAAAAAAAAAACCCTGATATGTCATATATATCATTTATGTTCTTCTACAGTGTAAACAGTTCATCCAGTTACTTTTGTGTTTTCAGTATATTTCTATTGAATAGTCAATACAAATTGTGGTGAAATTTGAGATTTCATGATATATTCAATCATTTCCTGAGGAATTGCAGTCTAATTGTGAAGTTAGAGATTTACACTGCTTGTTTATATTTCAGTGTAGGTCTTAATATACTGAATTGAAAATGAGCAAATGCATCAGGCCTGAAGTTCTTGTGCTTCAGAGCATTTTTGGTTTTCCAAACTGTATTTAGAACTGTGTCTACACTGGTTAAACCCCCTTCACGAGCAAGAATGACCTCTGAGTTTTTCTGCACACATTGTACTCAGAAACTTTACAAGCTATCCCAAACATATGACATGGTAATATCATGCACATATATGGCGTAATATACTGAGCCCCAGCTATCTCGCTACTGAAATAATTTTGTTGTGGTTGTTTTCTTCTTTCCTGTGCTCAATTCCGTGTTTGCTAACCAGCGTCCATACATACGAATCTAGGCTCCATCTCCTGTGTTTGGACTGAGCTGGAGGCCTGGCTTTTATCCCTGATTCTACACCGCAGCCTCTCGGCTCCCACTGCAGGCCACGGAACTGCAGCTTTGTCAATACTGCGCTAATTAGAAAATCCCTCAGCCTCAAGCAAGACATTTTAATTAGTCCTTGTGTCAACCAGTTTACAAATTGGAATCCATGGTTAGTGCTGCGAACCAAACCGCAAACCAGGATTGTGCCTGGTGAGCGTGACCACGTCCGTATCCTCTAACCCCTCACCAGTTTCATCAGGTTCCGCTGCTGTTTTCTCTTGGAGGGGGAAGTGGGTCATATTTGCCTTTTAACTTTGATCTGATATCAGTGCTGTTGTTTCCGTAATAGAGATGGAAATATTGGTCCGGACATGACAATGACTTCACATTGGGGTTTGGACGTTTCTCTAATATGTAAATTATTAAAATTGTTTAAATTAGATGTCTAGGTTGCTCAGAGTCTGTCATTAACAGATTGTGACCTGCATTTACTCCTGCTTTAGTTGTACTCTTCATTTTAGTTCTCCTGTATCTGTTTCTAAACTTGCCTACTGGATTCGTTCGGGTGGTTGGCAGTAAGGAGTGTGAGTCAGTTTAGTGCAGCCAAAAGGCATTGAACAATGTATAAATTCTTTAAAATGAAATTGAAATTACCTAGATGATTATTAGGCTGTTCTAATAGGTTCAGACTGAATTTTCTCAGGTTACAGTCAAAATTTGTTGGGCTACGGTTGGGTTCAAGCAAAATTTTGCCAGCTGCGATCAGATTCAAATTTGAAACCAGGGGCAGGTTGGGATGGACACAGGCAGAGAATGTTCTCGGGCTGCATACGGGTTCAGTTCAAAATCTCAGGGCCGATTAAAGCTCTGTTCTGCGCTGGTGATCAGGATCAGGTGGTGAGCGAGTCAGACTGGTCTCAGCTCAGCGTTTGTGGACAGTGTGTAGCTGCCAGTGTGGAGTGGTGAAGGGTTAAAGTGGAGCTGTGGAGGGCTGCATGGCCCAGGGCTGCACTTCTGCAGAGACGGGGCTGTGTTCGTGCAGGCGAAAGGCGAGTCATTTCCCCAAACGCCACAGAATGCCCACGCACACACTCTCTCACACACACGCACACACAAACACCACCCGCGGGCTCTCCCTAACCTTTCCAGGGCAGGTCTCCCAGTCATTTGCAATAATAAGGTACCAGGGCTTCTTTAGCCCTGCCGTTCAGCTCGCTCTGAATGACTTTGGCACTGGGCTGCGCTCCGTGCAGCTTGTCACTGACTGATCCACATAAATTGTGAAAAATTTTTTAAGAACATCTATGTAACATTTAAAGGGTCATGCTTTTGCATTCTTGTTCGGTGTTTATTTTATCCATTGAAGCGTCATTTGGAATTAAACTTCAATCTAGATCAATTTTATCGTTGTGTAAATGTCCACCCACTTCAGTTCCTTCAATATATGTTGACACTCCAAAGATAGTTAGCTGTACTACTCAACATGTTGAGCTCCATAGTTAATGTGTTAAAATAAGAGAAGGGAAGAAAAAAACACTTCAGTTTTCAGTTACTGCCTGGGGCGTAGAAATGCTCACAACGGTAATGTATTCATCCATATCTTTACACATTTATGCAGGCTTAACAAGCCCGTTCTCAAGCGCAGCACTAGGATAGTGGCAAAACGCCTCCGGCACGTTCACCCACACATGTTAACTGTGAAACACCATCTTCCAATGTTTCAGTGTTTTTGTGCTAGTGAAAGCGTTTCTGGTGCTAACTAAGTGGCAGCATTCAGTTCAGTTTGCATGTCATATTCCTGTAATGATAATCATATTGTACCAAGGGCTTTGACACATGTTCATTAAATAAGAGAAGGCTTTTCTTGTTTTATTGAAGTAAATGAGTAACGTCTGCATCTCAGTGGAGATTATACAGTAAAGAAAGGAACATTTATTAGGAAATATTGATTGGATAAAGAGGAATTTGTTAGAATCTGTACTTTCCAAATGTACATTACAAGTGTAATAGTACACAGTTAGATTTTGAGGAAAAGATTTGATTGTTTTCAATATTTTGTGCTAAATATCTGATTCTACAGAGCCCTGATTATATATTTATATTATATTTATATTTATATTTTTTTTCTTTTTTTTTTTCCACTGTATTGAATTTTTCACACCCTTAATGGACAGCTCTTCTCCAGATCAATCACGTTTTGGCTTAAGTGTTTTTTACACTATAGAGGCAAATAGTGAAATAAAGTATGACTTGATTACAGTTATGCATTCCAAAAATCTGATTTTGTTAATATTATATCCACTTGTATCTCCATTTTTGTTATTTTACATAATCTGAAATTGCCAGCTGCTGTTTACAGTATGGTAAAATTTCATAATTCCCATCATATAAATGTTTCAAAATTACTTCCATACCTTGTTCCGCTAACTTGCAAAGTAGAGGTCTGCATTTTGCAGTGCGGTACAGGGCTATATTTTAGTGTCATGTGCAGGAGCCGGCAGTTAACAAGCCCAGTGTGGGCGGGAGCAGGACACCACATACCGCAAATTGATGGATAGCCTAAATAAAACGATAAGTCACTTAATAATTTGCATATATCAGTAATATACAACAGCAAAATAAAGTAATAAACTTGTTCTAAATAGTTATGAAACAATCCCATGAACTGCATTCTTGCATTCTTGTAGCCTACAGAGATGATTGACACTGAAGAGTCAGACAGACACAGCTGTGGAGTGAATAAAGGTGACACAACACTAAAGCCGACTAAATGCAAGTCATTTTCAGTGGTGACTAATGCTGATTAAAAATCAGCTATACGGGACTGCAGGTGGGAGCGGGATTGGGACAAATGGTGCAGATTTTCTGTGAGAGCAGGACAGGGAGCGGCCCGGTGTTAAATGAAGAGTGATTGAAGCGGGAGTGGGATAAAATCTTGTGGGAGTGGGCAGGAGCTGTATGAAATCTTGCAAGGGCAGGACGGAAGCTTGTGGGAGTGAGTGTAAGGGGGATGAAAACTTATAGGAGTGAGTGAGAATGGAATGACTTCTTGTGGGATGAGATCTTGCGGGCTGGGGCAGGATGGAGTCTTGTGGGAGTGGGCTGGGGTGGGGTGAAATCTTGCAGGTGTGGTGAGGAGCAGGATGAAATTTTGCTGGAGTGGGCGGGAGCAGGATGAAATCTTGCTAGAGTGGGCGGGAGCAGGATGAAATCTTGCTAGAGTGGGCGGGAGCAGGATGAAATCTTGCTGGAGTGGGCGGGAGCAGGATGAAATCTTGCTAGAGTGGGCGGGAGCAGGATGAAATCGTGCTGGAGTGGGCGGGTGCGGGATGAAATCTTGCTGGAGTGGGCGGGAGCAGGATGAAATCTTGCTAGAGTGGGCGGGAGCAGGATGAAATCGTGCTGGAGTGGGCGGGTGCGGGATGAAATCTTGCTGGAGTGGGCGGGAGCAGGATGAAATCGTGCTGGAGTGGGCGGGAGTGGGATGAAATCTTGCGATCTCACGTGTCAAATAAGAAATGTCCAGATGTGTGTTTGCAAGAGCAAAAGAAAAAAAAGCAGAACATCTGATCAAACTGTTCCCACACATCATCTCTAAATCTTCCCATGTAAATGACTCTTGGTTCTCAAATAATACCTTAATTTTCCCAACACAGGCGCGCTCCCAAGACCACGTACTAACTTGCCTGAATAAACACATCAGAGAATATGAGTTGTGTCAGCATAGCGATCATGAGAGTTTAGGGAGTGTTAGGAACCCTCTTCGCTGCAGGGTGTTCCTGTAGGGTGTGGTGTGTGTTGTGTGCCTGGAGGCTGTCTGGCACCTCTGTTTCATTCTCCTTTTCTTTCTCTCGTGCTCTCTCTCTTGCTCTCTCCCTCATTACCGACCAGGGTGATGTGGCCCCAAGCCTCATAGTTATAGTCTGATAACATGCCTCAGACCACTGTACAAACATCATACAGTAATGTTGTCTCTTGCCCCTCCTTACCTGAGCAGCATTACCAAGGATGGTCCCCAAAAGAATAATTGCACTGTATGTGCTTAGAAGAGATCACTGAGATCCCATCTCTGCAGTGGCAAACCGTGACTCTTAGAGACTCTTAGAGGCCTTTACTTCAATCCATGAATGTCAAAACTTTCAGAAACAAGGAACAAAAACACAATAGGATAATGCTCGTTTCTGATAGCTATCAGGAATTCACATAAACATGCTTTGAGCATTCTAGATTAAATACAAACTTCTGAAGCTTGTGAAAGATGTTCCATGTTTATTTGAAGCTTTACATTAACATATATATTGTACCAGTTTTACAGGGACTCCTGTAAATATAGAGAGCAGCTGCTGTTTTCCATTTCTAATAGTGGCAGAAACTTGGTTAGTCCACTGATCGTATTCAGTCAGTGATGTATCTGGAATTTCCAGAAGACCTAGCGTGACTTTTTTTTTCCTCACAAAATTGGTCCCACTTACTGGAAATCAAAACTGGTTAATTTAATCAGGTTTTTAATCATAATTGTAAGGTTTAAGGCCTTCAGTTCAGCTCCTGAAGGCCTAACTAATGGGAGAGCTCACTTGGCTGTATCTACCTAGATACCATATAGAAAAAAGGTCCTGATTGGATCATTGTAGCCCTTTTGTTTACAACCAAAACTTAATATATAAAATAACAAAAGTATTACTGCAATACTAGCAGTTTAAATGAAAAATGCATGATGATTAAATTGAAATTAACAAAATTAACTTTTTCCCCATTTTTATACAGAAATAGCTAGGCCTCAAAAGCCCAGAGGGTTTCCATCTCTAAATCCCCGGGCCAACATTCCTTGGCCACATCACCACCCCCCCTTTTCCAGGGGACATATATACATATATATTTTTTTTTCTTTCACTTCGCTATTAATGTCGCAACTCATCATTTATTAATGATCATATAGATATAAGGTGATGTGGCACCACAACCACCCAACACCCCTCCAAACACCACCCCGCCACCCTCGCACCCATTCCCTGATTTGAGTGAAACAATGAACAGAAATAACAGAGAGAGAGAACAGAAGAAGTAAAGAGAGAGGATGAGAAAATAATAATAATAAATGATAATAATAATAATGACAAACTGGACATACAGAACAGACAAATACAGACACTTAACAAAACAATAAACAAGACAGTAATGCCCCTTTTCATGTAATTATAATGTGGGTAGGTATCAGATCCTATGTAGGTGTTTTAACCTTCCCCTGATGAGTTTGGAGAGAGAAATCCATCTCTGTACTACTTAGTTAACCTTATTTCTAATACTGTACTGGTTTCATTGTGGCGTAAGGAAGCTGAAGATGGACAAAATAAAGCCAACTTTTTTGTAATTCTTGGTAGTGAAGTACAGCTTAACATATATAACATCACATTTCTAATTTAAAGTCCCAAATTTGTCTTAACTTACAGGAATCTCTATGCTAAAGCAGAGGAACTGCACTGGTGATGGGCATTGCGTTTCAATATTCCACGGGTTGAAGTCTGTGTGTTAGAGCAGGAAAAAATGCTAAAATGTTTTGGGCAGAAGTACCACAGGACTGTAGTTGGGAGCACTGCTGGAGTCAGCTGTAGACTCTCAGGGAGTGGTATGAGGCTACGGCTGTGGGCAGAGGTGTGACTCTGTAGCCTGGGGCAGAGGACACACACATCCTTTCATTTCCAGGTGTGGCTGTATATACACACACACACACACACACACACACACAAATATATCCACACAGGCTTCAACAGGCTTGAGGGCCGTTCGGCTAAAATCATTATCTCTAGGCCTGCAAAATTTATTTTTTTATTTATTTTTTTTCCCTCTCTGGAGGGTTTTAGATCAGAAAGCTCACCATTAGCTGCAGTGGGCTAAAAAGGAATCTGCTATCAGGAGCAGTGGCTCATCACCCATCATATCCAACGTTCAGTCACTAATAGAGTGGAGTTAAAATGCAGCCCTCATCAGCATTGCAGTAGCTTGGCTTTAATGTAGGCATTGCATTGACAATTTTTTTTTGATATTCTAAACGTTCCAAATGTGCGGAGACCTCCAGGAACTACTGTTTTAGACTGGTGATGCTACTGTGATGTACACTACTGTTTACATTTTTTAAAAAACTGTAACATATAAAACATAAAAACTTTGTTTCATGTATGTGTGTGTGTGTGTGTGTGTGTATATATATATATATATATATATATATATATATATATTGTACTGAATCTACAGAAAGAGTTTAAAACACAGATTTTTATTTCAGACTAAAATCCTTTTGTTTATGCCTTGCCTGTCTTAGTCAGTTATTTTATGAAAACAAATTATTAAACACTGTATTAGTGGTGACCAAATGTAATCATAACAAACCATAACTGTACCAAATGTTTCAGTAGCGACAAATTTTGTTAATTTTGAACAAAAACACTAGCCAGAACATGTCTAGCAAACAGTTTTGAACAGTTGTCCACACACAAAAGCATGTTTTTCATTAAAACACAAAGTTTACTTAATTGCAGAAAATATGTTTTGATAGTGACAATTCTTAATGTAACGCGCTGATTTTCAGACTTTGTGACAAATTTACTTCATAACAGTGGGATCTAATCTAACAGTGGGTTGAAATTTTAGGGGTTTGGGTTTGGGATATAGAACGTATCATATTGATGATGATTTTGCATATATTTAGCTTATTGCTATCTCTTTAGCATCCAGATTTATGAACAGAGCTGTAAACCAGTGGTCACCAACTCTGGTCCAGGAAGTCTACCTTCCTGTAGAGTCCAGGTCCACCCATTCTCTGCCACACCTGCTCCAGCTAATTCTTTGATTGGCTCAATCAGATGGAGCGGGGGGCTACAGGACAGAAGGTTAGATGCAGATTGGAACTAAAAAACTCAAAATATTAAATAAAAAAAAATTAACATACTCTTGTAGCTTGTAGTATTTAAGTCCACACTGTAAGTTATCAATGAATAAAATAGTTACAAATATAAAATATGAATGATTGATTCCGAACATTTAAATGGTTACATATGTGCCATTACTGTCTTTACTTCATTGCTGATGTAAGTTGACAGCGTCATTTCCATAGATGTGCACCATTTCAGTTTCTTAGTAAACTAAGGGGAGAGGTTCTCCAGCTCCCCACTCAGTAGGAGCTGTTATCTCTGTCATTGTAGCCATATGTAGTCTCATTATGTTATAGTAGAATATAACAGCTGTGTTGTGATGCAGCAAAATTCTTTTTTTATATAGTTGGAACTGCCTACAACTATACAGACGGTCATAAAAATCAGGGTGGGTGAAGAAGTTTGAATGCATTTTGGATTCTAATGTGTGTCACATTATCTTACAGGTGTCTGGAGGCTCTTTGGGCTCAGCGGCCTCTTCCTCCTCTTCCTCCTCCACACGACAGGTCCGGCAGCGGATCACGCGGGTTAACCTCAGGGACTTGATCTTCTGCCTGGAGCAGGAGCGCTCCACAGCCCGCTCGCTGCTGCTCTACAAAGCTCTGCTCAAATAGGACTGGTCCAGCGCAGCGGCTCAGCTTCATCCCCCCCATCTCTCCTCTTCCTCTCTGTAGGGTCCGACCAGTGCCCTGTCCAGACTCTCAGTCGCCTCTTTATCGTTTGATCGGCCAGGTCCGTTTCCTCCCGGCCTGCTTCCCACGTCGCCTCCTGCGTTTTTCTTTGTGCCTTCAGGCAAAGCTAGGACATAATCACTGAGATCCTGTCTTTGCTGAAAGAGGAATGTACTAGATATTAATGCTCCAAACACGCATATTCAGGAAGTGAGTGATAGAAAGCCATGAAGAGAGAGAGGAGAGGATTGTGGGCAGCGTTTCTGTTCAGTTGTTACCTTTTACTGCAGTATGCTGGTACAGGAGCCAGCATAGAGGAGAGCATTCACCTGTTTTTATGTGTTCTTTTTGAATCTGATTTGATTTTTAATGTTCCAGGATGACTCTGATTTGTTGGTATAAAGTAAGATTGGACTTGAAGCTGTTTTAACTTAAATGCCTCATTTGCAATATGGACACTGGAAGTGTGAATGTATAGCTTTTTTGTTTGTTTTTTTTTTTCCTTTTTTTTAGCAGTCTAACAAATTATTAAATATTTTAATAACTTATGACTTTCATACCTCCAAATGATGGTTTGGACTGATCTCGTTTCAGATTATGCAAAATGAAGGAGCTCCATGTTGCTGTCCTTCATCGTATGGGGTGCAGTTTTGTAATTCAGTGACAGTATTTTCTCACACTCCTGATGTGGAGCGTGTGTATGTGTGTGTTAGCTACATGCTGTGAAGAGTTACGGTGGAGGAAAATGGCACAATGCCATCTGTAACGATGAGGCTGCCATAATTTCATCCGAAAGGATGACGCATGAAATCATCTGGCTGCTCCACTGAAAATGTAGAGCAGCTTCTCGTCAATAAACTGTAGGCAAGTATGATCACAGCATAGACTTCTAAGATTTCAAAGGAAATTCACTGATTTTTTTTTTATTTTTTTTTTTTCCCCCCATCTCTACATAATTCAGTCTTTGAGATGTAGACAGTCATTCAGAGAGGTTTGATGTGAACTGATGAATTGTACAGAAACTACAGTGGTGGTGATTGGAACCAGGGGTCACAAACATCACTAATATAGCCTTTTTATTTACTGTCCAACCCAGGTGAACCTAATAGTCTTCTGAGGTTTATATGTAATGTTTATGATGGTAAAATAGTGAAAATTCTGTTTTCTAAGGACTATTTTGCCTTACAACACCCTACATGTACATCTCTACTCATGTTTTTGAAAACTATTAAACTTTCTCAAAACTATTGTAAAGCAATGTTTCAGGCATCCGGCACCCCATTCATAACCATTTCATGTAATAACTTTTCTTGAGATATTAAACACTTTGGACGTCTGGTTCCTATCACCACCACTGTGAGCAGTTCTAATCTTCTATAGAATGCCGCATTTCATATCAAACCACTCTGAATGATGCAATCATGAAATTTTGAAAGGTTTGGTGGAATTCCCCTTTAAGGTTGAATGAGTCTTGCACTGGAATTTTAAATTGGAATAGATGTCAGTAAAAGGGCCTTTTAGAACAAAGTGGACTGATTTTGAATTTGAATCATGTGGAAATTTGAAAGTTCAGTCAGCCCAGCAGGACAGGACTCCAGTGACCCAACAGCTTTAAGGGAGTCTGGACTGGACTTCACTTTGCCTGCAAACAACAATAAGCAGTATGCAGATTTCCTCAGATCTAGATTGTCACAGCCACAATCCACCTTAGTCCTCTGCTGCGAGGTTGGTTTCTATGTACCTGCACATGAAAGCGCTCAGACAAACCAAGAGTTTCTGATCCAATGGTCAGGTCTTTGATTATTTCTATGTTGTATTGTCTACAAAGACCACATTATCTATTATAAACTCTATATTTTTTGGTAAATTTAACAATTTTTAAATGTTTGGCTGGTTTAAAAAAAAAGTGTTCACCTCCTCGAAATTTGTACTATTTTGTAAAAGAATAAAGTTCCTTCCTACACTTCTGAGTCTTGATTAGAAGAGCAACTTTTAATAAATGAGTGCCACCTGCAGTGCTCTTACAACCAGCAGCTGGTTCTGATTGTAAGCCGGCGGCTCCAGAGGCTGTTTGTGAAGGTTGTTTTCCTCCATTTCGTCCCTCACACGCACAGCGCTGCCGTTCTTGGTTGTCTCACCTAGCTGAAGTGAACTCGGCGAGGGCTCATTTGCATGGTAAGCCGGCGCACGTTCTAGAGCTAAAATAGAACCAGCTTCTTTCTGAAGAACGACTGCAAGAAATACAGCTTTCTGGAAATGAAATTAGGAAAAAAAAAGGCCAATGATTTATTAAAAGTCCATTTGATCAACACCAATTACAAAAGGATATTGAACACATGCCTGCAATACTACAATGATTATCAATAGTTATGCATTAACAAAAAAGAAATGAACTTTATTTAAATAATATACATTTGCACCTTACTTAATTATACATTTTGACAACATCCATTAGAACAGTACTTAAATTAAAAGTTTTCTTTCTTTGTGGTTTCAGTGGGGTCCCCCAGTGTAGTTCTGAGGCTGTGGTCAAAAACACAACTGCTTGGCTGGCGTAAAGGCTTGCTTTATAGGTGAAATAAAAAAAAATGCCAAAGGGCCTGACTGAGCATGAACAACACCCAGCGCAAGGGCCAAGACAGGGTATAGCATCGCATTTGGTGGATAGCGTGAAGAATAATGTTTCAGTATGTTCGCACTGTCGTACTAAGACAACACTCACCGCGTGATCTCGTGGAGCATGGTGGCATCTCTGGGACCTTTGCCCCTGTAATGAGGTTATGCAGAGAAGAGCCTAAAGAATACTCCGGCTATTAACTGTGCATTTTTACAACACATTAAGCATCGTTCGCTGTTTTCCAGCCACCTAAGTAACCTTTCGAGTTTCCTCTGGCCGCTCATGGGCTGTGTGTTCTCCTCCCTATGACTGGGCCTGTTTGGCTGGGGGGTCCGGCTGAGTAAAAGGATTGTGGGAAAGTGACCTCAGCTCCTGGGGCAGTGTGGGGAGGAGGCTAGCTTCTCTCTGACCCGTGCCCTTCCGCCTCAGCCCTGATGGGGCCTCAAGGAGCACACTAAGCCCCCTTCTGCTCTGGTAGGACCAGCTCCGCCAGCGACTCCGACAGTACAGTAAAGGCAGTCTCGCATTCATTAATCTGAGTAATCTCTCATTTCCCCTACCTAAAGCTGCCTTCATCAAAACAGATTCGGTGTGGCTGCAGAGGGCACTGCTAGTTTTCTCTGGCGGATCTTTATTTAACTTTCATAGTCGTCTTGCTGGACAGGCAGTGTTGCTGGTTAATCTGTATTGTTTCTGACAAAATAAATAGATAAAAAAAAAAGGAAAGGGAAAAAAAAAATGGCACAACAACCAAATGAATAACGCTGGCATTTGATTTGGTTTCCTGGACAAGCAAGGTTTACAAATCAGTGACTTTGTGTCCTTTTTATGTTTCTATTTAATTGTGGTTCTTGACAAGGGTACTGCTGCTGACCAAGCAGACTGGCCACCCCAACAAATTGAACCACCGCCGTCCGTTTGCTCGTTCTTTTCTTGGGGATTGGAAAAGCCATCGGAAAAGCTCTCCCGAAACAAGCGCAGGTTTCCCCTCGGCCGTGCTCTAACAGCCAGTCCCTCTCCGCGGCTCTGAATGCATTAGCAGCCCGAGCGCTCTGGCCACGCCGCCTGCGGCCAGTCCAGGCAGCCAGCCCTGCTCTGCTCCTCGCTCACAATCAAATGCCTTTGTTCTCAGCGCTGTTCTCACATCCTTCACGTACCGAGACGACGGCGAGAAACCACACGGATCTGATTTACAGAAAGAGACTGGAACGAACGTGAGACCATTAGATTTCCAGATTGGAAAGGGCTGCTAAGGTGAGGTCTGATTAGTATGCAAAAATGAATTCTGCATTAAACACAGTTGCCGAATGAGGTCGTGACTGAATACCGTAACAGTGTGCTCTAGTGAGTGGAAGACCAAAATATACAGAATGCAATTTTTCCTCCAAGCCAAGACTTTTAAAGACGTCCCTTTATTCAGTCTAGGGACTTGACATTTTTCATTATTTGGATAAAGAGTTCCATCTTCACAAAGTCCTAAATAGTCCACTGAACCAGCAGAGAGGTCCAAACTCCTGTCTTTATCCTTGTCCACTGCTGGTCTCTCATTGAGGGTCTGTTTGAGGTGGTTCTCGTTGCTGTTTGGCTCGCTAGTCCAGCGGCTCCTGCTTTATCCGGATGGGAGTGTGGATGGTCTGACAACGTCTGTCCTCGCGACTCAGGATGTACTCGCTGAACTGAGACGAATCCACTCCTCCTCCACACGATGCCACCATGGTGAAGCCCTTCTGGAACAATCTCTCCAGCACCTGAGGAAGAACAGCGCACCGGAGCGTTACCAATGCAGGTGTAGTCAAGCTAACGTCAGAACTGTTTAGCAGAACGTCTTAAGTTCTTGCAATTCTGAAGGGATAAAAGCAAATCAGGCATTTATGGGAAACAAGCAGCCAATTAATTAAGACGTTAAGATACGAGACACAAACGAACGACTTTTGCTCGGCAAAGAGTTAAATGAATCAGAAATGGTGTTGAAAAATGTAGCATCTGAAAAATACTTTTTTATCTATATTTTATCTTTATTCTTTCATTTCCCTCCAAGATTTCACTCTTCAGACAGACCAGTGAAGATGAGAGGGAGCGAACAGACTCCCCCTGCAGCTGTTTACTGGAGTTTGATGAGGAGTCAAAAGCGAACGGCTTCCCCCTCTGACGACCCGAAAACCCAACCACCCCACTCTTTTCCCCCCCTATCCGAAACTCCAAAAGCAAACGCAATCCCTGCCACTGTCAGAGCTTCATCGGCGAACACTCCATGCAAACCTCCTGTCCCTGTCACTCACGCGCCCGCAAAGCAATGACATGTTTTATCTGGCAGAGTAGTTGTAGATTTTTTTGAAATTCAACAGATGCAGCCTTGAGTATTCACTTACTCCTCCACTTCTTTCAAGTGTGCTTCACATGAAAATGAAAGTTCTGCCTCAAGGCAACAGAGCCAGATAAAAGTCCCACCAAAGGAAAAAAAAAAACATTCAGTCGAATCGCAGGGCCCTGAGAAAAATGTCCACCCTTATCCTCACTTTGGAACTTGATGCTAAAAAAAAACCTTTGGCAAAATTTCAGGGAGTAGTATTGCAGGGGAAATGAATTCTCCTTATGTGTTGCTCAGGTAGAGCAGATCAGGTACAGCAGCAGCAGCGTGGAGCTTTAGCCGACACAGTTTTCCATTTTCTTTAAAAAAAGAAGTGTGGTTTAATGATAAGCTCCCCGTAAGTCCTCATTTAAGTCAGTATATTGAATAAATGAAAGTGCACAGGTCACATGACTGCATTCAGAATTGAACATTAAAGACTGAATGCTCCAAAACTTTCATTACACTCAGTGCTCTGATAATTGCATCACTTTGAACTCTCAAACAAGCTCTATACCACCCCCTCTCTCCTCCTTCGCGCCCCTCTCTCTCTTTCTCTCTCTCTCTTTCTCTTTCTCTCTCTCTCTCTCTCTCTCTCTCTCTCTCTCTCTCTCTCTCTGTTAATTCCTCGCTTAATTTTCTCATGTTTCTCACGACTGGGTGGGCTTAAGAGTGTCTGACGTATAGCCAAAAAAAAAAGAAAAAAAACCCTGCACCTCTAGCGTGATACAATTAGCCGAGTGTGCAAAGGCAGGAAAAACACTGTTAGCAGATGCACCGATTAGTTATACTGTAAGTCAATTAAGCATGTGTAAAAAAAAGTCGCATAAACCAGTTTAGGTTGTTTAAAGAAACCAAAGTAGGTATTAAAAATGTAGTATGTGTGTTTAAAACGCTCCAGGCACAGATATGCTGGAGCACTTTTTTCAAAAGAAGAGATTTGTCTTGAGGACGAGTTAAAAATAAATTATGCATATCTTTTTCCCCTCGACTTCTCCGCTCGCTTTCAGGACTCTATAGTCCTACGTTAATGCCGGCATTGGAATTAGAGGTGCGCGCCTGAGTGTGCCCGCATGTGCAAATGTAGCCGCGCTTTCCAAACAAGCAAATACAAGGGATGTGTTAACATCTTGTGAGGCAGAACTGCACCTCTGCAGCTGTGGAAGCACACCTTTCTCCACACCTGCCACCTCCATCCTTCCCTCTCACACAACTCCAGCGTTTCCTGTGAGAGAGCGCACCACTTGCAGCCACCTAACAATGATGCCCCACTCCTCACTTCCAACACAATATCTGCAGCATCTCAATCTTCTTGGGCACACGACGCCTTCCACCTCATCACTCACATCATCTATACATGCTTAAACACATAAGGCGATCATCTGAACCTTCTTGTAACTGTAGACTGGCATTTCTCCCAAACCTGCTTCTGTATTTAACCTGCACTGCATATTTTAGAGTTTTCCCAGCTCCCAACACATCTTTAACACTTATTTACTCGTTCTTTGATTGCTCAGTAGACTTAACGGCGAGTCTCCTAAAATTCCTAAGGAGAGAAAAATTATAATTATTCACAGCATCAAAACTAAGAAGGGTCTTAGTTTTGGATAGGATGGTTGAGTTCCTGTCTTTAGACGAGTAGCAGATAAAGACAAGTGTTAATCTTGGCAAGTTTGAGCACAATGTGTGAATTCACTGAGATCTCTATTAAAACTCAAGAGCAGACATGAGATTACGTATTTCTGGAAATGACTTTGCTCAGGAGAAATATCTGAGCAGCAGGAGACTTAAGCAAATGTCTCCTTTTTCTTTCCATCTGATCTTGTTGTCTAGGAGAAACTACAGACACATTAAGTAGGTCTTTTTTATTTTTCTTTCCTGTCAGTGTGTATCCAAAAGTGGTTCTTCTACAGCATCTCTCTATCTGGCAAGACTGGTAACTGTCAGCCACTGATGGTTTGAATCAAGTTCGTTTTAACTGCTGGCTTATTGTTCAGTTATTAACCTTAAGGCCTATTATTTAGTAACTACTATAAGTTATACAGAAACGGCAAAGATTATGTTTTGGTCAAGTTTGTTTAACCCCTCAAAAGTGAGGCATATAATTCAGTTATTAATCTTAAGGCCTGTTATTCCATAACTCATATGTTTTATTCAGAAACTAAGAAACTAATATGTAAGTGATGTAGTTATGAGAGTGAAGAACTGAAGTGTGGGCCCACATACAGGCCCTTACATATTAAGCTTTGGGGGTTAACAAGCAAGTACAGCACTAAACTGCAATGCATTGGCCCTTCAGGACTGGTGTAAATTTGCAGCATCACAGCATTATGTCTGTTAATAGAGGTGGATTTACCTGTACAGAATTAAGTCTGCAGTATCCATTGAGTGGAAAGCGGATGACGTGAGTGGGGTCCTGGTTCCAGCCAGCATTGACTGAGTTACACATGACGTCTCCTGTCTCAGGGAAAATCTCCTCGATGAGGGCCTTATCGCCGCTCAGAGCGATCCGTTCACCCAGGTCAGGGGTCACGCGCACCACCAGACACTCACAGGGCTGCGCCGTCCGCCGCTGCTCCCGCTCCTGCTTCCAGCGCTCCAGCTCCTTCACCATGGGGCTCAGCTGGTAATAACGGGCTTCCTCATACAGCAGCTGGAACTCCTACACAGAGAACACAGAGGCAGTGGGTGAGTGGATGCAATCCAGGAGTTCCCAGTCCTGCTCCTGGAGTACCTCTGATCTGCACGATTCAACCCTTCAGCTCCCTCTTCAACTCAGGATGAGCTGATTATTTAACTAGTAACTGATATGTCAGTTTGTTCATCTGTGCTAAAAGGTTTTTTCATGTGCTCAGTGAAACCCATAGACACATCTTAGAGGCTCATATATCTATATTACCTGTAATTAAAGGTGAATTCCACCGAAACATTTCTGCATACTTAAAAGGTTAAGATGTAAACAAAGTCATTCAGAGTGGTTTGACGTAAAAACACTATTCTAGAGAAACCTACCCAATCAGAATTGTTTACAGTGGTGGTGATAGGAACCAGACATCTAAAGAGTTTAATGCCTCTGTATGTTACCTTATAGAAAGTTATTGCATGAAATGGTTCCAAATACACTCCCTGATGTGTGAGATATTGTGTTAACAGCTTTCAGAAGGTATTGGCCAAAATCCATTGATGGTGGAGAGGTGCATGCTTTTTTCACTATTTTACTATATCATTACATATAAAAACACAAAAGACATATGTTGGTTCACTGGTCGTTTTAGATAGTAAATAATAATAGACAGTAAACAATGGCTATATTTGCACTGCCAACAGTAAGTTTCTCTACAACACAGAATTTTAAACCATGTAAAAACCACTCTGAATGACTTTGTTTACATCTCAGGTATTGAATTTGGGTGGAATTCTCCTTTAAGCCTGCAAACTGGTTCAGCAGGAGGAGATTAATGTGAGCGAGATTCTGATCGTAGGCAGACCAAAACCAAGTCACAATGGACATCATAATCAGGCAAAATAAATAAAATGGCTAAAATGGCACACCTTCATTAATGCAGCTTATGTATATGATAAAAATATAGCATACAGAAAATCATAAATAGATGGAACCAGGAGGTTTTCTGAGCATCATTCAGAACAGTTTTCCACACACCAGTAGCACACATTAGCATGTAGGTCTGTAAAAGTGCTCATACTGTAGCATTAATGACTGAAATCACCCTGACTGGAGTTAGCAAAAATCATTTAGCATTAGCTAATCCATTCAAACCCATTTAGCCCAGACTGGGGCAGAGGGCTGCACTGCCCTGGCCTCTCTCCCCTCCCCCCCACAGGCTCTGGGGTCTGGCAGTACAGATTGCCTGTATTCCCCTCAGGCTCTCACTGCCCTGCAGCACCTTCACCCCAGCCTCTCGCCCCTTTCATTCTCCACCAGACCAGATGGCACCGCCACTCACTGCTAGCATTAACAACACCGATGAAGAATCACTCGTTTAACAATGTACAGAAAAGCACAGAGAAATAATATGAGAAATAAAAGAGTTAAAATAAGAAAGACAGGCTTACAGATACTTCATAGGAACACTAGTGCAAAAACGTAAACTGTTTTCTGCTTATCCTAAATCTAGTCAATCAGACAGACGTATTTGGCTTCTATAGCTTTATATCTGGGTTCTGTTGGAGCTATCAGGCTAATGAGGCTAAGTAATGGAAACTTATATCCCACCAATTAGCACTGTGCACTCTGCATACCAAAATCATCATACACTTTCTTTGAACTGTGTCAAGTTGTTAAGACTTGTTATGTGGTTTCTAACACTGTGGCTTAAAACAGACCCATCATAGGGCTGAAAGATTAACCGTTTTTATATTCAAATTGCAATTTGAAAGAGCGCAATTTACAGATCGCAAGAGAATAATTTTCATTATAGCCAAACACAGAGCTGAGAAATGCCTGTAGATGAGTTAGACCAATCAGACGCAACCAAACACCCACATAACTAACTGGGAAACTGGCGCACTATGTTCAGCGCTTGAGTCTGAAGAAGGAAAAAATGGATATGCTCATCCACTTGGCCAAAAAACAGGCCTTTATCTCCATTTATAGAAAATAACTGCAAATTAAATTGTTGTCAAAATATGAGTAAAAAAAAATAGTAATTAGATATTTTCCCCTAATGTTCATCCCTTACATAGCATAGCTAAACATAACAGTAGCAGCCATCCTATAGCTTGTATTTTGCCAATAGTTTTGTCTATTTTGATGTCGTAGCTGACTGACTACATTTGGGGTAAGAGGAAAACTGTAAATGCAATTTCACTGTTACACTCTTGATGGTCTAGGACCACGAAGCTGAAGATAAAGGTGAGAGAACTCTTCCTCATTTAGCTCAGTGATTTGTCTCAGTGTGTAACAGTGATCTCCACAAAGCTAGCTCCTCTCCTCCACCCTGTAAGAACCACTCATTTCACTGTAGGCTATGCCACAGCGAACAATAGCACGCAGCGTCTCAGACTCCACACGCTTTAATAATTGCCGCACGAAACGGAGCTGCTTTTGCTTGCCCCTCGCCCCACCCCTGTCTGGCTCGCCCTCTCTTTCTCTCCCTCTCTCTTTTTCTTTCTTTCTTTCCTTCTTTTTGGCCCATGCTGGTCCTGACAACATGCTGAGACCTAAGGCCTTCAGGCTTGGGTTAATTCAAAGGGAAACATAAGTCTTAAGGTGATATTCTTTCCCAGGCCTGTAGTGAGGGTTAGGTATGTTGATCCCCCTGCAAGGCAATGCCCTGAAACCAAATCCAGCAGACATATCTCTATGGAGAGAGACTCCTCTTTAGAATGTGAGATAGAAAAAGAGAAGCTGCACTACTGAATAAGGTGCGCCGCTTAGTCTTGAGAAGCAGGTTTGAGTTAGAGCTGAGTGAATAACATAATTTGAATTTAGCAGACTGCTGAAATCCCATTAGCCCGCATGGTCAGAACTCTGTCTGACACTTTACGGCATCACCGCAAGCAACGACCGACTGAAGTATATATCAGAGGTAACTAGTTTTTCAAATCGGGAGTGAATTAGAGGAGTTATTTCTGTCGTAAACTTTTCAAACTATTTCAAGGGGTTGAACGATTCCCTTCAGCAAGCGGATGAGATGTAGAAGCAGTATGCAGGCATACAGATCGATCTTGTGAACCCACTGTGTCAGAGTCATGAGCCTGGCAGAGTTAAGCCCTCCAGCGTTTGGATGGGGCTGCATATGATGATCAATTCAGTCACTCACTGCTTTTTGCATATTTCCCAGCTTGCGTTTAGGGGAGAGAGAGTGTGATGAGTGAACTGTGAAGGCTTGACTGTAATGAGATGTAATGATTTGATTCTGCTCGTTGTAGCTGATGTCTTCCACTGCGTCGTTTTTGCTTTTCCACACCCTCATGAAAATCGCAGTGTCAAGGAACGCTAGAAAATATGAGTCTTAAAAATCAGGGTTCCTAAATGGTTCTTGGCTCGGGTGCACGGTTCTAGGAAATAAAACCTTTACTTGTTATAGATTATTTACATTACATGAAGGTTCTTAAAATGTGCAAAAGGTTCTCCACACTCATAGTCTTACGGAAAAGTTTGGGCATTCCTGGTCAAATTACATTTTTTGTTGATTTTCTAAGTGGAAATAATCATCATAATCATCTAGAGGCAACACACATTTGCTAAATTTAATGCACAACAATTTGTGTTTTGGCACATAAAACATTTTTGTTTTATTTTTTTCCAGTAAGTTAAACTCAATAAAAACAATAAAAAGAAATTTGCACAAAACATTGGAGAAATATGTCATATTTAAATGTGCTTCCTGTAGAGAAATTTACCTTTTTGCAGTTAGATCAACAAAACATAATTTGACCAGGGGTAATCAAATTTTTGCACAAGTCTGCACATCTCATTCACAAAAATGGGTCTTTCAACGGGAACGCCATTGATTTTTCAAAATTTCTGCATAATTACATGTAAACAAAGTCATTCAGAGTAGTGTGTGAAATGGTTCATTGTAAAGAAACATACAGAGTCAGGATTGTCCACAGTGGTGATGATAGGAACCAGACATCTGAAGAGTTTAATGCCTCTAAAAGCTCCCTCAAAAAAACTATTACACAAAACGGTTCTGAAAACACTGCCTGATGCCTCAGACTTTGTTTTTATGATGGTTAACCCTCACTATCGCCATTCTGCGCCACTGTAAAACATCAGAGTTGTTCATTTTCTCTGCGATGAACCATTTCACACATTAATGACTGAACTATGCAGGAATTTTGAAAAATATGTGGAATTTCCTTGAATAACAGAATCCTCTGTTTAAATGCTCTTAAAAAAAACCAAAAGCGGTTCTATGGCATCTCCCCTTTTTGGCACCATCATTTTTAAGAGTGGTGGTAAAAAATCTCTCCATCCTGATTGATTAAGTTTAACTGCAGCTGCAGTTCAGGGTGATACAGAATTTGTCTAACAGAGCTGCTGCAGCAGCTGGAGGACATCACTGTAACTATGCGATTCATTGTGGTTAATAGTTGTGGGCTTGAGCTTAATCACTGTCAGCGAGTCCTGCAGTCAGTGTAAAATTGCAATTCTTAAACATAACAAAGCTCTAAACATGATGCAATGAAGAAACATCCCGTGTTTTCCTAATAAACAAATCCAGAAATGTACCTTGAAGTCTTCAGGGAGAAGCAGCTTGCTGGTCCGAAGGTAGCTCAGAATATAGCGGAATATCTCCCCATCCCTGTCAATGAAGTAGTGCTGCTTCAGACTGTCCAACACGATTGGCTCTGTGCCGTTGAACAGACGACTGATTCTGGAAAGGATAGAGGAGGAAGGAGGGACAAACAAGCTTACATTCAGCAGATCATTTGAATTTAACCACGATGCAAAGGCTTTACTGTAACAATAAGGAATCCTAGACACACAACATCATATTCTTTATAACTCGCTTCCTTTACATTCTGTTGTCGTAGCAGGTTGAGCAAAATCAAATGCAAGTATAATGAAGTTTTATTGTTTAACCTGGTTTGAAGAATGAGGTCAAACATTTGGAATCGTGTCCTATGCTATTCCTGCTTTTGTGTTAAATCAACTTACATCTTGTCACTGCAAAGATGTTCCTATTTCATTTTATGTTCTCTTTCTCTCTCTGACTCTCTCTCTCTCTCTCTCTTTCTCTCTCTCATTCTGGAAACTGATGCAAAACACTTAATAAGAAAACCAATTCCCCCTTTAGTGCCTGCGGTGGTTCTTTTCTCATATGGTCTTGCAGTTCCCCCAGTTAGAATTTCACCATATAGCTTCAGGCAATCTTAGTTTTTCATCTCCGTTTCTTTTTCTTTTTTTCCTCCGAAAAGCAATTAAAATGCTGCCTGCTCCCTCCCCCTCCCCCCGCTCTCCTCTCCTCCTCCCTCTCTCTCTCTCTCTCTCTATCTGCGTTATTAAATCAGAGAAGGCCATGCTGTGTGTTAAGCTGAGCAGATGTGATGGTGCACTCCCTCATTCTCTCGTGCTCATGCTCCCCTCTCTAACAGGTGGCACCCCTCTACACCCTGCCCTCTTGGGGAGTAAATTATCAGCAGACCTCTGAGGATTGAGCTGGAGATGCAGCAGGTAGGAATTTCACAACTCTACAAGTGCTGTTTGGGTGTTTTTTTTTTATTTTATTCCTTAACACCTTGAAGCCTAGACTTACTATTCAATTATTAATCCTAATACTTATTATCCACTATTATGAATTATTTGCACACCAATATGTACATTGTGTAGTTATGAGAGTGAGAAACTGAAGTGTAGGCCCACATACAGACCCTTAAACTGCAGTATAATTATGTAACTATTGATCTTGAAACGTATTATTCAGTAACTATTTTTAATGTTTTAATAACTACTAGGAATATAGTTCAGGGACTTTATCCTACTTTTTTCTTGTAATCTACTTTTTCCTTAAGGTCCTCTTACAAGATCTGTGTGGTTTTATGTACTGAAAGTAGTCATAATTCATTTTTGCATGACCATTTCCCAACCTCAGGCTATTTTTCTTACTGCCCCTTCAAGACTGATACACGTAAATGCTCTCTGTTCTGACTGGCTGACCTCTTTCAAAAAAAGCAGTCCAGGCTAAAACACTCCTTATAACTTCAGTGTGAATGGGTGGCACTAAATTGTGTTAAGTTTTCATGACATCACAAAAACAGGCTGTTTATGCAGCTTATTTTTCATATAGGTTGGTTTGAACTGGGCAGTGAATGGTATATTAGGAAAATATATCGATATTTACATACTACATCAAACTCCTCTACATCAAAAAAGCAAGGAAAAGTCAGCTTTCCACAATATGGGCCACGTACACATGCTTAGGGTTTGGGGGGTCATGTCTAGGTATGTTACTCGCATTGTACTGAATACGAGCCTGCTCCCCTGCGAGAGGAAGACCAATGCCACTTTAGTAGTGTGGTGCATCCAGAGTGAAATGCATCTAGATATTTTAATCCTGATGTTTGAACACGTCTACAGAGGAACGCTAACTAATTCAGACAAACATCAAACACAAGTGTCCCACAGAATTGTTGTCTTTGCCTCAATGAGTTTAACGTTTCTGCTAATTGCTCAACTAAACACAGTTAAGGTCTGTGGCAATAATATCTTGGTGGTGTGAAGGAGGAGGCGGGGAGCAACAGCTCTGCTCAGCTCTACAGTAAAACTGTGGAACCGATCCTGAGGTCTCTGACTGACAAAAGCAAATTCCACCTGTTTATGCCTCTGTGGCATTTCATTTGGTAGAACAAACTGACTGGTTTACAATGCAACAATGAATTGGAATAACGAAATCTGCCCAGAAGGGCTAATTTGAGTTGGGAGGTGTAATATTGCCTGGAAATCGAAGCTGTTCAAAACCTAAAATTACCTTGCAACACTGCATACAAACCCCCTCTCAGAAGAGGTCTGTTTAATTCTGATAGCCTTTTACTGTGCTTCTCATGTAACAAGCCTGAAATGTACTTAATGTTAGCTTTGTAGTTATTAACCAACCAAACAAAAAGCATATTTATAATAACAGATGAAAACATGAACAAGAGTAAAACTGTATCTGAGTAGGCATTAGTTTAATCTCTGTGGAACTCAAGACAAGCAGGAGGATCAAGAGCAATGCATTCGCATATTTGCCTTCAACTGAGTCAAACAGTTGCGCTCTCAGAGGAAGGAAGAGAAAATTGAATTTCATAACAGAAAGTTGAAGAGAATTGAATTGAATTGGACATTTTTATCCTCAAGGGGTAATGAAGTACTGGGCAAGTGAGCAGTCCTCAAAGCAACACAAAACAAACACAAAAAAAATAAACAAACACAAAAATATCACAAAACATAAGTAAAAATGAGAAATATATCGCTGCTGTCGCAAAAAAAAACCTTGTATCTTCATTTTTGTATCTCCATTTTGGCCTGTTGTCCTTTACATTGTGTGTAAATTTCATGATAAATTGATCAAAAGGAACGGCCTAAAATGACTTGGAAAAATGTCTGGTTCAATTGACTTTACATTACAAGTAAAGTATGTTTTTTCCTTCTCCTGTAAAGCTTTTTGGAGACACAAAATTTTGTTCTGACAACAGCGATATGAAATAAAATATATTAGTAAGGACTTGAAAGGAAATCTCTCTCTCTATGCTGCTTAGTGTCCATATCTGCTGATCAACCTGATGGCCGGAAGTACAGAAGTCATCCTCCACCGGACAGACCAACATCTAGAACAGCGATAACTTACAGGTCACATGTTTAACCCCTTAAACTCTAGGAACCTGCCAAAGGCTCCATACTTCATTCTTCACTCTCACAACTACATTAAATACTCCCTTCATAGCAGTTATTGAGTAACACATAGTCGTTGTTGGATATGGACTTTAATACTCACTGAGAAATAAGCCTAGAGTTTAAGGGGTTAATATGACTCAGGTTACCACTCCCACCATCATGATAGACTGTCTTACCTTGAGTCTGGATACTTGGTGAGAGTGGCCAGGCTGCTGGTGTACATGTGTCCTCCTACGTCAATGTGGACCGGAGCGTTGGCTTTAGTCAGCTGAGCTGGAAGAGGGATCCCCTGAGCGGCCAGAGGAGACACCGGAGAGCGGGTCAGAGAGAGACGAGACATGCTTCTTCCCTCCTGCGGACCAGCACACAAGAACACACCCTCAGCAGGAGCACGTAAAACACACCCTCGGCACTGCCGTTCTCTGCCAGTCCTCTCCCTCCCAGAGCTCAGAGTGCTTAGGTGTGCTTCTGGCCTGTCAACGCCTGTGAGATCACTCACACATCTGCCCCAGTCTGTATTTCACTTAAGAATTAGTGGCACAACTCTAATTAAGAGAATTTGCATCCCAGTTTTAATAGAACCGGAGGGGAGGAAAGGATGAGGATTATTAACGAGCATGAGAGAGAGAGAGAGAGAGAGGGATGGTACTGTAGGTGTCTACCTTCAGGGAAGACAGAAAGAGTGTAAACTCCTAATTAAAGGTACTGGGAGTGAGTGTGAGACATGAAAGGTTTGATGACAGCCGGTGGTTTGGATCTCTGAAAGTTTGCAGCTGAAATAAATCAACATCTCGAGCTGAAGTGGAAAAGCAACTGTTAAAGAAAAGATAAACATGTGTAAATTATAGAAGAACCACAGAATTTGACTAAAAGAATGCCCAATTATAAAGAAGCCACAGTTTCTTATTGGCAACTCCACCAGTCTCTGATATTGTATTTCAGTCAGTATTTAGTAGTTTATGTAAAAAAAAAACCAAAACATTACTGTTAAAATCTGAGTGTAAGGACCTGAGAGTTCAGTCAGAGACAGTGGAGAGCTTTGGAAACACCTGTCAAGACATTTTAAAGGCCCGTTTTAGTCTAAATTATGTCACAGCTATTCAGTATGAAAGAGCTTAAATATGACCTGCGAAATGCTGAACACACACGGTTGAAGCCTCCTTTGCTCGGGGCTCAACGCTGAAGGCTAATTGTCTTCATTATTCTCTTCTGGGTTATGAGCTTAAAGAACGACAAACACTGCACCAACCGTCTAAATGGAAAAAATAGTAGACGTCTTTTAAGACAGACGTTGGTCTTTTGTTAGAGCACGCTAGGAAAACCTGAGGTAGCTTGACGAGGCTTCCTATTCCTATGAAGTTGCCTTCATATTCGCCAACTTCTTATTCGAATTTTCCCGTTCCACCTTAAATGGCGCCGCAGTTCCATTCTGGCGCCCGCCTCACACCATGGAACTGCTGCACCATTTAAGGTGGAACGGGAAAATTCGAATAAGAAGCTGACCGGCTTTGTAGTAACTTGTCAAATATCAGCAAGTAATGTTAGCTTATGTTGTTGAACGTTACAGCCAAGCTGTAACGTTATTCTTTTCACTCAAACTCATACTTTAACCGCATTTTAATACCAAAAGGTACATAAATGAGCCACAAAGTGGAGAAAATGTGGATGAAGCGAACCCAGTATCTGCTAAGCTATCAGAGTCCATAACCCTGCACTCACGGCTGAAACCTCACAGCACACATGGAGCTACAGCTCTGCTTCTTCAGCTCTTAAACTAGTTAACACTTAAGGCAGATTTCAAAAATCTGATTTGAAGTAGAAAAAACCCTCTCCGTACCGTTTCAAACATTTTAGGACGTCCGAAGCAATCTGGCCACGAAATCTACCTCTGACGGCTGCAGGTTTCTCGTCCTTTCTGAAACAACTTGGGCGAAAATGTTTAGACCGGCTCGTCTGTCTCCACCGCGTCGGTAAAATCCCAGATATGAACGTGTGAAAAATGAAAAAAAGTAAAAAAAAATCTCGCGAATCTTCCTAAAAGCAGCTGAAAGCCTGCCAAAGCTTAAAGCACGGCAGCGGTGGAGAGATATAGGTCGCTGTGGCTTTAAAAAAAACTCGGTTCTAACACAAGAGGTGTTCTGGCAGCCCTGCTACTGAAGCTAACTGCCTGCACAGGGGGCTCCTTACCTTGGAAGACATCGCTGCTGTTGTATCTTCACCCTCTTTAAAGCATGAGATCGATCCCGTCCTCGAGTCGTGTGCTTTTTTTTTTTATTTCTTTCTTTTTTGTTGTTGGCGAAGCGTGAGAGCGCACCGAAGCCAGGCGTTTCCTCCCCGAATAACAGAGGACAGGGGCTGAGAGAGATGAAGTCTTGCTCCGGGCTCTCCTCTCGCCCCCCGGGGGCAAAGGATTAGCCTCCAATTAGCTCAGCCCTGCCTGCACATGAACGCTTGATCTCTCTTATTCATACGTCGGGAACCTATTTGAGCTCGAATCCGATCCGTTTTCCATTTTTTCCACCGACAAACAGGCGTTTCAGTGAAGTACCTGTGACCTGATTGCCATGTCTGAGATCCAGACACAGAACTCAGTGTTGCGTTTGCTTTCCTACTAAACTAAAACAGACAGAAGCTCATAGTAGTTGAGGAGCGAGCTGATAAAAGCAGGCTAGTAAGCACGTTTTGAATGCGACCCCATCACGTTTGAGGAATAAGAGCCAAACTTGTCTATGCCCCCCGCATCTGTCACACGGTGATGTGCATTAAAGCAGGATGGAGTGTAGGGACGTGAACGCAGGCAGAGCAGAAAGCGCCCCCACAGCCCGCCTGAAGCCCAACGCGCCATTTCAATCTCCAGCACGGTCAGACGGAGACCCTCCAGCCCTTAATGGCATCTTTGAGCCGGGCAAAGACAGGCAGGTTCACCGCGGTGAGAAAGGATCGCGGTTTAAGCCTACGCGGAAGGTGGAAACCGTCTGTGGCGGCGTTATCAGCGATATTCGATTGGCGATCGAATCGTTCTTTTTGAACGATTCTTTTCGGTGATTCGAGCGAATCGACTCGCAGCGCGAATGAATCGAATGAATGACAAACAAACCTGTTTTCTGCCTGCTGTGTTGTTTAGGCTGTGTCTCTCAGGATTTGACAAAAAAACACAGATGTTTATCTAACTGTTGGTTAGGCTATTTTAAAACTTCATTTTAACAGGTCTGTAATCTGTAACTAATCCAGGGGATTATTTTATTAAAGTATAATCGGATTACCTACTTTTACTTTTGAATTTCTGAAACTGATTTATAGTTGCCCACACTACTGCCTGACACTGGTTGAGTTAATCTGATATATAAAATCACATGTAGTCTAAAATCAATGTCTTATCTTTTTTGTTTTTGGTTGTCTGACATACATCTGCAAAGAAAGTGGAGACAAGTGATATTGTGTCTCAAAAACAGACCTTGCTCTCACATTTAGCAAACTGGCCAAAAAACGAAGCAATATACACATGGAAATATTTCTAACACAGACAAGATGAGTTTTTACAGAGAACATTAAGAGAGTCATTATACTACAGCTGGTAGTATCTTAAGTCACATATACCTAAACAGCTGCCTACAGCTCTCTACAAGGGAAAGATATTAGCATTAGTACGTTTTGTGTGCGTTACTGAAAAGGGAAAAACAGACTCCTTTAATAAAAGATTTAAGATGCAATATTTACTGAAGCATTCTCAGTTAAGGTGCAAAAGTAAAGAATACACTTCTTAAATGTTATACAAGATTCCAGTGTCTGTATTTAAGCTACAGCTGCCATATTAAAACCTGCATGTGAAATGCCACTGTTAAATTAGTGCTAAATTAGCATTACCATAGCATTGGCAAGCACATTAACAAGGCTATTTACAAAGTGAAGACATAGATATGATTACAGTCAGGAATATCACCAGGAGTGCCGTGTACTAGTAATGTTAATGTATTTATACAAGTAATTACTTTAATTTTACATTGTGTGTAATCTGAACACTGTGCTTATTTTTGTTGCCCTGTTTGTATCATGAGTATGTAACTGTTAGGTATTTTGCTAAATGCACTTTTCTGTTATTATCACTGAAAAATGGGAACTTGTTTTCATACCCAGCTATCACTGTGTCTTTTAAGAAACATCTAAAGACACAATTATGAAGACATGTTAAGACATCTTGAGAAGTGAAGACGTGTCTTTAAGGCATGTCTGTAGACACAGTCTTAAGATGTCCTGACCATAATAATCTCTCATGATGTAGAATGCATATTGTTTATTATTTTAGTACAGGGTTGCAGTAAAAATATTAAAAATCAAATTTAGTGCTTTTAAACACCTTTTTATGATACTTAACTCTTTATGAAAACTGACAATTGCTATTTTTTACTATTACCATTTTTACAGTTATTTCATTTTTGAATGAAGTTATTATCTGTCATTTTATTAACTTTTATTGTAATAATAAAGTAAAAAACTTAAGAAAAATGGAAAATTACTATTTTGTTACATTTTTAAATACTTCATTAGTGACCATTTTATAACTTATGACTTTAATATTGCAGAAACAACTGCTTAATAAAAAAAAATGAGTAAAAGTATAACATTTTATGTAAGTTCTCTGGTGCAACTGTTAAAAAAACCCCAAAAAATCTGCATAATAAAAGCACCTTACATAGCTTGCAACTTTTATTTTTTATTAAATGTTAAATACATTTTTATTATTTATGTTATATATTAAATGATATATTCCTAATTCTACAGATTCTAAACTACAAGTTGCGATGCCGACCACAAAGCAAGTGAAATGAATCGTTCAATCGGTCGGTCGAATCATCGACTCATTGAAAGGACAGTTCGAAAGAATCGGTTGGATAAAATGAATCGAAGTTGATTCACAGCGTTCAGCGCTCTTGCGAACTTAACTGGGTTTTTACCCTCTTGATGAAGGGATTTAGCTGAAAGTTGAAGTCTGGCGCCAACCAGTGATCATACTGTATTGACACAGACAACACAGAACCACACTCGCGTGTTGCAGCACTTATATTAGTTCTTTTATACGACGTTAATGAGAAAAAGGCTTAAAACGTTTGCGTAACCAGTCAGAAGTCAGAAGTACCGGCCGTGTAGGTTGTTATAGGCCACTGTTACAGCAGTCAGACCAGCCTGCGTTTGAAAGTCTGCAACAACAGGCTTTCTCACTTAGGAAATCAAACGTGTTTGCGTTCAAGATTGTGTGCGAAACTGTTTGGACTAAGCTACATTGCCAACTGATTTCTTCTTCTTCTTTCTCGCCTTTGGCTGAAATTAGTTTTCCCTCGTCAGAGCAAAGCAGCAGGAAGACGAGATATTTTTGTTCAATTAAAGCAGCAAGCCCGGAGTGAGTTCAATTACTTGACGCGAAGAGGAAGATGTAAATGTAAAGATTTAAATAGCTTAGCATGTTGCCCGAGGCGCCCGCACTTAATTTCCTTAATTTAAGGGGGATGTGAGAAAGAGATGAGGGAGAAAACGGCTTCTCCGAATGATGTGCATCTCCACAACACACTCTGCATCTGCACGGCTCAAACAGAAGTTGCAGCTTAAAAGGGGAATTCCACCAACTTTTCTAAATTCCTGTATAATTTAGTGATTGAGATGTAAACAGAATCATTCAGAGTCGTTTGATGCGAAGTGATTCATTGTAGAGAAACTTACAGACTCTGATTTCTTTACAGTGTTGGTGATAGGAACCAGGGGTCACAGTGTCTACCACACAAATATAGCCATTTTATTTACCATCCAAAGCCAGTGAACCTACACGTGTCTTCTGAGTGTTTATATGTAAAATTGATGATGGTAAATCTGAAAAAGTTTTCTTTGGGGACTATTTTGCCTCACAGCACAATGCATGGACCCCTCCTCCATGAATGGATTCAAAAAAATTGATTTACTTTTTAATTTAGACCAAAATGTTATCACAAAACTACTGTAAGGCACTGTCTCAGACATCACACTCAGTATTCATAAACATTTCATGTTACAACTTTCTGTGAGGGAGCTTTTAGAGGCATTAAACTCCTTAGACGTCTGGTTCCTATCACCAGGTTCCTCTGGAGCAGAGCATTTCACATCAAACCACTCTCAATGACACTGTTTACATCTTAAATATTTAATTATGTAGAATTATGTAGAATGAAAAATCAGTGGAGTTTGCCTTTAAGTTCAATCCTGTGGAGCTTTTTTTCTTAAAGTTTTTCCTGACAGCAGAAGGATGTTAACATTTTAAAAATAAACTTTATAAATAGATCCTTAAATTTGTTTTTGCTTATTACTTTTTTATCATATTCATGCAGACAAATCCTAATACACAGCCTGAGTAAAGTAGCAGACGTCTGTGTTTTATTAACTTACTGCTGGATTATATTGATTTTGTTTTCGGGTTTTATATGAAACCTGTTCTGTTGACGTCTGATATGAATTCTGATCAGAATAATCAAGTTTGTCGATATTCTTCTGAGATCTTGAAGCCTCAGTGAAGTACAGTGCTACCTGCTGTCTGTAAGCAGTACTGCAGATGGGCCTGTAGTCTGGTGGTTCCCGTCTTCCCTCCTGCAGCTTTATGTTCTTCTGCTCTAGCACACTTTACTCAGCTCATGCAGATCTGTTTCATATGACTCAGGAGCAGGAAAAGCACAAAATTGTGCAGTTCAGGTGGATTACAGGAGTGACTGGGAAATACTGATATTATGCACAAGGTGGGTTCACTGTGTCCAGCACTAAAAAACTGGACCACAGGCTACAGTGATTCCTTTATTGGGCTATAAAGATTATATGTTTTTCGCATTAACTTACTTTCATTCGTGACCTGTTTTCCCAATTCACAGAGCAACAGCGTGAGGGTGATTCCATGATTGGGAAGCTTTTTAGCTCTTGTAACTCTTGAAAATTAAACTTTATTCTGAACCTAAAAATGTGTTAAACCATCACAGGAACATTATCTGAGGCTTCTTTTGTGACACGGTCTTAAGTCAGTAACAAGGTTGAAAGTAGCAGGGTTGAGTTTTTTAACATAGAACTAACAAACACACAAAATGTGCTTAACTACACACTTTAAAATGATGGTTCTTCAAGAGTTCTTTAGCAAAGGCAGTAGTTCTATTTTGAACCATGAGTTCTAAATAGAACTATGTCATGCCTAAATGGTTCTTTGCAGGGTGAAATGGTTCTCCAAATTGATCAAGAATATGTTGTATATGGTTCTAGATAGCACCAAAAAGGGTTCTATTGTTAAGAGCTTGACATTGTAATAATAGTAGAACACTTTTTGATGCTGTATAGATCAATTTTCAAAAGCCAAATATAACACAATCTGAATCTCCATCTCTCCATCTGAAGAACAATTTCACCATGCAAAGAACCATTTAAGAATGAAATGGTACTATACAGGACTCATGGTTCTAAATAGTCATTGCCTGTACTAAAGAACCCGTGTAATGTCCATGCTACAATCAATTCAATCTACACATTTAAAAATGGTTCTTCAAGGGTTCTTTAGTAAAGAAAATGGTTCTATATAGAACAATAAACACTCAAAGAACCCTTTGCATGATTAAAAGTTTCTTTGTATCGCAAAAGGATTCTTCAGACTGATGGAGAATGTGCTGTAGATGGTTCAACAAGAATCTTTTTGAAAATGGTTCAATATAACTCCAAAAAGGATTCTGCTATTTGTAATAAGCCTGACATTGTAACAATAGAAGAACTTTTTATGGTGCTATAAAGAACCCTTCTAAAAAAGGTTCTATATAGGACTATATACAGCACATCCTCCATCAATCTGAAGAACCATTTCACCATGCAAAGAACCTTTAAATCAGGCAAAGTGTTCTTTTGAGTGTTCGTGGTTCTACATAGAACCGTTTTCTTTACTAAAGAAACACTAAAGAACCATCTTTTTTGCAATTAAGGAGCAGATTATATTGAGTACAGTGTACATTCGATTCTTAACTCACTGATCTCCTGGCAGACGTGTGTGGCAGGTGGTCATTCCACACACCTTGATCACCTGGTTCAGGTGGGTTGTGAGTCTAGGACAAAGGACTAGGACAAAAAGTGGACTGTCTGTGGGGCCCTGAAGACTGAACTGGTTTAAATAATGCAGTGTTTTGTTGTGATCTAAATCAATTCATTTACATAACAACAACAGAGGTAAATGAGCAGTGATTCATCAGACATGGACTTTGTGGCCTTTTTGTGGTGTTTTACTATAAAGACCAGGCAGCGAGTCTCTTCGTGAGCGTGTTCTCTCTAGGACTCTGAGAAATAGAACAGTTGCATTTTTCTTTGTTCTATAACCTTCATGACAAATAGCAGCTGATTTGATGTGCCCTTTGAGTCCCACAATCTGAGATGTCAGAGCCTGAGGCTCTCCCTTAGAGAGAGAGAGAGAGGGAGGGAGGGGTAATGGGGGGTTGAGGGGGGTTGAAAAGTGCCCTATATGCCCCAGGCAAGGGGAGAGGGGAGAAATGTGCTGCAGCGAGAGAGAGGGGGAGGGAGGATAGCATATCGTTGATGATGTAGAGAAACCCTGTTTCTTTTCTCCACAACAACTTTTCAGAAGGGGGTCTACCAAATTTAAGGTTGAACAATATTCAGTTTTCAAAATCATGGACAGGGTTTTTTGATCCCAGTAGAAGACGTTATTGTTCAAATCTGAAACATACAAATGTTCATAAAAAACTACAGGGTTAATTCTGAGTTCTGTAAAAATCTGCATTTTTGTAATTTGGCCACATGGTGGCATTGATGGTTTCCTGCAGCACCTGCCAGGTCAAAAGGGTTGAGCTTAAAGGGGAATTCCACCGACTCTGGCTGAATTTTTGCCCAATTAAATCATCAGGATGTAAACAAAGTCATATAAAGCATCGATAAGTTTCTCCAGAATGGAATTTAGGCTTGTTCATAGTGGTGGTGATAGGAACCAGACGTCCAAACAGTTTAATGCTTCTGAAAACTCCCTTGCAGAGAGGAACTTCATGTACTGGTTATGGTTATGAATCCACCGCCTGATCCGGAGATTTTAGGTTTTAGCCTAAAACATATTTTTAAAATTTATAAGTTTAAAAGTTATTAGCAAAATAGTCCCCAAAGAAACTTTATTTGTTCCGATTTTCCACTATTTTACCATCATCAACATTACATATACAAACTCAGAAAGCACATGTAGATTTACTGGATAGCAAATTTGTGCTGTAGACATCGGGACCCCTGGTTCTTACTGCCACCAGGTTTAATAAAATTTGTAAGTCTGTAAGTTTCTCACATCAAATAACTCTGAATGACTTGGTTTATGTTTCAACAATTGAGTAACAGAAAAACATGTTTTAGGGAAACTTTCTTCACATTTCCTTTGTAATGTTTGTTCAATCCGATATCGGTTGCATCTGAGTCAGACTCGTACGGCTTCTTTCCCTTTAAACCCTCTGGCAGCCACAGTTCACACCCCTCTTATCTCTTTTATAAAAAAGTAGTAAGTAACTAGTCTGATTATTAAAGATCCACACAAAAGAATACAACCATATGAAGGAGTTTTATAGATTTGTGGAAAATAAATGTCATACCTGCTCGAGGTTGCCAGAAGTACACTGGAAAATCACTTGGAAAATTTGGGCACAGTTACTGATCACTGTCTTAATGGTAAAAAATGGTATGTTAAAAAGATCGTTCAATCGCCTAAACCCATTTCAGAATGTTCTGAGCATCAAAAACTGTTAAAGGAGGGTAGAGTTGATGATTTAGATACCATAGCATTCAAATGCATCCAGTGCATGTAAAATATCAACTTTCACTGCATAATAAAAAAAACAATTAAAACAGATCCAACGAAAAAACATCAAGGGACATTAAAGCAATCTTGAACTACACCGCCCGAAAACTGTATTTATTTGGTCGAAAGTTTGCTGTACTCAAAATTACTGAAATAATCTCATCTTAATCATTAAGAGTAAAAAGGCAATGGCACAGAGATAATACACTAACATTAACATTAAGACAACGCAATCACTTCATGAGGTACAGACCCATTCTGCACATGATTAAGTGTTTTCCCTGATCCAACTCAAAATTCCCAACAAAGTAAAAATCTGGGTAAAACCGCTCTGGTGGCAGTACACTGTAAGGCTGAAGGCATGCTACATCATGTTTGGGAGGCTTGATAGAACACAAGTTATACATTCACATCATAGAATGATTAACAATTGTTCTATTTCTATGCATTTACATGACACATACCGGATAACTGTTTATTACCGGCCCATTAACCATGTGTGTTCAAGCCACTTGTAGCACAAACTGTATAAAGTGACAGGTGTCCAACAATTTTGTATTGGAATATACAGACTGCGAACCATATACAGTGCTGTCAGAGACCCTTGATTTATTTAATTTCCAGTCAAAACTGCCATTATGAACTTTAAAGACCTAGTTATTCATTTTTCAGGAGATATTTCTGATGAAATTACATATAAAATAATACACTTGCATAAGGAAAGAGAAAGTCAAAGAAAAAACAGGAGTTCAAAAAATGATTACAAGATACAAAGAAACTGGGACTCCTAACAACCATGCAAGGCCTGGCAGACGACCAAAACTGTCCCCATCAGATAAACAGTACTTCGAGCTTTCATCTTTGAGAAAGAGGAGAAAATCCAACTCCAAACCACAGGCTTTTCTGTCCAAGCTTCTGCTGTGAGAAGACAACTCAGCACTGTGAGTCTGAAAGGGTGTGTGGCTGTCAAAAAGCCCTCACTGAGAAAAAGAAGTAGATAAAAAAGAAAACAACTGGCAGTCATAAAAGAAGCTGCTGGCAGAGCTCAGCATCACTGAATGTGTTTGGGATTATTTGGATGGTTAGAAGCAGAAAATGCAACAAACTTCTAGGACTAAACTCTGGAGGAGTTAAACAATATCCCTGCAGATTTCTCTGAAAAACTGCAAGAAAGTCTACTAAAAAGAATGAAAGCTGTAATAAAGGTAAGCGGACACACTTAATACTGAAAAATGTGAAAAAAAAATTGTGTTTGGTTTTTAGGGCTTTGTGTAATTTCCAGTAGTTTCTTTCTTCACACTGGAACAATGAATAACTTCCATTTAATGGCTGTTTGACTGGAAATGAAATAAATGATGTGGGGTGTCTGACCTGATGCACAGTACTGCATAACATGTTTGTTAAGTAATCGATTTGTTACTGACCCAAAATTGGTAAAGACTAGTCTTTGAAGAATATACTTTTATGGCAATATTGTAATGAGTGTGCAAAAACAGCCATTGTATATCAGAATTTACAGAATTTTGAACAAAATCTAAAAAAATAATTATTTATATACCGTTTCATAGGAGTAATGAGAACCTCGACTGAAACAAGACGCCAACAGTATTTACATTCACAAACTCCTCAGTACAAATCTGCAAATGGCTTGGAATAGTTGAACATTAGATAATCCATGAAGTAAAAGTCATAGGTTCTCTGCCTCTCTGTTAAGTTCAGCTGAGAAAAATATTCCTGTGTGATTCGTGCAGAAGTCCTCGCTGCGTTTGGGTTCCTGTCTTTAAAACTGGGGAAGGTTAGGTTAGCGGGGGCTCCTATACGCCTCAGGAGCAAATTGGCCTCTTCTTCTATTGTCTCGAACTTGCCTATGAAGTCGTAGTCTATCAGGCAAGGACTGCACAGCTGCACCACTGGCTCCCAGTGGATGTCCATGCCCACTGGGCGGTGAACGTCCAGCAAGTACTGGACGAACTCCTTGAAGGTCACTCCCTCTCCTGTGCGTAAGGCCAACTGTGACGCGTTACTGCGATACTTCGAGATGATGGGCTTCCCAAAGACCGGGTGGTAGTACGAGTTTGGGCTCTCAAACTTGTCCCGAAAAGCTGACACAAGCCTCTCGAAGGGTTCCCTCAAGAAGAGCACTTTGGTGTAGGCCTTTAGGCGATGGGCAATGCCTTGGCGGTCAAAGGAGTCCAGTCGCTTCAGGTGATTCCCATAGTGAACCTGCTCGTGTTGAATGTCCCCTGTGGAGACCGCCTGGCCCTGCAGGACCATCAGCACACGCTTCCAGTTGGAGCAGCCTGCCTTAGGAACCTCACAGTACAGGAGCTTGTGCGTGTCCTCCACATAGATGCGGGACACGTGTTGGCGGGTCACGGCCTTGGCACTGCTGCTGCTTCTGTATTTGGCACATACGTCTCTCATCAGCCTCCGACGGGACCGCTGGACCTTGGTCAGCCTTTTGATGCTATTCTCGGCTTTGCCAACAGGGGTGATGATGAGCTGCTGATTTGATGAAGAAGAGCTCTTCAGAAGGAGTTTGCGGTGGTTCTTGGTGATCTGTTGGAGTTTCGCTGGGAGGACAGAACCCTGTATGTCTATATCTGGACAGTGAGGACACAGCTCCTGAGCAAATTCAAGAAATAATAAGGTATAATTAATAAATTGATGTCTATTGTAAAGATTAGTCAGGTAATAGTAGTAATGATAGATGAAATTATTTTTATTAGTCTTTATTAGTCTTATGTTACTGTTTGGGACATGTATTGTGCAAAGAGAATAATAATAGTTGATATAAATACATACAATACATACATACAATAAATAAACAACTAAGAGTCATATTAAAACCTCAGTCTCCTTTTTTTATTTTTATTTTCTACATCATTTGAACACAGTGGCTGCCCTTGACACTGTGTAAAAATATCACACAACAAAATGAAATAGAAAAAATACTTGGAATAAAATCTCTCTACTTTATTTTACATTAAAAGTTGTAGAAGAATGTGTTTGCCTGTGAAGTTGCCATGTTGGAGATTAATGGTTTTCTTAGGACAGCAGCAAAATGTAGGAATACTAAATACAATGTGCTAAATTTTTAATGAAAGGGATATGTTTTTACTGGACTGAGGATCCTGAGGAGAGGCATTACAGTCTTTGAGTGCAGTGGCACTGAATGATCTTATGAAACGAACCAGTTACATATTAAATGTTGAGACAGAATCACAGTAGCTGAAGTCATGCTTCTCCAAAGACAACCACACTGTGGCGCTGTTGTGCAACCTTCAGGTCTACTGCTGCATTTAAGAGTAACAGAACACTTTACACCAGGGTTCTTCAAATCCAGTCCTGGACCGCTAGCACAGTTTAGTGATGATCCAATTCAAACAGACCTCATTCAACGTATCTGTTAATTGCCAGGTTTAGTGGAGGTGCTGGACACCAGCCCTCCAGGACCGAACTGGAGAACTCTCTGCCTTACACTGATATAATGAGATAAACACCTGTGATCTTCTAATGTAACAGAGAATGGGAGCTTACCTTATTCATCGACTGCCCATGAGGGAATATGAGCTTTGCATCTATGCAAGAAAAAAGAGCAATGTTATAATTTTCTCCTCACAGTAACTAGCACCCCAGCATAAAGGAATATTCCAGCAATTTTTAACCTGTGATTGCTTGCATAAAACATTTCTAAGTGAATTTTGATCTTGAGTTTTCTCTTTAAGTTAAGTGAGCTGCATAAAGTCTCTTCAGGTAAATGTTTAAGTGGAAAGTATAACATACTATAAAATAAAAATAGTATAAAAGTAAATAACTGTAAATTAAGTGTTAGACCCCAAATTTAAGTTTCAGCACTTCAGTTTCTGACAGTTGCAAAATTTAACCTTAAATTTACAGCTTTAAAAATGATTTTCCCAAACATTTAACATAAGTTAAATACTTATGTTTTATGCGAGCAGACACTGACCTCTATCTGCCACATCTGTAGCATGTTGTCACTGTAAAAAATAAACATCTATCCCCAAAAATAGTAAGTTTACAGGAGAAAGCAAAAGCATTCTTAATTTTCAGTGAAAGTTAATATAAATTTATCATTTATTGTTATTATATAAGTCATTTTGGATCATTTCTATTGACCTGTTTATTATAACATTTTCATACAATGTACAGGACAGCTGCTGTGTTCAAATGATGCCGAAAAATAACTTTTTTTTTGACCGCAACAATATATTGCAGATTACCACAGACAATAATTTCAGTGCTTCCCTGTACTTAGAAGAGAACAGAAACTCCACTCATACTTAAAGTAGAAGCCAAAGGACAGCTGCTTCGATGCTTACGTTACAGATGCAGCAGATAGAGACTATGCTGAAAAACACTGGAGTATTTCTTTAAAGCTGTGCTTAAAGAATACCAATGATAAGATAATGTAAAGTGCTGATCCTACTCCTTTGTTCTCCATCAGCTCATAGATACAGTGAAGGGAAAGGGCACGAAGACGGACCAAGGCAGGGCGAGGCAGAGGGAGCCTGCCTCCCACAGCCCGTACTAATGTTTATATGCCACTGCTTACTACAGCTTCCAGATGGCGAGCCAGCAGCATCAGCAACATCACCTCAACACCAAGGTTATTGTATGCAAAACAAAGGTGTATGTGAAAACATGAAAAATCACTTCTTCAGTTCATTTGCATTCACCACTGTCCACAGTGTGGAAAGCTACACAAAGCAAAAGCAAGCCCTAAAAGAATGATGTAACTTCTGTTTAAAGGCGATTAGGGCACTTTTAAAAAAAAACATTTAGTCTTGAATTTTCTTCTTCTTCATCTGCTGACATTCGCTTTTCAGTTTTGCAAGTGTGTCTAAAAATGTAATAACTCTCCAGTGCTGCGTGTGCTGAGCACTGACAGTTGAGCCTCGCTCCCAGCTGTTCTTCAATAGTGGACAAACCTTACTGCCTCTCGGGGACTGCGCCGGAGGAGCCGAGATTAGAGCAGGACCAGAGCCCCCGCAGTAACATCTCAGTGCCCTGACACTGACCTATAGAGGCCCAGAGTGGGCTATCGATTAGCTGCCAAAGCTGTGGACACTGCTCAGTGATAGATTCATTACAGAGCTGAAGCTGACATACTGTAGAGTGGACAGGCCCGGCAGAGGTGAGCTGCTAATTTATAAGGTAGGACATGAGTTTAATAAGAAGGTTCTCCTCTTAAAATGGCTCCCGTGTTGTCGTGCTAAAAACCACAGTTTAGCATGGTTATGCTGAAATATGATAGAAAGTTCATTAGTATATGTGTATGTGTGTATTATTTGGCCTGTCACCATTTATTCTGTTAGAAAACAAATAAACTACCAATTATTTTGATTATTTTTTAATTTTAGATATGTTCTTTTATGGCACTACCTTCACTTTACAGTCATAGGCAAAGGTTTGAACACCCTCTGTCAAATTACATGTTCTGTTGTTTTTCTAAGCAAAAATAAGCAAACACATCCTCTACATGGAAAAAACTTAAATAGGCAATTTTCTGCTGCTTTTACAGCACAATTTGTTTATTTGCTTAATTTAACATATTGAACAAAAATAAGACAAATTAAATGTGCCATGTTTTGCACAGTCTACATTTTTTTTTGTATTAACTTATTTTCACTTACAACATCAACATTACATGGAATTTTACCAGGATCACCCAAACTTTAGCATACGACTGTATAAGTAGTCTGAGTATCACTACTAACATCTGATTTACGTTTCTATGGGAATTTCAGTGTTTTGTTAGGGCCGTACATTCACTTATCACACATGTTCAATACTACCTAGATCAGTTCTACTTAAACATGGATATCTGAAGCATTTCAAGATTGTAAATCCTTTGGTAATATGCAGAGGAACTTGTGCCAAATTGAAAAGCAATTACTACAGTGGACAAACGTCAAATGCAATGCACACATGACATTACTTTTCCATAGTGACATGCAGAATATGTGCCAAAATGAAAAACAAACCCTCTATTAGATGTGCACTGCATGTAAACAGTAACATGCAGAAAATGTGCCACAATGAAAAGTGAAGATCCATTACATTGATTTAAGTGTTTTACTGTACTGTACAGTGTTAAGCAATAGAGCCATGCCTTCACTACATTTCAAGGTGGATTGCATTCAATTCTGACACAAATTCAGCACTTTGTTTTTTAAAATGTAAATCCGCATGCACTGTTTTTCAGTGTTTTTCAGTGTAATAGATGTTATATTTTAAAATATTTGGCAAAGTATTTTTTATGTCACTATGGAAAAGTAATGTATTGTGTGCACTGCATTTCACGATTTTATACTGGAGTGAATGCTTTTCAATTTGTCACAAATTCTATTATGGTATATGATAAAGCCTAACTTTTGATATTACTGGAGCTTGTTTGTCTGTTAGCCAAACTGTTCAGCTGGACTTAACCTTTTACTTCATGTATCCAAAGCTAGTAACAGCATTTCAATTTAATTTACTTGAAATTTTTGACTACAAACATAAATGCATTTATGAGAACCTGCTGGTGTGGGTTTCCTCTTTTTCGGTTATGCACACAAAAGCAACTCGAGTGCTAATTCTCCCCCTTGTGGAGAATCTTCAGCCTGCTAAACTTGGCTTTATAATGATCTGCAGATACCCTGTTTATCATTCAAATTGAGGACTAATCACTAAACCGATTCATTGAGAACATAAATTTTAATATGATTTTTTAAAATTGTATGTTCAATTTTATCCAAGCGATCATGGCAGCCCTAGGAATTATACAATACCTGTCAATGAAGAGTTTTCCCTATTTTAGATCAATAGTGAAGACACCAGAACTATGAAGTAAAATGCAAGTAATTATCCATTGACCAAAAAAACTTCTTCCATTTTCCATTTTAGATGGTTTAAAGTAGCCTCCCTTTGCCTTGATGCAGCTTTACACACTCCTGGCATCCTCTCAAGCAGCTTCATGAGGAGCCACCTGGGATGCTTTTTCAACAGTCTTGAGGAAGATTCACATATGCTGAGGCTTTACTGGCTGCTAAGAACTATGTTTTAGAACGAGCCTTTAAAAAGCAAACCTGGGCTTCAGTTCTACTGTTTACATTTGTCTTAGGAAGCTAAGTATTTCAATTATTTAGGCACTTAAGTGTTAAGAAAAAATGTTTAAGATTATCATGCATGCAGTCAGGTGTGTGCAAACTTTTGACTGGCACGGTACATTTGCACATAAATATAAATGCAGTTTCCTAAAGTACTTTCCTTTGTTGAGGATTCTAGATAGACTATGGTTACTCATAAAATAAAGAGATTCTGAATTTCAAAGGGAATCTACAACATATTCATGATTTTTCCCCTCATTTATTCATAGATGCACAACCCTGCTGGTGTGCCCAGATTTCAGCATAATATCCGTCACAGCGCATTATCTCATTTAATCTAAAGGCCCAACCCTGGGCCCCACCTATAGCTCAGCTTTGGGCTGTGGTAAGCACAAACAGAAAAGCAGGGAGTCTGTTCTCCTGTTGATGCTTTTATAACAGAGTAACTGTGCAGTCTGTTATCTAACAACAGGTTTCTTCCACTGGAGCTTAAGCCTCAGACCATTAGCGTTAATAGTTAAGCGATTATGTTTGAAAGATTGATGCTTAGCTGGAGAATGCTGCAGAGAGAAAAAAAGAGTGACAGTCCCTAGACGTTTCACACAGGAGTGCACTGACCTGACAACAGCACTGATAAATGTTCTTCAGCACTAAATTGGCATGCATGGGCAGTCCGTCGTGTGGGAGAAAGGGCAGCAAATGGAAGAAGCAAAGAAGAGTAAAGATAATGTGTGTTAACACCTTAAACCCCAAGGACTTCTATGTGGGCCACACTTTAGATCCTCTCTCTCTCATAACTGCATAACTTATGGACTTTTTTGTTGCCACTTTTTAGGTGCATCTACCTTGTACGTACATTCATTGGCCATTTTATCAAAAACACCTACCATATAAGTGCACTTTGCAGGTTTACAGTTACTGACTGTAGCCTCTCTGTTGCTGCACGATTTATCAGCCCCCCTCCATCAATGGAAAGAGACCATCGTATGAGCACACACTGTATTATTTGGGGGGTGAATCATTCTCAACACAGCAGCGATACAGACATGGTAGTGATATATTAGTGAACGCTGTGCTTGTGTGCTGTCTATTCGATTATATACGGCAGTGCTGGCTGGTTCACCTTTTAGAAGTAAGGTTAGAGACTATAGCTCATCTTTTTCTGCACAATATGTGTTAGTCATCCCCAAGCCCTTCCTCAGTGGTCACTTCTTGACCAAAGGGCCACTACTGCATGAATGTTTTTGTTTGTCCACTATTCTCAACTCAGCAGTGACACAGATATGTGGAAAAAAAAACAACAAAGCTGCTGCATCTCAGACTACCATGTCTCTACTATGTCAGTTTCACTCACTGTAACAAAGATTTGTTTTCTATTTTTTATTGAAATTAACAGGTATTATACATACATGTAAGTATAATATGCTACACATTTTTTCCTTCCCCTACAAAACTCAGACCCCCCTCCACCCACCAACCCTTTCCAAAGCTGCCTTAATATTTAACAGAAAAGATACTAATTTTAGCTGAATAATAACAAATAAACTAATAAAAGAGTCTAGAGACATTTACACGCACAATTTAGTCGGTGTACAACAGCATAATATTAGTCACATGACTGCTTTTCGTAATGTTCTTATAATAATTAATAATTAATAAAAGAAGACTGTACAGACAAATACCATGATATAACAGAGTGAACAATGACACAGCAAATAACGTAACTAATGTTAGCTAGGATGTGGGTTAGCAAACTGTCGCTACAGTTGCTATCACAAATTCGCAAACAGGACAAAACAATACTGACCTACTGATACTGTGAAACAGCAAAAATGAGTTAATGTTGCCCACTTGTCCAGCAGGAGCAATGTCCTCATCCCTTTCCATGCATTTCAACTCTTAATGAAGCTGAAGTCAGCTTCTTTTTCACCAGCTTCTTGAATTTTCTCATTTTATCTTAAAAGGTGCAGCAGTTAAGACTACAATTGTCACGAAAACCAACACAGTTACATATATCCACCTACTCGTGCAATTTATTCGGACAACAATAAATTAAATCGAGCATGTTTATAACTGACAGTGTCTTGCAGACCAAACGTGCCTTTTCGGACAGAGAAAATGCGACATTATTTTACTTGTCCTCTGTTTGAACTCCCAGATGACAAAAACTGACTGACCAACCAAAGATGACAGAGCAGCTGTGTTCCAGCAAATAGAACTTTTTCACAGATGCTAAAAGGATCAGGAGCTCAAAAGCAGCTCCAACGCGTCTCAGACTGGACTACAGACATGCCTCTGTAGAAGCACTCAGCATTTCAACTTCTGAATGAAGTGGTGAAGCCCTTCATGGTGCTTTCACTTTTCAGAAAAGGACAATAGCCCAGTGTCACCATTTGCTCGATCTGCGAGGAGTAAATGAGATCTTATTTGCACTTGAAGAAATTCTGCCTTACTTTGTGCTTCATTTTGTGTGGAGCTGCATCTCCAAAATCAGCTCAAACTGATTTCCGAGCAGTGAGTGAAAGAGTAGTGAAAGGTAGAGAAACTCTCTGTTCTCCTTTCGCTTTTCCAAAGTGGAAAGCATCCTGCACAGTGTCACAGTTTCATGTGAAGCGAATGACATTCTCATAAATGTTCTGCTCATATTTCTTTCACGGCATAAACAATTTAGCAAAATTCTCCAAAAAATTGTCATGTCATGTCCGGTGTGTAAAGAGAGGTTGAGAAATGGTCATGTAAAGATTATGTCTGTTTTGAGTATATAAACCCACACAAGTATTATAGGTCAACCTTGGGGGAAAATATTACAAGAACAAGAAAAATGTAGGAAATGGAACAATAACTGGTCTTTCACATGCTGTTAACTTCAATATTAAGTTCATCAAAATGAACTTAAGGAAGCCCTAATAACTTTTTTAAGTTAAAACATTGGATAATTTTTTTAGTTCTGGAGTACTGAGAATGGTCCACCATCCTAATATTATCTGGTCAGTGGTGGTCTTATGGTGGTCCCTTACCATTGACGTATGAGGGGGCTCATAAATAGTGCAGCAGCAAATGGGCTACAGTCTGTAATAGTAAACCTAAACAGTTCTACGCACCTATATGGTAGGTGTTTCTGATAAAATGGCCGGTTAATGGAGGCACAAGATATTTGTACCTCATAAACTGGTAAGTCAGGGTATATTCATTTCACAGCAGTCACTGAATAACTCAAATTACTGAATAATAGGTATTAGGACTGGTAACCGAATAATGATCCTAGGATTTGAAGGGTTAAGCTGCTAAAATCTTCAGCATGATTCTGCTCCCTGCAGGCTCTGGCACTCTTCTCAGGTGCGTTAGATCAGAGTGGTGTCACAGACAGGCAGACTGAACTACACGAGGTAGCACTTCAGCACAGTGGGTGCTGGCAAAGACAGAACACTGCACACTGCTCTGACTGAACTCTTTCCTCACTTAGAGAATAAGTAAGAATTTCCTGCAGGAGAACCATGGATTGATGAGCACCTTTAAGCTGACAGGTATGGTGTGTGTGTGTGTGAGACAAAGTGGGGCAAAGGCAGTGTCCAATTCATGAGGGTAAAAGTAGTGTGAAAAGCCTGTCACTCATGCTTGACTTAATGTGGGCAGAATTCACACTCTCACACAGAGGCTAAAACAGAAGGACTTCACTTATGGGGTAATAAGGCTTGAGACAGAACATAATCCACTTTCCGCACATGAGAAAATGAGGTAAAATGAACCTTGACATGCAAAGGCAAAAATCAATGATTCCAAAATGGTACATTCATTATAAACTGACAAATATTTCTGATGTAAGAAGAACCATTTTTGTGTCGTCTGTCACTAATTTCAATTTTAGTATAAAATGCGTGCAGATTAGGGAACAGCTTGGCTCACAGCTCTATGAACTACTGCACTGTAATATAAATGTATTATTTTTCTAATATATATTTAAAAAAGCTAATACTAAGAATGCTGATGTAAGAACCAGTTAGTATTTCAAAATAAAACATGTAATGCTGGGATGACGAATCAGACACTTGCAGATATAAAATAAACCAGAAGGTTTATTAAAAACCGTAGTCATAAACAAGCGAGGGTTGGAACCAAAAAGATCTAACAAACAGGTAAACAAAGCCAACAGGGAGAATCCAAAAAAACAACAAAGAGAAACAAAGCAGGGTCAAATATAGAATAAGAGGCAAACAGGAAACCGGTCTGGTATGCACTGGCAGAACAGGGGCAATACTTCACAATGTAACAGTGACGCAGACAGGCTTATATACACAGTCGTACAGGTGATGACAATCAGTATTCAGGTGATGTGGATCTGTTAGTTGACTGGTGATTGGTTGATGAGTCACATGACATACTGAGGGATCCTAGGAGTTGGAGTTTGTAATGAGAACCAGGAAGCGTGACAACATGTTAACTAATAAAACCGTAGCTTTCACTCAGCCTCTGTACACTTTGGGTTAAGTATTCCATAAGGATGAGAAGAGATTGAGGTGGATTTAGCCTGTTTCAGGAGGCCCCCTACAGGCCAACCTCCTGGTGGAACTGAAAATGTCTTGGATATTTTTCATTTATTATTTTAAATACATTTTTCCTCTTAATACCGTTATCAGATCAACAACGACACTTGTTCTCTGGGTGTCAAATGTTGTGACTCTGTGTTGAGCTGCTAGTGAGCAATGAGTGGTGAAAGGGGAGGGGCGAGAACCCCCTGCTATGAAGACAACACACACCGTTTTGAGATAAAAGGAACAGCACAACTGCAGCTTTCTTCAAATAAAAAATCATGTACAACTGTCATGTACAAAAATTCACGCAATTTAAGCACAATAAAAATACTTTTATAAAGGTTGACTTGATTGCTCCCCTACAAAGACATATGTTAAACTGAGGGACCCCCAAAACAGGTGGAAATTGCATTTTATCATTTCTGTGAAAAGGGGTTAAATTATGTAAGACAAAGTCAGGGTTTTATTCACTTTGCTGCTCTTTCACACAGATCCAGAACCAGTTTCTTCTTTCCAAAATAACCCTTAACCATTAAAACCTGATCCATGTAAAACCCATAAAGCCAAATACAGTGGCTCTGCACTTTAATGGCTTTGCTGAACTCCCAGCAGACATGCAGAGAGAGAGTGAATGGAAGATCCTGCCACATGTAATGAGTCTGTTGTTTGTCACTGTGCACTTGTTTCAAACATGAAATCGATGCATTATAAATACAACAGTTTCTGACTTGATGAGAAGTTGAAAGAGACAGAGAAGTTTTGTTCAAGTTGGACTGAATTTTAAATAAAAAGACATTTTTCTCATATTTTGGGTCTGTAATAGAAATGGACCACCCATAGAAAAAAGTCATACATATGTGAGTGTTTCATCTACCATAAACAACTGCTGAAGGAAAACAATTCAGTTTTAAAGGAATCAAAGCAGCAGAATGAAAGGTTAACCAGCAAGTGAGTGACATGTAGTTTAAGAGCTTTTTAAGGAATCACTTTTCCAGCAGCAAATTGACAAGAATGGACCAACAGGAAGTAAAAGACCATAACTCCATCAAGTACAAAGATACGTTTTACGTTGAAAATGCTCCAAGTCATATTATGTTACAATTAAAGGAGCAGATAAGCGAATTCAGCAACATAAAGAACTAAAAGCACAATAAAATTGTTTTAATGTCAGGTCAATTTGTCCAATAATGCTACAGCTAGACAACAGCTAGTTAGGTTAACTATCTAGACTTAGCTAACCAGTTATAGCATCTATCTTAGTGAACTAAAACTTCTTTTAAAATCTTATGTTAAATATAATTTTCCACAACTATCCATAAAGTAATACTATAATTTGGAACTTACTCTGTTGTTTACTGATGAACAATGAATCCTTGAAAGGCAGCAGATGCCATGGAGCTTTAAAAAAGAACATAACTCCCAACTCTTGTGAGAGACCCCAGATTATGTCACAGTGTCCTTCTGCCGGAGCTGCAAGAGACGGGCCTCTCGCTGCAGGCCTGCAGCCAGACGCTATTGCGGGATTCATCCGCTTGAGGAAGGGCACATCTTGCATGCAATTACACATTTCCACCAGAGAGGTCTCCAAATCCCCCAAACTTACATAGAGCATCTAAAAGATAGCACCCATCTGCTGAGAAAACTGATCAGGTTAACATAATTTAGCTACAATCCTCAATTGTAACATTCATCTTGAGTACTAGGGGTGTATGAAAACAATAAAGGGAGCTCTGTATGGACTCTGGCTGTATTATATTATTTGAGAAGAAACTTTTGATTTAATACCCAGGGTATCAAACTATACATTAAACAGACTGAAACAAATGAACAACTCATCTTAATACTGCTAATATTGTATGCGCTGCAAAATTTAAACCCAAGTTTGAACTCCGATGATGCCACAGCCTTCGGTGACTTCAGAGTCCACGAGAGCATAATTGGTCTCATTGATCATTTTAACACGAGGCACATTTTCAAGCACTTTTTGTACATCAAAAAATGTGCTGAATCGAGACACCACCATACTATAACAAACTGAATTATACATTCTGTGAGCTATTACACTCCTACTAAATACATCTATTAAAATAATCCCAGTAGTTGAGGCAGGAGGTCTTAAAATGGCATATTTCTTCCCAACCTCTTACACAGTGTTGCAATGTCTGACTCACTGTTGATCTAACACTGTTATTCACCTTGGGGAAGTACTGGAGGACAGAGAAGTATCACACATCAAGCCACAGGCTCCTAAAACAACAGCGTGGCTAATTTTAGCTGTTGTCATCTGTCAACACGCAAGCTGACAGGTACGGTGTGTGTAAACCAAAGTGGAGCAAAAGCACTGTCCTATTCATGGGACCCCAAAACAGTGTGAAAACCTGTCACTCTGAAGCAGCTGATTTGTATGCCTGTCTTGACAGTAGGATCCACACTCTTTAACACAGTAACAAAAGCAGGAGGACAACAGTTATTGGCTTATAAAAATATAAGATGAAAACTTGAACGATCATCGATTGTATTAGTAATTGAGTACTAATCGATGAGTACAAGTTCTTCATTTACAGCATCAGGAATAAACCGAAATATTTTACAGAAGCCTCAGCAACTGAATACGTTTTCACTATTTAGTGTTTTCATCTAGTGGGAGAAATTTTTGCCCACTCCTTAATGCAGAATTCTTTCATCTGTGCCATGATTGAGGGGTTTCTTGCATGCACAGCCTGTTTCAAATCCCCCCACAGCATTTCAAAGGGATTCAGATCTGGGCTTTGACTAGGCCATTCCATAACCCTCCATTTCTTCCTTTTGAGCTTGCTTGGTAGATCTTCTTGTATGTTTGGGATCTTTATCCTGTTGGAAGTTCCACTTTTTTTAGCTTTAACTTTTTTACAGATGGTCTTACATTCTTCTCAAGCACTTGCTTGTATGAGTTAGCCAGTCCCTGAGGCAGCAAAACAGCACCAAAACATAACACTTCCACCACCATGCTTTACAATTGGTATGAGGTTCTTCTGATAAAATGCTGTCTTTGGTTTTCAACAAACATGGCTTATAGTACTGTGGCCAAAGAACTGTATCTTGAACTTATCTGTCCATAGCATGTTGTTCCAGAAGTCCTGGTCCTTGACTAGATATTCATTAGCAAACTTCAGTCTTGCCCTGGTGTTTTTTTTTTTTGACAGCAAAGGCTTCCTCCTAGCACACCTCCCATGTTGGTCAAATTCATGCAGTCTCTTTCTAACGGTAGATGCATTCACTTCTACATCAACAGTGCCAAGATATACCTGTAGATACTCTGATGAAATTCTGGGGTTCTAAAAGGCTACTTTTAAGCATCTCATCTGCCCACGGGTTAAATTTGCTTGGCCTGCCTGGCCTGGACAAGTTGCAAGTGGTTTTAAATCTGCTCCACTTGTAGTTGTTCTTCCAGACAGTAGAATGATTGATTTCCAATATTTCAGATATCTTCTTAACCCCCTTCCCAGACTCATGGACATCTACAGCTTTCTTTCTGAAGGCCTCAGAGAGCTCTTTTTGATCTAGGCATGATGATACCAGACACTCCTATACAAAGAGCAAACCAGATCAGATATCAGAGGTTTAAATAAGACACGTTTCTCCAATATATTCTCTAACAGTGTTCTAATCATTAGCACCTTATCAGGTGCACCTGATTTCAATTTGACACGTATGAAGTAGTGATATATATCAATCACATAAAGGGATGTTAATCCTAAGTGTCATATAAGTGTAACTTTAATTATATCACCTTTAATTATCAACACTGTTGAAATGAAGACAAGATAACTGTATGTTCAAATATTCTCAATACTTCTTTGCATGACTTTACATTAGGGCTATAAGATATGGACATAAAATGCAATGTTCATTAAAGGTGTGATGATGATATGACGAGCGCTAAATTAAAATTGTGCCTCTAATAGGGTGTGCAGCAGGTACAGCAGCAAGTACAGACTTTTTGTGCTGTATAAATAAGGAGAAACCTAAGTATCTTCACCTTTAAGAACAAAAAATACAAAAGTACATTTCACTATTGTGCAAAGAGCAAAATAAAGATAATGAAGTACTAATAGTTACTTGCAGTGCATTTTAGAATGTGCATTTTTCTGTAATCCTAGAACAAATTTATATAAACTGAACAAAAATATAAAAACATTTTACTGAGTTTTGAAAGACTCAAAGATTTCACTGAAACCTCACAGAAACAAAACAGAATTCCCACATTACTATCTTTTGAGACTACCATTTGCCTGTAGCAGCATAACACATTCTAGAAAAAAATTATTTTTTTATTAAAACTGCTGCAAAATGGGAGCCAAACCAAAAGCACTGCATTTATATTTTTGTTCCATTTATATTTCATTTCTTAAAAAGCTCCTTATGGTGATGCATGTTTGTTGTGACAGTAGCTATTAGTGCTTCATACATTTTACTCACAACATTGGGAGTGAGAATAATCCTCAAGTTTAAAGCATTTTTATAGGTTGATTATTTAAAGACAGAGTATATTTTTTGAGCTTGGCTCTGCGGCTGAGTGCTGTCCTAATATCAGACACAGCTCCAAACACTACAATCTAATTACGTTACTCTCACTCTCCACACATATACTGCAATTTGATCCATTCTGACATTGCAGCTGATAGCACAATAAATTTATTGTGCAACCCTAATTTATAGATGCTCAGCATTCTTCCTTTTTACCTTTATTGGAACTGCCTTAGCTATGCCTATGCAACACAACCGAAAGTTGTGTTTGTGAACTACAGGTTAGAGAGTTTAACAGAGGCAAGAAAATAGCTTATTTTTCTAAATGTCAACTGAGAAAAAAGACACAATGATAAGGACGGTGCTATGTCAATACTCTGTAACCTCTGGCACCCCTGGATTTATGATAAGGGATTCTTTTAGGCAAGCCTGCAAGATGAACTGCACTTATTCTCTGTGGCAGTTTAAAAACTCCAAAGGGCATACAGGATGTTCTGTCTCTCCCTCTCTCTCTCCCTCTCTCTCTCTCTCTCTTTCTCTCACTCTCTGTGCCTTTATATGAACACACTCTGACAGCCACACAGCCTCTCTACACATCAATATTTATACCTCGAAGACAGAAGAAAAGTAAACACCTCTAGACGCCCCAACCCGTGGAGCAGAGAGGGAAAAGAACGAATAAACTGAGAGACAGAAAGCAGAGGCAATGAACAAATGGCAGAGATGGAAAGATTTAGTGATTGACTGACAGACAGATTGATTTTGTGACTGGATTGAGTGTAGGAGAGGATGAGTGTTGGATGGATGGATGGTTGGATGGATGAATATGGTTGTTATGAAGGTAGTTCTATCCTGTGTGGGAACATGTCGTCCTAAACATCTGAGTGGCCTCAGTGTTCTTTTGGCCTCAGACCCAACAGTGGACAGCACAAAACAAAAAGTGGTGTAGAAGAGCTTCAACATCCAGTTGTATGCAAAGGTTTGGGCAAATTACATATTCTGTTGGTTTTTGATAAAGTTTAAAAAAAAAAAAATGCATAATGTCACGGTGTATGTCACCTATATGCTACTAAATATTTCAGCACCCTCAACTTCCCATCTTCCTGGTAGTATGTAAACATACTGGCCAGTAAAAATGGTCCATATATGGAAATTATGTTGCAAAACATAAGCCTGTTTTTGCATTTACTGTTTCTGTGATGTTATAAAAACCAATGCATTTACATACATTGGTCTGTTCAGCCCACAACCCAACCCTTTCACACTGAAGAAGTTTTTGGCCTGAACAGCTTTTTGAAAGAGGCACAGTGCATGGCAGCCAATCAGAACAGGGCTAAATGACATACATCAATCTTAAAGACACAGTAAGAAACAGTCTGCTATTTTAAGGGATAAAGAGAGGCTGGAAAATGGCCATGTAAAAATTTACAATGATTCATAAAATTACATTTGATATGGCATAAGTGGACCTAATCCTACTAATAATAAAACAAAATCCAAGAAAAATGCAGAATATGAGTCCTAAAACAACAACTTAGCAAATAAGTACAAATTAATCATACATAAGGATTGATAATGGATGTATGGATAAATATAGTTGTTATGAAGGTGGTTCACTGTCTGAAGTCATTTCCTCCTAAACATCAAAGCGTCCTCAGTGTTATTTTTGATGAAACTATGGCCAGCACAACACAAAGCTAAACACAGCACAAAATGTACAGCACAAAATGACATTCATTCTTAATTTTTTGTCTAACAGTGAAGACATTCATTTCAGCCTTGTTGTTTAACTTTGCGAGTGTGAAGCAGTCTGGTCTTTTATTTGGAGTGTTTCCTCGTTCACTGTGCGGCGATTCACTTGTTTACTCCCGTTGTTTTGCCGCGGACCCCCTGATGCCGTGGCCGTCTGTCGCGAGCTGCTGTGCTGAAAGTCGGAGTGTGTGCGTGTGTTTCCTCATCAGTGTGTGCTGCTGCTGCGTCCTCCACCCACCTCGTCTCTCTGCAGGAGTCCATGCGCTCTCCAACTCTTCATTAACTTTATTAACATGCAGCTCCTTCTCTACCTCCTTCGCCCCCTCTCTCTCTCTCTCTCTCTCTCTCTCTCTCTCTCTCTCTCCTCACGCCTTCCCCTGCAACTTCACCTATTCACCACAGTGCTGTGAGTCAGTGCTCCTATGGTAGCCACTTCACCTCACAGCCTGCTAATCTTGTAGAAGAAAAGCAAATATGATTATGTTGGAGATGCAGGACTTTTCTGCTCGAAAAGCAAACCTAATTAGTTGAAATTCAGAGACGAACGAAAAAGAGATTAACACTTATAAGTCAGAGTTACTGGCAGTGATGCCAAAAACATGGTGTAATTTCATATGAATTACAGTACGGTGCTAAAATCACAGGCCACCCTTCATTTATTTAATTTCCTGTCAAAATGACCACTTAGTGCAGTTTTTCATTTTAGAAGATATTTCTGAGGAGATTAGATATAAAATAATCCACTTGTTTAAAGAAGGGGAAAGAGAAAGGTAAATAAGTGAAAAACAGGACGTTCCAAAACTGGAGTTAGAAAATTATTTAAAATACAGAGAAAATGATTCCTCACAATCGTGCAAGACCTGGTAGACCACCAAAACTGTCCCCATCAGATGAAAAGACTTAGAGCTTTCATCTTTAAGACAGGAGAAAATCAAGCTGCTTCAGATCTGAAACAAGTGTTTCCGTCCATCCTTCCACTGTGAGAAGACAACTCAACACTATGAATCTGAAAGGATGTGTAGCTGCCAAGAAGCTCTTACTGCGAAAAGGAAATAGACAAACAAGAAGAACATTTGCAAATCAAACAAAGAAGCTGTTGGTGGTCTCAGAACAATGGACTGGCCACACCTCAACATCAGTTAATGTGTTTAGGATTACTTGGATTGTGAGAAGCAGAAAATGTAACCAACTTCTAAGTGACACCTTAATAATAAAGACAAAAGGTGAACACACCACATACTGAAAAATGTGATGTGATATTTGATGGTTGTGCCTTTTAAATATATATATAATTATATATTTTCTGCTTTTTTCCTCATGCTGAAAAATTAATAATCTTTACTCAAAGGCCAATTTGACTGGAAATTAAACATGCCAAGGGTGTATGGTCATAAAGACATTCCAGTAGTACAGCAAAACGACAGTAATAATGATCAACTTCTCAGAATAAAACAAAACACACACAATAAGTGAGTAAGGTGATTAGCAAGGTGGTGTAACTGGGATTATCCTAAAATGCATTTTATAAAATCGACTAAAATCGACCGTTTCACATCAAACCACCCTGAGTGACTTTGCTTACATCTTAAAGACTAATTATACATCTTAAAAATTATGCACAAAAATTTAATTCTCATTTAAAACTATTCGCACAAGCCAAGAATATTTTAGGAACCGTTATTTTTAAGAGTGTCATTCTCTGCTGCTGGGTTGGTTAATGCGCTCACCTGTCTTTCAGACAGCCGTACATGCAGTACAGTGGGGTATGTATGATTCAGTGCTGAGTCACGAGCAGCTGGAAGCAGGTTACCTCGTGGGACAATACCACAGAGAGCCGGGCCTGTTTCTCATGCGCTGGCTGAGATGAAGAGATTCAGACAGAGTGAGCGACTGTGTGCCAGTGGCTGTGAAATGTGAGAAAATATACCCTATATCTCTAACACTGATGCTATTCCCAGTGCTTCATATTACACCTCCACCATCCTGCATGTGAATATTCAGCATGTCAAGAGATGCATTAACAATTTGACATTAATGATAAGGGATTAATTTCTCATACTATTCTGCACTTGACTGAGATGAAAGGTCACCTGCATCTGTCCATGCACATGATATGCACTGGCTAATAGCAATGCTGAGCTCCTTTGACCTAGTAATCAAGAACATATCATGTCTACACTCCTCTACTGTTTCCAAGATGCTTGACGTGGCCCTCCTGCCCAAGACCTACATCTCCACAGTGTTCTACCTTTTGCTTGCACAGATTACACGTAACCTATAATGAAAATGGATTATTCTCTCCACATCAGCTCACAGACAAGCTGGCGCGCGTGTTGTGTTGTCAGAGACAGAGAGGATTTGAGCATTCTGAGTGTTTACGAGTGGTGCAGAAATATGTGCTGATGCCTGTATTGACCTTGAGGGGTTTCCCGAGGTAATGGAGCAATCTGGCCTGTTGCATTGCCAAGTTATTCTGTATTCAGGCAGATGACAACTGACTTGACATTAAATGTCTTTTACTTACACAATGCTACTTCACATTCTGAATGAAATGCTGTGGTGGGGGTGCATAAGACAGTACTGTGCCAAAAAACAAGAGACCACCAATTCTTTATTTAATTTCCAGTCAAAATGGCCATTACCTACTTCAGGTTATGCATTTTTCAGCACCAGGAAAAAAGCAGAAAACATATTTAACAGAAATGTACACAAAACTCTCACCTCAACTAAATATAATATCATTTTTTTCACTACTACTTCATTTCATTACTAGAGCTTGTTTTCTTTTCAGTACACTTGTTTTCAGCTTTTCCAAGAAATCTTCAGAGATAAGTTCAGTCTTAGAAGTTGGTTGAATTTTTGTTTCTCATGATTCAAATAATCCAAACACAGTCAATTATGTTGAGGTCTGGGTGGATAGTCCAATATTCTGAGAACACCAGCACCTTCTTTGTTAGATTTTTTGTTTGTTTTTTGTCCTTTGACAGAAACGGCTGTGGATTTTTTCAGGTATGTGTTGTCAGAGAGTTTCTCCCATCTTTCAAATATGAAAATATCTAAGTATTTTCTTTTGACTTTTCACCTACTTATGCGAGCAGATTACCTTATATCTAATGTCGTTAAACAGATCTCTGTGAAAAATTAGTAACTTGTACTTAATGGTCATTTTGACTGTAAGATGAATAAATGAAGGGTGGTCTCTGACTTTAGCACAGTGCTGTATATCAGCATCCAGTATATTATTTGCTGATGACACTGAAAATATAATAATTCATATTAGTACGATTTTGGAATTACAGTCAATAATTACAACCAATCATCCAGCACTCTTATTTTAGCTGACCCCACGTCCTGGTGTTTAATTTCCCATCCAGATAAACACATGGATCCTATAACAATAAGAGAACGATACAACCAGAGTCCTTGGGCTAAACTCATTCACAATAAAACAATGGTAATATTAAAAAGCTAAATTATCACTAAGTTAGTGAATCTGGTGGAGCCCAGTGATAAGAAATGTTTATTTTTAACAGCACTAACAAACTGAATGTACTTGTATGCACAGGGGAACTTCTTGTGCTGAAGAGCTGAAGATGCACCATTAGGCAACCTGCTCTGAGCCAAAAAAGGTGAATCATGGAGTGCAGGAAGCAGTTCAACCAAGGTTAGGTCTTGTAAACAAGCTCCAAACAAGAATATGCAATGAAGAATCTCTTGTCAAGCAAACAAAATTTAATAACACCAGAGCCCTGCTTACTTCTTTCCCCCCTCCTGGAGCATCGTGTTCACCTCCATGTTCTTTGAGAAAAGATGGCAGCATTGGAGGACAATTACATCCACTTCTTTTAGAGCTCACCCTCACCTTCATCCAATTTTACAAAGAGACATGAACAAAATAGCCATCAAGGAATTGTACTTCTGTACTGGAGCCTCAAGGTTGCTCTGCTAGCTGGACTCTCCATGGGTCTCTGGTTATTTCATTTGTGGCCAGTCTGCTGGAATAGCACTCGACTGACCCAAAAAAGAAGAAGGATTTGATGTAAAAAAGTTTTAAGAACAATATGATCCAAGAACATGAAGAGAAGGAATCAAATTCAGCGCCACACTTGTGTATTAGTGTGAAATGAATTTTCCTTCAACTCAAGCTCTCAAAGCTTTCTAAAGAAAAGTGGAAAGAGTGAAAAAGCAACTAAAGAACATACAATGACATGAAGCAATCTATTGTTTGAGTATCTGATCATTATTCTGAGCTAAATATGGGGCATCACTATTTGTAGGACTGAAAACAAATATTTGCACCTAGGTTTACATATGTCAGATCAGTTACTGCAGACTAGGTGGAGACCAAAATCATAATAATAATTACTGAATTCAGACATTTCTGATAATGATAAATGTTTGTAATATATTTTTTATAAAATGTTTATGGCATCATGATCCTCACCTCAGTATTGACAGCACAAGCTTGAATTGCTACTTGGTTATATTATGTGGTGATCTGCATCTTTCACTTGCTAAAGAGGGAGGGAAGAGAAGTCTAGCCATTCACTCCCAACAGCAGTACAGTCAGCAACAATGTTTTTTTTTCAAGCTGTTAGAACTTAGAACATCCTTATTTTTAGAACTTAGAAATATTATTATTTTGCTACACTGTTTAACTGAACTTTAATTGGATAACTCCAATACTGCACAGTTATATAATGAGTTACATTTGCATTAATTTTATTTTTAGTATCAACAGTGTCATTTTTATGTTATGTTTATGAATTGACACAAACATGGCAAAGCAAAACACACAACAATACATTTTTATAACATTAAAATCTTAAAATCTTGAAAATACTGAATCTGTACATGTAAAACATTTTCCCTGCTTACAAACACAAATGCAGTCTTGACTGAGAGATTAGTTTTCTCCAAAAGTGTAAACACCCCTTGCCAAATTACATTTTGTTGATTTTCTAAGTGAAAATATATTTATTTATTTGCTCAGTTTAACATTTTTGCCATAACTTTTGCACCTTTTATTTTTTCCCTAATACATTCAATTAAGCAAAAAACAGTAATTGGGTGTTAAGCGCACAAAACAGAGAACACTAAAGTGTGTTCTCTGTAGGGAACGTCAATTTACTTTCACATAGAAAAACAAGAAAACATACAATTTGATAAAGGGTCCACACACTTTTTAATCCGATTGTATGGCTCCAACAATCCATTTTTAAATTCTGCCAGATACTGAGCTTCTTTCAGTGCCAGCTCTGAATTAATCCAACCAATGTCATTGCCAAACACACAAAGATGGCAATGATTTGGTTTTGAATTGCTTGAGTCTATTCATGTTGGTAGCAGTTAAAAGACAGAAAACACAAAGTTATATAATTTGTTTCAAGTGGTAGATGAAGACTAGATTTGGTGAGACTGGTGTACAAATACTACTAAATCCAAGAGAAGTTTGAGACAATAGACAATCAGGGTTGGGCTCAAGTCTGAGACCGGACTCAGGTACTAAAGCACGGTTAGAAAATGCAAACGATAACTACAGATAATTGTTGTCATGCAATGATATAGAAAAATACATTATGCTAAGTATTTGGGCCACATTGCTCAGTCCCATTGCAAACTACCAGAAGAGGCTATCTCCAGAAGCAGTATAATTTTATTAAAGTTATAGGTTACCAAAACCTAAGAAATGTAGGGCTAGCATAAAAGTGAACAGTTTTGACGTAGTGTTTTTCCCACTCTTGCACTCGTAATTCAACTTACCACCTAATTATCAAGCTTTTCATTATTGGAGAAGTGTTGAATGGGAGCAGAGAATATGCTAATCCATGCAGTGTCTTGGCCCACAGAGTGTGCAATTTGACACCACTGATCAACACCTTGTAACTTTGAATCCGATTATATCGACTTCTGTCTGTCACGAGCACGGAAAGAGGAGATGACTCAGTCAGTATGATGTCACTGTGTGATGACCATCATATAACCAAACCAGAGCTTCTAAATCTAACCTAGAGCTACATTCAAGAGTTCAGACCATTTTACAAAGCCATTCATTTCAATTAATCATCCACCACACCATTAATTCTAGTTCGTAAAACGTTCATGACACAGTAATTGCTATATTTGTGGTAAGAGGAAACAGAGCCACAATCACAACAGACAGGTCCTATAATTAATCGACTTCTCAAAACTGGTATACAGAAGCATGTGACAGCTGATCGGCAGAAGAACCATGACCGTATGTGTGAATGCAGGCCATTTGGGCTGCCTTTTTTCCGAATGCGTGTTAAATGCTACAGACAAAAAAATGCATCAGCATCACAACAGCTGAACGGAGAGAGGAAGTGGAGTCTGGATTGTAACATAAGACTAATGGTCTCTCTAATGTTTTTTTTTTCAAAGTGCTCATCATAAATCAAACATCACTTCATAGCACAGTCACTTAAAACAACTTGCTCTGTTTTCTTCATGGACAGGGAGGCTAAATCATGCAGAAAACGCACAGCTCAATGACTTTCTTGATGGAGAGCAGTTGTGACAAAAGCCTGCTAATACAACTTTCAGGCCAACGCCATTTCTTTCTGTACTGGAGACAGTCCTATATGGATACCATGAGGGGAAATGTAGCTAATGACTAAAGACCTTTTCTGCTCGAAAGTAGTCTCGATCTTTGAAGTCCTGTTCAGAAAGGCAGAATTCATCAAATGGGATTCAAGTAATGCTATGTACAAAGAGGCTAAGAGAAAGCAAGAGAGAGAGAGAGAGAGAGACACTAGAGCTGGGCAATAATCACATTTTTCAACAATAGTATTTCATCTCTTATTTTCATATCGCATTTAATTTATCACAAGTAACACTGGGGTGGGCAATATAATTGTGTGTTATCATTATAGTGATTGATTACATCGTATTTTTGCCAAACTGCCAATCTTACAACTGCTGCATGTGTCACTGTTGATGGACAGAACGTAAAAGGCTAGGACTGATACAGTCTGTTCTCTTCTGTGACAACAGTCAATCAGAGCAAGTATTTTTACAGGAGATAATTCTGCTTTATTTATTGGATTGTGGTCATTTGTTGCCTGATGCAGCTGTAATTAATGCTTTTTTCTCCTCTTAATCATTGTAAATTTATTATTATTAAAGCACGGTAAGGTGGACTAATCTTCATTTGTTATATTTCAAGTCAAAACAGGCATGTACAAGTTAATCATTTTTCAGGATACTTCTGAGGAGATTAGATATTAGAAAAGGAAAATATTTGATACAAAAGGGAGAAGTAAAGGCAAGTAAGTAGGAATCAGGAGCTTCCAAAACTGCAGTGATCACCAAAATAATGAAAAGATGTGACTCCTCACAACAGAGCAACAGCTGCGAATTTATCAAAATTGCCCCCCCTCAGATAAACAGCACTTAAAGCTTTCATCTTTGAGAGAGAGGAGAAAATCAAGCTCCACTCTTGCTTCAGATCTGAACAAATCCACAGGTGTTTCTGTCCATCCTTCCACTGTGAGAAGACAACTCAGCAATATGAGTCTGAAAGGACGTGTAGCTGTCCAGATGCTGTTACTGAGAAAAGGAAACAGACATAGAAGAAGAACATTTGTAAATCAAGCAAAGAAGGTGCTGAAGGTACTCTGTGATGGACTAACCAAGCCAGAGTCCAGACTTCAACATCACTGAATGTGTTTGGATCGTGAGAAGCAGACAATGCAACCAACTTCTGAGAGAGAGAGAGAGAGAGAGAGAGTGGGTGAGGCACTGGAACTGTAACATCTGTTCTGAAGAGTTCTATAGGAAAAGATGGTGGCTGTGGACATGTATTGATGTTTAAAGGCAGATGAAAGTGTTCTGTTGCTATGCAGAGCCCTGGGGAGCAGACAGAGTGAATTGGATATTCCAGCTTCATGCTTTTCATGTTTACTTCAGTGAAACATGTGACACTTTGACATACAAGCCATTGAAACTGACATACAACCTGAGCTGCACTCGACACTATGAGCTTAGCAATACAACTACATAAATAAACCTGTTTCTCCAATTTACAAACTAAACTGGGTATAAACTTTAATGTAGCAGAGCATCTGTTTCGGGACGAGGCTGAGAGTTCTTTGCATTCTCCTCCTCTGCTGCGAGAAATCCATCTACTCCAGCTAGCAGCAGCAGCGCAGGGCAGTATGTGCTTGTTCGTCTCTGAAAGGTCTACACTTGGATGGGTTAAAATAATTAGGTGCTTGTCATGAGAAAGTGGGCTGTGGTGCAGTGCTCCTTAAATGCAAGCCCTACAGTAAATTAAATCCAGAAATGCCAAGTCTCCAATTTCTTACCGTTGCCATTATGGTCACCCACCCATATCCATTTATCAATTTTAGCCAGTGACAGCTCATTGCTGTATATCACACCAGTGTCTGCAAGGAATCTGTAAACAGTTTCAGCTCACAAACTTCTCACAGGGACTACTTAACTCTGCACAAAAGCACATGCACCCACAGTACGTCCTTAGCATTCAGCGGTACGCAACAACTTAAATATTTACAATGACACATTACTAAATCTATGGTATTAGATTTGAGCAGATCAAGACATATTTCTGTCTAAAAGAGATTAATCAGTGTCTCGCTCAAACTGAGCTCCGCCTCGGCTCAGCTGGTTTATCGATTTTGTCTGCCGTGTGATTTAAAGCTATGTTCTGTCCTCATACAGTCTGTGATAGAGCTCTAAAATTATGTTAACACCCTGTACGACTGAAGGACTTCTGAGTGACAGTTCGACAAAAAAAATCTAACTTACATAATTTTCCTCCCTTACCGAAAAAGTCTATCAGTCAAGACAAGTCTGGCGTCTGATGTTTGCTTCTTTAGTTTTAAATGCTCTGTACTTGCTGCCTCGCACTACAAGTTCATCAAGGGCCACATCTCTGTGTCCCCTTCTGCAATAATTTTCATCCTTTGATTCCCAAAAAATCTCTACTTTGTGTACAATCAGGGGGCCTCAAGAGAGGAGAAAAAAATCTAGCTAAGTAGATCACCATAACTGCAGCCTAACATAGAAGAATAAACTGCGGCATAAGCAGCCGTTTACGTAGCCATTAGCATTAGTTAGCTAGTTAAAGGCGGAGTAGGTGATTTAATTTACTCTTTATATCCTGATAGCAATCAACAAATCACATGCTCTGAAAATAAAAGAAAAAAAAATCATTATAGGCCACAGGAGGCTAAAAAACCTGTCCAATCATGTCATTTGGACCTGCCTGTCTGTCTACTTACCTACATCACAACCTGGCTACACGCGCTCTGCATGTGTGCTTATTGTGCATGTGTGGAGTCCGTCATACGGCTCTATACATACACACACACACACACACACACACACACACATAACACACACACACACACAGCTGAAAGGTAGTGAGCTAGGTTCACAAGAATGGCAGAGAAAGTTACCTACAACAAGAAAGAAAAGAAAGACAGAAGTACAAAAGGCTTCAAATAAAAAGAGGTTGGATAAAGAGGTTGGATAAAGCAAGAGGTCAAGCTAGAGCAACCATCAGTGTGGCTTTTCAACAATGGCGAAAACTGGTGGAGGTGAAAGGTCTGGAAAACAAAGCCAAGGCTGCTATTTTTCTGTTGGACAGGTAATTATCTGGGTTGTTTCGTTTATGACTGAATTTGTTTTTTTCCTGAATTATGTAGCCAACATATCTAGCTACTTATGCAGCTCATTATTTGTTAGTCAAACACTAATGTTAGCTAAGCTGTAGGTGTAAACTAGCTAGCTAAGCTTATCTTGTATGTTATTTGTGTGTGTATATGTTCACAGGATGTGGCGCATTCATGTGTTTTGGAGGGGGTGAAATTTTTTTGGTTGTATCTTTTCAAAAACTAGCTAACACTTCCTGGTTTCTACAAATTCACCTACTCCAGCTTTAAGTCAGCTGTTTACAGAAACGTTTGCTTCAAGAATGTTGTTTGTTTGTTGCCATGGCTCAGGAAACTGACAAAACTACCAAGGTTTCATAGTCAGGAGGAACTAATTTTCAACTATTCAATAAACCATCTTCTGTTTTATTTTCTTGTTCATTGATCCAGTGAAATCAGTCGTTTGAAGTGATTCCATGAAACTTGTTTTACGAAGTTCAGACACTCGCGGCTGTGGCAGCTGAGTTTCAAGTGAGTTGCAGGAGGCTTTACATTATGCAACTCAACTGACATGTAGTTTCATGTTAGTTTCAAGCAACTAAAGTTGGATGCAAGTTTCACTACCTAAATCCAGCCTAAGAGAAGAACTCTGAATACTTAACGATTTAGGGCGGTAGATGTAAAAGAGACTCTTTGGCCAAAATGAAAAATGAAATCCTTGCTTTATCTGTTGTAAACATGCCTACTTGGTCTCCTACAGCAGAGCTGCAGTAGTCTCTAGATCAGAAGTTTTTGTGGTTTAAATACTAGGAACCACCCCTTCTGATGATGTATGTTGAAGGTGAGAGGATTTTTTGGAAAAACTACAACTTTTGGTTGGATACTTGAGGAAAGGCTGTTTCAAATTATTATATTTATCCAATTATATTAATAATATCTAACTTACTGCTAAAAAAGCTGAATATCAAGCTTGTATTAATCAGCCTTTACATCAGTGGCTATGCTAGAAGTCAAGATTTCAATATATATTAACGTCATGCATGCTGGGTAGTGTAGTGATTGAACATTGATGAGTGAAAACACAAAAAAGATAAAAAAAATCTGTCAAACCAATGAGGCTGCTTTACAGAATACCACACAGCATGACAAATAACATATTAAATGCTAGTTTTAGGCTCTATTTCTAGGTTTAATACTCCTTTCATTATTGCGGTTGTACTGTTGAGTTATGCACTCAGTTTTCCCACGGCAGACTACCTGGAACTCCTTGACTGGGAATACCTGAGAAGATATATTGGTGTATATAAAAATGTGCCTCAGTGATGTATTTTAGACAGTGTGTCAAGTCATGCTACACGAAAGGCAGATGGATTACATGTTGTAGAGAGGTGGTGTGAACAGAATGACAATGAAGCATGAATGTCTAAAGGGCCGATGTGTAGGACACTACAGTATAGCGTCTTCGGTCTTCTACAGAGCTCTTTTATTTCAATTAAGAAAAGGCAGGCAGCAGCACTCTTCCTTTGAATTCATGCACCCACTGTAATTTAAAGCATGACATTTAAGTGACATTTATTTTAAACTGGTAAGGCTTCAGAGAGACGCATGACAAATTAATTATCTAATTGGAACAATGTATCAAGATTTCATATATCTGGAACATACTGCCAAGTGTGCAGGGACAACCTTTGCATCTCCACTTCCAGTGTAATTTACGTGATACATTCATTCAGATAAAAATGAGGTGGTAATCATCAGAGCTCAAAAAGCATGTTTTAAAACCTGTTTGATAGCAGGTCAAAGCTTTACTGCAACTGACAGATTCACTACATCAGAGGGGACTATTAAAGTTTACAGAGAGGCTGAGCTTTTGAAGATAAACGCTCTGTTCCTGAACCAAGACTGAACTGTCTGAACTGTGTGTTAAAGAATGGCCTGCGTTGTGTGCTGATGGTCAAGAGTGCTGAAGATGGATCAGCCCAGTACAGTCCACTCAAAGACTGAGTGAGCGGCCTCAAAGATTTCTCCTTAGTGCTTAATGCTTAGACCTTATAGGAAAGTCTGTTCACTCAGCAGCCATCTTTGCAACACCACTGGGCAGTTATTTCCAGCCATACAAGACCGGGCTCCTATCTTTTCTGGGAGAGACCAAAATACTTAAAACTGAAGGTCAAATTACCGTTACAGAAATATGTTTGCAGTCACAGATAAAATCTGACAAAAACCTCATGAATACTTTGTAGTGTTTGGCTCAGTAACATACAAAAACATGTTTTTTTCTGGTTTCTCTGGCTACACCTCTCCACAATGAGGGGGGCGCTTTCCTTGCTCATGGTGTAAGCAGCAAGCGTACTGGCTTTTTCCTGAAAAACAGTATTTTCTCCACAAACACTATGTTGAGTATTACGAGCTTTTCTATTCATATTTCAACAACTGGCTGGTCTCCTCTCTCTATTCAGAACAACAGCCACTCTAGAATAAGAGTGTCACAGCTCACATGTTGTTTTAGCTCTTTTCTAGGTCATCACTGCTGTACTAGACATGAGGAAAAATTACTAGCATTTAACCTGCATGTTCTCTCAGCTCTTCTACAGGTCATCACTGCAATGTCAAAAATCAGGGCAGTAGAAAAAATGACCAGCATTTAACCAAGTTTTGGCCTTCAAATTGTGCAAAGCTGTTATGTTCACCCTTTGAAACTGAGGCTTATTATTTTAGTTATTAATCTTAAGGCTCACTAAAGAAGCACTGATATGGGAATTGTGGGCTGATGCTTATAGACCAAATTTTTCTGGTATTTGCTGATGCCAATACATACACATTTATAAAATATAGAAATTAAGATTTCATATGCCCAGATTAACATTACAGTGAGATATAATGTTTATTTCTGTAGGGTTACAAATGCACTTGCACAATGAAAATAATGCAGATATTTCAGCACTGTAGCCAAGCACCACCTAAACATTCTGCTTTTTGTGGAGTACAATAAATACATCATCAAATATCAGTTTGAAATATCATCAAATCTAAGCATCTGTCTGATGCTACTAATTTTTTTAAGCAATGATTTGCTGATACCATCATGATTCTGATATCATCAACTATCCCTACTTATTCGAATAACTACGGTTAATTATTCTATAACTACTATGACACCAACAGTGTTAGGCTGATTATCAAAGGAGCACTTTAGCATTGTCAATCATTTATTTATGGTTTAAAAAAAAGGCAAGAGGACACTCTGTACTCTGTATAATACTGTGCCAAGAATTCAACAATGAGACGTTCAGCATCAATAACTGCGGTCGACACCAAAGCTTCAGGAAAATGTAACTCTTTATGGAACATTTTGGTTACTGATGCGTAATGAGTTAAAAGCAACAAAGGCAAAATCTCTGCAAGCTGTGAGGTTTGCTATGGTAACAGAGTTGCGTTCACCTTGGTCAGCACTTGCTAACTGTGCCTTGGAGTGCAAAGCTGTATTTAAGAAATTGAGTTGTCCTTTTAAAACCTTTCCAGATTTCTCCATATTGTGCCACATAATAGTACCAAATGGGATCGAATGTGTAAATGATGTACTCATCGAATTACTCAGCCTGTAATTTAAGTAGATTAGCTCAGATGATAACAGCAATTCTGAGTGTTCTCAAAATGATCTAAATTGTTAGGAATCAAAGCCTGTGTACCTGCAGTAGGTACACACTGTCCTTCCACATTCTAAAAAGGAGCGTGTGGTGTACGGTGAGTAACCACTGGCCTGATTGTGTCAGAGTCTCTGCTGTTTATCAGACCTCTGTTCTGGGTGGGTAGTAGGTGGGCTTGGAATCAATTACCACATGGGCACTGAAGAAAGCCTGACACAATGCCACAGCCTCTCTGGGGGGTGTTGTGCTAACCTTGACTGCGTCCTGATGCCTGCAGTTTGGCCCAAATGATGTGAAGACAGCAGGTCACTCATCATCAGCTTTCGTACAAACACAGCAGTGATGCGGTCAGTGTCATTAAAATATTAACCTTCACAAAAATATTAGGTTAGACCAGACCAGGTTTCACTGAAAATAAAGAATTGTAACTTACCTATCTATGCTCCTCCCACACTCATAGCAACTGTTGTAGAGGTGGGAAAGCTTTGCAGAACATTGACAAAAACTATTCAACCTAATGAGAGATGCATAGCTCAATATAATTATATTTAGCTGTTATTGCATTATTTGCGCTATTAATTATGGGTACAAGTACTGTAGGTGCTGGAACCCTCCTGTAATTGCTAGGATTTTTCTTATTATTCTTTTTCTCTACTAATACAGTATGGGGAGAAGACACTGTAAGCCATCTGGGGACCAAACTTGGAGGGTCTGCCTAAAAACCTCTCCACTACTCTGACAAATTAAATTACTCAATTTGGCCTGGTGGTGGCGCTAAAGAGACATGTTTCAGCCAATATCTCCAGAAGCACAAGGGTTACACTGAAAATTCTTTTTGTATCTTATTCCTTGCATTACTCTCATGACGTCATACACTCTAGGTTTTTGGCTCTGCCCAAAAATCTTAAGATACTTGCCAATAAAGTTTCATCCAAAACCTTGAACTAGTTTGTGGGTTTTCAAGATATCTGCACAATATTGGTATCAAAATCTTCACAAGAGTCTGTGGGTTAATAATTATGAAGTAATAGTTTCCAATAGTAAAATAACTTAAAGTTTCTAACTAGTAGCTGCTCGGCTCCTTATTGACCCCTAGCAATAAACTGTCTCAAAAAGAAACCTGGTGTCGTGAGCCATATGTGGTTCACCATGAAAATGTTGCCCTTCTGAGGAGAAGGTGCTGGGTTCAATTCCCATTTCGGCTGTGGGTGCACAATATATTGTGAAGCTTATATTCTGAAGCTTTTGGAAGATGTTGAAACGTAATAATTACTAATAAATGTTGATGGTTATAAATGAGTGTTTCGTTGGGCCGAAAAAGCTGGGACCCCGATGATTACCACTTGCGGCTATATTTTCAGTTCACGTTTATATTGCATACGTGTGAAACATCACAGAACAGATGTAGTTTTTTGTTGTGTAACTGAACAAATATTAGCATAGCGCAAATTCATCATCGTTCAAACTTACCTTGTTTTGATTTTTCTACAACTCAGTAGTGTAGCATTTTAATCTGGAAGCTCAATGTTATGTAGGGACACAAAGTGCTACAGTTTCTCATTAGCCTAGTTTAAATAGAATTTTTGTCAAGCTTGTTCAACTTCACAACAGCTGCTACAAAGGAACACAGTTGAGGGAGGGGAGGCACATTGATCAACCGTTTGAGACACAAATTTTATTTTAAGTTTTTCTGACCGATAGGTGACCATCATTAGTCAGTGAATCATTTAAATCCAACCAATTAAAACCAATTAAAATATCAATTACAAAACAGAAGCTTCTAAAAGTTTGCTGGCTGATATGGGTTCTAAGCCATTGTAAAATACTCATATATGCACTTTCATGAGCCTGTCAACTGAATTCTGTATTAATGCCCCAAAATATGAAAAAGTGTTGTGCGGACCAAGGAACATAACACTGATAGGTGGAACCAGGCATGAGTGTGTATATGAAGCAAAAAACCCAAAACCGTAGCAAATATACTCTACGTAAGAACCTGGTTTTGTTTAAACTGAGGGGCCTGAAACTATATGTTCATATTTATATGACTAAATACTAATATGACTGACAAAATGACTACTACACCTGTCTAGCAGAGCCAGTTGCCTATTGCAGCATCATGCATACAATTCAAAAACGCTCCTCAACTTGAATGCTAATACTGCCTATTCAAACAGGAACTGTTTACTGAAAATGAAAAAAATAATAACTTTTTTTGATAGGATTGGTCAAACAATTGTTCATTTGCTGATTAATGTTAATTCTGTAGGCAACGTGCAAATAATGTTCAATCCACCATAATAATGGACTTTGATTTCAAGAAGTAGGCTCACTACTGTCTCACGCTTGAAAACACATTTGGAAAAGGCCAACCTTGCATGGCTCACTGACTTGTGGTATGTTTACACTTCACTTCGGGAGAATAAAACAGATCAACAACTGAGTATTGCTGCCCCTACCATGAGCACAAACTGAAGCACAAAAGCAATAACAAGTCAATTTAAATCTAACATTTAGATTGGATCCATGTAAATTATCCCTGTTTTCTTTTCTACAATATCATGCTCACTGAACTGAAGCAGCTTCTGCTGCATATTCAAAGGATTCAACTCTTGTGTCTCCACAGTATATCTAGGGCATCAGACTGAAGATCTTGTACAGGGAACTAAACAGGAATTCTTTGTAGCCTATGGAACCAAGCTAACACACATCATAGCAAGGCAGCATTCCTTATATAATGCAAAGTACACATAAAAAGCCATTCTCACCACATTATTCCAAGGAGTCTGGATTTTACAGAACGTAGAATAGAAAATATACACCTGTAGAAAAAAGTGCTTAACTGCACAATTTGAACAACTTCTCAATTTAAATGACAGATAACATGCTTTTCAATACAGAGCCTTATTTGCTATTTCTGTAATAGTACTCAAAGAGGAAGGGATGGAATGGTTAGGATCTCTCAAATAAAAAGCTTTATTTCAGAAGCACTTTTTGAAACATTTACGGTGTACTTTACTCTGCATGGCTGGATAAATTGGAGGAGGGTGACTCAGAGTGCTTTTGTGTGAAGAAATCACGGCATGTGCTTTATTAGCAGGCAGCTGTTACCTTGGCCTTGGACTAGTTCGGTTTAAAAGACCCCCACCCACTGTTGTGTGGGTTTACAAATCCCTCCATTGCAGAGAGCTTAATTCTACGCAGGACTGCGCTTTCCTTTTAGGATCCTTCAAAATCCTCTTTACACATATACACATTTATAAACACATGAGCACACAATGAATGCCCACACAACTCTGCACAACAAAGTCACTCAGAGCTTTTCAAGATTTAAATGATTGCTTTACCCAAAAATTCAACATTGCAAATAGCAAAAAAAAACAAACCGAAAAACAAAACGGCGATAAGGGCCAGTCAGCCTTAACCAAATTAATTATTAACCCACAAGGTCATTGTTGGTCACACTGAAACGTCTGATACATTAAATTTACTTGATGTGTAAATAGTTTCCACTTGAATAAAATACATCAACACAGCTACTGCCAAAAATAAGTAAACTGAAAGTAAAAATTGTCTTGATTTTATTCATGTGGAAATTAAGCACTGAATCGGTGACTGAATTGGCCCTGGGTGTGAGTGTGTGTGTATATGTCTGTCTATCTGCCCTGTGATGGGCTGGTGGCATGTTTAGGGTGTTTCCTGCCTTCTGCCTGATGAACGCTGGGATAGGCTCCAGCACCCCCCACGACCCAGAAGGATAAGCGGCTTAGAAAATGCACGTGTGTGTGTGTGTTTGGAAATTAAGCACACAAATAAATTAACCTCATAAAACTGAGTGTCTGCCAGTGACACAGAGAATTTGGCAATGGTGCCTTAAACTCGCCTAAATCTACCACCAAAGGAGTCACAGCATGTGCATGTGCACGTTGGCCAGAGTGAAATGTGTCAGCGTTCAGAGTCAGTGCACTACTGTATAAAAGATGCAAGAGGCTTCCTTTATTGTTAGATGCACCATGAGTGTGTAAGTTCATTCTGAGTGCAGTTCAGATTGGTAAGCGCTCACTATTGCTTTGTTTCGTCAGAGTAAGAATAATAACACCATTGACATGTGGCTTATATTCCTATTCATGTGTTTTCTTAGACAGTTTGTGAAACAAATCAAATAAAACTCGGCTCTGCTCTGCTCAATCATGTTCTATCCGATTGAAAGAGGTGGGTAATCCTGTAAATAATCTGTTATATAGAAGAATAATAACCATGTAAACAGCTGAATCTGATTACATTCCCAATCAGAAAGTTTAAGTACGTTCTGCGCATGTTCGTTCACGTCATAGTGAAAGTTTATAACGTTCAACATGGCGGGAGCAGAAACTGCACAGGAGACAAAGTTTATGCTTTGAACTTTAAAAGATGGTGGTGGGACGGGCGTCCAGCCTATGTGTCTCAGAGACGTCTTCCTCTCGGCCTTCTTTACACGTGAAGTACGTTTTCCTGAGTCTGACATCATTTTAAAGTAATTAAAAACACAAGCACTGCTCGCTGCTGCTCGTCTCACGATGCTTGATGTCATGGTGCCGTCTACATTAACTAGTGCTCTATGCATGCATGTAAATGTGGATCAGATTGCTTGTAGTGAGCATGTAAACGGACATTTTCCAACAGATTGTTGATTAGAGTGAGCATTTAAACACCTCAGTCTTAATCTGTAATTGGAATGTATTCAATCAGACTGGCAAAAATCTTTGCATGTAAACATAGCCAGTGTTGAGAAATCATGTTATTAACGGAGAAGAGCAGATTAAGCAGCCGAAATAGCCATGTTTTTTGGAATTAAGCAGTAAAGAAGCAAATTTAATTCATTGCTTTTTCAGTGCATATAATAGAGAATTTAATAGGGATAGAACCAATCTGATACCAGGTATCGGTGTCGGCCTGATATCAGCAGAAAATGCTGGATCACATATTGGAGGAAAAAAGGAATTAATTCTATCCAATCCTGTAACTACTCTTTCCTTAAAATGGATGTTGTTAGCTAAGTATTTCTTTCTGTGGTGTAGGAGAGCGTTCAAGTACTTTGAGCATGATAGTCTACTTGTAGCTGCTCATCTTAAGTGACTTAACTTCAACAAAAATTGTTAATTTTAAAGGTTAATACTTTTTAAAGAAGAAATATCGGATTGGTATCGGTATCAGCTGATACTCAAGGTGTCAATATCAGTATCAGAAAAGAAAAAGCGATATAAAGCCATCTCAAGTAACAACGAGAAGTCAACCTGATCTCATGAAGAACTCGTAGGAATTATTACAGGCAAAAGCATTTCTTCTAGATTTCCTGAGGTTAAACTTCAACTTTCATAACTTTCATGATTTTGTTTCATGCCATTTGCAACAGTGACATCCTGTAGGCATGTACTGTAAAATGTTTCACACCGTGATGTCCTCAAATGATGCCTCAAACATCAGTGGAAGATCCTGCTTTTGTATTCAGTTTATCATTCGCCTCCCAACACGCTCACTGTGCCATGGGCCAGCTTGCCTGACCTTCAATCAAACCCCTGTGTTCAACACTAAAACTTCTTCATGCTGAAGCGTGTTGGAGTGTCGACGGCTCAAACTGAGCAGGTTTTTCACACTCTTCACACCTCTCCTCTGAGTTTGGAACCTTGGGGAGGAAAATGTAATCTACAGCTTCACACATCAGAGCGAGGGAAGGCAAAAATGCTTTGATGTGATACAGTGGGTCTCACAGGCTTGCCTTGGCTTAGTTCAGTGACAGTTAATGTGCACTAAATAACACCTATTTTCTGCAGCTGCTGCTTGTTAATCTGTGTCATTCTGGCTGGAGATATAAACTGGCCTTTCAGTGGGTAGCTGATCACATATCGATCACTGATGGTAATCACTCACTTAGGGAGTGTCTAATTTAACCACTTATCAATTTATTGACCAAGACGATACTGCTTTTAAACCACTGTGGTTTGTGCAGTGCAGAATGTAGATTTTTAAGAGATCAAAATTATTTTAAGTTATAGACAAGAAAATCAAATATTTTATATTCGTGACAACAAATTAGGAATTTATTTATATCAACTCAATACACTCTTAAAAAGATGGTTCTTTAGTAAAGGGAATGGTTCTATAGCACCATCTCATGCTTAAATGGTTCTTTGCACAGTAAATGGTTCTTCAGATTAATGGAGAATTTATGTATATGGTTCTATATAGAACTTCTTTTTGAAAACAGTTCTACATAGCACCAACAAGGGTTCTTCTATTGTTATAGGCTTGACAACTTAACAACAGAAGAACCCTTTTTGGTGCTATATAGAACCATTTTCACCTAAAAGGTCTATTAAGTGACTATAAGGATTTGCTCTCAACGTCTTCCTTCAGTGTTGTAAAATTATTTCAGCTCCACTGGTTTTTATATGGTCTGTAAAGTTCCACAGCAATTAAATCAGGAGGCACTTCCAGTCAGAAAAGGCTGTGTGATAATGCAGGCCTTTCTAATCCCACCCACTACAATTTGCAGATTCAAAGCAACAACATTGACTGGTTCATCATTTTAGAATTTAAAATCTACTCCTAAATGCACAAGCACTTTGAGGCTAAAAGACCTCCAACACTCCAATAGTCTCATTGCGACTGCACTGGATCTGAGTGTGATCCATACTTCCTCCCAGCGAGCTGATAAATCATTCACTCTCAGTTAATTATTGAGTTTTGGGGAGTGGTGCATGTGTCCCATGACTATAGGAGCTACCCTGTGGATCTTTGGGAAAGAATAATTATCACAAACCTTCAGTTGCGTGTGCAGGATCCTATTTTTGAAATAAAAATAAATGGTCTTTTAAGGAATCCAACAATTTGGAGAAAGTTAATCAGTCTTATATCCAAATAACATGAAAACCAAGGACCTAATCCTAACTTAGAACCCTCTTCTACCCACGTCATAAGGGACTAATTAACTACAAAGTCGCAAAAGCACGATGTAATTCAATATTAACTATTTATTACTCTAGCGGAGAAATTCTGTCAGAAGTATGGATTCTAAACTTTCAATCAATACCACATTTGTGCTTGTAAGGGGAAGAGGAGACATCATTCTGATTTTCATTGGATGAAAGGTTATTGCTGTGTACACAGTTCAGCTCTTGACATCGAAACAATAAATGACATAAAAAAATTGTGACATGAAGTAGCCAATACACTGTCAGAAAAAAGGTACCGAACAGGCAGATTTTTGTCTTCATCTAAGCACAAACAATGTAAATGTACCCTCAAGGGTACAACAGTGGTTTTAAGGTCCAATTGTGTACCTTAAATAAGTTTTTCCCAGGGGAAAGGCATATATATGTGCCATCTCAACAGAACCATAAAATAAAAAGCTTGGAGAAAAGTCAGTGTGTGGAGTCAATACAACTTAAAAAAAAGAATTCCAATGAAGCAAAGTCAATTTACAGTGCCGCTTGTGGAGCTTGACAAAAAATGACATAATAGAAACAAAATTTATGTCTGCTAGAGTGTCGCGGACCTTGTCATGTACATCAAAAAATCTGAAAGGGCACAGATGTTGTCGCGCACTCTGATTGGATAGAAACTCAAAGATCTATGTTCTGGACTGTTGCCATGGTCATGGTGTGCAGCTGTGTTTATTTTGACGTTTTGGACTATGAAAGCCTACAATGCTGTGACATCTGTCAACCGCAGTTTTTTTAAAGCGATACTTGTTGCCTGGGCTATAAACTGGCCTTTACGACACAATTATGTTCCTCAACTAAAGCTTCTGAAGTCTTACCCTTGAGAGTACCACCCCAGTGACAGTTTATCTTAAATTTAAATTGAATGTAATCTGGCACATAACTCAAAATGTAATTACACAGTTACATTTCAACAGATTAAAAAAACTCAAGTAATAACTCCCGACATCTACGGGTTAATTCTTACAGGGCCGTCTGCCAGTCTAACTCTGGACTAAAGTCAAGGACTCAATTACACTCTCAACAAAGCTTCTCCTTTGATAACGTCCTTTTAATGTGTGCCTAGGCTTGCCCAAAATAAACAGCGTAAGTAAATTTACTGTACTGCCATGTGATTCAATGGTGATTGTGTTAATATCATCAATATCCTGTCAAAGGCTCAGTGTTTTTCCATGTATTCAGGATTGTATTTGCTTGTGCTTGTAGGCTTAATGTATTTGTACCAGGTACTATAAAGGCAAGCGCACCTGGATAAATAAAGCTCAATATGAATCTTTTAGGTGAGGGATCAGACAAGTTGTTTATGCTCATGATTAGTTATTTACCACCACGGTTGCTCACTCACAGCAGCCACAGCACTGAAATAATTGATCTGAGGCCAGTCTATCTAAATGAAAGCTGGAACTGTATTTCTCTTGGGCATGTTTCATCACTTTCAATCCGCGCTGGCCTGCATTAAAACAGCTGTGCATGGCAGCAGATGATTTGCTTTTCAATCATTTCCAGATGGTACAAATAGGAAAAAATGTGCAGGTGAGCAGGTAAATTGCCAGTGTGCAATGTGTACAATTGTACAATAACTAGTTACTATGAGACAGAATGTTGAGGAGTACGTTAAAGTCACCGTTGCACGTTTTTCACCTAAGAATGGATTAATGATCCTAAACAAAAACATGAGATAATGCAACAAGTTTTCATTCCTGTAGGTATGAATTGCCGTATATAAATATATAAAACATAGAAATATAAAAGATATAAACTTTTGATATAAAAGATATAAAACACCTTTGACAAAAATAGGTAAAAGGTAATGAAAATCGTCTTTGTGGGTAATAACCTCCATCTCACACTGAAAATCTTTTCCTTTGTCACAGTTATTGGCACCCCTAGAAATTCCTATGAACAGCATGTAGCTGAAGCATGTTCTCATTTATATTTGTATAGTACACTTTTTTTAAGTCCATGAGTGTTCAGGAACCCTTAAGCAGTCATCCTTGGCCCCTTGTTTCACTGAGGTATAAATATGAGGCGACACAGAGGACATGAAGAACACTGGAGAATACGAAGATGAAATGAGTGCTGGCCTTCATAAATCTGGCAATAAAAATGACCAAACCATGCCTAAAAATATCCACATCCACTGTTAGGGCAACAATAAAGAAGTTTAAAACAACCAGAGACGTAGTGAACCTGCTTGGAAGATGACACAAGTTTATTTTGTCCTCATGTACAGTGATGAGGAAGAAAGAAAATTTCCCTACAATTAGACGTCGCCTCTATACCAATACGGTATTCAGAATGTGCCAGATGAAAGCCTTTTCATCTAATCACAAACATACACAGCTGGGGTTTGCCAGAGACTACTGTCCACCCAAATCCACACAAAAATGGTTCACTGACCACTGAATCAAGCTTTGACATGGCTATCCCACTGAAAACCTGAAAGGTGAGCTGAAGAGGAAGAGATGACCCTGGAGGATCTGGAGAGATTCAGTGTTGAAAAGTGGTCTCAGATTGCTTGCTCTGAATTCTCTAATCTCATTAAGCATTATAGGAGAAGACTCCTGTAGTGCTGTTATGCTGACAAAGGGAGGATGCACAAAGTACTAAATGCAGGGGTGCCAATACTTGTGACAAATTGTGACAAATGTTACAACTGTTAAAGAATATATTGTTTGCTAAGGGTTTTTGCTTTCTTAGACTAAACTTACTTCAATTGAATTAAAGACTGTAAATGGGTGTGTCCATCAGGCTCTGTTTCTTACTGTAAGAGAGGCCAGTGGGAGAATTATAATCATCATGCAAATTCATTAAGAAGGTAAATCAAAATGATCGTTTTTAATTATGCACAGATTCCAAACAGCGAGGAAACACATATGATCAAACTTCATTAGACAAAACACTCACTGAACTCTCCAGAGATTAAGAGAGTGATCAATAATGAGATGAAGCCGGACAGATCGGAGGTCCTCTTACAAACGCTATTGAGTAGTTTCTTTACTTCTCTAACACTGAGTGCTCATACAAGTCTGCAGTCAATACTAATTGACTTGAATCGTTCATTACTGGTCAAGTTTGTCCTTAATAGTCAAAAAAATGCCTTTCATTATTTAATTATTTGAGCTATTTTCACAATTTATAGAAATAAAGGTTGCCATTTAGAAGACATTCTGTAATTACTACAATTTTATATAAGACCTTTCATGCCGTCTCAAATATCCATGTTTGTTGGTATGAAATGTATTCCTTAAAGGAAATATTATGTGTGCAGTAATTTTTGTTTTTAATGATGGTGATATGCCCCTTAAAACAGCAAACAGCAGATATAATGAAATAAATTCCTTCGAGATTAAAAAAAGAAAACCTCATTTCAATTTGTGTCTACGAAATCCTGCAATATTGCGATGATAATTTCTTTATCCGTTCGTTTCCGCTGGAGGATATTATTAGGCTTAGCTGATAATCAAAGTAAACATGACCTTAACCTCGTTTTCAAAACATGCACCTTTCTTTGTTGTGCTAAACTTCAGTGTGGAAGCACAAGGGTAAAAACTGCATAGAAGATTTTTCTTTAAGCCTTTTTGTAGAGTTTAGCATTGACCTACATTTTGGAGACAGCGAGGCAGAGAGAGAGACAGAAAAGGCTTCCTTACAAAACAAACCACATTTGATGTCTCCCATATGTATCCTGAAATCGGTATAATATGATTTTCTCATAAGGCTCTGTGCTCTCTTATTGGCTTCTCTGTGTGGCACTGCTGAAGCACACCTCATGTCTGCTCCTTCTAACAGCCCAGCAGGGAAGTCATAGTGTAATATAGGCCACTAGACATGCTATAGCATGCTGCATGCCGGTGCCTCTATCAACCTGAACATTTTCTGAAGATGGTACTATCAGCCTTTGCTTACGGCACTATGTGATATGAGATATGGAATTGTTTTTTGTTTTTTTTTCTCTAGTGAGTTACTGGAGGCCCTTTTGCAAAAGGCAGCATATGGTGTTGTCACATTACTAATCGCCTGTGCAATAAGCTAGAATGCAGAGTAATGTGAAACTCATTAGTTATAGAAAAAAGCAAGGAAGTGACATTGTGCTTAGTTCAGCACTGAACATAAGTGAGAGGAGCTCTGTGTGACAGGATCCACCGCCTTAAAAAATGAAGGACCCTAAATGTTTCTTGGCTTGAACATATGGTTCTAAGAAGACCCTTTAATAGATATAGGACTTTGACAACCTTTAAAAGGGTTTTTGACACTTGCACATCAAAAATGGTTCTTTAACAAGAAGTGCCCGACCACCAGGCTGGGTGGTTTTGAGACCATGCCGCAACTCTACCGCAGTGAGCAGAGGGACTTATTAACATAACTGCTGAAATGCACTATTTTATTATTATAATTAATGTAATGAATGATATTACAGTAGTTTTTTAGCGTAAGGTTTTATTCTTGCCATTAAAATGTCTGTAAACTAATTTTAAAGGGTCAATGTCATGGAAAACTGACTTTTCCTCACTTTTTTAAAATTAGTTTCAAGTAGAATATAGACATTTTTAAAATTTCAAAAGTATTGTTCACTCCCCAGTACATACAGTTCATATATATGGAAACTGAGCTGCCAAAACAGGCGATTTTGAATTCAGAGTTCTCGTAACGTCATGATTTACATATATCCACCAATTATTCAGCTATATATTCAGCCTACGGCCGTTTAACCCCGCCCTCTCACACTAAAGTTCTAAAGACTGTTTCAGCCCAAACTGCTTTTTAAATGAGGCACAATATAGGACAGCCAATCAGAACAGAAATTATTTACATAGATCAGTCATAAAGGCACAGTAACAAAAACCGCTTGTGTAGTTTTATAGCATGAAGAGAAGTTGGAAAATAGCCATGTACAAAAAGAAAAATTGTTGTTTTTCGGTATGTAAAAAATGCAATAAAGGGAAAAATAAAATACAAGAAACATGGAAGATATGGGTCCCATATCATGTATGGCCTCACGTATGCGTGTGGCTAGAGCTGACTGCTTTCAGTCGGCTAGCATTAATGAATAAATCAAAAATGAAGAAAATTACAACATTAACAAACTTTTGTTTGAGGCTGCAAACCCAGAAAAAAACATTTAAACACAAAAACGAAAAGAACATCTACAAGACAAAAGCATCATTCAATCTTCATGATGGCTGCTACAGAGGGGCCCAAAAGTTTGAGACCACATTAAAAATCTGAGATTTTTTCATTTAAACCTGGAAACAAACAACACAAAAGTTTAGAAATTTGAAAGTATTTAAGCAAATATGGGATATTGACCATGTTAAGTGCTTTGTACTATAAGGTCAGATTGTTTTTGACTCTTCCACTGAAGCATTTGTCCAGATGACTCTTAGTTAAAAACCTGAAATTCATGTAAATATATAATTTATTAATGTAAATATTCAAATTTATACTCAAATTGTTATGTATATTTGTAACCAAAAAACATTGCATTTAATCAGAAACATATGCAAAACATAAGCATTTTCACTAGTGGGCTTAGACTTTTGGACCCCACTGTACATAAAACATGGATTCATCACAACTGGGGAGCTAATGCACCAAATACATTGTGTGTGTCGTGCAGATAGAGGCTACTAAATGAGGCTATTAAGCCATCCAATTACTTTGCCATTTGGAAACAAAACATTCCTCCACAACTGAAGGCTATTCACATACATCGCCCCAAGCTCCCCTACCGATTCCTAAAACTGTTGTGTATGCAGTTCAGCCCACTCTGTTAAAGAGGTTGCTTTAAAGAACCAGCCTTTGAATGATTCTTTAAGAAACCAAAAGTAGGCATCACTCCAAAGAACCCCTTCTGGCTTTATGTTTAAGAGTGCGAAGTGTTCCAAGATGCACAGTGTTCTTCTAAACTAACTTTACTCAAGACATATTTCATATCCGTTGATTAGTGCTATTCAAAACAGCAAGGTCAGACGAAGCAAGTGGCAAAACCATCAGAGGATGAACTCTGAAATGATTTGATATAATCTCTGATTTGAAAAGCTCACACTGACACCCACTGTGTTCTACAAACCAACAAAAAAGTGCTTAGACCAAAAAAGTTCTTAATTAAGTCATATTGTTTGTTTTGTATTCTTCCAATAGGGTACTAGGGTGTTTGAGTAGTTTGGGCACAGTACCTTTATATGGCCAAGTTCTTAAGTTCAAATGTAACAAAATAATATCAGATCAGTATTAGTACTAGCTATTTCAGTATCAGTATCAAATATGAAATACAGTACTGTGTCATCTCTGCATACAATGGAAGGTGTGACTGACCTGGACTTTGCTGAATGGTCTCTGTGAGATCCTGTAGATGTAGCAGGAGCAGGAGGCCTCCCGTGCTGAATAGCAGCAGGAACCAGAAGGAGCAGGGCAGCCTCATGGCGATGATGGCTGAGCGCACACGCCTTCTGCCCCCACAGGTGGAATCCACACCTTTACAGTCTTGCCACAGCATGGCCTGCAGACCTCGGCCCTAAGCCCGGAACCTAAGAGTGGGCGATATGGTAAATGTATAGCATCAAAATACTGAAAGACATTTCACAATGATACAAGTTGGAATGGCCAAAATGCATCAGCTAAACAGTAGCGCCATATTTAAAAAAGGCTACAAGTACAATGATTTTCAATTAAAACATTTGCAAAAGTAAACCACTTAAGAAAGAACAGGAGTGAAGTCAGACAACAAATCAAACAAATTAATAAAAGAAGGTGACATAATGGGTTGATATCTGATCATCTGCTTGCTACTATGCAGTTCATACAGTTACTATACACTGCTTATTGTTTTTTAAATGCTGTCTGTAATTCTTCTAAATCTTTTTTTTACAAAACATGCAGTTCTTCATGTTTTAGAAATACTGACAATATCCAAGATCTGCTCAAAAGTGTATCTGGATGTAATTTATCATCCTCTCAACTTTTAAGGATCTGTATGTCCATACGTCAGATATTACTCTTATAACTAAATATCTTACATCAGTGAGAAACCCTCAAAGCATTCTAGGCCTTTAGAGATGGCCTAATGATTTCTGGGAACTAAAAAAATGCATGTCTGTACTTTCAGTTCAATACGATTTTCCTGCTGGAGTTCAAACTCTGCCACTGCTGCAATAATACACTTCTTTCATAGTGCTATTTCTGTTGGAAACATAAAGATTAAGATTTTGAAAAGCCTAACAGAAAATTGTCTTTATTTTTCTGGTTGTCTTGCTAGACAGAGCCAAGCTAGCTCTCCCATTGGTTAGATCTTCTGGAGCTGGACTCAAAGCTGCATTGTGCATCAGAATAACCACAAAGATAATTTTGTGTTTTTTTTTAATCAACCAGCCACTGTTTGATTTGCAGTGGGTGGGAGCAATTTCACGGAAAATTGTGACTCTAGGCATTTTGGAAGTTCCAGATACATGACTGACTGCAAATACGAGTGATAGGCAAATTTCAGTGTCATAGAGGCACCAGCAGAGATTTGCATTAACGTAGGGTTTTTCGAGGCACTGACATTTATGGCCAGTAACAAAATGGCTGAGCTCTAATAGTCACTTCTGGATTACACATTAGTTTTCTAGTAGTTACTGAATAACTTCAGCAGTTACTGAATAATAAGTCTTAAGATTAACAAGTGAAAACTAAGCCTAACGTTCACAGGTTAAGTTTTCAAGGATGTTCGATTCTGCTTTCCAGTGTAAGGAAACTGTATCTGCATTCTTTTTTTTTGTAATCTTACCTATAACTTCCTTTTAAGCTTAAACTATTTTTACACCAAAATCTTTAGATTATACCTTTAGATTTCACAAAGCATATGAAGAAAAACTGGAGACAATAGGAGAGGAAGAGATTTGTATGTCCACAGGTATTAGGAGACGTAATAACAATGAGTGCAAGTGTGTACGTAGAAATAATGTGTTGTTTTCTCAGGGTTATCTAATGAATATCCTGCTGACTGCAAACTCTCTTGGCTCAGGAGAGAAAGAGAGAGAAAGACAGAGACAGAGAGGGGAGCACAGCTGTTTGTATGGAGCATGCTCAGTTTGCTGTTGTCAGCAGGTAAGCCTTGCACTGGGAATCGTGCTCAGTTCCGCTGGGACATGGAGCTTACACAGTACACATCACCCTGCTAGCGCCGTGCTACATCTACACTCGCCGTGATTATGCTCAGGTTTCAGCAGTATGCCACAAATACCTCACACCATATAATTTCCACAAACCCTAGCCCCTCAAACAACCACACACCTTTGGTATTGTGCAAGGATTGTATGGCTCAGACGGACTGAAACACAACCCCACAGATGCTTATATGTGCTGTATATTTACTCTGTGTTTAACACATAGAAGAATTTATATCTGCCACATCTGTATGGCTGATTACTGCAGACAATGTTGACACATTTTGCTGTACTTAGTAAAAGAACAGAAAACTCATTGACTCAAAACACTCGTGTAGTACAGTTCAAACGTCAGAGAACCTTTCGTTTATTCAATTTCCCAGAAAACTGCCATTTTTCAGTGTTAAGAAAAAACATATTTAACAGAAAATTATGCAAAAGCAACCAACACTAACTATAATATAAAACACTAACTAGAATATAAAAATCTAACAGTAATCAATGTGTCCACTCTTTAAGTTTGTGTGCCTAAAGCCACTTTAACTCCTCAATCCTTCCAATTTTAAAACCAACCAGTTACAGTCGTGTCCTCCCATCAAAAGCTGTTTCCAAAGGAGTCACTGACATCCCGTTCCCCTTCAAAGAGACATTTGTATTCACACAAGCAACTACCCAAACACACCTCAGCTGCCTCACAAATTTCTTTCTATATTACTGAGAAAATGAATGGATAAAAAGAAGAAAATGTACTAGAACAGCAAAACTAGACCTAAAACTAGATCTAAGATATGGAGTAAGCTTTTGTGGTCTATTGAGTCTAAATTAGCAATTGGGATTATTTGGATTGTGAAAAGCAGAAAATGCAACCAACTTCTAAGACTGAAGTTTAGAAATATGGAAAAATATCCCTGCAGATTTCGTTGAAAAAATGAAAGCAAGTCTCCCAAAAAGAATGGAAGCTTTAACAAATGCAAAGGACGAACTCACTAAATACTGAAAAAATTTAAATATAGTCGTTATAGCCTCTGTGTAATTTTCTGTTACGTATGTTTGTTTTCTGCTTTTTTTTCCTGATGCTGAAAATGTATAATAGCCATTTTGACTAGAGACTAAAAAAATGAAAGAGTGGTCTCTGATTTTTGCACAGTAGTGTATAGCTTGGTGGTCTTTTGTAAGTGCAGACTTATAAAACAAGACTGAATTAGGTTGAACAAAATTGCTGGTGTATTCCTTTAACAACTAACAGCTATATAAAGATAAAACACTAAGAAATCAACAAATTAGCCCGGCTAGTTGGTGTTGCTGCTTACTGTGCTAGTATCTCATCCTCTAATTATAGCTAATCAAAGAGTTTTCTAAGTTTATACCTTCTGTTCCATCTTTGATCCTCTTTCATCAAACCAAAACGCTTGTGTTGTTCCAGACATCAGATGATTATATTTTTAGCACTGTTTCAACGTATCGTTTGCCTTGCAAAGACATTTCTAGCAGTAATGCAACAAATGCAAATGCTTCAAAGACACTGCTGAATTGGTGTTTTATTTTCTCAGCTCATAAACATGATCTTATCTGAATTTACATGCTACTGTGCCATTTTTTTCCTGCAGCCATCCGGTATAGCCTTCATCAAATGGACAACACCAGTCCTATCATCTTGCCAAATGAAAAAAAACAAAATTGCCCGCTTGATGTGTGCAGTCGCATCTTTGCAGGCAATCACTGCAGAGGCGATGAGGTTAGCTTTCTTTAACAACAGCTCTGAGTAAAAAATACCCAGTGCACCTGCTCCTCCCGCATCTACTCCTCCATCCCTTTATCTGGGCTTGATTGCTTTCCCCTGGACTCAACCACTTCCCTCATTACCCGGGGCCTGACGGCATCACTGATCCCTGACCTGTGAGATAGAGGGATTTAAAAGTGTCTTGAGCAGGAGACAGAAAGCTGGTGGATGTAATCTAGAATCTGTTGCTCTCAGGGGAAGTGGCAGGTCACTGTCTAATGAGGCTGTGGATGGTAGAAATGGAGCTGTAGACCGAGGTCTCGTGCATGTCATGACCCTGTGCACACTATACACAAGGGACTGGACTTCAGTACCAGCTGCTAGTCACGCTGTATGATGGGTTTTACCCTTAGAAGTCACAGTTTTCCCTGGTGATAACAAAACCATGGTGCTATTCACTATTAATTATTTCACACTCATAGCTCAGTGAAACAACTGAAGAAATTCTGTTGAAAGTGCACATTTGTGTTTCTAAGTATAAAAAGGAGATTTTTTATCATGATCTGAATTTGATGAAAAGTTCTTGCTCCACATTCAGTCTGCTCTTGTGGAACAGACATAACATCATTTACATACACCGATCCAGCATAACATTATGACCACCTCCTTGTTTCTATACTCATTGTCAATTTTATCAGCTCCACTTACTATATAGTGCACTTTGTAGTTCTACAATTACAGACTGTAGTCCATCTGTTTCTCTGCATACTTTGTTAGCCCCCTTTTACCCTGTTCTTCAGTGGTCAGGACCCCCATGGACCCTCACAGAGCAGGTACTATTTGGGTGGTGGATCATTCTCAGCACTGCAGTGACACTGACGTGGTGGAGGTGTGTTATTGTGTGTTGCGCTGATTCGAGTGGATCAGACACAGCAGTGCTGCTGGAGTTTTTAAACACCTCAGTGTCACTGCTGGACTGAGAATAGTCCACCAACCAAAAATATCCAGTCTACAGCGTCCTTTGGGCAGCGTCCTGTGACCACCAATGAAGGACTAGAGGATGACTGTTACCAAGTTGGAAGGGCGTAGGCAAGCACATGCTTTCTCTGAAACATGTAAAGCCATCCACTGCATC